>NC_051334.1:179815384-180418996 GCF_015220235.1 Choloepus didactylus | reverse complement strand
CAGGTCTTTATAGCAAGTGACAGAAAAACACCCTGCAGTAGCTTAGGCAAAAAAATATGGAAATTCATAGGAAGGAGTCTAAGGTATTACAGATGGCTATGGGAAGTGCCGGGAAAGAGTACAGCTGGCCACAAGATGACTGTAACCAAAAGATGCTACCAGGTATCTTTCCAGCTCACAACTCTACTTGTCTCTGCAATTTTTTTCTCCTCCTGCTACAGAGTGACTTCTTTCATATGACAGAGGACTTTGCTGCTGACATCTCAGGGTCTCACATCTCTCCCCCAATAGGAACTGAATTGGGCTCTCTGGTCCCAGCTTTCAAACCCTGGGAAACTTAGATTCCCCTGGATCCGGCTTGACTTATGTCAGGGGTCTTCCCTTTGACAAATCAATATGGACCACGTACAACAGGCTCAGTGTGTAGTCATCTTTTCTCTGTCTAGACTAATTGCTTAGGTGATCTCATCCAGCTCCATGCCATTAAACACCATCAATCGTTGACAACTCCCAAATTTGTACCTTAAGCTTGAACCTCTTTGCTGAATTCTAACTACTCAACATCTCCACTTGGAGTCTAATAGGCATCTCAGACTTAACAGTTCCCAAACTGAATTCTTCCTCTTTCTCTTTAAACCACCAATATCCATAGTCCTCTCCAATCTCAGTAAATAGCTATTCTAACCCTCCATTTGCCCAGGCCAAAAACACTGGGAGTCATCCTTGACTCTTCTCTCTCAAACCAATCCATCCAATCCTGTTAGTTGTACCTTGAACATATATCCAGAATCTTCCCATTTATCTCTAATTCACAACTCACAGCTATTACCTAGGTCTAAAATATCACCATCTCTCACCTAGAGGGTGCAATGGGCTTCTAACTGGTCTGCCTGCTTCTACTCTTGTATCCTTTCAGTCTGTTCTTAACTCGGTAGGCAAATGGAACATTTAAGAAAAATGTGTGCCACATCATGTCACTTATCTCTTCAAAACCCTCCACTGGCTCCCCATTTCTTTCCAAATAAAAAGCTGAAGTTCTTATGATAGGCTATAAAGCCCTACACAATGTAACCCCATCAGTATTCTGATCACCTTACCTATTGCTCTCTCCCTCATTCATTCTCTTCCAGCCATGCTGGTCCACTTGCTGTTCTTCAGACATCCCAGGTACACTCTCACCTCCTGGTCTTTGCACTACCTGTTTCTTCTGCCTGGAACACTTCCGCCAGAAAGCCTTATAATTTACTCCTTCACCTCCTTTATTTCTTAGCTCAAAAATTACCTTCTCAATGAAGCCTACCATGACCACCAGACATAAAATTGCAGCCTGACCCTCCTTACCCTGCTCTGAACCCCCTCTGCCCCCATGACACTTACCACCCTCTAGCATACTGAGGAATTCACTTATTTATTATAGAATGTAAAGTCCACAAGAGCAGGAATTTCCATCTGTTTTGTTCACTCTATATCCCTTGTACCTAGATCAATGCCTGGCACTAAGAATTAGGTGCTTAATAATGTCATTGAATGAGTGAATAAAACTATAAGAAGCTGATGGTTCTCATTTGAACTCCATGGTTAGAGAGTATATAAGTAAGGGTCTCCCCTTGGGATGAGAGAAAGAGCTAAAAGAAGGAGGGTAGTACTTTGGTAGACAAATCAATCATCCTTGAGGCCCAGTGAAAATGTCACCTTCCTTGTAACACCTTCCCTGTCTCCTACTTAGTGGAACTCTCCCCTCTATTGTGACAGCAGTTTGTACATCCCTCCATAGGTGTAAGGGTTAGGTTTTATTCTAAATTGGTTATTGGCAGGTCTTTTCCCTCCACAAGGTTGAACTTTATCTGAGCCTCATGTTCCTGATAAAGACTGATGGTTAACCCTTGTGTTCCTGGAAACAACTTACTACAAAGACCCTCTCTCCACCATATGACTTAGCTAAGGCTCTGGAATGATCCCCTTGTTTACCTATGACAAGGCCAGACACAGACCCTCTAAATTCCCATTCTTTTTCTCCTAAATGATTAGCTGAATTGTTTGGTCCCTCTGACCAATCTGGACAAAACGCCCACTAACTTGATCAAGATTTAGTCATGCTTGGCAACTTTCCCTAGGCCCCTTAACTTTGACCCACCCTCAGCCTGAGCCAGGATTGGATTATGGAGCAACTCCCAAACCCCCTTAAAAACCCTTTCTGAGAACAATTTGAACCCAAGCAAAGACATTTCCTGATCAACTGTCCCATCAGGCCACCCACTCATCCCTTTCCCCCACACCCTGTTCTTCCTAGCCTTTGTTGACTCCTCCTTATAAAAGAAAAGCACTTCTCTACCTGATCTTTGGAGCACTTGCAGATCTTACCATCCAAGTATGGTCCCACTCCCCTTACTGCAATAATTCTTGCAAAAAAATTCTCTCCTTACCCAAGTCCAGATTTGTTGTTTGACATGTTTGACTTGATTTTGCTTTTCTTAAGGACAGGGATCATGTACGACTCAGCTCTGTACCCCCAGAACTTAGCAGGCCCTGCCAGTGTAGGCATTGGCATGTATTAGGAGGATGTAAACATGAATGAATAAATACTCCATGACAGGTGCTGGGGTGTATGCACACAGGAAAACAAGGCCTATTCCCCTCCTTCAAGGGTCCTGAAACTCAGATGGTTCATTCCAGGGCCATTTCCCCAGTGTGCAGAAACTCACTTTTTGGCTATACCACAGAATTAGCCTAAATCATGCTTTGGTTTGTATGTCTGTTTATCTCCACTCTGAAGGAGAAAGGACTGAAGTCAAGGTGTTTTCTCCTTCAAGTGCAAGAGTTTGCATTTCCTTCTAGCTCAGTAAAGCCCTTGAGGGAGTTTGGGGTTTTTGTTTTTAAAGCCTTGAAAGCCAGGGTGGTGGTGCATTACTCCCACTTCTCTTGATAGGTGCATCTGCAAGCTAAGGTGAAGCTTTTGTTGTGGATATTTGGGTTGTTCTAATTCTTTGCCAGCATCTCAGGGATAAAGAATTGAGTATTGCAGATGTTTTTTAACAGCACTCAGCAAGCCCTTTCAAGGCACTGTCTCTGCACCCACCTAGAGATTTCTACATGGGGTCTTTATGTTTTCCAGGTGGCCCTCGCCCCTGGTTTCAGGTGATAGGGAAGGCGTGTTTTCATTTTTTTCTTTCTTTGTCTCCCTTTTCTGTTTTTCTGCTTTCTCTGTAAGGAAGAGTAAGTTTCCATTTTCTTCTTTGTGCGTGTCTGCTCTGCTGTTTGACGTAGGCAGGTCTCGGTGAGCTCTCACCTTTGTTACATTTGGTGTGTGACTCATGTTCGTCTTGGAAATAAAGCAGCAGTTTGGGTGGTCTAATTGGTTGCGCTTGGGTCTCAAAAATTAGAACCCCTGTGGGTCAAATATCAGCAGAGTAAAGAGAATCAGCCCCTTCTCTCTAATTGAGGGCATGTTTCCATCTTGGCCTCCACTGGGACCAAGATAAAACTGGCAAAGAAATCTACCCATACTGGGTAATATGCACTTTCCTTCCCATGGGATCTCGGTATTCAGAGGTGGAGTCAATCGTGCCTCATCGGAAGTGGATTTGGGAAGGAGTGTTTCCCCCGTGGAATATTTCCCATCTCAAGAGGGTGCCGCAGAGAAAAACAGAAATCCCTGTCTCAAAGGCTAAGTGGTAAGAAGGCAGCCTGGCTCAGGGTTTTGGACTGAAATGACAAGTGAGGAGAGGGCTTGTAGAAGCTGCACAGTGTCACTCACCCTTGTATCATATGTCCAAAGTTCTGTGTCTACATTTGTTTGTTTTCTATTTTGGAAAGGAGGGGGGAGAAATCACTGTTATGCCCTTCGTCATGTGAATTTAAAAAGAGTGGCTAAACAGTCAATGGACATTTTTTATTTTTTAAAAAGCACTCCATCATTTGCCATTTTATGGTCAGCAGCAACCACCCATCCTTCTTACTTCCTTGTTTGTGCAGATTTGCTTTTCACTAGTAACATGGTTCAAAATTATTTTATGGTTATGATCTACTAGGTGGCAGCCCAGGAAAGGCCTGTGAACTTTGGGGGGCAGGTAGAAAGGTGAATGTGAATTGCATTCTCTGGCATAAAATATCATCAACCACTCTACCCAGAAAACAATAAGAAATTTTAGATGGCACTGAATTTAGTTTTTCCTGACTGTGGGGAGGTCAGAAAAGGTTCCAAAATTAATCTGGAAAGAAGACTGTAAATGAGTTGACTTAAACAAAGTCAAAGGACTCATCACCATTGACATGTTGGATATAGAAATAAAGAACTTTCGTCTTATATTTTTATTAAAAGATGGAACTGGATTTTTCCTTGTCTTCCTTTCCCCACTTCCACCCTCAGCTTCTGTATAAATATACAAAAAAAACACTTCAGACTTTTCTTTGTGACTTGATATGTTCAGACACCATTGCTTGGGTTTTCTTTCATTTTATGCAGTCTGCCTGCACCAGGAGCTGCTGTCATCTACCCAATGAGACATCCCCTATGTGGGCCTAGAAGACAATAATGTCACATTGAAAGGTCAAGTGTGGCTAATGCCTTGTTGCATCTGGTGATGGATCTTTTCCGTCCTTCTTGCCATCTCTCCATAGAAGCACTGTTTTTAAAAGGGGGGGGTTGATTAAATACACTAAACTGTCCAACTCAAGGAAATTCCAGCATATTCAAGGGGTTAAAGACTTCTTGGCAACTTCCCTTGTCTGAAAAAAATAAACAATTTATCACCACTAGTAGTTCAAGCTGGGAAAAAAATATATCAGCAACTTTTTAAAAAGTCTAGTCTACCAGGATACTTTGCAGAGGCTATATAGCTCTGGCACCAAAGAGTCCATAAATCCTGTGACACTAATAGGCAAATTGGTTGTTTGGTTTTCTGCACACAACACAAGTGATTGATTGGTTTAGCTAGTCTCCTTCTTGGCCTAATAAAACGCTAACTAATAATGATACCAACCAGCACTTATTGAGTCCTTCTACGGGCTAGTTCTTGAACCAATAAGTCCATCTATGTGATCCCATTCAATATTCTTAAAAATTTTCAGAGCCTGACTTGTTCTAGAATTTTCATCTTAACTTTAAAAGAGTATGAAGATACCAAAAATTTCATTTCACTTTTTACATAACTTAAAAGTAAATGAGGAGAGGCGGGGCAAGATGGCGGACTGGTGAGCTGTATGTTTTAGTTACTCCTCCAGGAAAGTAGGTAGAAAGCCAGGAACTGCGTGGACTGGACACCACAGAGCAATCTGACTTTGGGCATACTTCATACAACACTCATGAAAATGTGGAACTGCTGAGATCAGCGAAATCTGTAAGTTTTTGCGGCCAGGGGACCCACGCCCCTCCCTGCCAGGCTCAGTCCCGTGGGAGGAGGGGCTGTCAGCTCCGGGAAGGAGAAGGGAGAAGTGCAGTGGCAGCCCTTATCGGAAACTCATTCTACTGATCCAAACTCCAACCATAGATAGACTGAGACCAGACACCAGAGAATCTGAGAGCAGCCAGCCCAGCAGAGAGGAGACAGGCATAGAAAAAAAACAACACAAAAAACTCCAAAATAAAAGCTGAGGATTTTTGGAGTTCTGGTGAACATAGAAAGGGGAAGGGCAGAGCTCAGGCCCTGAGGCGCATATGCAAATCCCGAAGAAAAGCTGATCTCTCTGCCCTGTGGACCTCTCCTTAATGGCCCTGGTTGCTTTGTCTCTTAGCATTTCAATAACCCATTAGATCTCTGAGGAGGGCCCTTTTTTTTTAATCCTTTTTTCTTTTTCTAAAATAATTACTCTAAGAAGCCCAATACAGAAAGCTTCAAAGACTTGCAATTTGGGCAGGTCAAGTCAAGAGCAGAACTAAGAGAGCTCTGAGACAAAAGGCAATAATCCAGTGGCCAATCTCCCTAATGAATATAGATGCAAAAATCCTCAACAAAATACTTGCAAATCGAATCCAAAGACACATTAAAAAAATCATACACCATGACCAAGTGGGGTTCATTCCAGGCATGCAAAGATGGTTCAACATAAGAAAATCAATCAATGTATTACAACACATTAACAAGTCAAAAGGGAAAAATCAATTGATCATCTCAATAGATGCTGAAAAAGCATTTGACAAAATCCAACATCCCTTTTTGATAAAAACACTTCAAAAGGTAGGAATTGAAGGAAACTTCCTCAACATGATAAAGAGCATATATGAAAAACCCACAGCCAGCATAGTACTCAATGGTGAGAGACTGAAAGCCTTCCCTCTAAGATCAGCGACAAGACAAGGATGCCCGCTGTCACCACTGTTATTCAACATTGTGCTGGAAGTGCTAGCCAGGGCAATCCGGCAAGACAAAGAAATAAAAGGCATCCAAAATTGGAAAAGAAGAAGTAAAACTGTCATTGTTTGCAGATGATATGATCTTATATCTAGAAAACCCTGAGAAATCGACGATACAGCTACTAGAGCTAATAAACAAATTTAGCAAAGTAGCAGGATACAAGAATAATGCACATAATTCAGTAATGTTTCTATATGCTAGAAATGAACAAACTGAAGAGACACTCAAGAAAAAGATACCATTTTCAATAGCAACTAAAAAAATCAAGTACCTAGGAATCAACTTAACCAAAGATGTAAAAGACCTATACAAAGAAAACTACATAACTCTACTAAAAGAAATAGAAGGGGACCTTAAAAGATGGAAAAATATTCCATGTTCATGGATAGGAAGACTAAATGCCATTAAGATGTCAATTCTACCCAAACTCATCTACACATTCAATGCAATCCCAATCAAAATTCCAACAACCTACTTTGCAGACTTGGAAAAGCTAGTTATCAAATTTATTTGGAAAGGGAAGATGCCTCGAATTGCTAAAGACACTCTAAAAAAGAAAAACGAAGTGGGAGGACTTACACTCCCTGACTTTGAAGCTTATTATAAAGCCACAGTTGCCAAAACAGCATGGCACTGGCACAAAGATAGACATATAGATCAATGGAATTGAATTGAGAATTCAGAGATAAACCCTCAGATCTAAGGCCGACTGATCTTTGATAAGGCCCCCAAAGTCACTGAACTGAGTCATAATGGTCTATTCAACAGATGGGGCTGGGAGAGTTGGATATCCATATCCAAAAGAATGAAAGAGGACCCCTACCTCACCCCCTACACAAAAATTAACTCAAAATGGACGAAAGATCTCAATATAAAAGAAAGTACCATAAAACTCCTAGAAGATAATGTAGGAAAACATCTTCAAGACCTTGTATTAGGCGGCCACTTCCTAGACTTTACACCCAAAGCACAAGCAACAAAAGAGAAAATAGATAAATGGGAACTCCTCAAGCTTAGAAGTTTCTGCACCTCAAAGGAATTTCTCAAAAAGGTAAAGAGGCAGCCAACTCAATGGGAAAAAATTTTTGGAAACCATGTATCTGACAAAAGACTGATATCTTGCATATATTAAGAAATCCTACAACTCAATGACAATAGTACAGTCAGCCCAATTATAAAATGGGCAAAAGATATGAAAAGACAGTTCTCTGAAGAGGAAATACAAATGGCCAAGAAACACATGAAAAAATGTTCAGCTTCACTAGCTATTAGAGAGATGCAAATTAAGACCACAATGAGATACCATCTAACACCGGTTAGAATGGCTGCCGTTAAACAAACAGGAAACTACAAATGCTGGAGGGGATGTGGAGAAATTGGAACTCTTATTCATTGTTGGTGGGACTGTATAATGGTTCAGCCACTCTGGAAGTCAGTCTGGCAGTTCCTTAGAAAACTAGATATAGAGGTACCATTCGATCCAGCGATTGTACTTCTCGGTATATACCCGGAAGATCGGAAAGCAGTGACACGAACAGATATCTGCACGCCAATGTTCATAGCAGCATTATTCACAATTGCCAAGAGATGGAAACAACCCAAATGTCCTTCAACAGATGAGTGGATAAATAAAATGTGGTATATACACACGATGGAATACTACATGGCAGTAAGAAGGAACGATCTCGTGAAACATATGACAACATGGATGAACCTTGAAGACATAATGCTGAGCGAAATAAGCCAGGCACAAAAAGAGAAATATTATATGCTACCACTAATGTGAACTTTGAAAAATGTAAAACAAATGGATTATAATGTAGAATGTAGGGGAACTAGCAATAGAGAGCAATTAAGGAAGGGGGAACAATAATCCAAGAAGAACAGATAAGCTATTTAACGTTCTGGGGATGCCCAGGAATGACTATGGTCTGTTAATTTCTGATGGATATAGTAGGAACAAGTTCACAGAAATGTTGCTATATTATGTAACTTTCTTGGGGTAAAGTAGGAACATGTTGGAAGTTAAGCAGTTATCTTAGGTTAGTTGTCTTTTTCTTACTCCCTTGTTATGGTCTCTTTGAAATGTTCTTTTATTGTATGTTTGTTTTCTTTTTAACTTTTTTTTCATACAGTTGATTTAAAAAAGAAGGGAAAGTTAAAAAAAAAAAAAGAAAAACAAGGAAAAAAAAAGATGTAGTGCCCCCTTGAGGAGCCTGTGGAGAATGCAGGGGTATTGGCCTACCCCACCTCGATGGTTGCTAACATGACCACAGACATAGGGGACTGGTGGTTTGATGGGTTGAGCCCTCTACCATAGGTTTTACCCTTGGGAAGACGGTTGCTGCAAAGGAGAGGCTAGGCCTCCCTATGGTTGTGCCTAAGAGCCTCCTCCCGAATGCCTCTTTGTTGCTCAGATGTGGCCCTCTCTCTCTGGCTAAGCCAACTTGAAAGGTGAAATCACTGCCCTCCCCACTACGTGGGATCAGACACCCAGGGGAGTGAATCTCCCTGGCAACGTGGAATATGACTCCCGGGGAGGAATGTAGACCTGGCATCGTGGGACGGAGAACATCTTCTTGACCAAAAGGGGGATGTGAAAGGAAATGAAATAAGCTTCAGTGGCAGAGAGATTCCAAAAGGAGCCGAGAGGTCACTCTGGTGGGCACTCTTACGCACACTTTAGACAACCCTTTTTAGGTTCTAAAGAATTGGGGTAGCTGGTGGTGGATACCTGAAACTATCAAACTACAACCCAGAACCCATGAATCTCGAAGACAGTTGTATAAAAATGTAGCTTATGAGGGGTGACAATGGGATTGGGAAAGCCATAAGGACCACACTCCACTTTGTCTAGTTTATGGATGGATGAGTAGAAAAATAGGGGAAGGAAACAAACAAACAAACAGACAAAGGTACCCAGTGTTCTTTTTTACTTCAATTGCTCTTTTTCACTCTAATTATTATTCTTGTTATTTTTGTGTGTGTGCTAATGAAGGTGTCAGGGATTGATTTAGGTGATGAATGTACAACTATGTAATGGTACTGTAAACAATCGAAAGTACGATTTGTTTTGTATGACTGCGTGGTATGTGAATATATCTCAATAAAATGAAGATAAAAAAAAAAAAAAAAAACTACTTGAAACTTTAGAAATAGCATTTAAGTCTTGACCTGAAGGCAATTTTTGATTCAAGAGTGTAGCTGGTTAGTAGAATGAGTGATTTCAAAGAAACTGATACATCAATGTAATATGCAGTAACTACACAGTATTTCCAGATATTTAGCTCTTCTACAGCCTAACTGATCAATAATATGTACTTTTTTTTGTCACAATTTAGGTGTAACTTTATTCTCATAACTGATCTTAATGTTTTTTACAACAGCTTTATTGCAGTATAATTGCCATACTATAAAATGTTTAAGTAGTTTAAAAAAAAAAAAAAAAAAAGTAAATGACAAAGCACTATCAAAGCTCATGTGTCACCACTGAAACTGCCATGGTTGCCACTGGGGTTCCGTGTTTCTGTACTCTCTATCTGGTCTGAACTGCACAGACTGAACTTCACATGATATTTGCAGCTTGGCAGGTCACAGCATCCCCCTTGCTCCCTGAACAAATTAGCTTTTAATTATTATGATGGAATTTTAAACCATCAAAGAATTTGTTTAAGTAAAAAAATATATAATCTCTCATGGGATCTTGCCTATGAGAGATTCTGAGGGTCATGGAGAAGAGGGATAAGAAAGCAGCTGAAAGAAAACTCAAACAAACAGGTAGTAGTTCTTAATCAACTATTAATTAGCTCCTTGACCTCAGTGGATCCCTTCCCTTCGCTGGGTCTCAGTTTACCAATCTGTTGAATTAAGGTGTTAGCTTATTTTATTCACCCCCCCCCAAGAAAAACTAGTTGCATTTGTAGTTATTACTCAATGAAAAGTAATATACGCAAATGATAAAGATTAAACAAAACAGACACCGACACACACAAAGAGATTTATATGGCCTAGATTATGCCTTCCTTCCATCCAGAGCCCCAGGCCCTATGCTTCAAGGAAACCACTGTTAAAAGTTTTCTTGGCTATCGTTCCTGGACTTTAATGCATCATGTCCAGGCATTTGTACACATTTTCTTTTTGTATTGTCCTCAAATGGAAGAATACAAAGGACTCTATCGTAAGAGTCAGCAAAGGACAGCGGTTAATATAGTGCAGGCTCAGAAGCTCGATTTCCTGGGTTTATATCATCATTCTGACACATCCCAACTGTTTGACCTTGGCCATGTCACTTAATTTTTTTGGGCATCTCCAGTTCCTCACTGGTAATATGTGGTAGGTGTAGTACCTACCACATATGGTTTTATATAAAAAGTAAATGAATTAACAAATAAAGTGCCAGCACACTCAGGAAGTGATCATTAAATGTGTGTTAGTCTATTCATTCTTTATTTCTTTCTGTGTGAGTTATTAAGAGGATCTTGCCCTGTGAGTGGTTTTCCTTTCTATTCCCATTCTTTTTTACTGGCTTCATGGTATCTCATTAAACCAAATTTTATATATTTAGTGCCCTTCCGGTCTTTTGTTATTAAAAAACATGACTGCAAGGAAAAGCCTTGCACATGCTGCATTTGCACATGCATGCAAATGTATTGCTAGGATGATTTTTGAGAATCAGGACTGTGGGGTTAGAAGATGTGCCCTTAAAATGTTTATCTGCATTGCCAAATTGACCTCTGACAAGTTATATTAATTCATTCTCCCATCAATGTCATATATGAGTGCCAGTTTCCCTACACCCACACCAATGTTGTATACTAATAATTTTGTTTTATATATTTACCATTCCAATATGTGAAAAATAGTATCTCGTTACTGCTTTAATTTGCATATCTTTAGTTATGATTAAAGCTAAGCAACTTTTCATATGTTTCCAAGCCATTTATATTTCTTTTTAATATTTACTATCTGTTCCTGTTTGGCAATTCTGTGGTTTTTCAAATGTAAAGTCTGGCTGGGCCTTTTCACTAGACTTTACATCTCTCCCAGATTAAGGAACAGCACACAACTGAAAAGGAGGTGGGGGTGACCAGAAGGCAGAGAATGGTCACTTAGCATGTGTTTGTGACTTCCCCAGAGAAGGAGGTGGGGTGAGGTCTGGGAAATGGCTGCTGAGCAGCTGTCTGTGATTTCCCTGATGTTCTAGTTTGCTATTGTTGCTGGAATGCAAAACACCAGAGATGGATCGGCTTTTATAAAAGGGGGTTTACTTGGTTACACAGTTACAGTCCTAAGGCCATAAAATGTCCGAGGTAACACATCAGCAATCGAGTACCTTCACTGAAGGATGGCCAACGGTGTCTGGAAAACCTCTGTTAGCTGGGAAGGCACGTGGCTGGCGTCTGCTCCAAGTTCTGGTTTCAAAATGGCTTTCTCCCAGGATGATCCTGTCTAGGCCGCAGTTCCTCTTCAAAATGTCACTCTCAGTTGCTCTTGGGGTGTTTGTTCTCTCTTAGCTTCTCTAGAGCAAGAGTCTGCTTTCAACAGTCGCCTTCAAACTGTCTCTCATCTGCAGCTCCTGTGCTTTCTTCAAAGTGTCCCTCTTGGCTGTAGCAGCTTGCTCCTTCTGTCTGTTCTTATATAGAGCTCCAGTAATTTAATTCAGACCCACCCTGAATGGGTGGGGCCAACACCTCCACGGGAATTATCCAATCAGAGTCATCACCCACAGTTGGGTGGAGCACACCTCCATGGAAACACTCAAAGAATTACAATCTAATCAACACTGATATGTCTGCCCATACAAGATTATATCAAAGATAATGGCACTTTGAGGGACATAATATATTCAAACCAGCACACCTAACATTGGCGGCACGCTCACTGCTTTTTAAGGAAACCATTTTTCATCTTTGTTTTGCTCCTTTATAGATTCAGCCATAATTGTCTTCCTACCACACTCAATACTTCACCATCTAACTGTCATATGCTTTAATAGGTAGAATGTCCTATTAACTTCGCTTTCCAATAAATACATAGAGTAACTGATCTCTACACTAATGAGTAAGTGATCTCACCAGCAGTTTCCACTCACTGGAGTCTCCGCTATGTATTTCCTCTTGAGAAATAGTCACCATTTCCCAAGGAATGTTTTTTCACAAAACACACTGGTTCTTAAAAGAGCATCTTCAGCACCTCCTACTAGTCCCACAAAATGTACTTTGTTTCAGTGTTTCTTCATCTATCACATCTTTACAGGAGATTAATATGCTCACAATGTATACATTCTATTAGATGCTGGTTGGAAAATAATGTTAGGAAACAATAAGGTCAATAGAATTGTTTTGATTAAAATGAAACTTACCAGTTATTGGGATATTAATTCCAGACTAATATGGATCTGTACAGGTCAGATATAGATCTGGAGAGAAAGCATTGGAGAAAGGAGATTTGTATATGGTGATGCGGTGCATAGGAGTGAGAACAAGACAGGGTTTCCTTCCTTCTGTATCTAAACTAGGCCCTTTGCAAAATGAGTATTGCTCTTATTTACTCAGTGCCTTCTCTGTTCAGGCTCTGCATTAAGGTTTCTGCATATACTTTCTCATTTAATTCTCACAACAGCATTGTGAGATGGGTACTATTTTTATCCTCTTTTTATGGACCAGAACACTGATGTTCAGGAAGGCTAAATAATTCACCCAAGGTCATGCATTTAGTAGTTGGTAAAGTCCAGATTCTAACCCAGGGCTGCTGACAGCAAATTTCACATTTGTTTCCCTAGTCTGTGTTGCCTCTAGATAGAAAGCATATGGTCTGGACTTAGGCTATAAAAGAGGCAGAGGACAATAAGCTGATGCATCTGTGAACAATTAGAAATGTCTAAAAATGGAATTATTGGTCTCCAATTTTAGTGAGTTCCTGCTAGAACGTTGGAAAGGGTATTCATACATCAGATGAACAGTGTCCTGGATGACTATTTCCCAAAATTGTTCCATAGAACACTGATTCTTTAAGGCAATAGGTGATTTTTTAAAAAAATGGTTCTATGCTCAAATGATTTTGGGAAGCACTGATTTTAGTAAAGTTAAACAGGTTTATTTACTGCAGTGTTTCTCACAGTGTTTACTGACCTATCATACATTTTAACACTCCCATACACATGCTAGATTGTTCTGTTTTCCAATCTTAGTTAATTTTGTAACTCCCTTTTTTATGGTTCTCGTGTGCCAAGGAACATACTTTGGGAAATGCTGACTAGGTGGAATTTCAAATACCTTCTGACCCTGAGCATCTATGATTCCATGATTCTGTTACTGGCCATGAAGACCCAAGAGAAGGCTACTGTGTGTATACAACCTTATCCTATGTTCTTGGCCTAAGCTGTCAGTGTTCTTTTGTATAAATTCCTAGATGTGCTCAAGGTGATATTTGCTGTACAACTTCTTGGCAGTAATATTGATAGATCAAGCATTAGGGGGAAGGTTGAACGGGTCCAGAGTTTCCCAAGCCTAGATACACATCAGATCCACCTAGGACACTTGTTACAAATGCAGATTTCTGGCCCAACTTCCAGAAATAATGATACTACATTTTTGGGGTAAGTCTCTAGAAACTATTTTTATCAAGTAGTGCAGGTGCTCTGAAGCATATGGTTGATCTACATGGGAACGATTGGAAAGAACCTAAGATGTAGAGTCAAGAAAGCCTTTGGGGATACTTCAGAGAAGTTGTTCTCAAACCTGGCCATGCACCAGTTTCTGGAGTTCCTGGCCATGCACCAGTTTCTGGAGTTCCATCCAAGACGTACTCATTTGGCAACTCCAAAAGTGGGGCCCTTGAATGTCTCCTTTTAAAAAAAACTCTACCAGTAAATCTGATGATCCTGGACCACAGATACGTAATTAGGAACCACTGGCTTAGATGACTCTTATTTCCTTCCAACCATAACCCTGTGATTTTATGAGTGTGACATGACTTCCCAAAATATGCTTACTACAGGAAGAGAAGCATGGTGTCCAAGATGAGGCTCATTAGAGTCCCAACTTAGTGCTATTGCTGATGAGACCACAGCTGGGACATTGCTCTCAGATATGGTCATCACTCCAAAAGAAAAGAAGGACAAACCGGAACAAGGTCACTGGGGAGGGAACAGGACGATGAAGGTATCCAAACACAAGCCATATGAGGGATGGATGGAAGAACTTGGTGTATTCAGTTTGGTGAGGAGAGGAATTGTGTGGAGGAAGAAGTAATATCTTTAAATATTCAGAGGGCTGTTTTGTGGAAGACATATTAGGCTTATGTTTAGGATGATAGAAAAAGGAAGAAAAATCTAATAGAGGGGAAAGTACTCTGCTTGAGCACCTTTTAGGCCAGGGACCATTCTACATATTTTATGCATGTAATTTAACTTAATACTCCTAACAAAATCTGCAAAGTGAGTGTTACTGAACCATTTTAAATATGAGGAAATAGACCCAGAAAGGGTAATTTTCCCATGGTCATATGGTTAGCGTGGTGGTAATTGGGGCTGTTCACAAATATTCCGTTTCTCCTCCTTCTAGGAAAATGATAGGATTGCACTTCCCTACTCTCTTTGAAGCTGAGTGGCAGTGTTAACATCTGGGTGGAGTTTTTAAAGCCAGTGTGTGGCTCTCCACATTCCTTTCTCTCTGCAGTGATGGTGATGAAAACACATGCCAAGATGAAGCAGAGGTCCTCTGCCAATATGCATTGGATGTATAAATAAGTAAGAAATAAACCTTTATCACTGGCCATGAAGACCCAAGAGAAGGCTGCTATGTACATGCATCCTTATGCTATGGTTTAAGTTGTAAGTGTTATGTTGCGTAAGTTCTATTTGTCATTGTGATTTTGGAGTTATTTGTTACTGTAACAACCTAAACCATCCTGACTGATACAACTATAAATAAGTTGTATATATACAACTTGTATACAAGTTGTATATATACAAGAAGTCAGAGTTGATTCTTCTCCATTCTGCTTCCCAAATCAATGCTCTTTCCTTTGTGATACAAGGCCTCCCAGATGACCAGTATAAATTATATAGCAATGAAAGAGAATATGTCATTAGGTCATTCATGCAAACATTTGATGATTACTTATTGTAGCTACTGTAGGTGGGATTGATAAATCAGATAGATTAATAGTCTCTTCCAACTCTCTTATTCTGATTTCCTGATTCTGTGACAGGTTGTAGAACCCAAGTAAAAATTTGGCATGTATGTGTGTGCTTGTGTGTATGTTTATTCTTCCTTTCCTTCTTTTCTGGACCTAAGGCATATTCATTCTATGTAAGCCTTAGCTCAGGCCCATCCCAGTTGGTCTTCTTAAGAAAATAGAAGTTTTGCTTTTTTCCCTAACAGTCATGAAATTTGGCACAAGTCACAATGACCTGACTATTGACTTTTATTCCTAATGACTTCTCTGAGGAAAAAATCATTTTGCATTTCAGCTTGTTCTTTTCTGGCACATAACACAGTCTCACATTTATTTATAATTTGGAGGAAGGGTGTTGCACCTTCCTGAAGATTCTCCAAGTTTAGTGTCACCTCAAAATGTAATTTCTCCATTTTATGTTATAATGGGGATGTGGAATGATATCTGGCTTGAGACCTCCTCATCATTCTACTCACATCCACATCATCATTGGAACCAAATGTCAGCTTAGCAGTGGTCTCATTGTAGCTGAGATGTGATGACAATCAAGAAACATGTCTATCACATTCTTATCCTCCTGTGCTTTAAATACTCTTACTTTTTATCTTGGTTACCATTCATGTAACCCATCCAATGTCAGAGATACTTTTCAAGCAAATGAAGGGACTGCATTCAAATAAGCCTTACAAAGGACAGAAACCACAAAATCATTTCATGAATTTTTGGCAGCACATTCTAAGGCAGGAACTGCTGTTATCAGTGCATAGGGCATGGAATACTGCATAGACCTCGCCTCAGAACTTTGGGATCAATCTGCAAACGTCACTCTCTAAAGCTGAACAAATGCTGGACAAGATCAGATATCTTCAAAATAACCTATCATAATGAATGCCTTGTAAGTCTGGTATTAAGAAAAGGCTACTTCTTATATCACTAGAATGAACATTAGACTGTATCTTAATTGGATACAAAATTCAGATTGCCTTTCAATCTAATTAAGTTCCCCAGAGTATGGGTTGCCCACAAATGTAGTTATGCAGTTATCCACAGTAGGTTCTGTGCACTTGCTGGTAAGATGCTGTCAGAAAAACAAGTTCCATAGTTGTTCCGGTTTGCTAAAGCTGCCATCATTCAAAATACCAGAAATGGATTGACTTTTTTGAAGGGGATTTATTAAGTTACAAATTTACAGTTCTAAGGCCATAAAAGTGTCCAATCTAAGGCATCAGCATCGGGAACACCTCTGTCAGCTGGGAAGTCATGTGGCTGGCGTCTACTGGTCCTTTGCTCCCAGGTCCTGGTTTCAAAATGGCTTTCTCCAAAATGTCTCTGGGCTTCTGTCTCTCTTAGCTTCTCTCAGCTCTCTGCTTGGTTCTCCTTGGACATGTCTCTCTAAACATCTGGGGGTCCTGTCTTAGCTTCTCTGGAGCAAACTCTGGGCTTCATCTCTTAGCTTTGCATCTCCAAACATCCTTCTGTCTGCATCTCCAAGCATCTCTAAGCACCTTTGTTGGCTCCTGAGATTTCTTACTACTCCACTGAACCAATCAAGACCCACCCTAAATGGGCGGGGTCCACAGCTCCACGGAAATAACCCAATCAAAGGTTCCACCCTAATCAACAGACTAATCGGTCTGCCCCCACAAGATTACATTAAAGAATATAGCTTTTCTGGGGGACATAATATATACAAACTGGCACAGTGGTCAACTTGCTAAAAAATACCTGCTCCTTAAAAAACTTCAAAAGGCACTTTAAGCATATCAGAGGTATTGAAAAGACCTGTACAAAAGGCACCTCTTTAGCTTTGCTTAACCCAGTATTCCCCAAAGAGGGTTGCTAATGTAACCTTATTTTTTTATTTTAAATAATGCCTACTGAGAACAGCCAAAGAATATACCCTGTCCAATATTGAGTTAAGGAAAAAGCAAGATCTAGATAAATCATGTTATATAAGTATGGAAAGAACAATAGTCTTGGCATTGAAATTCTTTCTATTTTCCACTTGTATTCCCTTAAACAACTTACTGAGCCTTAGATGCTCTCCATCTCAATTTCCTCTTCTATCAAATGGGAATGAGCCCTTTAGCAATGTGCCATTGCGGGATAAGGCATACTAGCCCTAGGAAGGCAGTAGAGCATAACAATTAAGTTCACAGATTCTGGAGCCACACTGCTTGGGTTTGAGTTCTGGCTCTACTGCTACCTAATTGTATGATGCTGTTTTTTTTTTCCTCTGTTTTCTCATTTGTAAAATGGGTAATAGTAACACCTATCTAAGAGGTTCATTTTGAAGATTAAATGGCATCTAAGTACTTGGAGTGAGTATTCACTAAACATTAGATGTTATTACAGCTTAACCAAATACCTGAGTGGGTATAATTGCCTAATGAATGGTAGTTGAATCTGAATCAGAGATAAAACATGTTAACAAAAGGGCTGGGTTCTGTACAAAATTTGGGGGGATGGGGGTGGGGCAGAATTTGGGAGAGAACCAAAGGCAGGAACATTTCATATTTATCCAGGAGTCCAGTTGCTTTGATCAAAGTCCACAAAGGTCCTTTTCCCTTGACAGGTTGGCCCTTCATGCATCAGTCTGTCACAGTTGGAAGATCCTATTAAAATTCTCCAGCTCTTTCTGGCCAGCTCCACCAAACAATCCTCTATAAGATTGTCGGAGAAACTTGCTTATAGGACAGAGACTATAGGTTAGAATAATTCCCTCTTCAAGATCTACCTCAGTGCTAGTTCCTAAGGTGTGTTCAAATATTGTTTGTATTTGTAAACATCCCAGAGAGATTTGAGGAAGCTCATAGTAAAAGTATGTCCACACAGGGCAGCTCCAGTAAATATCAAGATGAGCTCAAAAACCAAAGAGAGATGGGGAGAGATAATTGTACCAGGAAATGGGGAAGATACACTTATTGTAATCAAGCGCTAATTTTAGTTCTGAAGTCATTAAGATCTGAATTCCCCTCCCTTTTCAAACTGGAGTCACTCCATTTCAAGTTTTAATCACTGTGGTAGAGTCAATTATCTCCTGCAGTTTGGACATATTCTCAACCTTAATCTGCATTCTTGTGGGTGTGAACCCATTGTAAATAGGATCTTTCAAAGATGCTATTTTTAATTAAGGTGTAGCTACAAGCAGGGTGGTCCTTAATCCGGGTTACTGGAGGCCTTATAAAGAGAAGAAACCGAAAGCCAAGGTCAGAGAAAGCCATGGGGAGGAGCCAGAAGCCGGAAGTCAACAGAACCTGGAAGACAAAGGAGAGGACATCACCGGGGTCTCCCGTGAGGCACGGATACAAGCTGAGGAACCCTGATATTCTCCTTCAGCTAGAGCCAGAATGTGACCGACTTCTGTGAGAAAGCATCGCTTTGCTGATGCCGCAATTTTGAACTTCTCTTAACCTCAAAACTGTGATTTAATTTCTTTCCATTGTTTAAGCCAATCCATTGTGTGGAATTGCTGCTGTGAAAACAATTTTACACCTTTATAAAAGTTAGAATTATACTGGTCATCCATTCAAATTGTTAACGGGTAAGCATTCTGAGTTCCCTGAAGCCCACTGTTTTTAAATGTTTAAATCCTCGCTTCCTGCTGTAATTTTTAAAGGAACTATTATGCATTTTATCATATATGTGATGTATATGTGTGTGTATACATAAGAAAATATAAATGTGTGTATATATACACACATACACACACACGTGCACACATGTGCACCTCTGTATAAGTTATTGTCGCTGATCCCCTCTGTCCTGGTTCAATGTGCCTAGTAACTAATTTTACTCTTGGCTCTTCTGAACAGTCCTCAACCCACTATAACATTCTGGGATGATGGTTTCCTGTCTCTCCAAGAGTAGATCTTGAAGTACTCACCTGGACTAAAAGTCCCTACGTGATTTGCCTCCTCCGCTCCATTTATGACCAGGTAGCCCCATTTTTGTGCTCCCCTTTGAAATTAATTACCTACCCTTATCCTCTCTACTGTCTTGCCACCTCACCTCTCTTGAAACCACTGTAATCACGCTTTCACCTAAACCACTCCACTCCACTGACCATGCGTTGTCAGGGTGGGAAGTGACTTCTTACTTACCACACCATCTCCATTCTATCTTGGTCCAAGCCATCATGATAATCTTGCTTGGATGACTTCAAGAACCTCCTAACCAACCTGCTGGCTTCCACTTTTGCCTCTTTACAAACTATAGTCTACATAGCAGAGTGAGGTTGTTAAAATGTAAGTCAGACCATGTCACTCTGCTCAGAACTTTCCAGTGGAGCCCATCTCATTCAAGATAACATCCAAAATTGTTATAGTAGCTTTTAAATTTTAAAACATTAAAAAAATTTTTACTGTAGTAACATATATGTAAAAAAGCATGCAAAATTTCCTATTTTAACCACTTTTGTGTGTACAATTCAGTGATAACAATTACATTCACAATATTGGGCTACCATCACCACCATCCATTATGAAAACCTTTTCATCAGCCATGTTGTAGCATGTTTCAGAACTTCATTCCCTTTTTGAAAAAAAGATTATACACAGATGGTGTATAATCATCTGTTTGAGTCCCTGCGCTCAGTTCTTTGGGTTGTATACCTAGGCTCAATACCATTTTTGAGAAGTTAAAAGATGCAAAACAATACTCTGTATTATTTATGTCCACATACATATGTAAAGTACAGAAATATGGACTGAGAGAATTTTCTGAGAAGCTGGGAGAGAGGTTGAAATTAGGGAGGCATAATGGGGCTTTACCTGTTTCTGTATTGTGCTATTTTTTTTAAAAAAAAGATCTCAAATATATAAAAATCTTAAGATTTTCTAAATCCATGTGATGAGTAAATGAGTATTCATTGTATTCTCTGTATTTTTCTGCATGTTTGAAATGTTACAGAATAAATTATTTAAAAATCAAATATTTTAAGCCAATCATAACGAATGCAAAAATATTCAGTTATTTCATTATTTTGAGATAATCACTATTAGCCATGCACACAATTTAAACTTTTTTCAATATTAATGGGATCATTGTATGCAAAATACATTATGCATATAAAATATATTGTTACCTTTTTTTTCACTCCACAATATATTATGAGCTCCATGAAATCCAAAATTTTTTCTTTTTTTGTTATTATGGCAGTTGTAGGTTTATAGAAAAATCATGCAGGAAGTACAGCATTCCCATATATCTCCTCACACACACACGCAGCTTTTCCTATTACCAACGTTTTGCATTAGTGTGGTACCTTTGTTAGAATTAATGAAACATTATTATTATTAATATACCATTAACTATAGCCCATAGTTTATATTAAGGTTCACTCTTTGTGTTGTAAAATTCTATGTTTTTTTAAAAATTTTTCTGGTAACTTATATACAACCTAAAATTTCTCATTTTATTTACATTCTAATATATAATTCGATAGTATTGATTGCTTACACAAAATTGTGCCTCTATCACCATCCTCCATTGCTAACTCTTTTCCATCAACCCAAACAGAAACTCCATATCAAGTAAACATTAACACTCCATTCCCCAACACCTCCCCCTCCCCACCCCCTGGTAACCTGTATTCTAGTTTCTGCCTTTATTGATTTGCATATTCTGCTTATATCATATAAGTGAGATCATACAATATTTGTCCTTTTGTATCTGGCTTATTTCACTTGACATGATGTCATCAAAGTTCACCCATGTTGTCACATGTATCTGAACTTCATTTTTATGGCTGAAAAATATTCTGTTGTATGTATTTAGAACCTTTTGCTTATCCATTCATCTGTTGATGGACACTTGGGTGACTTCCACCTTTTGACTGTTGTAAGGCTTCTATGAACATTGGTGTACAAATCTTTGGGGTATATACTTAGAAGTGAGATTGCTAGGTCATATGGTAAATGTGTGTTTAACTTCATGGAGAACTGCCAATGTGTTTTCCCCAGTGGCTACATCTTTTTATATTCCCACCAACAATGCAAGAAGGTTCTTATTTCTCTGCATCCTCACAAATACTTGTTATTTTCTCTTGTTGTTGTTTAACAGTAGCAACCTAGTGGGTGTGAGGTGGTATTTCGTTGTGGTATTGATTTGGATTTCCCTGATGACTAATGATGTTGAGCATCTTTTCATGTGCTTATTGACCATTTGTATATCCTCTTTAGAGAAATGTTTATTCATTTCCTTGCCCATGTTTTAATTGGGCTGTTTGTCATTTTGTTGTTGAATTGTAGGAGTTTCTTTATACATTCTGGATATTGAACCCTTATCAGATACAAGATTTGCAGATATTTTCTCACATTCTATTTGCTGCCTTATCACTTCCTTGATAATGTCCTGTGATGTACAAGTATTTTAATTTTGATAAAGTCCAATTTATTTATTTATTTTTATTTTGCTACTCATGGTTTGGTGTCATATCTAAGAATCCATTGCCTAATATAAGTTCTGGAAGATTTTCCCCAATTTTATCTTCTAAGAGTTTTATAGTTTTTGCTCTTATATTTAGGTTGTTAATCCATTTGAGTTAATTTTTATATATGGTGTGAGATAGGGGTCCAATTTCATTCTTTTGCATACTCGCACTAGCTTTTAAAGCCTGATGTAATCCAGTCCCTGGTTTCTCTGACCTCAATGGCCTCATTTGCTGTCCATTCTCCCCTTGCTCACTCTCCCCCAGGCCCCTTGCCTCCTTTCTATTCTTTGAGCATGAACATATCAGACATACTCATTCTTTAAGAACTTTTCACTTGCCTCTGCCTGGAATACTCTTCCCCCAGATAGCCACATGTCCCACTCCATTTCTTTCAGGACTCTGTTCAAATGTCACCTTCTGAGATAGGTGGTCCCTGATCATGTTATATTAAAAGCATCCAGTCACTCTTTAACACTACAATGCTGTTTTATTTTTATTTTTAGTATTTGTCATCAACTTAAATATATGTTTGTTTATATATATTGTCTGTCTCATTTCACTAGAATAAAAATTTGTGAAGATGGATCTGTCTCTGTTTTGTTCACCACTATATCCCCAGTACCTAAAATAGTACCTGGCACATGGTAACTGCTCAATGGGCTTTCTTCTCACTCTACAGACTCAAGTACCTTTAGTGGGATTTCAAACACAACATGTCCTAAACAATTCATTTCACTCATTCATTCATTCATTCCAGTATTTGTTGAGCCAGACTCTAGGACTACAGTGACGACAAAGGGATTCTTGCTTCCATAGAGTTTGATCAGTTGTCCAATTTATTCTTCCCAGTTCCCCACTCCAGTCACAACCCCCATTGGAATAACATTCCTTCTGTGTTTTCTACCCTATTAAAATGCTATTACTCACTATATAGTCAGCCATGCTAAAACCAGAGGGCTAATTCTGACTCTTCTTTTTCCCTTACCTCCCCCACCCAATCACTTATCATGTTCAGCCAATTCTAATAATACTATCTCTCGGATCTGTCCTTCCCTTCCCACATCTGCTATCAAAGAAATTACACTTTCTCTATCCTCACTATCACTGCCTTCTGAGGCCTTCATCATCTTTCACATAAAAACTAATTCAAGGACTTTTCCTTTCTTCTCTCCTGCCCCCCTCCTCTCCAATCTATTTCCTACACTGCAGCCAGAATGATCTTTTCTCAAGTACAAATATGACCACAGGGCTCCCTTACCCTTTGATGATTCTCCAATGCCCACATGACAAAATTCAAATACCGTAACATGGTCTTCAAGACCTTAAATGTTCAGGCCCCCTCTGACCTCTCCAGCTTTGTGACTGTTATACTTTAAGCCCAGCTTGCATGTGGCCTTCTTTGAGAGCCTTCCAAGAACTCATTGTGCTCCTGCAAATACTCCATTCAGATCACACAGAAGTAGAATTAGTAGTGGGTCCATGAGACTGGCTATCTTTCTTACTGGGGTGTCTGCTTAAGATACACGCTACATGATTTCCAATATCCTCGCTGCTGGAATTCCTCTCTGCCTCCCCAGATCTCCCATTGTGTTTCATCTGTCTCTTTCCTTGGAAACCTTTTATTATAGTTAGTTCTGTATTGCTGTCACCACTACTGGGTTGAGAGAGGGAGGGCAGGGCTGTGTGCCTCCTGTCTTAGTCTGACCCCCGACCTATGACCACTGGGCTCATTGGCCTGCTCAGAGTTGGCACCCAATCAATGCTTGGTGAATGAATGCATTTTACTTTCTGGACTTTTTTACTCACATTGTATTTCTATCATACCTTTTCTCTTTGAAGATATGGTTCCATCATTTTAAAAAATATTGTTATGGTTTTTAAGTCTGCTAGCTCTTCTGCTAAAGGAACGCTTGGTCCTTCCCTTTTCTGGTCTTAATTTGGAAACAAAAGCATCAAAAAAGAGCATTTAGTAAATTTCCCACTGAAGATCAAATGTGTTTATACCAGAGACTTGATTTGTTGTGACCATACCAAGTCAATGAATGTTTGGCTCCTCTTTACCACTTTATTTTTTCCTGTTTCTCTTTATCAAAACTCACCTTTAATTAATGATTTCACTATTGGTTGAACTAGCCCAGAAGTTGACCTGAATCAATTAAGGAAGACAAAAATAGTGATGGTTGTAAGCATTTAGGTAAAAAATAATCAAAAGAAATGTTAAACTGATATTTTGAATTGGTATTTTGAGGTTTGAGGTTTTTGTACAAAATAGTTTTGAGTACAAAAATAATTTTATTTTTTAATTACTTGATTTGAAGAGATGTTTTAGAGTGAAATAAAAACAACCAAATACAGCTTCTTCTGGTGGTACTCCAACTTCAATGATGTACATCAGTTCTGAATATGTGTGTCCATCCATTCTCAAATGCAATTTACGATTTGGTTTTTCTCCTTATATTTGCCTCCATACCTAAACAACTGTCTTGGGTAAGTCCCATGAATCATAAAAGCTGAGATGAGCTGGATCAGAAATGCTAGAAATGGGTGAGCATTATAAAATGCACCCTATGACCTCTTAAAGTATGCCAAGTGGCAAGGCTCTTTTTGACACATTGAAATGATCTGGTCTTTTTAATATTTTATTGCTAATGAGGAACTGCAATTGCTGTAGATTAAGTAGACTGCATTTATCATAAGATCTGGCACATTCCTACTTCCATTTTAAAAAGAATATTTGAAAGAAAAAAAGTAGAAAATTAGATGCATGAAAATGCATTGTCTAATCAAGAACCATGATCATTACCAGCTGTCAAAGGGGATCTTAAAATATTTAATGAGCTAAATTAAGCTGTAAAGACATGTCATACATTTTTATAGGAATTTACCTGGATTTGGACCTTTGATCTTACTCCAATGCAACACGAACCAAGAAAACAAGGGGGAACAGAAAATAATGGAAGAAAAGGCACCGATGCAGGAGGCAAGTCACCCAGCTTGGCTATGTCTGTGCTGCATGATTTTGGGCCATACACTCTCCCACACTTACATTTCCTTCTTCCCATCTGTAAAACAAGATGACTGGACTAGATCAGGGGTTTCTGATCACCTTGGAGTCCATGCCAATTCCATGTCTGTAAAATTCAATTCAGTTCTGTTCAAGTCAGCTTACTTCAACAATCTTGAAGGATAGCTATGACAGCAGAGTAAATATAATGTAGAAAAATATAGTATAATATAAGCAGAGTCCAAGGCTTTAAAATCAGCTAGACATGAATTTGACTCATGGCTCTCAACTTAATAACTATATGACCCTACATGAGCTAATTCACCTTTCTGAGCTTTAGCTTTCTATCTGTAAAATGGGGATGATGGTGCCACATATCTTTCAGGATGGTTGTTCAAAATCAGATGAGGTGTAGATTGTGGTGGTGAGTGCATAGCTATGTGATTATACCAGGAGCCATTGATTGTACACTTAGGATGGATTGTATGATATATGAATAAAACTTTAAAAAAAAGATCAAGTGAGGTAACAGATATCCTGTATTATGCCATTTGCTGTGTTAGGCAATGTTGATAATACAAAGAAGAACCTCACAGAGGGCCTGCTTGCCCTTAAGGTGATTGAAGGCTGGGAAAAGCAGCAAGTAAACCATGAACTTAGATGCGATGCAGTCTGTGAGCAGTGCCCCAAGACCCTCTCAAAACCAAGTGATTTGAGAATCAGGAAGGCCAAGAAAGCAGTTTGAATTTGGAGAAGCTGAGAAGACATATGCATGCCTTCATTGACGATTTGTTGAGTGCCTACTTTGTGCTGGCATGGGGGTAATGAAATGTTTACAACCAAACACCTGCTTTTGAGATATTCACAAATCTAGGGAAGTGAGTCTTAAACACTTCCAGTTCCTTTATAGACCCCCTTTAAGAAGTTGATGAAAGTTAAGAACTCTATTTCCAGAAATATAGGCACATAATTTTGCATTCAAGTTCAGAGTGTTCATCCTTGCACCCTTCAGGTCTACAGACCCCAGGTTAGAGACTTGTGATCGAGCTGGAGTCTTTGTAAGAGAAGTGACATTTGCAGGGAGTCCTGAAGGAAAGGGCAAGTCTTCCTGGTACTTGAATCCATCTGCTCCAAACCCCTGGCTTATACTGACCACTTGCGTCTGCACTTTTGCTGGCTCACGGAAAGGTGCCTAGTGTCTGCTTGGCTGCCTTTTTGACATTGTTACCTGTATGCTGACTGCTGGCAGCTTGCCTAGCTTCTGAATCCAGCTCTTCCAGGACCTCAGGCTTCTATGCTTTCCTGATCTGCCACCTTCCGTCTATGCACCCACGCCCCTGTGCTTGCTCCCTACTTTTCATGGCTGCCAATGTCTTTGTTCTCCAGTCCTGGCTTCCTTTGTTGTCTTTGTGATCTGCAGCCAGCAAACGGCCCAATGGAACAAGTGAATAGGGAGTGAAGAGGTATTTGTGAGCAGAAGGCCTCAGATCCAATGCCTACTCTGAAAAAGCCAGCTTGGCATATCAGTTCTGCTTTCAATCTGCCCCAGGTGTTGTCTTTTGATTTAATCTCTTACATCTATATACGACTTTATGGTTCACGGAGTAGACTAACTGCAGTAACAAACGACTCCCAATCTCAGTGGGTTATCCCAATAAATGTTTGTTTCTTGCTCACAGCGCAGGCCAGTGCAGCTAGGCAGAGTCCAGGGGGAGGGGAGAGTTCAGTTATAAGCAAGTCATTCAGGGTCTGAGGCAACCAGATACCATACAGGTTTCTCAACTATGCTCTGGGAATTGACATCTAGATAGCAAACAGGGAAGAGAGACTTGGGGGAAGGAGGTCCTGAAGGGAAGTAGCAGGTGTCAATTTCCACTGGCCAAATGACAGCTACAGGATCCTACTAAGCTGCACAGGAGAGGCTAGCTGTTTGCTCAGGAAGAAGGTGAAAAGAATTTGGTGAACACACAGTCATCTCTCCCATACAACATGGTCATTACCTCATTTAAATCTCCCAAGAACTCGGTGAGGGACATGGCAGTTTACAAATGAGAGAACTGGCTCAGAGAGGTGAAGTGATTTTCCCTAAGCCACAGAGCTGGTAAATGGTAGAATCTATAATCAATCCTGAGCTGTCTGCTTTAATACCCAACCCCCCCCTTTTTGATGCATATGTAGGTATACCATCATTATTTTAATACACCTCATTAGTTTGCCTTCTGCTGGGGAAACTCCTGTCACGCTGCCCTGACTGACAGCGGCCTTGCGTGCTCTCGGCATAAAAGCGAACGAGAGACAATTAAAAAAAAAAAAAAGTTAGGCAACGAGTAAAAAGGAAAGCTTAATAACCACTTTATGATGTAGAAAAATTCCACTTAAGGCTCTCAAGAAGGTTTCTGTATAGACGTAAAACACTATGAGCAAGGAGGTGAGGTTTTAAGTCTGTGTGGCGGTTTCCAGAACATTCCGGTTCCCGCATGGCCCTGCAGAGCCCACTGGCTTCTGCGTGGCATCTGTGTGGAGAAAGTAGACTCTGTCCCTGGCAAGAAGTACCTGTGACCATCCTGGACGGCAACGTGGCCTGTCAGGAGGCCAGTCCCTTTCATACCAAGGGGCGCCCTCCATCCGGCCAACAGTGAGGATATTTTTGTGAGTCATTTTGTTTTCGTCATCCAGACCCATTTTTGGATACAGCCTGGTGTGTGCGTCATACAAAAATATAATGCCTGAGTTTCAGGGAAGAATCCTTAAGGCAAATTACCTCAAAGTAAACTCGGGGGACCCCTTGCATCAGCAACCTTTGAAGGTGCTTGTTAAAATGCAGATTCCCTTTCCCCATTTTGGCCTAATCACAGATCCAGCACCTGGGGGGATGGGCAGAAAACCTTCATGTAACTGATATTCAGGCTATAGTCTGAGAACCGCCTCCTTAGGACTTCATTTGATTTTCACCTATTGTCTAAAAAAGAGAACAAATGAAAAATCCTTACAGGAAGCTGCCTTTTCATGAGTTTGTAATCTGGTCTCTGCTGGAAGACCTCTAAACCTGACATTGGTGATAAAAGATTCAGTTGTATTTTAATGTTTAAAGACAAATGAATTTCTTTCTAAAAATAGGCAAGTGGGAGTAGAGGTGGGCAAGGGTCTATAGCAAAACTAGCCTTCAGGTGGAGAGGGGTTTAATGAAATGCTGGCTATCTCTACTGGCAAAGTGACTAAATACCCACAGCAGATTCTTTGGCAATTCAAGCAAAAAGATCTTAGATTCTCATGAATTTAAAGCTTTATGTGCATTTCCGAGATAATGCCTGAAATTGAAGGCAATTTTAGAAGCAGTTTAAAAGTTAGGTTTTTTATTCCTGTCATGTTGCCCAAATATTGAATATAGATTTCATTGCACATGTAATATAAATACTGTATGGTCTATGATATCAGAGGTATAAATATTTCATAATTAAGAAACAGATATAGTGATCACTCATCTAGTTTAATAAGCTTCTGAAATTGTACCCTTGCATTCCACCCCCAAATGTGAGACTATTGATAAGCCTCTTAATTATATTTTATAATATTTCATTTTAATGGAAAAAATTATACATTGTATTTCACTTTCATGTGGAAATCACTATTAATTTAAGGAATATTAAATAAGTGACATAAAACCCTTGTCAAGTATTATTTGGATAGTCCAAATGTTTGCTTTCTCCCTCTTCAAGCTGGTTTTAGGAATTCTATGTATTAATCCCAAATTCAGGCTTTAAAATATCCTTCTACTAACTATAATTATGGTGAATTATTTATATTCTTCAGGAGACTCCTGTATAGAGAAATGCTGAATCATGAAATGGTAGGCTGCAGTCATTGCCAGATTCTCTTGAATCGCCCTATGTATTGCTTTAGTAGGTAATGGGTGGCTTCCTGGTAAAATTATGGCCACTGAGGAAGGAGAAGGACCTACTTTTCACCCTTTCTGAACTGAGGGGATGGTTGGACATCCTGGTTATCAGAGGTCTGCGGCCAAAGTTCATGTTATTTGCAGCATAAAAGCTAAAACCCCTGCTCTCAGCCTCCTGCCTCCGCCTCTTACAAATGACTCCTGAGTGTTTCCAGCTTTAGCTGGCCCCATTAGGGGCTTCCTTATGTCGAAGCCAGCTTTTAAGGCTAGCAAGTCTGCATATCCAGCTCCACTCTCGCAAAGTTACACCTGAACACAGACATCAATGTTTCAGTAAACTTTGTGGTTGAGATTTACTCAGGTCTAATTTATATGAATCACACATGAAGTTGGAGATAATCTCATGAGGTTGGAATCATCTCATATTATTTGGTAACTATACTGTAGTATAATGTAGTGGCCAAGGGCAGTGGTTTTAGAATTAGTTCAAGTCATGACTGCCATTTCCTAGCAAGGTAACTTCAGCAATTCACTGAATCTCTCTGAGCCTCAGTTTCCTCCACGCACATGGAGATGATAGAACTGGAGTATCTGTTTCATAAGGCCATTGCTTGGTTTAAAGGAGTGTATACACAGCACACACACACACACACACGGTGCTTAGCACAGTACTTGGCATAACATAAACACTCAAAAATGGCCTTAGAGTTCAGGGAAATGGATAAGATCACATAGGACACATTTGCAGAGTAAGAAGAGAAGAGGGTCTAGGACAGTACCCAAGGAACACCAAGCTTGAGCCTGAACCCCAGCTCCCTCACTCATTAGCTCACCAAAGGCAAAGTGCATTAATTTGTCTGTGCCTCTTTCTTTCCCCCATCTGTAAAATGGGGGCTAAAACTAGTATCGATTGTATAGGTACGTGAGATACTCATATAAAGCACTTTGAACAGTGCCTGGCAGACAGTCAGAACTTACTAGATGTTAGCTGTTGAGCCACAGGAAGAATGTGCTTTAGAAGGAAAAGATGGTCAATACTGTCAAATGCTGCCAGGAGGTTCTGTCCAATATGGACTGCAAAGTGTGCTTTAGCTTTAGTGTCAAGGATGACATTGATGGCTTTGGTGGGAGTTTTACAGTGGAGGGGCAGGTACAGGAGGGAAAAATGGGTGAATGGATGGTGTAGAAGTACAAACAATACATATAACAACAATAACAACAGCTACTATTTCTACTACTACTATTTATGAGGTCTTACTCTGAGTCATGCTCTGTTAAACAATCCTGAGGACTGATCTCATTGGCACTATTATCATCCCTATCTTCCAGATGAGGAAACTGAGGCTTGGGAGTTTTAAGTAGCGTGAGTAGGGTCCCACAATTAGTAAGCGGCATAGCTGGGACACTAGCACAATCACTTTTCACACCCCATTGCTAGCAAAGTAAAACTCTAGGAGGCACCGTGATGTTTATTTAACCGGTTTTGCAGAAGAGATACTGTGTGCTTAGTTTTCTTAGCACCAGGACTCTGAAGAGAAAGCACATAGTAAAGCAACTTTCTAACTCAAATAGCTATATTTCAAGGCTGGGGCTTTGATCCCAGGGCTCTCCGCATTTGCTGGGGTAACTGAGACTTTTCAGATTTCCACTAATGATGTGAATGCTTCAGCTGTGGTGCCCCAGACTACTGTTCTCTCAGCAATGCCAAACATTCAGCTGGAATGACAGAGAACACCCAGCAAAAGAAAACTCACAGTGAAGATTTTGAAAAACGAGCCACGGGGTTAGGAAACAGCTGTGTTTTACCCATGTATTTTGAGACACACTCCTGCCTCCTGAATGTGGCTGGATCTTTCTATGGGAACTTCCTCATGCAACTCCTCTTGGATTGGCTCCACGGGCCCTTTCTCCACTGACTCCCTGTCACAGCCCCGCTGGTTGCAAAGGCCCAGGAGGCTGCAGTTCCACCAGCCAGCGTCAGGCTGGCGAGCTTGCAGAGCTGAATGAGAGAGCAGAGTTGCTGTCGTGGACTGGGTTCAGCCTCTTTTCCACCCCAGCCTCCCATCCCTGTGCCACACCAACTGCTCACTCAAAATAAGAAGTTCACACTCCCTTCTCTGCCCTGTATAGCAATGTCTGGCAGTGGATAGAAACAGACTGGAGCCAGACTGACCACAGCTGTGCCATTTCTTAGCTGTGTGACCTGCACACATGGTTCACCACTCAGGGCTTCAGTTTCCTCATAGGTAAAATGTGGGAAAGAATATTATCTACTTCTTAGGGAGTAATAGTACCTACTTCTTAGGGTTATTTTGAGTTGGTCACTTAGAACAAAGGCTGGCACATAGTAAGTGCTAGCTCTTGTTACTGTTATCTTCCTTCTCTCTCTCTTTCTCTCCTTCTACACCTGCTTTTTTTTCTTAAACCATTTGCTATCTCCCAACTTCAGACTCTTCCATTCTCTTCCAAACCATTGGTCTTCTTCGGTTTACACTCCCTCTCCTATTTTAACCTCAATGCTATGATATATTTCTTCAATTAGTAACTGGCAAATCCTTTACTTCCTTTGATCCTTCCTTGTTCTGGCAAAACTACAACCCTGAATCAAGCCAGCTGTCTGCTGCAACTTTCTGGCCTCCTGTTCTACCTTCTCTTCTCCCCAATCTTAATCGAAGAGCTACTCTTCCTTCTGTCTGAGGCAAATCCCACTTCTTACCACCTCTTCAGGGAATTTAATTCAGAACTGAACCTATCTCCTCTATCTTCAATCCTGTTTACTGGCATCTTGAGTTTCTTCTCATCAGCATTTACACATCCCCAGTCTCTCCCACTACAGAACAAAATGCAAAACAAAGCACACCCTCCCACCACCTCTCTCCCTCTAGTGTCCATCATATTTTCTCTACTCTTCACAGCAGTACTTCTAGATTCCGGGATCTCTAGAACCTAGAAGTAGGAGTTTACATACTGTTGTCTTCACATGCTCAATTAGTATCGGTTCCCCAGTTAACTGCAGTCTGCAATTTGCCCCTCCCTTTCCACTGACATTGTTCTAGCAAACTCAACTGTCCCTCATGGTGGCAGGAATCAAGGCTAGAAAGATATGAAAAAAAAGGTTTGTCTTCCCCACAGGGTACAGGATAATGCCTGACACTGAATTAGGGAGAAGAAAATGATTCTGGGAAGAAGGAAAGAAGACATGCACAGAATCAGGCTCACCATAACAAATGAGTGACCTGCAGTGTTTCTATCTTGAGATGAAGCTGGCACAAATTCATATAAAATTCAGTATGAATGACCTCTCCTTGGAACCAATGGGAGACTGGAGCTGACTTTGATTTGGTAGCAACAAATGGTGTCAGTTGTCTTTTTAATTTTATTTTCATTAACTATTCATGAGTAAGTTGCTAATTCATTGCAGAAAGAAAAGTTTAGAGAGTGGCATGTTGTCAAGTTTAATGCAGGAAGAGACCAGGCCAGGAAAGTCTGATGAACCACAGCTCAAGACTCCCTGAGAGCCCTAAAATTTATGTAGAGGCACATCCATCCCCTTTCCCCAGTTAACCCTCACTATCATCTATATTTTACCCCCCTCCAAGATTTGTTTGCATCCTTTTCATTCACTTATGTTCTTGCAGCTTTTGGTTTTTAAATTGGGGAGGAGGGCAGCACTTTCACTGAGGGCTGGGACTTTAGCTGCTGGTAGCTCACAGATGCCTCCCCTCAATGGGAATCACCCAAGGCCTCAGAGAGCCACTTTGACCTGGTTTTGACCCCAGCCAGAAGCTGGATGACTGATGATTCTAGGACACAAAGACCCCGGCCTTGCTTCAATTTGGGACAACTCTTGAAGGGCCATCCCAGCCTCAGAGCACCCATAGAATCGGCTGAGGTCCCATTTGCAACCACGTTGCGGGATGTCATGTCATCATCCCAACCCTGCCTTTTCCAGCCCCTCCCAGGCTTATCTCCAGTCACAGACAAAATGCACTGGGCAATAGAGAGAATGCTCATTAATCACTAAGACCCCAAAGGAAAAGAAGGGAGCTGGGGTTTTATAGAAGCAGATATGCAAGGGAGTCATCTGTATCAGCTGGGAGTCAAATGAGGGTCATGTGGAAGGAGAGTAGGTCATAGATAGGAAAGCGCAAATATGTGAGGGCAGGGTGTTCCCTTATGGTGAGTCATTTCCAGAACAGAAAAGGGTAGTGGTGGTGGGAGGGAGTTCTTAATTGCCCCTGCTGTCTGGGAACACAGCACTTGGGTGAAGTTCAACCTTGTCACTCTCAAGAGCTTTCCCCTGTCAGTCTCCCACAAGCAACTCTCCATCAGACTGTTTCCAGCAAACCTCTTGAAGACAATCTGCAATCTGGCCCTGTGGACTGTATGTGAGCTCTTGGTTAGAAGCCCAGGCAGCAGAAATCTATAGAACTGTACTTTTACGAGATAATCCATGAGATTCCAGACAAGAGGTGAGATTCCAGCCCAAGGCCTCAGTCATCTCTTTGGGTGCAGTGAGACTCTGGCTGCAAGCTGAGCTGTTTCAGGGCCAAGTGGTGAGCCTGAATTGGAGCTCCTGGACGCCTTTCTTCCAGCAATGCTCTAGCACCCTAAAGTTGGGACCTTGGGAAAGCATCTGGCTATAGCACCATTGAGGTAGACTTTGGGGCTGGCAGGATGGGCCATGATAATGGTAAGGCCTCTTCCCGCTGGCTTGGAGGGCAGCAACCCAAGCTAGTAGGAGATACAGCCTGGAAGACTAGAGTGGGGCCTGCCTAGTGGCTGCAGCTGACCATCTGTCTGGTAGGGGGTGCATGGAAAGTACCCCCAGATATATGAAGGGGATGTTTGGGAAATAGGGGCCTCATTTCCAAGGGTCAAGGGTTATACAGAATAGGCAGGGTCCACACCTCCACAGAAATAGGTAGAGGCTTGGAGCATCCATGATTTGGTCATGGAAAGGAAACGTGACCTTTCAGGCTGGTGAGGTCTAGGACAGCTGCGTTACATTAAGGTCTTTTTAATTGGACTCATTAAAATATGAATGTTGTTTTTGGTAAGTTGGGTCGTGCTTTAATGAGATCACAGATCAGAAAGCTCTCTGTGAACTGTAAAGTGCTTTAGCAATGTAGGGTTTTAAAACCAGTATTATTGTTTCTGGGAGGTCACCTGGGTGGTTAAGAACTTTGGTTTTGGGCCTGGCAGACCTGTGCAACTCTGGACTAGATTGTAAACAGTTGCAGAGCCAGAAAGCAGAGAACAATAGGAGGGCCTTTATCTCCCCACCTAGGATGTCCCAACAGCTTTATGCTCCACAAAACCTCCCCAAAGGAAGATATAGCAGAAGATTAAGTGAAGATCAATTGCTTGCTATTCAAATGAAGCTTCAATACAAAATCCCTCATCTTGAGTAACTTCCACAATTCATACCATAAAAATGAACATTGGGGACAAACAGTAGGTGTGCTGGTTTGAAGCTGTTATGGACCCCAGAGGAGCCATGATCTTTTAACCCAATCTTGTTGGGTGGCAAGCTTTTGATTGAATGTTTACATGGAGATGTGACGCACCCAACTGTGGGTGATACCTTTGATTAAACTATTTCTGTGGAGGTGTGGACCCTGCCTATTCCGAGTGGGTCTTGATTAGTTCACTGGAATACTTAAGACAGCTGAGAGCTGACACAGATGCTTGGAGACGCTTGGAAATGCAGACAGAAGGAGGTTTGGAGATGCTAAGCTAAGACATGAAACCCAGGGTTTGCCCCTGAGAAGCTAAGAGAGGACCCCCAGATGCTTAGAGAGACAAGCCATGGGAGAACAAGCAAGAAAGCAGAGGAGGTGAAAGAGAGAAGCTAAGACAGAAGCCCAGAGAAGTTTTGGAGAAAGCCATTTTGAAACCAGAACCTGGGAGCAAAGGACTAGCAGGCACCAGCCCCACGACTTCCCAGCTGACAGAGGTGTTCCAGATGCCATCGGCCTTTCTTCAGTGAAGGTATCTCTTGTCCTCTTGTTGATACCTTAGTTTGGACACTTTTAAGACCCTACAACTGTAGATTTGTGACCTAATAAATTCCCTTTATAAAAAGCCAATCCATTTCTGGTATTTTGCGTAATGGCGGCATTAGCAAAGCAGAACAGTAGGCCTCTAGGCAAAAGCAGCTTCAAAACAAGTAAGTCCCTTAGCCAAGTTCTACCGCGCAGGAGATTGCAGGCCTGATTGCAGGCCTGGAACCTTCCATATACAGATTTGGTCACCTCAACTGTACATAACTTTTCTGAGTCTTAGTTTCCTCCTCTTTGTAAGATGAAGGATACAAGTATTTAATGAAATCTTGCACATAGATGCTTGGCAGTGGCTGACCCATTGTAAGCATGCATCTCTATGGAAAAAAAAGTAATATTTGAATGAGATTTTTGTAGATTTCCATAAGATTTCTGTCAATTTATGTCATGTATAATCATTTACTACATTTTTCCATATGCCTAAGGACAGAGGGAAAAAGACGGAAATAGTTCTCTATGTCTGTCTCTTTCTTGCCTACCACCCCTCTTCCCACCTGAATTTGGGATCACTTGATTGCAAGGAGCAAGAAATAGAAACCCTACAAAAAAGCTCAAGTGGAAAGAGGGTTTATTAATAGGAGGAATAATTTGGAACCCAATTCATGATGTACATATTTACCTGGAATAATTAATCCCCTGAAGCAATGAGTACATATTATTATTTCCAATTTACAGATAAGGAAACTGAGGCACAAAGAGGTAACACAATGTATCCATTCAAAATAAACCCTTCCCTGTTGTTGGACATTTGAATTGTTTCCATGTGTTTTCTATTATTAAAAAAAACACTTCAGTAAATATTTATTTGAATATTTTTTTTTATTCTTTTGAAATGCTTTTGTAAGAATAAATTCTGAGGATTTATATTATTTGGTCAGAAGGTATGAGCTTTTAAGTGACTCAGTATGTGTTGCCCTGATTTTTATTTCATGAGGCCTTTGCATTAATTGAGAAATATCCCATCGTTTTGCAGAGCGAGATGCCTTTGTTTGCACTAATTATTTGATCCTTGAATATGTATTGAAACGATGAATACCAGAGTTGAGTCATTTATGAGCTCTTTGTTTTATCTGTTTATTTACTTATAGTTGTAATATTGAGCACGTACTGGTGCTTCCCACAGCAGTCAGCCATTCTGTCTGTCAGCACTGATCTTTGAAGTTAGGCGTCTACACCTTCAGCCTGATGGACCCTTGTGGTGGTTTGAAGCTCTGTGTACCCCAGCAAAACATGTTTTTAAGCCTAATCCATTCCTGTGCAAGTGAACCCATTGTAAGTAGGACTTTTGAATGAGGATACTTCAGTTAAGGTGTGACCCAATTGACTCAAGATGGGTCTTAATCCTGTTACTGGAGTCCTTTATAAGAGGAATGAATTCAGACACACAGACAGAAAGTTGCAGAGGAAGCAGCCAGAAGCTGAAATTCATGGAACCTGGAAAAGGAGAGAGAGACAAGATCAGCCATGTGTCTAGCCATGTAACAAATTAAGGACCAGGGTTCACTGGCAGCCAGCCCCAGAACACCACAGTCTTTGGGGAGAAAGCATCGCCTTGATGACACCTTGATTGGGACTTTCTTTTAGCCTCAAAACCCTAAGCTAATAAATTCCCATTGTTTAACCCAACCCATTTTATGGCATTTGCTTGAGTAGCCTGGGAAACTAAAACAACCTCTTCTGAAGTCATTCCACTGACAATTTTAGGAGGGGAATTTCACTGAAAAAAATTCAATTTTCCACTTGCTTTCCCAGCTGTTTTTTTTTTTTTATTATTGAGATTGTTCACATACCATACAATTATCCAAAGATCCAAAGTGTGCAATCAATTGCCCATGGTACCATCATACAGCTGTGCATCCATCACCGCAATTAATTTTTTTTTTAATTTTTAGAACATTTTCATTACTCCAGAAAAGAAGTAAAGACAAAAAAAGAAAACTCAAATACTCCCATACCCCTAACCACCCCCCTCCATTGTTGACTCATAGTATTGGAATAGTATATTTGTTAATGTTGATGAAAGAATGTTAAAATCCTGCTAACTGTAGTATATAATTTGAAATAGATATATATTTTTTCCTATATGCCCCTCTATTATTAACTTCTAGTTATAGTGGCATACATTTGTTCTGGTTAATGAAACAGATTTCTAATATTTGGACAGTTAATCATGGATATTGCCCACCACAAGATTCACTGTTTTATACATTCCCATCTTTTAACCTCCAACTTTCCTTCTGGTGACTTATGTGACTCTGAGCTTCCCCTTTCCACCAAGTTCATGCACGATTGAGCACTGTTAGTTATTCTCACAATGTGCTACAGTCACCTCTATTCATTTCCAATCATTTAAGTTCAACCTAGTTGAACATTCTGCTCATAATAAGCAACCACTCCCCACTCTTTAGCCTCATTCTATATCCTGGTAACTTATATTCCATGTCTATGAGTTTACATATTATAATTAGTTCATGTCAGTGAGACCCTGCAATATTTATCCTTATGTGTCTGACTTATTTCAATCAGTATAGTGTCCTCAAGTTTCCTTCATCAACCCGTTTTTTTAAGATGGTTTTGTTCACACACCATACATTCCATCCTAAGTAAACAATGGATGGTTCCCTGTATAGTCACATATTTATTCACCACCCTCACCACTGTCTATATAAGGACATCTCCATTTCTTCCACAAAGCAGGAGGAAGAGTCAAAGAAGGTAGAGAGACAAAAGAAAAAGAAAAAAGAAAGAAAGAAAAACAAACAAATATGACAGCTAGGAAGAAACAAAAAGAAAGATAGCATTAAACTCAAGTAGAATAAAGAGTCAGACAACATTACCAATGCCAAGAGTCCCATACGCCTCCCTTATGCCCCACTCTTATATGCATTTAGCTTTGGTAATATTGCCTTTGTTACATTAAAGGAAGCATAATACAATGTTTCTGTTACTTATAGTCTCTAGTTTGCATTGAATTTATTTCCCCCCCAATACCTCCCTATTTTTAACACCTTGCAAGGTTGACATTCATTTGTTCTCCCTCATAAAAAAACATATTTGTACATTTTATCACAATTGTTGAGCACTCTAGGTTTCACTGAGTTATACAGTCCCAGTGTTTATCTTCCCTCTTTCCTTCTGGTGTCCCACATACTCCTAACCTTCCTCTTTCAACCATATTCATAGTCATCTTTGTTCAGTGTACTTACATTGCTGTGCTACCGTCAGCCAAAATTGTTTTCCAAACCTCTCACTCTTGTCTTTTCCTATCTGTCTGTAGTGCCCCCTTTAGTATTTCCTGTAGAGCAGGTATCTTGATCACAAATTCTGTCATTGTCTGTTTGTCAGAGAATATTTTAAACTCTCCCTCTTATCTGAAGGACAGTTTTGCCAGATATAGAATTCTTGGTTGGTGGTTTTTCTCTTTCAGTATCTTAAACATATTACACCACTTCCTTCTTGCCTCCATGGCTTCTGCTGAGAAATCTGCACATAGTCTTATCAAGCTTCCTTTGTATGTGATGGGTCGCTTTTCTCTTGCTGCTTTCAGGATTGTCTCTTTGTCTTTGATGTTTGTACATTCATGCATTTCATGTTGTCATTGAATTCTCTGAGATGTTGCTCATATTTTTCCATTCTTTTCCATATCTGTTCTTTTCTGTGTAGGATTTCAGGTATCTTGTTCTCCAGTTCCTGAGTGTTTTCTTCTGCCTCTTGAGATCTGCTGTTGTATGTCTCCATTGTGTCTTTCATCTCTTGTGTTGTGCCTTTCATTTCCATAGATTATGCCAGTTGTTTTCTCAAATTTAGATTTCTACCTTATGTACGCCCAGTGCTTTCTTTATAGCCTTCATCTCTTTTGCCGTATCTTCCCTAAACTTTTTGAATTGATTTAGTGTTAGTTGTTTCAATTCCTGTATCTCAGTTGAGTGTAAGTTTGTTCCTTTGGCAGGGCCATAACTTCGTTTTTCTTAGTGTAGGTTGTAGTTTTCTGTTGTCTAGGTATCCGGTTTCCTTGGTTACCCCAATCAGGTTTTCCCAGACCAGAAGAGGCTCAGGTCTTGGAAGGAGGGAATAGTATCCGGTTTCCCTGCGGGTGTCTTAGAAGACTGGTACACACTGTGAGGCCTCAAGTCACTGTGCTTTTCTGCCCAGCAGGTGGTGCCTGTCAGCCTGTAGCTCCTAACTGGTGTAAGAAGGTGTGGCCCATGGCAGTTTTCCCCCAGGCTCTGGGGTCTGGTTCTGAATGAAGGTGGGTAGTAGAGCTTGGCACCACCTTCTTCCTCTTATGGAATATGTGCCCCCCAGGCAGTTTTCATTTGCATACAAATAGGTTCTTTCTCTCTCTGACTTTGCTATCTCTACCCTTGTCTGGGTCAGAGTGCTATGAGCTGAAAATGGCTGAGGCTTTCTCCACTGCAGAGCACTGTGAACTGAAAATGGCTGAGGCTTTCTCTACTGAGCTGCTCAGTTTGAGAGAGAGAAAAAGGGACAGAAAGCCCCCTTTCAGGGTCAGTTCATGGCCCCCAGTTTCACCTGTCAGCCAGAGATAGCACCCAGTCCTCTGGGCTCCCCCTCCTGAGACAGAGAAGTCCCCTGGCTCTCCAAGGTCAGTCCTCACTAGAAACATCTGTCTGCTTGTTGGGGATTTGCAGCTTGCATTGAGCAGTCCACGTTTGCCAATTAAAACCCCAGTTGTAGCTGGACTGAGCTATATTCACTTGCTCCAGGAATGCTGCTTTCAATCACAGCGAGGTTTTGCATCTCAGCCTGCCATTGGGGGAGGGGGCTCCTGGCATGGTTCTGCAGTTTTTACTTACAGATTTTATGCTGTGATCTCAGGCATTCCTCCCAATCCAGGTTGATGTACAATGTGTGGACAGTCATGGTTGTCCCCCAGCAGTTATTCCAGATTATTTACTAGTTGTTTCTGGTTGTTTATTAGTTGCTCTGGGGGACTAACTAAATCCCACTCCTCTCTATGCTGCCAACTTCTTCCTCTGTGTCCTCCAGGTGGTTCTGATTAATTATTAGGTAGCATGATTGTAAAGGCAATTAGGTGTTTTCATTTGGAATAAAGTTTCCATAGGAAGGAGAGTACAATAAGAAGAGAGAAATGATGATTTTGATGACAGTGATAAAGTTGGTGAATGCCGGACCGGGAGTGAGGAGATATTACATTTCTGTTCATATCTCTATCTTAGCTTCCTCCTGTGGTAAGAATAAAAATGTTTAATGGAGTTAAGGAACTCATCTGCTGATTAAGCATTCATTGAGGATGTACTAATTTTTCATTCATTAAGCAAATATTATTGAGTACCTATATTGTGCTAGGCACTAGGCTAAGTGCTAAGTGCTTCAAGACATAAGGAAAAATCAAATAGGGTCTTTGTCTTTCAAGTCTTAGTAGTCTTCTATTAATCTAGTAGAGAAGTGTTAGGTTCAGGCTCTGGGCCCTCACCCCACCCCCACCCTTAGGAATTTTGTGATAGAGCCACCACCCCTCACCCTGCCCTAGGAACCCTGTAGATATGCAGTAAGCCACTGCCCTGCCCTAGGAACCCTGTGGGTTTGCAATAAGCCACTGCCCCCACCCTTAAGAGTCCTGAACGTTAAAATTTTAAACTTTCCTGATTCCAAGCCCCTGCTTTCAAACCAGTCAATGGAAACTTGCCAGCTACCCCCTTTCCCAAAAGTAGCCACTGAAAACTGCATACCTAGGCCTGCCAGCCTCCCCTTCCCTGGATGAAGAACTTCCCACCAACCATCCTTTATAAGCCCTACTGTTGCTTATTGGTTCAGGGCTGTTGCCAATTTTCTTAGGCTTCAGTCTTCCTGCACACAACCAGGCAATAAAACTCCTTTTGATCAAATTTTCATCTATTCTCTTCTCCATTGAAAAACCTAACAAGAAGACTGTAAGATAGATAGATCAATAAATAGATAGATAGATAGATAGATAGATAGATAAATAGGGCAATTGGTCAGTCAGTAGGTAGGTAGATGATAGGGATGGATGGATGGATAGATACATGATAGATAATGGATGGATATAGATAGGTGATGATAAAGATATAGATATAGATAGATATAGATAGATAGAGATATGTCACTCTGGCACACAGAGCATGCCAGGAATGAATGAGAGGAATAGTATTTGAGTGCTTACATTGTATCAGGCACTTTCTAGACATCCAATAATTCATTCCTTATATCAATTCTAGGAGGTAGGTGCTGTCATGGCCTTCATTTTGTGATGAGGAAATTGCGACATAAAGAGGTTAGTTTTCATGCCTGGAGGTCAGATATGTAGAAAGAAGTGGAGCTGAGATTGTAAAGGAAGCCTATCCGACTCCACATTCCCCCTAAACTACACTATCTCCTAGCGTCATAAGAAAAAATATATATAATTAAAAGCTGCGGGAACTTGGAGGAGGAATAGATTGATTCTTTTCCCAGGGTCAGGCAAGGTTTAGTGGGGGCATTTGAATGGAGTCCCTGATGGATGGGTAGCCTTTGATAGGTGAGGAGTAAGATGTAGTTGAGGAGGTAAAAAGGCTGTTAAAGGTTGAAAAAGCAGCATGAGCAAAAGCAATGAGCAATGAAAGTGACTGAAGTTTTCAAAGAAAGAGAAGTGAATGGCCCTTGTGTTTGGACTCCAGGTTGGGTGGGGCATATGGTGAGTAGTGAGAGACAGCATTGGAAGCAAAGCTTGGAGCTCCAATGTCAACTGCCCTGGAATATCATGCTAGGGATTCCAGATTCCATTATCTCTTTAGTACCCAATGATTGCAGAGGAAATATGTGAGTGATAAGAGCCTGCAAGAAGCCTGTGGCAATGAAAATGAGAAGGCTTAGAAGATTCCAGAGATATTTTCATGGCAGAATTGACTTAGAAATAGAAAGGAGTCAAAAGGATGCTGAGGTTCTGGTTTTGGTGAAGAGATGCTTCATTTCACTTAGTTCAATTCACCTAGCATTTACTGAGCACCTCTGGTGAATGAAGATCTAATATTAGTGTTGTATGGCACAAGGTTAATATTTTGATGATGTTCTTTCTCTAGTTAATAAAGCTCTGTAAGTTAAATAAAGAGACTCACACCATACCTTGTCAGACTTTTTTTCCCTCTGCCAACTTGCGTACACTTGACCTAAGGAAAAGAACTTACTTCTTATCCTCAATGAATTCAAAGATTGTTTCAACATACAGTTAAAATTATAAAACTATAACTGCCACCCCAACACACACACACACTCACACATTCTTTTACACTGTCTCTAACATCTCTGTTTCTCTGAAGGAATGACTGATACGAATTCACACCTTAGGCAGACTGTACTTATCTTTTAAATATTTTCTCCATGGTAGATATTCAAAGAGAGGTTGTTGGGTTTTTCAATTTCTCAAAACCATGAAGTGAAAAACCCAGGCAGAGAAGAAGAGTGGAAAGAAGCAAGGATATGGCGATGGTATAGAAATTTGTCTACCACTTTCACATGATCCTTGTAGCTATGGAAACAAGTGCCTTTGTCCCTGCTGCCTGTGTATGTTTAGAATAGCCCCCTTTTATATTATCAAGTCTTCTAGGAAACTGAGAATCCTCTGAGGAAAACTATATTTATCCATTAAAAACCTGTAATGGGAGTGGTTTAAGCATCTTTGCCTTCTGATGATGCTAAGTGAAATAAGCAGCAACCATCTGGTTATTGTTTCTATTTTTAGTGGCTTAGGAAAGATGAGAATTTACCTCACACCTGGCTATGGTTTAATATTTTTAAGCTAACATTTATTGACTACTTACCATATGCCAGGCATTGCAATGTGCTTTTTTTATTTTTTTAATAATTCAATTTTATTGAGATATATTCACATACCATACAGTCATACAAAGTGTACAATCAATTTTTCACAGTACCACCATATAGTTGTGCATCCATCACCAAAATTAATTTTTGAACATTTTCATTACCACACACACAAAAGTAATAAGAATAAAAATTAAAGTGAAAAAGAACAATTAAAGTAAAAAAGACCACTGGTGTTATCACTTTTTTTTTTTTTTAATTCAGTTTTTTTGAGATATAGTCACATACCATACAATCATCCATGGTGTATAGTCAACTGTTCACATTACTATCATATAGTTGTGCATTCATCACCCCAATCTATTTTTGAACATTTTCCTTATACCAGAAAGAATCAGAATAAGAATAAAAAATAAAAATAAAAAAGAACACCCAAATCATCCCCCCATCCCACCCTATTTTTCATTCAGTTTTTGTCCCCATTTATCTACTCATCCATCCGTACACTGGATAAAGGGAGTACAATCCACAAAGTTTTCACAATCACACTGTCACCCCTTGTAATCTACATTGTTATATAGTTGTCTTCAAGAGTCAAGGCTACTGGGTTGGAGTTTGGTAGTTTCAGATATTTACTTCTAGCTATTCCAATACATTAAAACCTAAAAAGTGTTATCTATATAGTGCATAAGACTGTCCACCAGAGTGACCTCTCGACTCCATTTGAAATCTCTCAGCCACTGAAGCTTTATTTTGTTTCATTTTGTATCCCCCTTTTGGTCAAGGAGATGTTCTCAATCCCATGATTCGGGTCCAGATCCATCCCCAGGAGTCATATTCTGCGTTGCCAGGGAGATTTATACCCCTGGGAGTCCCATGTAGAGGTGAGGACAGTGAGATCACCTGCCAAGGTGGCTTAGTTAGAGAGAGAGGGCCACATCTGAGCAACAAAGAGACACTCAGGGGGAGACTCTTAGGCACAATTATAAGCAGGTTTAGCCTCTCCTTTGCAGTAACAAGCTTCATAGGGGCAAGCCCCAAGACAGAGGACTCAGCATGTCAAGCCGTCAGTCCCCAATGTTTGTGAGAACATCAGCAACAATCCAGGTGAGGAAGTCCAACACCTCCGCATCTTCCCCCAGCTCCTCAGGGGGACCCCGAATATATATTTTTATTCTCTGCCCAAATTACTTTGGGATGTGTTGCTATTTCACTCTAACCTATATAGACCTACCATAGCTCACTTCCTATTCAAAGTTCCATGTAATTGTGGTAAGAAACAGTTGATTTTTGTGTGCTATCTTGTACTCTGCAACTTTGCCAAATTCATTTATTAGCTCTAGTAGCTTTCTTGTTGATTCCCTTTTTTTTAATTGAGATTGTTCAGATACCATACAACTATCCAAATATCCAAAGTGTACAATCCATTGCCCATGGCACCACCATACAGCTGTACATCCATCAACACAATTATTTTTTTTCAATTTTTAGAACATTTTCACTACTCCATAAAAGAAACAAAGACAAAAAGAAAGGAAACTCACATCCTCCCATACCCCTAACCATGCCCCCCCCTCCATTATTGATTCATAGTTTTGGTATAGTACATTTGTTACTGTTGATGAAAGAATGTTAAAATACTACTAACTGTAGTATATAGTTTGCAATAGGTATATATTTTTTCCCTATATGCCCCTCTATTATTAACCTCTAGTTATAGTGGCATACATTTGTTCTAGTTCGTGAGAGAGAAGAGAGTTCTAATATTTGTATAGTTAATCACGGACATTGTTCACCACAAGATTCACTGTTTTATACATTCCCATCTTTTAACCTCCAACTTTCCTTCTGGTGACATGCGTGACTCTCAGCTTACCCTTTCCACCACCTTCACACACCTTTTAGCACTGTTAGTTATTCTCATTACATGCTACCATCACCCCTGTCCATTTCCAAATATTTAAGTTCACCCTAGTTGAACATTCTGCTCATAATAAGCAACCGCTCCCCATTCTTTAGCCTCATTCTATATCCTGGTAACTTATATTTCATGTCTATGAGTTTACATATTATAATTAGTTCATATCAGTGAGACCCTGCAATATTTGCCTTTATGTGTCTGTCTTATTTCACTCAATATAGTGCCCTCAAGGTTTCTTCATCAACCCATTTCTTTTAAGATGGCTTTGTTCAAACACTATACATTCCGTCCTAAGTAAACAATCGTTGGTTCCCCGTATAGTCACATATTTATGTATTGAGCACCATCGCCACTCTCTATATAAGGACATTTCTTCCACAAAGATGGAGGAAGAGTCAAAGAAGGCAGAGAGGGAAAAGAAAAAGGCAAGAGAAAGAGAGAAAAACAAACAAACAAAAAAACTTGATAGCTAGAAGGTGACAAAAGGAAAGATAGCATTAACCTAAAGTAGAATAAAGAGTTAGACAACATCACCAATGCCTGGAGTCCCATACCCTTCCCATATTCCCCACTCCCCCCCGTATGCATTTAGCTTTGGTATATTGCTTTTGTTATATTAAAGGAAGCATAACAAAATGTTTCTGTTAATTCTAGCCTCTAGTTTGCATTGACTGTATTTTCCCCCAATCCCAGCCTATTTTTAACACCTTGCAATGTTGACATTCATTTGTTGTACCTCATGTAAAAACATATTTGTACCTTTTATTACAATTGTTGAGCATCCTAGGTTTCCCTGAGTTACACAGTCCTAGTCTTTATCGTTCATCTTTTGTTCTGGTGTCCCACATGATCCCAGCCTTCCTCTTTCAACCATATTCACAGTCATCTTTGTTCAGTGTACTTACATTGCTGTGCTACTGTCTCCCAAAATTGTTTTCCAAACCTCTCACTCCTGTCTTTTCCTTTCTGTCTGCAGTGCTTCCTTTAGTGTTTCCTGTAGAACAGGTTTCTTGTTCACAAATTTGGTCATTGTCTGTTTGTCAGAGAATATTTTAAGCTTTCCCTCATATCTGAAGGATAGTTTTGCCGGATATAGGATTCTTGGTTGGTGGTTTTTCTCTTTCAGTATCTTAAATATATCACCCCACTTCCTTCTTGCCTCCATGGTTTCTATTGAGAAATCCACACATAGTCTTATCAAGCTTCCTTTGTATGTGATAGATCATTTCTCTCTTGCTGCTTTCAGGATTCTCTCTTTATCTTTGATGTTTGATAATCTGATTATTAAGTATCTTGGTGTAGGCCTATTCAGATCTGTTCTGTTTGGGGTATGCTGCACTTCTTGGATCTGTAATTTTATGTCTTTCATAAGAGGTGGGAAATTTTCATTGATTATTTCCTCTATTATTTCTTCTGCCCCTTTCCCCTTCTCTTCTCCTTCTGGGACACCAATGACATGTAAATTCTTGCTTTTAGTTTTGTCTTTTAAGTTCCCAGAGACATTGCTTGTATTTTTCCATTCTTTTCTCTATCTGTTCTTTTGTGTGTAGGCTTTCAGATTCCTTGTTCTCCAGTTCCTGAGTGTTTTCTTCTGCCTCTTGAAATCTGCTGTTCTATGTTTCCATTGTGTCTTTCATCTCTTGTGTTGTGCCTTTCATTTCCATAGATTCTGCCAGTTGGTTTTTTGAACTTTCAATTTCTACCTTATGTATGCCCTGTGTTTTCATTATATGGTTCATCTCTTTTGCCATATCTTCCCTAAACTTTTTGAACTCAGTTATTATTAGTTGTTTCAATTCCTGTATCTCAGTTGAAGTGCAAGTTTGTTCCCCTGACTGGGCCATAACCTCATTTTTCTTGGTGTAGGTTGTAGTTTTCTGTTGTCTAGGTATGGTTTCCTTGGTTACACCAATCAGGACTCCCCAGACCAGAATGGGCTAAGGTCCCAGAAGGAAGAAATATTCAGTATCCGGTTTCCCTGAGGGCGTGTCTTAGAAAATTTGTACACCCTCTGCTGCCTGCAGTCACTGTGCTTTTCTGCCCAGCAGGTGGTGCCTGTCAGCCTATAATTCTTGACTGGTGTAAGTTCTGAATGAAAGGCAGGTAGTAGAGCTGGGCCCCACCCCTTTCCTCTTAGAGAAGATAGATGCCCTAGGGGGGGTCATTAGCATTTCAATGGTCTCTCTCTGCCTGTGCCACACCCTTGTCTGGGTCACAGAACTGGGAACTGAAAATGGCTGAGGCTTTCTCCACTGAGTTGAAAAAGGAACAGAGCTAGTCCGAGGTGACCCTCCGGCTCTCCAAGGTCAGTCGTCACCCAAAGCCTCTGTCTACTTGTTGGGGATTTGTACCTCATAGTGGGCAGTTCACACTCGCTAATTAAAACCCCAGCTGGAGCTCAGCTGAGCTATATTCACTTGCTGGGAGAAAGCTTCTCTCTGGCACCAAGAGGCTTTGTAGCTCAGGCTGTGGGGGAAGGGTGTCCCAATTTGGATCCGCAGTTTTTACTTACAGATTTTATGCTGTGATCTCGGGTATTCCTCCTAATTCAGGTTGGTGTATGATGAGTGGACAGTCACGTTTGTCCCCCTGCAGTTATTCTGGATTATTTACTAGTTGTTTCTGGTCTTTTTTCAGTTGTTCCAGGGGGACTACTTAGCTTCCACTCCTCTCTATGCCGCCATCTTAGATCCTCCTGCAATGTGCTTTTTGTTTCATATCTCATTTAATCCTCAGAACAACCTAGTGGGAGAGAACTATTATTCTCATCTCCATTTTACTAATGAGGAAACTGGACTAAGAGAGGTGAAGCAACATGTGAAAGGATGGCCTGACTCTTTCCACCTTGTTCTACCTGGCTGTGGACTTCCTGTGACCAGTTGTGTTAGACAGCAGTGGAGGTCTTTACTTATTCTGAGTTCCTTCTGTCTCTCTGTTTCTGGTAAATGAGTAAACACTATGAGTCAAGGCAGCAATGAAGTTAGGGATGAGCCTATTATAGAAAGGCATTTGTAAATTAAGCAGAAGTTCTCAAACTCCTTTGGTTTTGTGTTTGCGTACGTGTGTGAATGAGTGTTTCAGTTTGCTAGATCTGCCGAAATGCAATATACCAGAAATGGGTTGGCTTTTACAGTGGGGATTTATTAGCTTACAATTTGCAGTTCTTAGGTCATGAAAATGTCTAACTCAAGGCATCAACAGGATGATACCTTCTCTGAAGACAGGCTACCGGCATCTGTGACACCTCTGTCACATTGGAAGGCACATGGCCAGTGTCTGCTGGTCCTTCACTCCTGGGATTTGTTGCTTTCAGCTTCTGGTTCCAGTGGCTCCCTCTGTTTTCTGTGGGTTCTCCTAGTTTCTCTGGGACTTTTCTCTGTGAGTGTCTCTTAATTTCATCTCTCTGCTTCTCTGTGTGTCTTATCCTCTTATGAAGGACTCCAGTAAGAGGACTAAAACCCACCTGGAGCATGCCTCAACTGAAATAACCTAATCAAAATGTCCTACCAACAATAGATCTACACCCACAGGAATGGATTAAAGGAACATGACCTTTTCTGGGGTACATAACAGATTTAAACCATCACAATGAGGCTATATCAATGTTTCCTATTTTTCTTCCCCATAAAATGCAGAGGAGGTGCGGCTCAAACTCCTCTCTGTAGGATATCATCCCTCACTTTTTTTGTTCTGTATAATGGAATTAAGGACACAACTAGCCATCAGAAAATGGGTTAGCCTTAGACAATATCCATCTAGTCAGCTTTACTAGGAGCTGACTGACATTCATTCCCTCCAATTTCCTCAAGACCTGTCACCTTTGTAAGCTCCAGGAATCAGGTTTACTTTACCACTAGCCTGTCGGATCTGCTGTCAGAGATCACCAAGGTCATCGGCAGTGTGCTAGTATCCTAGGGTTGCTGTGACAAATTACCACAACCAAGTGGCTTAAAACAACAGAAATGTATTCTCTCATAGCTCTGGAGGCTAGAACTCTGAAATCACGGTGTTGAAAGGGCCTTGCTCTCTACAAAGCCTCTAGGGGAGTATTTTTCTATGCCTCTTCCAGCTTCTGGCTGCTCCAGGTCTTCCTTGACTTGTGAAAGCATCACTTTCTTCTCTGCCTCCATCTTCACATGACCATCTTTTCCCTGTGTGTCTCTGGATCTGTGTCTCTTCTCCTCTTCGTATGAGGACACCAGTCATCTTAGATTAAGAGCCCACCATACTCTGGTATGACTTTGTCTTAACTAGTTACATCTGCAAAGAGCCTGTTTCCAAATGGGGTCACATTCTGAGGTACCAGCTATCAGGACTTCAACATATCTTTGGGGGTTATAATTCAAACCATAACAGACATTTTTCTGCAATCTCTGTGATACCTCCATTGGTATAAAATACCAAGGACTACCCCACCATCAAATGACTTAACAGTTGACAACACAAATGACCAAATGCTTTCTCTGTGCCAGACATTGTGCTAGTTGCTAGGAGTACAGAGGCAAATAAGACCCAGTCCTTGCCTTCAGTGATATCATCAACTAATGTGAGAGGTTTATAAACAGATAATTTGTAATATTGAGTATCCCTGTAAAAAAACATGTACCAAGGTATGAGGTGGGGGTAGTCAACATTTTTTTATTTTTAAAGAGGTGGTAGAGAGGAGGTTGTACTGGTTTCGAGCTGTTCTGTACCCAGAAAAGACTATGTTCTTTTAATCCAATCTTGTGGGGGTAAACATACTGCTGGGTAGGACCTTTTGATTAGGTTGTTTCCACAGAGATGTGACCCCACCAATTCAGGGCGGGTCTTAATCCCCTTGCAGGAGTCCTCTGTGAGAGGATAAAAGGCAGATGAAACTCAGAGAGCTCAGAGAAGCTGAGAGAGAAATACCCAGAGCCATTTAGAGACAGCCATTTTGAAACCAGAACCCAGGAGAGAAGGACCAGCAGATGTCACCATGTGCCTTCCCATGTGACAGAGGAACCCCAAATGCCAGCAGCCTTTACTCACAGAAGGCATCTTCCTCTTGATGCTTTAATTTGGACATTTTCATGGCCTTAAACCTGTAAATTTGTGAACTAATAAACCCCCACTGAAAAAGCCAAACCATTTCTATTATATTGCATGCTGGTATCTTTAACAAACCAAAAACAGAGGGTGAAGGTGGGTTCTCTGGAGGTGATGACATCTAAGCTGCAGTTTGAAGAATGGATAGAGACATTTGCCTGCTGATTGAGGATGGGATGTGGGAAAAGCGCATCCCAAGTAGAGGAGACAACTTGTTTATTGTCATCAGTAGGTGGGCAAGAGAATGTCACATCCGGGGACTTCATAATACTCCAACTTTGGTCCTGGCAATATGCATTGCTGGTTTTCCATCTATCTTTCTGAGCATCCTTTTTCTCTCTCACCACTGACACTAACCACTTCTCTAGGTTCAAGCAATATCCCAATGATATTCTATTTTTACTACTTTCTGAGAACTTTTTCTTTTACAGCTACTATGTGAAACATCTCTCCATGAAGGAATCCCATGTATGAATCTGCAGGTATGACATGTCCTTTCCTCTAAAACTTTTCCCCCAGGCTTCTGTATCTTTAATTTTTTTTTCTTATTAGCGTGGTTGTAGGTTTACAGAAAACTCATGCAGAAAATTCAGAGTTCCCATATACCTCCTGTTCCAGTTTGCTAATGTGACTTCCCCAGAGAAGGAGGTGAGAGTGAGGTCTGGGAAATGGCTGCTGAGCAGGTGTCTTGTGATTTCCCTAACGTTCTAGTTTGCTAATGCTGCTGGAATGCAAAACACCAGAGATGGATTGGCTTTTATAAAAGGGGGTTTATTTGGTTACACAGTTAGTCTTAAGGCCATAAAATATCCAAGGTAATACATCAGCAATCGGGTACCTTCACTGGAGGATGGCCAGTGGCGTCCGGAAAACCTCTGTTAGCTGGGAAGGCATGTGGCTGGCGTCTGCTCCAAAGTTCTGGTTTCAAAATGGCTTTCTCCCAGGATGTTCCTCTCTAGGCTTCAGCTCCTCAAAAATGCTACTCTTAGTTGCTCTTGGGGCGTTTGTCCTCTCTTAACTTCTCCGGAGCAAACGTCTGCTTTCAAAGTCCATCTCCAAAATGTCTCTGTAAGCTGAAGCTCCTCTCTCAGTCCCAGTGCATTCTTCAAAGTGTCCCTTTTGGTTGTAGCTTCTCTTCAAAATGTAACTCTCAGCTGCACCGAGTTCCTTCTGTTTGTCAGCTCATTTATATGGCTCCAGTGATTTAATTTAGACTCACCTTGAATGGGCGGAGCAACATCTCCATGGAAATTATCCAATTAGAGTCATCACCCACAGTTGGGTGGGGCGCATCTCCACGGAAACACTCCAAGAACTACAATCTAATCAACACTGATACCTCTGCCCACACAAGATTACCTCAAAGATAATAGCGTTTTGGGGGACATAATACATTCAAACTGGCACACCTCCCTTCACACAGTTTTCCCTATTATTAAAACTTTGCATCAGTGTGGTACCTTTGAAACAATTGGTCAAACAATCTTATTATACTTATACTATTCAATGTAGTCCATAGTTTACATCAGGGTTCATTATTTGTATTGTACAGTTCTATGTTTTTTAAAAATTTTTATTCTAGTTACATATATACAACTGAAAATTTCCCATTATATCCACTTTCAAATATACAATTCAGTGGTGTTAATTACATTCACAATGTAATCACCACCATCTAGTACCAGAACTTTCCCTCACCCCAGACACAGACTTCATATCCATTAAGCATTAGCATTAACTCCCCATTCCCACCCATGCCTGGCCCCAGGTAACATGTATTCTAGTTTCTGACTCTATGAATTTGCATATTCTAATTAGTTCATATAAGTGAGGTTTCTATATTATATATATGTGTATGTGTGTGTATATATGTGTATATGTATATATGCATATATATGCATTCCCACCATAAATCAGTGACCTGGTCCTAAAACCTGGAGTTATCTCTGACTCCTCCGGCTACTAAAACATTTTATTAGGATTCAGTGCCAGACTGACAGTATTATTCTCTAGATGCCCATTTGTTGCCCTTTCTTGACATTCTCAGCAACCATTGCCTGTCTCTACTCTGCTGGAATTTCTCTCTGGTTTCACAAGGAATGAAAAAAAATTACTGATGGTGACCAAAATTATACCTGTTAGATCCTTCAAAACCCTAGTGTGTCATTAGGCTGTACCTGAGGGTTTGTATTCATTGTAAATAGTTAGATAATCTCTGGCTATCTCTTGATTAATCTGGGGCTGCAATTCCCTCCTTAAACGATCTGTTCTACCCTTTCTCATTAGAAGAACATTATCTTTCCTACATAAAACTGGTGTACAATAGAAAATTAGTAGCTGGAGTTTTGTTCAAATAATCAGAGAACATGACATCATCTCATGTCCCCATTCTCCTTTTCTATAGACATTTTTGCAGCTGTTGACACTGTGACCACCTTCTTAATACTTCATCATCTTTGTTGATGTGATGCCTTGTCTACTGATTGCTTTTTTTTTTCCCTCTGAGTTCACTCCTTTTTCACAATCTGCTGGAGAATCCTCTTTCTATGCCCATACTTTAAAAGTTTATATTTCCCAGATTTAGGCCCTGGTCCACTTGTCATTTTTACCTTACAGGCTTTACTATTCCTGTGACTTCCACTGCCACCAAACTCATGCATCTGAGCCTGCATCTCAGATCTCTCTTCTAGAGATCCAACTGCCTCTTCAACACCTCGTTTGGATAGTTTCATAGATCCCTTAACCTTACCTACCAAACACTGAATTATTCACCTTTTCTTCTTCTGTGAGGAGCTTACATTCTTGCTAGGGTTGGGGAAATGTGAGGCAAATATTGCTGCTTGCGATGGTAAAGCAACTCTTGTGTATTCCATTTGGTTTCTGGCCCCCATATTTGAGTAGATTAAATAATAGGACCTAACAAATCTCAGAACAGGTGGAAAAGGAATCAGAGCATCCACAATGGATTTCAGTATTTATTAATTCAGTCAACAAACATGCACTGAACCCTTTCTATGTTCCAGGGATGAGGTGCATGAGCTGAGACATTATCCCTAAGTGTGGCATACTGTGCACCTTCCCTTAAGCTAACTACTTCTTTCACATACTGAGCTCTCTCCCAATTCCACTCTTATCTGTGTGATTTTTTTAATGTTCTGCAATATTGACTTTGTGTGTGTGTGTGTGTGTGTGTTCAGTTCTAAAAATTTTAACACATGAATAGATTCATGTTAACCGCCAACACAATCGGGATACAAGACAGTTCCATCACCCCCCAAATTCTCCCATGTTGACCCTTTATAGTCAAACCCTCCCCCTACCCTGAAATCCAGGCCACCACTGATCTGTTCTTCCTATTGTTTTGTCTTTTCAAAAATGTCATATAAATTGAATCCTTGAGTATACAGTTTTTTGAGGTTGCTTTTTTCACTCAGCATAATTCTCTGGACATTCATGTAAGTTGCTTGTATCAGTAGTGTGTTCCTTTTTTAACTTTTTATTTTGAAATAATTTCGACCTTACAGGATGGTTGCAAAAATAATACAAACCCCATAGACAGAATTCCAACATACCACACCCCCAAATCTCCAGATCCACCAATATAAACATTTTGCCACCTTTGCCACATTTTCTTCCTTCCTTCCTTCTGTTCTTCCTTCCTTTCTCCCTTCCCTTCCCTTTTTACTCTCTTTCAATCTGCTTGTCATCTATCTATTTATGCATCTATCTATCTATCTTCTATAAATTTTCTGAACATTTGAGGGTACACATCATTATCCTTGGACACATAATATGCCCATGCACATTTCCTACAAACAAAGATATTCGCTTGTGTAACCACCTTAACTGTACTTATCAAGTTTAGTAAATTTAACATTGCTGTAAAACTGCAGTCCATATTCCGTTTTTTTCATATGCACCAATAATGTCCTTTGAGCATTTTCTCCTCCATTCTTAGATCCCATCCTGTATTCTTTAATTACATTTAATTGTCATTATCTCTGAAGTTTATCTTTTTATTTTTAGAGTAAAAACATATATACAACATAAATCTTCCCATCCATACTCCTCCCAGGCATACCATTCAGTGGGATTAATCGCATTCACAATGTTGCAGCACACTCACAACCATCCATTACTAGAACTTTCCCTTTACCCCAAACAGAAAACCTATACTCGTTCTGCATTAACTCCCTATTGCCCCTTTCTCCTAGTCCTGATAACCTATACTTTCAATGTATATGAGTTTGCAAATTCTCTTATATTTTCCTTGTAGTTACCATGGGGCTTAAATTTAACATCCTAAATTTATAATAATCTCATTTCCTTTGATACTGACTTAACTTCAATAGTATACACAAACTATATCCCTTTACCCCTCTGTCCCCCCACCTTTATCTAGTTCTTGTCACAAATGATTTATGTGATTTATCATTACTTTTTATGCATCTTCCTTTTAGAACCTGAAGGATGTAAAAAATGAAGTTATAAACCAAAATAACAATAGTACTGGCATTTATATTTACCACATTTGTTATCCTTATCAGAGATCTTTATTTATTTGTGTGGCTTCAGTTAATTGTCTAGTTTCTTTTCATTTCAACCTGCAGAACTCCCTTTAGCATTTCTTGTAGGGTCAGTCAGGTGGTGATGAATTCCCTCAGCTTTTGTTTATTTGGTAATGTTTTAATCCCTCCCGTATATTTGAAATTCAGTTTTGCTGGATTTAGAATTCATGGTTGGCTTTTTTTTTTTTTTTTTTTTTTGCTTCAAGCACTTTAAATATTTCTCCCCACTGCCTTCTTGCCTCCATGATTTCCAATAAGAAATCAGCACACAAAATCTTATTGAGGCCCCCAAGTATGTGACCCATTGCTTCTTTCTTGTGCCTTTCAGAATTCTCTCTTATCTTTGGCATCTGACAGTTTTATTATAACATGGCATGGTGTGGGTCTATGAAGGTTTATCCTATTTGGAGTTCACTGAGTATATTGGATGTATATATCCATGTCCTTTTTAAATTTGGGAAGTTTTCAGCCATTATTTCCTTGAATATTCTCTCTTCCCCTTTTTCTCTTCTTCTGGGACTCCCACAATGTGTTTGTTGATACTCTTGATGGTGCCCCACAGTTTTCTCAGATTCTGTCCATTTTTCTTCATTCTTTTTTCTTTCAGTTCCTCAGACTGAGTGATTTCAATTGTGTTATCTTCAAGTTCACTGATTCTTCTGCCAGGTCCAAGCTGCTTTTGAACCCCTCCAGGGAATTTTTAACTTCTGTTACTGTGGTCTTCAGCCCTGTTTGGATCCTTTTCATAATTTCCATCTCTCTATTGATAATCCTCTGTGTTTGTTCTGGTTTGCTAAAGCTGCCGCAGTGCAATATACCAGAATGGGTTGGCTTTTTCGTTTATTTATTTATTAGGTTGGGATTTATTAGGTTGCAAATTTACAGTTCTAAGGCCACGAAATGTCCAAATTAAGGCATCAACAGGAAGATACCTTCTCTAAGGAAAGGCCAGTGGCATTTGGAACACCTCTGTCAGATGGGGAAAATATGGTGACGTCTGCTGTTTCTTTGATCTCAGGTTCTGGTTTCAAAGTGGCTTTCTCCAAAATGTCTCTGGGCATTTTCTCTCTTAGCTTCTCTGAGCTCTCTGTAAAATGTCTCTGCCTTTTATCCTCTCATAGAGGACTCCAGCAAGGGGATTAAGACCCACCTTGAATGGGCAGGGTCACATCTGCATGGAAACAACCTAATCAAAACATCCCACCCACAATAGGTCTGCACCCACAAGATTAGATTAAAGGAGCATAGGCTTTTCTGGGGTGCATGACAGATCCAAACCAGCACAGTGTTCACCTATCACTTTCCTGATTTTACTTAATTCTTTGGCCATATTTTCCTTTAGCTCTTTGAGAATATTTAGGACCATTTTTTAGTCTTTGTGTGGAATTTCCCAGCCCTGATCCTCCGCATTGATGGATTCTAATGCTTTAATCTTCTCCTTTGCTTGGAACATCACTTCTTGTGTCTTCGTATGTTTTGTAATCTAATGTTGAAACCTGGGCATTTTGATATTTTAATGTGTTATCACTGGAATTTAAACTCTGAGGTGTCTGTTTTTTAAGCTTGTATTCTGCTAGTGTTATGGAAGATATTTCCTTGAACGCCAGGAGCTAATAAAAAATAATAATTTTTTTTGACCTGTGCAGTCCCCTCCTTCAGAACATATCTATACAATGAGATTTGAGACTAGCTCCATCTCAAAGTGTATGTGTCTAGTCTTGAGCATGTGAGATTGGGCTGAGGAATTCCCTGTTTACAGAGATATGAATGCCCCTTCTTCAATAGGACAGTTTCCTCATGGTCCCAGACACCACACTGTATGTCCTACAGCCAACAATCCCTTGCCACAGGCAGCACAACTTGACTGCTCTCCCACAGTGTTCTATAGGAGAGCTCAGTGAGCCACCCTCTACACACAGGGCAAGCTCTGGGATGGCAAATCCCTCAGGCAAACACCAGAGGGCTTGGGCCAGATATACATGCTCCCAGTACATGCATGATGGTTACTCTGCTCCCTCTGGAACCAGGACCAGGGATCCACACTGGGAACACAGGCCAGCTCCACACTGAGCCTGTGAGTAGTGGGGGAGCAGCTGGCCAGGGCACCATGAGATCCTACTGCTTTTAAACAGCCTTTTCCTTGGTTCGGCATTCACCTGTTACAATAATCCTTTAACTATCTTCTGGAGCATTTTAAACAATGTCTCTGCCAGTTCTTGCTGGTTGTTCAAAGTTTCTATGGGGGAGTGGAACTGAGCCCTGAAGCTTCTCACTCAACCATCTTTATCAGGGTGGGGTCATGTGTTCCTTTTTTATTACTGAGTAGTATTCCATTATATGAATGTACTACACATTATCCTTTCTCCCAATGAGGGCATTTGTGTTGTTTACAGTTTTTGGCAATGCTGAATAAAGCTGCTATTAAGCATTCATGTACAGGTTTTCATGTGAACGTAATTCACTTGGGCAAATACCTATGGTAAATATAATAGGACTGGGAATGTTGGGACCTGTGGTAAGTATATGCTTAACTTATAAGAAACTGCCTGTTTTCAAAAGAGGTTTTACCACTTTTCATTTACATCAGCAATGCATGAGAGATCCAGTTGTTCTGTGTCCTTGTTAGCACTTGATATAGCCAGGTTGTTGTTGGTTTTCCATCCTATTAGATGTGTAGTGGTATCTCACTGTGATTTTAATGTGCATTTCCCTAGTGGCATATCTTCATACATTTATTTGCCATCCATTTGTCTTTTTTGGTGATGTGTTTGTTCAGATCTTTGGCCATTTAAAAAAATATTGCATTTTAAGAGTTCTTTATGTATTCTGGATACAAGTCCTTTGTCAGATATATGATTGGCAAATATTTTCTCCCAGTTTGTAGCTTGTCTTTTAATTCTCTTAATAGTGGATTTCTCAGAGCAAAATTTTTCTTTTTTAAATTTTGATTCAGTTCTGGTCATCCATTTTTCCCTTTTATGGATCAGGCTTTTTGTGTCAAGTCTGAGAACTTTTCACCATCCCTAGTACCCAAAGATTTTCTCTCATGGTTTCTTCTAAAAGCTATGTAGTTTTATGTTTTACCTTTAAGTCCATGTTCAAATTTGAGTTAATTTTGTATAATGTGCGAGGTTGTTCCAATTTGCTAAAGCTGTCAGAATGCAGAATACCAGAAATGGATTGGCTTTTATAAAGGGGGTTTATTAGGTTACAAGTTTACAGTTCTAAGACCATAAAAGTGTCCAAATTAAGGCATCAAGATGTAGATACCTTATCTGAGGAAAAGGTGTAGAACATCTCTGTCAGCTGGGAAGGCATATGGCTGGTGTCTGCTGGTCCTTTGCTCCCAGGTTGTGTTGCTTTCACCTTCTGATTCCAGTGGCTTTCTCTTTAAGCATCTGTGGGTTCTCACTTAGCTTCTCCAGGACAAACTCTGGGCTTCATCTCTTAGTTTAGCATCTCCAAGTGTCTGGGTCTGTGTTGGCTTTGAGCTCTCTTAAGGACTGCAGTAAACTAATGAAGACCCACCTTGAATGGGTGGGGTCACATCTCCATGGAAACAACTTAATCAAAATTCCCCACCCACAATAAGTCTGCACCTACAGGAGTGGATTAAAGCATGGCTTTTCTGAGGTACACAATAGATTCAAACCAGCACAGAGATTTAGGTTGAGTTTCTTTTTTTTTTTTTTTGCTTAGGGATGTGTGTCAGTTTGGCTATATTATGTCCCTCAGAAAAAGCCATGTTCTTTGATGCAATCTTGTGGGGGCAGACATATTAGTGTTAAGTTGGGACTTTTGGATTAGGTTGTTTCCATGGAGATGTGATCCACCCAACTATAGGTGATAACACTGATTAGATAATTTCCATGGAGGCATGGCCCCACCCACTCAGCCTGGGCTTTGATTAGTTTACTAGAGCCCTATATAAGAGCTCAGACAGAAGGAGCTTGCTGCTGCAATTTACAAAGAGATTATGAAGACAGCCATTGAAGGCAGAGTTTTGCTGATGCTTTGGAGGTACTTGCCCAGAGTTTGCCCTGAAAAGCTGACACACAGACATTTTGGAGAACGCCATTTTGAAACACAACCTGGGAGCAAGCAGACACCAGCCACATGCCTTCCCAGCTGACACAGGTTTTCTGGATGCCAATGGCCTTTCTCCAGTGAAGGTGCCCTATTGTTGCTGCCTTACCTTGGACACTTTGTGGCCTTGGGACTGTAACCTTGTGACTAAATGAACCCCCTTTGTAAAAGTCAATCCATTTCTAGTATTTTGCCTAACAGCAGCATTAGCAAACCAGACCAGGGTGTCCAATTTTTCCAGCAGCATGTGTTGAAAAGATTATCCTTTCTCCATTGATTTGCCTTTGTGCCTTTGTCAAGACTCAATTTCCACATATGAGTATATCTGTTTCTGGACTCTACTGTGTGGTTTTTTAACTTGGCTAATGATACCAGTGTGGAAGTGGGCCCTACTGACTGGTGAGAAACAAGCTGCCCCTAGTTCACCAGAGGGTGATTTAATAGATGGAGCCAATTCTCAAGGGATTAAGAGTTCTCTAATCTAAGGGATGAGAGGTGCTAGGGGTCTGAGTTTAAAGGGGATTTAGGAATAGACGCTCTGTTGGCTTAGCTGGAAGTGAGTCAGTCATGAGGGACAGAGGACAGGATTTTTCACCCCACTCCCACCCCCATACAACTTGCTTGGGCCTGCTTTTGCAAACTTCGAGGTCAGTCAGAAAAAAATCAACTTCCTAAATTGCTCCAGGCTGGCAAGAAGTTTTAAAGAGGATGATTGCCTCTCTTTGCCTGGAATAACTTTCCCTGCCCCACTGGATTTCTGCTCAGCAAGGCCCAATCCCCTCTGTTTGTCAGCTTCTCCCTAATACCTTCGCTGATTCCTCAGGAAGGATTAGACCCTCCTTCCTCATCCTCCCACAGCCCCTTGGACTCACTTGTCCCACTCTGCCTGCCTGCCAAGATTATCCATAGCTGCTTCCCAGGAGCTCCTTGGAACAGGGGTCAGGTCTGCTTCTTCTCTGCCTTACCTGCACTTAGGGCAGGGCCTGGACCACTATAGATACCCTGTCTTTGTGGATTTGAATTTGTTTCCATGTATTGTGGGACAAAATGAGCAGTTTGGAACTTTTATAAAAACATTATCCAGAAAGAACTGTATTAGTGCCCTATGGGAGCAAGACCAAGAGGCCAAAGACCTCAGTTCTCTTACACCCACTGCAAGGCAGTTGTGTGTCCTTAAGTGAGTCCTTTAATCTCCTCTGGGTTGCTGTGTAAAAGAAGGTTGTTGGACTAGAGCATGAGTGGCGAAGTCAAGGACTGCAGGGGTCAGACAGATAACATAAATTAATGAAAAATGGTGGGTATAAGGAAAAGCTGTCAAGAAACACACTGATAACCAACAACAGGCCCCTGGCCTCTCCAAGGGATCTGAGGGACTCGTGGGCTAACAGGAGAACATGTGGCCATGCAAAGGGGCCACTGCTACTCAGCTCCAGCTGACTTTTCACATGCAAGCTCAATGTTGACACATCACCTGATTTTTCTGAAAAAGCCCCAAATCCAGATTTCCAGGTGAAATCCCATCTTTTATAATTTGTAGCCAGTTTTTTAAAAATTGCAATGCAAGTCAAAGAAAATCCCAAGAAAACCCACCTGAGGCCCAGATCTCTGGTTTGTGACCTCTGGGCTAGGTAGACCCCAAGGTCCCTCTTCCACAAGGTCCCGGGACTCTCCAAGTTCAGCTTAGGAAGCAAGAAGTTGGATTGCATCAACCTCCTAGTTGATGGTACACTTAAAATTTTAATATGCTTTTTATGTTGGCCCCTTTGAAGATTCAATCCTTTATTGCAATAATATTAGCAGCTTCAGATACCATTAAAATAATGCCCAATATTTACATGTAGGAGGCTGCATGAAAGTCATTTATTAAGACATTTATAGCTGCAATAAAGTCATAAAAGTGTTTGTTCCCATAAGGACATGATTCATTTTTTAATTCTTTATTTCAGTGCAAAGCCCATCCTGAGCCCCTGTGGTTCTTAGCCAACTGTAAGAACACTGCATCATACTCCCTATTTGAAAGTGTTCCATTCTTGGGCACACCGGTTTACCCTTCAGGTACTGCCTTAATTGGTGGTGGGGACGTTGAGTTCCAGTAAGACTATTGAGCCAACATTTACCTGGGAATTTCACATTTGTCCCACCAACTGCTCAGCCTAAGAACTGCATCTCAGCCCAGACAGGCTGTGTGTGTCCTGCCCATTCCTCACTGCAAGGCCTGGGGACTGCCTGCTCACCTCTCCCTCTGAGCTTCAGACACCCACTTCTTTCTTCGGGGTACCGCTTCTTGCCATGGTTGGCTTCTGTGTGGAATGTGGCCTCCCCTACTCCCCCTTCCCTGGAGGGTCCAAAAACCAGCACACAGACCGTATCTCCATGGGTCTTCTGTTAACCACCATGCAGAAACAGAGGATCAAAACTTCACCTACCAGACACAAGATGCCCTAGTTTCCAGAGTCCTTAGAGTCTTGCTCCCAGGACTCTTGATTTCTGCACAGCAGCAAGAGACAGCTGTCCTTTGCTAGTGCCTCTAAGCCCTCAGCCTCATTTTGATCCTTTACTCAGATGCATGAGGCCTGGGAGGAGTGATCAAACCAAAGAGCTGCTGTCCCCTTACCACCCCTTCCATTCATGGAAATAATTTGCATCTCTGTGAAAGACCTTGAACTTGAGACAGCCAGTTCACCAGCCCTGCCCAAAAATGACCCTCTTTTCTCTTTCCTCCCTCAACATTTTTGGAAGGGCAGGAAGGCTGGGCTATTTACCAAATGGGCACAGGGGATTAGCTGTTGCCTCTCCCAAGGACCAGTACTCCCCAGGAGCTCTGTCCAGAAGAACTCACATCCTTTGATTGCTTTACCTTAGTGAGTCTTTTTCTTCATCTGTAAAATGGGGGTGGTAAACATGCCTACTGAGTAGAATTGTTGGGAGGGTTGAATGAGACACATGCATTTAAAGTTGCTGGCAGAGTGCATGGTCCAAAGGTGGGGCTCAATAAATAAACAAGAGTTTGTTATGATTACTTAGAGGAAGCCAGTGGATGCAGGGCCAAACCCTCTTGGGAAAGCTCAGGAGGAAGGGTCTGCTGGTAGGCAGACACAGTTGGCAGCAGGGAGTCTTCTGTCATCCTTTATCAAAGATTCTGGAGGATATTGTGGCCCTGGGTGCCCACGGTCACCTCCCTTAAGCAATCTCCCTATTTTGAGCATCTGTAGGGTTCTTTGGGCATTCAGTGCCAACAGCCTGGTGCTGTATACCCTCTGCTTATCAGAGAGCAGTTACAAGTCCTAGAAGATGGGGGGGAGTTTTAATATCAAACACCTGCAATGTCACGGTCCCTGACCAATCGGGACGGGAACTGTGACCGCTTGTGAGTAGGGCTGAAATTCCCCGTAGGGCTTCCCTATATAGCAAGTCTGCCTGCTTTTGCAGATAAGGCTGGGATTGTGGGGAGGAATGAGCGAGTTTGCACCCGGGAACCTCTGGTGGTTTCCTGGCACATGTTAACTTCTCATTGGAATCCATATACAGAGATACAGAGGCCTCTCCATTAAAAGACTTCCAACCACCATGCAGATTGATTATTGTGCACGCACCATTGCCACTCTTGCCTGGGGAACTCCCTTCCAATTCTCCTTCCTGAGTTTTGGTTGAAGATGGGCACATGCCTTCCTTGGAGCGGTGATAACAGATGTTGACTGGCTGAGCAGGCCACAGGCTTTGTCTCCTTTTGACTCTTCACATCACCTCTGATGTTGATGACATTATTTCCTGAGGAAATGGAGTCTGAAAGGTTAGTGAATGTGTCCCAAGTCAAGCAGCTAGCAGGGGGCCTCGCTGGGATTTGAGCCAATGTCCACTGACTTCAAAGCCTCAACCTGACTGCACCCTGGTTATCAGGTTGCATCCACTTTCACCCAGGATGTTGTTTCATTGAAAATGTAAGGCACAGAAAGTGATGGACAAGACCACTTGGCTGTCTCAGGATGCTCTCCTTACTTCCCTCAAAATTGTGACAGCCTCTGTCTCCACCCTCCTCATAACGTCAACAAGGAAAGATGACCAGGCTTGACTTTATTTCTATTTCATGTGATGGGAAAAGCCAATTGCTTGTACCTTCTCTAACTTAGTTAGCATTTGCTCTGCCTGTCAGGGTCTAGCAAGACAGCGTTTTCAATGCCAGGATTTGGAGTTAGTTAAACTTGTGCTTGAGCCTCAGCTCTACCACCTCATAAGTGTGCATGCCCTTGGGTAAGTTGCTTTATCTCTCAGAGTTTCATTTCTTCACTTATGCATCCACTGGTTGTGCAAAAATTTAAGAGTATCTTCCGTGTGGCCCCCATTTGCTGCTTTATGCTGGAACTGGGGATGAGATGACCAAGTGACTTCTCCTGCTCTCATGGTATCATGAGGGAGACAGACAAGTGAGCAAGCAAGGGTGCAGGAGAGGGATGAGTACAAACTCTGAGGTGCTGGGAGGAGACCAGGCAGGACTCAGGCTGCCCACATCCTTCTCTCCCTGCCCCATGCATGGCTCACGGTCCCCCTTCTTGAGTGGCTTCATTCTTCCCCACTGAAAAATCTCCCCTCCATCCAGAAAAGGCCTTCCCAGACCCCACCTCCTCCACAGCCCCTTTCTATCTGCTTGTATTCTGTCCCTCCTTGGAGCCCCTAAAACACCCCATTCCTGTCCTAAACTGCTCTCTCTCGCTTATGTCCTTTTCTGTCTTATTTTCCCTAAAAACTCTGTGTCCCATTCATCAGTGTGTCCCCCATACCTCGGTGGCTGCACAGAGGAGCCCAGTAGAGTTCATTGAATTCAACTGGAAAAGTGCTCTGTAGTGAACGCTGCTGTCCCCAGAAGCTTCTTCTGGTGAGGAGTTAAACAGAGGGCTGCCTGAAGGCAGAACACATTCTTGTTGGGGGTGCAAATGAATGTCCAGTGTCATTTCTGTTGGTGACCACATGGGTCTCTATTGCCCTTGGTAACCCTAGGGACTGCTCAGCAGTGCGCCCACAATTTTTCTAACTGATCACACTGAGCCTGTCAAAATGTAAGCATCTCCTCATATAACCACAAAAGAAATTTGATTGCGGACATTTGTTGAAACAGTGTTACTAGTGAAAATCATATTTTACTCCATCGTTGCCAGTGGTTAATTGTCACTCATCCCATGGCCAAGCTTAGCAAGGCACAAATGTTGTGAATTCTAGGCCCAGGTTCTGGAAATCTGGAAATCTTCTGCCCTTACTTTCCTGATTCTCCTGGACTTTCCTGATGGAGCATGAAGTATCTATATTCTGCCATGTGACATGCTGGCAGCATTTGCCAATGAGAGCCCTTGATTCTCTTTTAATGGAAAGGCCTGTGGAGGGTGTGATGAGGCACGTGTGAAAGATGGATCGTGTCCTCTGTGGAAGGAACAAAATGGCACAAATGGGGATCTGTGCATCTCCATCTAGCTGAACAATGCAGCACATTGTCCTGGCAGATATAAATATGAAAAGAATCGCCACCCCCACTTCATCCTCTACTTAGGTATACTCCTATGTTAGAAATATATGCTTTACAAAGTGAAAGTGTTTTGTAAAATATAAAGTGCTATGCAGAATAAGATATATGTATACCTAAGTAAGTGGCAGGAAAAAGTTGCTTATAATGTAATAATTAGAAAGGGAATTCTAAAACAAAATTGCAAATGCATCTTAAATGTTTATGTTACCGGGAATAATTAACTAGAGTCTTTCACCAAGGCACGTATGGCTTACAAACGTGTCGATATCTGTAAAGTGTACGTATTCAAAGTAGCCATGGGTTGGGAAAAGGAAAGTAAACTGTGGTGAGTATGAAGAGCTTTTTTGCAGGTGAAATGTGAACTGCGTGAAGTGGCAGAGATCATCTTTTAGGCCAGCATGTCCATTATTGGCTTTATGACATTTCTGCTTAGTATTATAATTTTCTGAAATGTATAATTTAATTAAGGCTATGGAAATTAATAAAATGATTTTTTAAAGGTCAAACTGTTTAATATCTATAGTAAAAACAAAACTGCTTGGTGAAAATACATAGGTTAGAGGGACAAGACACCTTGTGGGTTCACCTTGGAGTTATGTGTGGACAGCACATCTCACTTTCTCTGTCTTTGAACTGACTTCAGTCAATGGCTGTTGTGGTTTGCTAATGCTGCCATTATGCAAAATGCCAGAAATGGATTGGCTTTCATAAAGGGGATTTATTTGGTTATAAATTTACAGTCTGAAGGCCTTGAAAATGTCCAAATTAAGTCATCAACATGAGTATACCTTCATGAAGGAAGGCCAATGGCATCCAAAAAACCTCTGTTAGCTGGGAAAGCACATGGCTGGCATCTGCTGATCCCGGGTTGTGTTCCAGCTCCATTCTCAGCTCCTGTGCATTCTTCAAAATGTTGCTCTTAGGGTGTTTTGTCCTCTGTTAGCTTCTCTGGAGCAAACACTGGGCTAGCCATCCCCAAAGTGTCAGCAAAACTCTGCTTTCAGTGGCCATCTCCAAAATGTCTCTCTTGGCTGCTCTGAGGTCCTTCTGTTTGTAAGTTCTTTTATAGGACTCCAGTGATTAAATCAAGATCCATGCCGAATGGGCCAGGCCACACCTCCATGGAAATAATCTAATCAAAGATATTACCCATAGTTGGGTGGGTCACATCTTCATGGAAACAACCTAATGCAAAGATTCCAACCTAATCAACACTAATACCTCTGCCCCCACAAGATTACATCAAAGAACATGGCATTTTGGGGGACATAATACATCCAAACTGGCACAGTGGCTTTCTTTCTAGAGTCCAGGAGATGCTAGAAAAATAACTGAATCTAAAGCATGGGTAAAACAAGAAGTGCTTCTCAACAGTGTGTGGTGGGGGGAATGTAGGGACAAATTGCTATTCTAATTATTTTTTAACTGTGCTATGCTAGTTTCTAACATTGTCCCTGAGAAAATGAAAAGAAAAATTGGGAGAAATAAAATGTAGTAAATATTGATATGCAAAAAAAAAAAAAAAAACTTTTAAAGCATGATTTCTTTTCTCCCTCAAAATACCCAGCATTAATTTCCAGAAAAGGGACCCCAAATAGCTTCTTTGGAATAAAAGAACATTTTTTCAAGTTGTCAGGCCACAGGGTAAAAAAAAAATCGCAATGCAGTTTTCTATTTCTTTGATATGCACAATTTAAGGTATTTCTCATTGCAAACTTATATTTCCATCTAGCATGTGGCATTAAAGCATTTTTCACCTTAGGCATGGTAATAAAGGATCATACTCCTTAGCCTTAGGCATATCGGAGAGAAAAGAAGTTAAAATTTGAGCAGTGTAGGAAAGGAATAGTCAAAATGCTTGATTTTAAGGGGTCAGGTTTATATTCTATTAGGATGGAAATTACTTCGGGGCATTTTTTCAATATGTCAAATAAGGAACTATACCTTTTGGAAGATATGGAGCAGGAAGATTTTCTTCAAAAAGTGCAGGACAAGGCCACATCTCATGGGCCTTTATATCCCCAGTGGCTAGCACTGTGTCCCACACAGAATATGTACACATTCAGGGGTTGTCGAGGGACTTCATGGTCTTCATTCTATGGATTACCTCTGTCAAAAGCTCCCTATTCCCAGGCTGATCCTCCAGATTAAGGAAAGGGCTTTACTTTCAGGGGTCAAGATGGGGCTACTACCCTCCCTGCAGTGATCAAGTCAGAGAGAGAGAGAGAGCCAGAAGGGTAGTTGAAGCAAGATATCCCCACCACACTTACAGTTTTATACTGTGGGACTGTAAGCCTTGTTGGCTAAACTCATAATATTATTAAGAGTTGAAAGGAATCAAAATGTTTTTAAAAGCTAGTATGATAGACTCAGAATATCTTTAAAAGTTAGAATCAGTTATGCCAATCTCCCCATTCCACAGATGGGAGAACTAGAAGGTATGCAACATACTCAGGGTACCAGAAAGAATATGATATTTAGGGCCCGAAGAACTTGAGTTTGACTGCTGTTTCACGATTTTGTACAAGTTATTTGGCTTCTCTGAGCCTTACTTTCCTCATCTGTAGATAGGAATGTTAATTAAGTGCCCACCTGTTGGGAATCTTGTGAGTATTGTGTCTCTACTGGACATCTTCTGTTGGCCATTTTCAAATCTGATCTCCTCCCTTCTCAGCCCTGCTCTCTGTCCTGGGAGGCTGTTTTCTATGGATTATATCAACAGGGTCCTGTGCCCCCTGGGGTCCATTAGGTTTGCCCAGTGGTGAGCCCCAGCAAGGGTTTGGAGAGTGCTAGGAGAAAGAAGTCAGGGTATTTATTCTCCTGGCTCCCTTCCTGCCAGAGTTACCTTGGGCTGGCTGAGTCTCTTGATAGAAGTCATTACTCTCAAGACAGCCTTTTCCTTGTGTTTATTTATATTTCCAGGTTCCAGGAACCACTCCCGCTTCTCATCCTTTGGGTCGGTGTGATGGCAGGTCAGCTGCTACTAGCACTGGCTTACTTCACGATCCCAGAGGATCTCCCTGGACCCACTGGTTTGTTAATAGTGCCTTTTTAAAGAAGTTGTTGACCACTTACTCTAAGTTGACTGTTACGTCTGTTTCCTGTTTGGACCCTGACTGATACATCAATCTGCTTAGAACAGAGCCTGGCACAGAGGAGGTTCTGATACATGGAGACTGCTGCTTTAAGTAGTAGTGTAAGTGGTAGTAGTGGTGGCAGTGGAGGTGAAGGTGTTGGTGTTGTCCAAACTCACGCAGCAAACTACATGCAAAGCTTACAGGAAATATCCCTCTCATCCTCACGTCTTCCCTGCTTCCTATTACTTTTCAACTGTGCCATGCTCGAGAAGGAAAATGGATGCTTGAACTCTAACTCCTCACCCTCTCTGGCCACTGAGTTGAGTGAAGCAAAACCTCAAGCAGATTCCATCCTACCTCTGGTGCTCAGAATGTTTTCTAAACCTGCTTTATATTGTTAAAAAATACAACAGCAAGTGAGAAGAAAACCATTGAGAGACACTTGAGGTTGATTATTATAATTATATCAGTGACACTGATATAAGTCACAGGGTATTTGCAAGTGTCAACACTTCTAAGTTTTATTGGCTATTCTTGGTCCTTTGCATTTCGATGAGAATGATAGAGTCATCCTGCCAATTTCTATAAAATAGCCTTTCTGGAATTTTGATTGGAATTAAGTTGAATCTGTAGATGAATCTGGGAAGAATGGACATCTTAAAAATACAGTCTTCTGACCCATGGATGAGGTATAGATCTCCATTTATTTCATTATTTCTTTACTTTCTCTCTACAATGTTGTTGCAGTTTTTAGTGAACAGGTCTTTTGCATCTCTCATCAGATTTATACTTAAGTGTTTCATATTTTCTAATGATATTTTAAATTGCACTGTTCTTAATTTCAATTTTGCTCATGTATAAGTATACAATTGGTTTTTGTATATTGATCTTATATTCTGCAACTTTGCTAAATGCAGTTTGTTGTAAAAGCATGCTTTAGATTGATATAACTTTCTACATAGACTATCATGTAGTCTGTGAATAAAGACAGTTTGAATTCTTTTGTTCCAATCTGTCTTTTTTTCTTCTTCTTGTACTGGATGGAATCTCTAGTACAAAAATGAACATCTCCTAGCCTGATTACCCTCCTCAGCCTTATGTTGTAGTTTCCTGCATGCAAACAACCAGAATAACTTTCCGCATGGGAATAGCTGCCCCTTCCCCACTGTACTGGTAAAAACCCACATCTGGATACCTACATCCACAAAGATGAATACGATCCCCCATATTTGAAACAAGCTTAGGATACCCAATAGAGCATATTTATTCACTGAAGACTTGACAGCCTAAAGGCAGTGATTTCAGACTGGACAACAGAAAACTGAAGAGATCCCCGTGGACACTGGGGAAAGGAGGTGGATGGGAAAGTTCACCGATAGTAGCCTAGAAGTGAATGGTCTTTGAGGCATATAAGGGAAATTTGTAGGAGGGAGGCAGGATAGTTCACATCTCCATGGAAACTTAAATATGGTCACATTACCTTGGAGGGATTCTAGGTAAGACATCCAAAACACTAGGTAATGGTGCAGTGTGACTGAGAACAGAATGAACCACTGAATGGGGGTGTCCATGGGGAATGGCTTAGAAGAAACACCCTCTCTGTCACATGATCCTCCAGAATTGAACATGGGGAGATGAGAAGGGATGGCAGGTGTGCTGGTTTGGATATATTATGTCCCCAAGAAAAGCCATGTTCTTTAATGCAATCTTGTGGGGACAGATTTATTAGTCTTTTGATTAGGGTAGAACTTTTTGATTGCTTCCATGGAGATGTGACTCACCCAACTGGGGGTGATACTTTTGACTAGATTATTTCCATGGAGATGTGGCCCTGCCCATTCAGGGTGGGCCTTGATTAGTTCACTAGAGTGTTTAAGAGAGAAGCTAAGAACTGACACAGACCCAAATGCTTGCTGATGCTTGGAGACACTGAGAGATGCAGACAGAAGGACACTTGGGGATGGTAATCTAAGAGATGAAGCACAGAGTTTGCCCTGGAGAAGCAAAGAGAGGACCTCCAGACATTTAGAGAGAAACATCCTGGGAGAAAGAAGAAAGGATGCACAGGAGCTGAGAGAGAAGTGCTAAGACAGATGCCCAGAGACATTTTGGAGAAAGCCATTTTGAAACGGAATCCAGGAGCAAAGTACAAGCAGACATCAGCCATGTGCCTTCCCATCTGACTGAGGTGTAACAGATGCCATCGGCCTTTCTTCATTGAAGGTATCCTCTTGTTGATGCCTTAGTCTGGATACTTCTATGGCCTTAGAACTGTAGCTTTATAACCTAATAAATCCCCTTTATAAAAGCCAATCCATTTCTGGTATTTTGCATAATGGCACCATTAGCAAACCAGAATAGCAGGTCATTTTGGAAAAACTCTTTTAGGGAGTGTTGAGGAAACACCCCCTTTCTCCAATTGGAACACCTTGGTCTCCCCATCATCCCCCTTCCTCCATGTGAGTGTCTCAAGTTTTGTGCTTTTGATGCCAAAGCCACATCTTGAGCTCCCCAGTATCCTCCCCTCCCCTCCATGGAGGTGTACGCAGTGGTGCTTTGTGATGTCTAAGCCGCCTTTAGCCACTGTTGGCTGGGAGAGTGACTTGGTGACCAATCAATGCCAAAGGGTGTGGCTGCTTATCATCCTGGGGACTCATATAAAGAGAGGTCAGGAGCCCTAGGGTAGACCACTGTTGGCAATAACATGGCAGACATGGCTGAAAAACCACAGGAGCCTATCACAGATAGAGAACAACCAACACCAACCTCAAACCAACCATATTGAGCACTAATGAGAGGAAGAGGAAGACTCCCTGGCAAAATGACTCCAAAGAGTAAAAAGGTCAGAGGCCACTACCCATGGTCCTCCTCTTCTTCCCATCTATCCCACACCCAAGACTCCTACCCAGTCCTTGCCTGGTGCAACCCAGCACCCAGCCTGCCGCCCTTCTGGTGAAGTCCCATTCCCACCATTTGTCTTCTCCCAAACTAATACCCTTCTGTTTTCATCCTGTTGCCCTACAAAGTGCAGAAGTTAATTTTGAAGGTAAAATTAGCCCTTAAAGGAAGTTTGAGAAATTCTCAGTGAGCAAGAAAGCCATCAATAGTAGTCTTCTACCATAGGCTGAATAAGAAAATGAATAAAAATCAGCTAGAGGAGAAACAAGAGACTCCAGAGATCTCCACCACTCCAAGTAACGCCCTGTGCATGTTGAAGTCCAGAGACCAAGAACCATCAGCTGAATCTCTAGAGGAGACACTAGAGAAATAGTCAACCCATAAAGACCAAATATTATGCCAACAAGGCACATGGATGATGATGATAAAAATAAAATCAACAGGTTGTGACAAGCCCCTCCTTCCAGGAGATGTGTGTGTGTGTCTGTGTGTGTGTGTGTGTCTGTGTGTTCTCTGATGGTGGGGAGGGAGGAAGGGAAGAGGCAGGTGTGTGAGGGGAGCAGGGTGGGGAGCAGATCAACAGGTCCACAGTTAGCCAGACATTGGGGATAAGGGCTGGGTCAGGACCAAGAACACTGAACTCAGAGAAGCAAAAGTCTCAGGGAGGATCACAGTATCTTTCTTCAGTTCTCTGTGTGGGATCAGAGGGCCGCAGGTTGGACTTGGACTTGTTGAGCATCATACCTCTGATTGCAATTGGGAACTTTGGTGAAATTGTCATAAACCCCATCAGACAGCTGATCTGGATGAGTTCACCCTGGAAAAGCTGTGTAATTTGAGCACATTTTGCTTTTTCCTCTGGGCAAGAATGTCTCACCACCTCTGTCACTCTCTACATCAAAATGTCTAACACTTGCAACTGTATTTCCCCTGACAGAAAGTAGTGTTGTTGTGGATTTTTTTTAAAAAAAAGTACTTTCTATCACTTCTAGAAGAAAGTTACTTAATGTAGAAACCTGAACAATGGCAAGGATGTGGGGTGGCTCGACCACAAATTCCCTGCAGGTCAGGTGTCAACGTGGCCTGCTATGGCCTCATCAGGACTTAGCATGGTGTCTGGCACACAATAGGCAACCAAAAATTATTTGTTGAATGAAGGCACAAGCATGGGAGGTGAGCGGTAGCATAGTAATGGAGAAAAAGTCTTAGATGGTGTTTCGGTTTGCTAAAGCTGACGAAATGTAATATATCAGAAATGGACTGGCTTTTAACAATGAGGATTTATTAGCTTACGCATTTACAGTTCTAAGACTGTGAAAATGTCCCAATTAAGGCATCAACAGGATGATACCTTGCCTGGAGACCAGTTACTGGTGAGCTTGGGTTCCTCTGTCAGATAACAAGGCACATGGTGATGTCTGCTGGTCCTTCTCTCCCGGGTCACATTGCTTCAGCTTCTGGCGTCTCTGTGGTTTTTTTCCTCTAAACTTCTCTGGGTGTTTTTCTCTGAATTTCATCTCTTTTAGCTTGTGTGTTTTATCCTTTTAGAAAGGACTCCAGTAAAGGATTAAGACCCACCTTGAATGGGCTGGGTCACATCTCAGTTGAAATAACCCAATCATAAGGTCCTACTCACAATAGGTCTGCACCCACAAGAATGGATTAAAAGAACGTGACCTTTTCTGGGGTACATAACAGCTTCAAACCACCACATAGGGTGACTCACATTAGACATGGTTCTAGTCCCAGCTCAGGTGCCAACTGATAATATAAACTTGGGCTAGTTAAGCAGATGTCCATGCAGGTGATTTCCAGGTCCCTAATTCTGTGACTCTAGGTTTAGTCATTAAAACTTTTGGGTCTCCATCTCCTACTGTGTAGCATGTTAATCTGAGAGCAGAAACATCCAAGATATTCAAGATAATGGAACAAGTCTCTCTAGCTGAGGTTTCAATAGAACACAGAGACTGATCTCTACCCAAAGAAAGGTTCTATGCACAGATAGCAGATAAGCTTAGTGTAATTTATATTATTTCATCTTGACATTGAAAAGATCCCAAGTTAATTATTTTATTTTAGTAAACTGCAAACCAATGCACATTTAAACTAAGAACATTTAATTTGGACTGAAATGCTTCACTAACAATGAATACTACTAGTTCTAATAGCATCTAATATTTTCTAATTGTTTCTAACAGTATTTTTTTAGAATTTATTAAATATCAAGTACTTCATATGCAGAAAGTCATTTAGTCCTCACAACTGCCTTATGAGCTCAGTGCTTTTGTTAGGGAATTAGGAACAGAGGCCAGGTAATAATTGGTGAAGCCAGGATTCAAACCCAGGCAGTCTCAAAGAGAAGAGCAAAGTCTTATCACTATAAATGTTAGCATCACTTGACTTTCCATCAGAGTGGTAAGGGCAAATGTGCATGTTTTCTGTGGTATCAATTCAAAGATGTTACGAATGTATACTTATTTAGTCTCAGAGCCTGTGTTACAGAATTTTCCCTTTTATTATTGCACTGTCACCTAAAGGTATTTGAGTGCATGCATTTCAGATATTGCTTAGAAAAATACACACGTATTTGGAAAATTCCTTTGCAGAATGCAGCAGCTGGGTTAATTGAAAACAATTACCATGAACCAATGGAGATGACCTTAAACCAGTGCAGCACTAGTTCTGTCTATTAGCGAAGTGCACCTGGGTGACTGTGCAGCATGCCCCAATTTATGATGTCAGACGTAGCTGAGGCCTAATTCATCACAAGGCAGGGGCTGGTCTTCTGGTCCGTGTGTTCCCCCAATGTGGGACTCATCTTCTCCTGAGTCTTGCTCTGAAAAAGGGATTTTTCTTTGATTGAAGGAACCTCAGACATTTCCCATGCACCTTTGAAATTTTGGAGTTTCATAGGTCCCACCTGCAGGTAGGCCTTTGCTCCATATCACATTGTTTTTCTTTGGCTTTCCACAATACTAATAAGCAGTGAACACAGGGAAAAGAAAATGGTGAATTCGGTCAACACTCTTAACATTTGAAGGGTTAGCATTAAATGAAACATTTCTAAATTTATATCAATAATAATGGCAGTAAATTTTCATTGTCTGGTTTTAATGACCTGTGGTAACATTTTAGAGTCCAAATATATTACCTCTATATAAAAGTTTATAGAAAACACAAGGCAGACCAAATTAGACACAGCGGAGGCTATCTAGCTCTTGGGTCTAAGAACCCCAGCAAAAGATGCTGAAAAAATCAAAGAAAGTTGGCATCTCGTTTAAGGTTCTTTTCTCCAACAATATTCCCTGTCAAGTAAAAATATTTCTAGTTTAATGTAGCACAGTATAATATATAGTACAGTATATATTTACCAACTAAAGCTTTGGAGTATGGCACACCTGGGCTCAACTGCCAACCCTTCACTTAGCAGCTTTATCACATTGGGCAAATAACTTAGCCTCTCTGAGGCTTGATGTTGTTATCTATAAAATGGGCTACTAAATTTCATTGTATTTTCCCCCTGAGAATTAAATGGGAGAATGCCTTTCAATCACCTAAAGCAATGCTTGCTGATGAGTATTCCAGGGTTGACCAGATGGTTCCTTCTTGCATGGCAACTTAGCAAAGCAGAATAAAAGTTATTTGGAGTGCTGTAAGGAACTAAAGTGGGCAAGGGACACCTTAGGGAGTTGTATATGACTGCTATGTGACTGCTATTGATTTACAGACCCCCCCCAATTCACTTATGACTAGAGTGGGTACTATCTCTCCCTAGTCAACTTTCCTGATAATAAAGAGTTTCATACCAGCAGGAGTTTCTCATCCACAAAAGCAAAAGGGCAGGGGAAAAATGGCCATGAAATACACATCTTCAAAATATCATGTTCTGACTCGAGGCTAGGATGACCTGACCCAATATGTACCTGCAGACTCACTCCGCCTGCTAGCTAATGCCTGCAATTCCACAATCAAGGTTTCATTCATTTTGCCTTCATCTTTCAACCTTGTTAAATATTCCATGGGGAATGTGTCACAAGTTGGGTTCCCAGGAAACAAGCTCCAAGAGAAAGATTTGCTCACAGGAGGTATATTAGGATTGTTCTCTGGAACATCACCCTTATGGGAGGGAGGGAAGGAAGGTCGAGCAGAGGGAGAAGCTGAATTCTAATACAGTTGCAGCAGAGGCTGCAGCTGATCCTATAGAGAGCTCTGGAATTGAGACTATTCTCCGGAAATGTCCTAAACAGCCACTGGGAATGGATTGCCCCAGGGAAGGGGTATGGCCTCTGACATGGAAGGGTAATTCCCAGAGGGGGATTCAGGGATCTTGAGCTATCTGCAGCCAGCACTCTGGCAGCTGGGGAAATAAGTGCATTGGTTCTGAAAGGGGGAGCTAGGTGACAGCAGTTTTAGTTAGCTAAATTTATGCATCAATAAGAATGAATTTCACTTCATGATGGAGGCAGTGCCCAGGAACAGGGTAGCGCGTTACAAAGCATGTTGGGGAGAAGTTGAACATAGCCAGAGACATACATATTCAACTACTTTGTCCCCAAATCTCATAAAACTGCTTTGGAAATGACCATGGCAGTGGATTTTGACATTGTTATTTGGAGGAGAACCTGAACCTAATTTCATATTTCTAGGGCTTCATTTTCTTGTTGGTTTCACAAGTTGGCCCTTCTGGAAAGCTGTCTCACCAAGAGCCAAGGCCAATTGTCAGTTTTCTCAGTCTGTCTACAGACAGTTTGTATGTAAGTAAAGAGGGCACCTCCCAATAAGCAGTGTATACATGGAGGAGGATAATCAAGGATTTGGAGAGTTTTTCACTGCAACTTTAACTTCCTGTTTCAGTTACTATGGCTGTGTAACAAATTACACCAAAATTCAGTAGCAAAAAAGAACCGTTTGTTTTATCCACAGATTCTATAGTCCAGGTATGCAGAAAGGATACAGTGGCTACAGCTTGTCTCTGCTCCATGACGTCTGGAGCCTCTGCTAGAAGATTCACACAGCTGGAGACTGGGGTCAGCTGAAAGCTTGCTCACTTGCATGTCTGGCAACTGCTGTTGCCTGTTGGCTTCTACCTTAGCTGGAGTAGATGCTACAACACCTACAAGTGTTGGTTTTTTTTTTTTTCCGTGTAGTCCAGGCTTCCTCATAACCTGGTGACTGGGCTTCAAGGGTGTGTGTCCCAAAAGAGAGAAGCAGGTAGAAGCTTTATCTAGTGCCAGATGCTATAGCCTCACTTCTGTCATACTCAGTTGTTTAGGGCAGCTGCAAGCTCCCAGCCAGATACAAGGGGAAGAAACAGAGAGCCCACCTCAGTGGAAGAAGAAGAGTCAGTCACGTTGTAAGAAGATTGTGTGGGACAGGCCAAATGTATTGGTGTGGCAATCTTTGGAAAATACAATCTGCCACTCTTTTTCATTCCTATAAACTCACTTTCCAGTTTCCAAAGAGGAAGATATTTGGTCAAATCTTCACTCCCAGATAAATGAAATTTGAGATTGGAATCTCTGGGACGATATGGGGGTAAAAAAATTACATTTATCTCTCAAACTGAGTCTAGTTCTGGTGCATATTTTATCATATATCCTTCATTTATTGTAGCTATCCTAGACATGAATCTCCTATATTATGCTGAGAAAAATCATTTCCCTTCCATAATTTTTATGAATTTCAAAATTGCTGACACTAAGTGGGACCTCACAGAAAGTTGGAATAGTCCTCTTAAAGTTGTCTTGGTACTCACCAGGAAGAAGAGTGCTGAAAATGACATTTACTACATTTATAGGTTATGACCTTCAGGTGCCCTGGACACAAAACTTGCCTATTTGTACAGAATATACATGTTTCTCGAACATGTCATATTAAAGACAATCACTAAATATTAGTCAATATCATATAGTCTTCATTGAGGTTAATCCTGTAAAATTTTGTTCTGAAGGTAAGGATGCATTTGTTTAATCAGACAGCACAGGCTGTGAAAACGAAGGTGTTAATGTTTATTATGCCTACCCTGCCAGAAAAACTAGAGGTAAAAGCAATATTCCTTGGTTGCAATCATTGTATTTCAGAGGCCTGGTATCATCAGCTCTTCCTTCTCTCATAGGATTACATTCTCTTTTTCTTCTCTCATCTTCATCTTTGTCTTTCTCTCTTTTTATTGTGGAAACATCCATTCAATATAAAATTTTCCATCTTTCTTTTTTACATTTTTTAATTGAGATTGTTCACATACCATACAATTATCCAAAGATCCAAAGTGTACAATCAATTGCCCACAATACCATCATACAGCTGCGCATCCATCACCACAATTATTTTTTTTTAATTTTTAGAACATTTTCATTACTCCAGAAAAGAAATAAAGACAAAAAAAGGAAACTCAGATCCTCCCATACTCCTAAACATGCCCCCCTCCATTGGTGATTCATAGTTTTGGTATAGTACATTTGTTACTGTTGATGAAGAATGTTAAAATACTACTAACTGTAGTATATCATTTGCAATAGATATATTTTCCCCCATATGCCCCTCTATTATTAACTTCTAGTTATAGTGTCATACATTTGTTCTGGTTCATGAAAGAGGTTTCTCATATTTGTAGTTAATCATGGACATTGCCCGCCACAAGGTTCAGTGTTTTATAACTTCCCATCTTTTAACCTTCAACTTTCCTTCTGGTGACATGCGTGACTCTGAGCTTCCCCTTTCCACCACCTTCACGCACCATTCAGCACTGTTAGATATTCTCACAATGTGCTACCGTCATCTCTGTCCATTTCTAGACATTTAAGTTCACCCTAGTTGAACATTCTGCTCATAATAAGCAGCAACTGCTCCCTATTCTTTAGCTTTGTTCTATATCCTGGTAACTTATATTTCATGTCTATGAGTTTACATATTATAATTAGTTCATATCAATGAGACCACACAATATTTTTCCTTATGTGTCTGACTTATTTCACTCAATATAGTGCCCTCAAAGTTTCTTCATCAACCCATTTTTTAAGACAGTTTTGTTAACACACCATACATTCCTTCCTAAGTAAACAATTGATGGTTCCCTGTATAGTCATGTATTTATGTATTCCCCACCATCACCACTATCTATATAAGGACATCTCCATTTCTTCCACAAAGCAGGAGGAAGAGTCAAAGAAGGTAGAGAGACAAAAGAAAAAGAAAAAAGAGAAAATAAAGCCATGCCTGCTGGGAAGCAACCGAAGGAAAGCCAGCATTAAACTAAGGTAGAATAAAGAGTCAGAAAATGTTACCAATGCCAAGAGTCCCATACCCCCCCCCACCATGTCCCCCTCTTATATGCATTTAGCTTTGGTGTATTGCCTTTTTTACATTAAAGGAAGCATAATACAATGTTTCTGTTAATTATAGTCTCTAGTTTGCATTGATTTTATTTTTCCCCCAATACCTTCCTATTTTTAACACCTTGTTCTCTCTCATGAAAAAACATATTTGTACATTTTATCACAATTGGTGAGTACTCTAGGTTTCACTGAGTTACACATCCAAGTCATAAACTTTTCTCTTTCCTTCTGGTGTCCCACATGCTCCTAACCTTCCTCTTTCAACCATGTTCATAGTCATCTTTGTTCAGTGTACTTACATTGCTGTGCTACCATCAGCCAAAATTGTATTCCAAACCTCACTCCTGTCTTTTCCTATCTGTCTGTACTTCTCCCTTTAGTATTTCCTGTAGAGCAGGTATCTTGTTCACAAACTCTGTCATTGTCTGTTTGTCAGAGAATATTTTAAACTCTCCCACATATGTGAAGGACAGTTTTGCCAGATATAGGATTCTTGGTTGGCAGTTTTTCTCTTCCGGTATCTTAAATATGTCACACCACTTCCTTCTTGCCTCCATGGTTTCTATTGAGTAATCCACACATAGTCTTATCAAGCTTCCTTTGTATGTGATGGATTGCTTTTCTCTTGCTGCTTTCAGGATTCTCTCTTTGTCTTTGACATTTGATAATCTGATTATTAAGTGTCTTGGCATAGGTCTATTCAGATCTATTCTGTTTGGAGTACACTGCGCTTCTTGGATCCGTAATTTTACGTCTTTCATAAGAGATGGGAAATTTTCATTGATTATTTCCTCTACTATTGCTTCTGCCCCTTTTCCCTTCTCTTCTCCTTCTGGGACACCCAGAAGGAGAATGCACACCCATGATATGTGCATTCATGCGTTTCATGTTGGCATTCAATTCCCTGAGATGTTGCTCATATTTTTCCATTCTTTTCCCTATCTGTTCTTTTGTGTAGGATTTCAGGTGTCTTATTCTCCAGTTCCTGAGTGTTTTCTTCTGCCTCTTGAGATCTGATGTTGTATGTCTCCATTGTGTCTTTCATCTCTTGTGTTGTGCCTTTCATTTCCATAGATTCTGCCAGTTGTTTTTTCGAACTTTCGATTTCTACCTCATGTACACCCAGTGTTTTCGTTATATGCTTCATCTCTTTTGCCATATATTACCTAAACTTTTTGAATTGATCTAACATTAGTTGTTTCAATTCCTGTATCTCAACTGAAGTGTAAGTTTTTTCCTTTGACTGGGCTGTATCTTCGTTTTTCTTAGTGTAGGTTGTAGTTTTCTGTTGTCTAGGCATCTGGTTTCCTTGGTTACCCTAATCAGGTTTGCCCAGAACAGAACTGGCTTAGGTCCCAGAAGGGGGAAATATTCAGCACCAGGTTTCCCTGAAGCTGTGTCTTAGAAGATTGACACACCCTGTGAGGCCTCAAGCCACAGTGCTTTTCCTAACCTGCCCAGCAGGTGGCGCCATTCAGCCTGTTGCTCCCAACCAGTGTCAGGAGGTGTGGCCCCTTTAATTCTCAGCTTAAGTTGTTTCTGGTTTGATTGTTTTCCCCCAGGCCCTGGGGTCTGGTTCTGAATGGAAGGCTGATGGTAGAGCTGGGTACCACCTCTTTCCTCTTAGGGAAGATACACCCCCCAGGGAGTTTTCATTTACATTTACATAGGTTCTTTGTCTCTCTGACTCTGCTATCTCCACCCTTGTCTGGGTCTGAGTGCTGTGAACTTGAAATGGCTGAGGCTTTCTCCACTGCAGAGTACTGTGAACTGAAAATGGCTGAGGTTTTCTCCACTGAGCTGCTCAGGTTGAGAGACAGATAAAGGGACAGAAAGCTCCCTTTCAGGGTCCATCCATGGCCTCCAGTTTCACCCATCAGCCAGAGATAGCACCCAGTCCTCTGGACTCCCTTTCCTGGGAAAGAGAAGTGCCCTGGCTCTTCAAGGTCAGTCATCACTAAAAGCCTCTGTCTGCTTGTTGGGGATTTGCAGCTTGGCATTGTGCAGTCCACATTTACCAATTAAAACCCCAGGTGGAGCTGGACTGAGGAATATTCACTTGTTCAGAGAGTGCTGCTCTCTATCACAGCAAGGCTTTGCAGTTCAGTCTGCCGTGGGGGAGAGGACTCCCAGCTCAGTTCCTCAGTTTCTACTCACAGATTCCATGCTGCGATCTCCGGCATTCCTCCCAATCCAGGTTGGTGCACAATATGTGGACAGTCATGCTTGTCCCCCAGCAGTTATTCCAGATCATTTACTAATTGTTCCTGGTTGTTTTTTAGTTGCTCCAGGGGCACTAACTAACTTCCACTCCTCTCTATGCCACAATCATCTTCTGTCTCCTCCCATCTTTTCTTTAAAACAATTTTTAGTCATTGTCTTGTTTTTAATATGTTGGATCTTGAGAGCTACATTAAATCCAGTGCAAGTGAGTGGGAGTATCAGGGTTGACAGCCACATGCTTTCCTTGATGTGTTTCAGCAGAGTTGTCAAGTAGTAGTAATAATAACTAGCATTTATTGGACATGTACTGCACTGTAGACACTATGCTGATCACTTCATATCACCTTTTTAATGTTTTCAGTGACCCCATGAGGTACGTACAATTGCTGTGTTCATTTTACAGGTGACAGAAGTGAGGTTCAGCAAAGGGAAGTAACTTGTCCCAGTGGAACTGTGTTTCCAGTCTAGGTTGAACCCAAGGCTTTCACCTTTTTACCACTATGCTGTAGATGAGCTTATATAATGAACTTGTATAATGGCCAAAAACTTTCTATTTGTTATATGATGAACTGTTGTGCAGGGTGTGGGCAATGGTGTTGCCATGTCATCTTGATAAATATCTTAATTCTATGAGGCATGACTCTGTCATAGCTTTTCTTTTCTTTGGGCACTTATGTTACTCTTCTGAAATCATTTTGGGATAATTGAATTACTTGGAAAAAATATCTGATGCCTTTCATGTAAGGTAGATGCCCTTTTTTATTTCAGGAGCAAGGTAAGCCATAACATTGCCTTTCTCAAAATAATCATTACATGAAAACTTGTAATTGTGCATTTTATCAAATTTATAAAGCATCTGACATGGGGGCTGACAATATGCTGGGTTTTTGACACAGCCAAGGCACATGACCTGATTGGCATGGCTAAAGCCATGGGATGGCTATGCAAGTTGTATCACAGTGCCAAAAAACACTTGCCTTAGAAATCATTTCAGAAGTATGGTAACTTAAAACAATATGTGCAGAGAAACACAGGAAAGAGAGAACCAGGGATCTGGAAGGACAAAGGGAGTGTGAATGGAGGCAGAACAGGTGTAGGTTTTATCAGAGCAGCCTTGGGGAAGAGCAAAGAAGGCAAGAACTTTGGGTACCTTAGTGTGGAGACTATATTCCTGCATCTGTACGGGGGCGAAAAATAGGGCTAAGATGTGTGCAGAAAGGCTGAAGGGTCTTGGAAAAAATGTTCTGGAATGTTCCAGTGTTGTCTGGTATAGATGAAGTCACTGTATGACAGTTAGGGAGAGTGTGCAGCCATAACCCAGTAGGCCAGGGAGGGGAATTGAGACTGCATCACTGTGTGGCTATGAAAGTCCAATGCATTGTAGGCTCATGGTAGGAAACAAAAATGTGACTAGAAGAAAAAGTTGGTAAATGGAAATCCCTTGCAAGGTTTGATTCTGCTTCCTAGTTACAGCAATTATCCATGAGAGTCAAAGGGAATAACTGTATCTATATTCTTATCACCACTGGGTCAGTTGTTTCTGTTTTTCTGTGTCTATCCCCAAAGTTGCTGAGGATAAATGTGCATGTTTTACATAGTTATAACTTGGTGGGTTTTGTCACCTAATATCATATAAGCATTTTCCATGTTAAAGTCTCCATAGATAACATTTTTTTCATTTTTTATTGTGAAATATAACATACATACAGAACAGTAATAACTTTCAAAGTACAATTTAACAAGTAGTTAGCAAATTTCAAAAAATGTTATGGGTTACAGTTCCACAATTTTAGTTATTTCCTTATTGTGAATATATCATATATATAGAAAGGTGATAACTTTCAACATTTTTCATTGTTTCATAATATTCCCTTGAGTAGATAAATTATTTTAACTATTTTCCCTGTGGGTGAGCAAAGATGCTCCTTTATTGTAATAAATAAACCAATCATAAATATCTTTTTGATTAAGAGTGTGTTTGTGTTTGTGCCCAGTGTGGGTTAGGAGAAGAAGGGTTGGTCAGTAAGACCTCATTTAATAAAGCTATTCATGGTGTTTGCAAAATCCACAGATTATTTTCCTAAAGAATAGTGCCACAACTTTACCCTGTCATCCCCAGAGTCTGAATGTGTTTGTGTCACCACATTTGAATGTGATCGTTGCATTTAAAATATGGCTGGTGGTGTATTGCTTTCAAAAAAAGGACACCGCCAGGAGCTATTTTAAAGCTCATTTTGGATATTCTCAGAACGGTTTTGGACTTGACCATTCTTTTGTGGAACCAGATGAAAATTTTCCGTCTTCCTCAAGGCAGGGGGGGTGGGGTTGATGGAGAGGACTTGGCCTGAGGCTCTGTGCTCTGTGAGCTTCTAGAAATAGGTAAACTTGAATAAGGGCCTCCAGGAATTAGACACTTCAAATGTGGTTAGGAGACTTTAGGAAAGCCAGGCCCAGAGATCATCTGAAGTGTTTTCCATTTGAAAGTAGATATCTTCTATTCCCCATAGTAATTGCGAACATTCAAAGTATTTACATAGCTGACAAAGTGAAAGCATTACTGACTGCCTGATGTGAAAACAGCCAGTCAGATCAGTCAGAAATCAAGTTTGAGTCAATGTTGACTGACCTGACTCAATGCTCCTGTACCAGGTGGTCAGAGATTGCTGTATATATACACAGGTAGACAAAAATCATTAGTGTTTTATTAAGTACTTAATCTATGCCAACTGTGATTTTGAGCACTTCGAATCCATTTAACTTATTTAATTCTCACAATAGCACTATGAAGTGAGTACTGTTATCATTCCCATTTTTACAGAAGATGGGGAAACTGAGGCACAGAGAGATGGAGTAATGTGCTTATGGTTGCACAGCTAGTGAAGGACAAGGCACTTGAGTTCAGACATTTGGCAGCAGGAGCCTTTGTTCTTAGCAACCACTCTCCACTATAGGGATCAGGAATAGAGGACCTGATATGATGATGATGATGATAATGATGATGATAATGATTTTGTAATTTTATGGTCAAACGTTTTATCATTATCTATTATTATTGAGTGCTTATGTTTTCCAGATACTGTCCTTGGTGCTATATGCATATTTTCTCATGTAAAACTTATATCAACTTGATGAGCTGCATATTGACTTTCCTCACTTTAGAGATGAGCATTGTGAAGTTAAATGATTTTCTGGGTCACACAGGCAAGAAGTGATGGAGTCAAGATTCATTTTCGTGTCTAGGTACTCCAGAGCCTATGCCTCAACTAAAATGTCTCCTTCTCACTGAAACACTGCCCAAAGCTGAAGCTTTGATCCAAATATATGTGCTTTTTTTCATAAATTCTTCTAATCCTTATGATAATTTTCTTGCTACCCAATTAGTCAACAATAAGCCTTCTCTTTGTACTGAGTGCAAAGATTTGCATGTAGAAACTAAATTCACCTCTTGCAGAATGGATTGTCTGTCAAAGAGAAAATCTTAGGGCTTGAAGTTAAAAGGTCAAGTTCTGTCTTTGAAGATTTAATGCAGTGATGAAGACTAAAAATTTGTTCTGAGTGGCTTGGAACCATCACTCATTCTATTTCTAGAATGCACTTAGAATCCTAGATTGCCAGAGCTGGAGAGGTATTAGAGGTCATCCATCCAGTTCAACTTTTTTCATTTTACAGATTAAAAATAAAAGAAATAAGCAAATGGACTGAGACTTTAGATTTTAAGTGCTTCTAAGATTCCACAAATATTCATACACATATATATGTGTATATATATATAAATTTACTCTAGAATGAACACATTTATGTAATATATATAATATTTGCATTAAAATAGACTAGAGGGATTTCCAGTTCACCAATAGAGAGTGGGCCCATCCATTTCTCCCAGATACTCCCTCTTACAGCTAAAAAAATCCTAGACATAGCGCAACAAATGAGCAAAGGAAGACTTTGAAAGATGGAAAGCAAAAGGCAGATGCATAGGGACCTTGGGACTTGAGAAACAAAATGGCCTTGGGTTTTCTTATTGTTTCCCACATATACTGGACTGGATGCTACAGAAAGCTTCAACCCAGAACCAAGAATATGCACAGACAAACAAATGCTCCATGAAGAGCCTGTTCCCCTGTATTTGTCAGGGGTCTCCAGAGAAACAGAATAAACAGGATGTGTTTGTGTGTGTGAGAGAGAGATGTATGATATATATGTTTATTTTTAAAGAATTGGCTCATATGATTGATTTCAGGGGCTGGCAATTCTGGCCAGCAGGCTAGAAATTCTGTCACAGTTGATATTGAAGGTTTGAGTCCTAAATCAGCATGGAGAGGAGTAGAGTATAGTCTTGAGGCAAAATTTCTTCTCTTACTCAAATCCACAGTTTTTGCTCTTAAGTCCTTCAACTGATTGAATGAGGCCTACCCACATTATTGAGAGTAATCACCTTTAATTAAAGTTGACTGATTGTAGACATAAATCACATCTACAAAATAGCCAGTAAAGCAGCTCCTTTCTTTGTTTGTTGATTCAGAAGCCCAGGGAGCTCATTGTGGCTGTGTGGAAGTCTTAATTTCCAGGTCAATGGAATCATTGTTACATAATCTGGTGGAAGCACTCCTCCCTTTGGAATTAAGACTTCTAGATTAGCAGAGCACAAGGTCTGGGAGACTGGAAGCAATTTTTTTTTTCTAATGGATCACTAGGTATCATAGTGAGTGGTGCCACTCCCATTTCCACCTCTTGATTATTGGACCTGTGAACCCTGGCTATGGTAGAAACAGCACCATATATTAGACGCTGATGGAGAATATATACAACCTCCTGGTGAACATATTTCCCCAGCACCATTCTGTCTATCTGGCTGCTTCAGGATGACGGGGAATCCTAGCCTTAGAATTGTAAAAAAGGGTGTTCTAACGTAATAGAAAACCTTTATGGTGTTGCAATACCTGCCCTATTCCAACTAGAAAGCAATGGGAAAATTGCACCCCCACCTTTATGCTGGGCTGAGTGGAGAGCTGATATTCTATCCAGCCTACCTCTCCACTGAAGGTCCTCTGCTGTGTGGTGTCAACAGGGTCAAGTTGCATGCTGATCTTCCATCCCCACCCAGTTGAAGCAGGTGATGCTCTAATTCTTCCACCATGACAGTGTCAGTAGGGTCTAGGAGCATGCTGAGCCTCCATCCCTACCCAGCATCAGTGAGGCTTAATGAGGTGATGTAAGGCATGTCTAAGCACCACTAGGCTCCATCCCCACTGGCATCACTTAAAGCCTGAGCCACAAATGGAAAAATTGGTAAATTAGATTTCGTCAAAATTATGAACTTTTGCTCTGTGAAAGTTCCTGTTAACATTCTGAAATAGCAAGCTACATAGCAGGAGAGGATATTTGCAAACCACATATCTGACAAAGGACTATTATGTAAAATATACAATGAACTGTCAAAACTCAGCAGTAAAAAACAAACAGTCCAATTAGGAAATGGACAAAATACATGGAAAGTCATTCCACCAAAGAGGATATACAGATGGCAAACAATAAGCACTTGAAAAGATGCTCAATGCAACTAGCCGTTAGGGAAATGGAAATTAAAAGCATAATCAGATATCACTACACAGCTATTAGAATGGCTAAATTTAAAAATGGTGACAACACTGGATGTGAAGAAATGGAAACCACTCATACATTGCTGTTGGGAATGGAAAATGTTTCATCTACTCTGGTAAACCGTTCTGCAGTTTCTTAAGAAAAAAAAAGCAACTAAAAGTGCAACTACCATGAGACCCAGCAATTACACTCCTGGACACTTATCCCAGAAAAATGAAAACATATGTTCATGTAAAAACCTGTATGCAAATGTTCCTAGAAGCGTTCTTCAATCTATCCTAAAACTGGAAACCACCCAAAAGCCCTTCAATGGGTAATGTAAGCAAAATGTAGTAATCCTTATCATTGAATGTTCCTTGGCAGTAAAAAAGGAATGAACAATTGATATGTGCAGTGGTCTAGATGAATTTCCAGAGAATCATGCTTAATGACAAAAACCAATCCCAAAAGGTTATATAGTGTATGATTCCATTTATATAACATTTTTGAAATGTCTAAATTATAGAAAGGGAGAACAGATTAGTGATTGCCACAGGGTTTAGTGAGGAGATATGAGCAGGAGGGAGATGGGTTCTTGAGGGAGCCTTGTGGTGATGGAAATGATCTGTATCTTGATTATATCAGTATCAGTATCACAATTATGATATTGTAGTATAGTTTTGCAAGATGTTACCTTTGGGGGAAACTGGGTAAAATGTACAGTAGATATCTCTGTATTATTTTATTACAACAGCTTGTGAATCTACCGTTATCTCAAAATAAGAAAGTTTAATTATAAATTATAGTAAATTAGCACTGTTCACAATTGTCAAAAGGTGAAAGCAATCTAATTATCCATCAACTGATGGATGAATATTTTTCAGCCATTAAAAGGCATGAAGTACTGATACATGCTATGATATGGATGAGCCTTGAAAACTTAATGGTAAGTGAACGAGACCAGACACAAAAGACCATGTATTGTATTATTCCATTTAAGTTAAATGTCCAGAAATGGTAAATCCATAAATATGGGTGGCAGATTAGTGGTTGTCAGGGGCTGTGGGGAGGAGAGAATGAAGAGTGACTGATTATTGGGTGCAGGGTTTCTTTCTGTGGTGATGAAAAGGTTCTGAAAGTACATGATGGTTGCACAACATTGTGAATGTACTTAATGCCACTGAGTTGCATACTTTAAATTTGTTACAATGGTAAATTTTATATTATGTATATTTTACCAAAAGAAAAAGAAAAAAATAAAGTCAAAAGTGAGACATCAATATACTAAGAGTATTTGTTGCTGGGTGAGTGGATTATAAAGAATTTTTATTTTCTCCTTTATACTCTTTTGTACTTTCAAAATCATTTAAATAAGGATGTATAATTTTTTCATCATAAAAATTTAAAGAGAGAAATAGCAATACATGTTCTCTTATATATTAAGCCTAGCATTCATTGAAAGTTGGAGTTAGTGGAGCGTAATGAAGAAGAAGATACTTTTATGTGGGAAATGTTGTACACATACAAAAGTTTTTTAGAATAGTATAAGGAACCCCTATTTACCCATCACCCAGCTGCAATATTCACAAACTCATGGCCAATCTTATTTTATCTATATCCTACCCACTTATAAAGGATTAGTACAAGTTGCTGTGGGGTAGATGAAAAGAGCATGGGCTCTGGAGTAGGACATATCTGTCCTTCAATCTTAACTCTACCATTTCTTAACTGAACTGGGAGTCCAGAACACTTGGGTTTGCATCTCCCTTCTCTTGACTGATTTGCAGGTACCTCATGATGGCTGCATATTCTCATTTTCCTTCACTGCTAAAAATGATAATCAAAGTGTTCCTGCATTATAAATGAAATTGCATGTAGAGAAAGAAACAAATATGTAAGATACAGGTCATTGTATAAATTGTTTAGGCCATCTACTTTTTTATAACCCAGACAAAAGTCAGACAACCAGAAATCTTGATGTTTTTTAATGAAGTTAACCACACAGGGGCTAATCAGCATTCATTCAGGCAGAGTGACCCCATGGCTTGAGGCAGTCCCGGTCTGCTCCTGTGATTGGGTATTATTATTATTAGAGATTTCTTATACTTTCAAAGCGTTCTGGTCTGAATAATACATTTTACAGTCACCCTACATATAGGAAATGTTGATGTTTATGGAAATGACATTTCAGGAATTATAAAGGAATCACAATAAAAATATCTAATAAATAAGTATATTTCAAAGCATTTTTAAATGTTGATGAATATTTGTTCCAGTTTGCTAAAGCTGCCAAAATGCAATATACCAAAAATGGGTTGGCTTTTACAATGGGGATTTATTAGCTCACAAATTTACAGTTATAAAGCTGTGAAAATGTCCAAATTAAGACGTCAACAGGACGACTGATACCTTCTCTGAAGACAGGCTGCTGGCATCTGTATGCCTCTGTCACACAGGAAGGCACATGGCCGGTGTCTGCTGGTCCTTCTCTCTTGGGTTTCATTGCTTTCAGCTTCTGGTTCCAGTTGCTTTCCCTCTGAGTTTCTGCGGGTCCTCTCCTAGCGTCTCTAAGGCTTTTCTCCATGAGCTTCTCTTAATTTCATCTCTTAAAAAGGACTCTAGTAAGGGGATTAAGACCCACCCTGAATGAGGTGGGTCACATCCCAATTGAAATAAACTAACAAAAAGGTCCTGCACCCACATGAATGGATTAAAAGACCATGGCTTTTCTGGGGTACATAACAGCTACAAACCACCACAATTAAAAAAAAATAACCATTTTTGTTTGTGTTAACTGCACTTCCCTGATATGTAACCATCATCTTATTTTAGAATAGTTATTTCTTTATGATTCTGGGTAATTCACAAATGACTCTAGTTGGCCCAAATATAAAACTTCACAGGACTTAACTCTTTTTAAAAAGGACTGTGGTTTCATTTGTAACAGCCCTATCTTCCTATTTTTCAAAGGCAAGGCAAGCAGGTTAATTCTCTCATGAGAGAAAGGCTATTAGAGCTACATGAAGGAGCCCTTGTGGACAAATCAGAAAACTGAATTAACCACAGTGCTAATGGCTTCTCCATTCAAATAAAAATCTAAAGTGCCACCAAGCATGACCCTAGTGCCTGACAATTGTTTTACGATCACCTTTAACAAGCCTGCCTCACATCAACCCAGGGGACACAAGTTAAAATAGTTGGGCTTGCTTTCTAATAGAAAAATATGTTTGTATTCATTCTTTCAACATTTATCAAATACCTTCCACATCCCAGGCTCTATGCTAGGCATTAGAGACACAAAGATGAGTAAGGAAGAGCCAACTCTCTAGCTGGTCATGAAATAAAATGAGGGATGTGGTTTGAACTCATTGATTATGGGGATTTGGGGGTTCATTTCACCAGCTGCAAGTATAAATTACAATTTATCATTTGCTTTCAAGAATCTGCCATTTCATTCATCCATTTATTCCAAAAACCTTGATTGAATGCCCACTCATTTCCAGGTACTAAACTGGGTACTGGAAATATAGTGGTGAATAAAGCAAAGCCCCTGCCCTCAAAGTGCTTATAGCCTAGATGGAGGATACAGACAATTTAGAAAAGCAAATAAATATATAACATGTCAGATGGCAATATGTGCTATGAATAGAAAATAATGCTAAGTAAATGGGGATAGAGTTTTATGGGGTTAGAGTGGGAACTAGTTTATATTGGATGGTCAAAGAAGGTGTTCCAGTTTGCTAATGCTGCCTATATTAGTTAGGGTTCTCTTGGGAAACAGAATCAATGATAGATGTCTCTGATTATCAAATTGTAAAAGTGACTCACGCAACTGTGGGTATGCACGAGTCCAAATTCTGCAGAGCCGTCAACAAACTGTCAACTCCAAGGAAGATGTCTGATGAACTCCTCAGGAAACGAACCGGCAACTTCGACGAGCTCCCCAGGAAATGCTTCACTGGGCAGCCGAAGAAGAAGTGAAGGTTCTCTAACCGTCCCGCTTATAAGCCTTCAACTGATCACCCGGACCAAATCCAGCCAATTGCATTCTCTCATTGTGGAAGGCACGCCCCTTGATGAGTCATCAGTCAGCCGCAGTCAATTGACTGATGATCCAACAAACCAGCCCATTGGTTTATTAACCAGCCTCAAATATCCTCACAGCAATCATCAGGCCAGTGCCCACTTGACCAGACAGCTGGGTCACCTAGCCAAGTTGACACATGAACCCAACCATCACACTGCCGTTATGCAAAATACCAGAAATGGATTAGCTTTTATAAAGGGGATTTATTTGGTTACAAAGTTACAGTCTTAAGGCCATTAAATGTTCAAGGTGACACATCAACAATAGGGTACCTTCACTGGAGAAAGGCCATTGGCATCTAGAAAACCTCTGTTGGCTGGGAAGGCACATGGTTGGTATCTGCTTGCTCTCAGGTTGCATTTCAGAATGGTGTTCTCCAAAATGTGTAGTGTGTGGCCCTATGTGACTCTTTTTAGAGTACTCCAGTAAATCAATCAAGACCCACCCTGAATGGGTGGAGCCACAACTCCATGGAAATAATGTAATCAACAGTATTGACCACAGTTGGGTGGGTCACATCTCCGTGGCAAAAACCTAATCCAAAGATTCCAACCTAATCAACACTAATATGTCTGCCCCCACAAGACTGCATCAAACAACATGGCATTTTGGGGGACATAATACATCCAAACCGGCACAGAAGGCTTCCTTAGAAAGAAGCCTTTGAGAAGAGATTGAAGGAAATGAAGGAGATATGAGGAAAGAGCACTCCAGGTAATGGAAGTGTGATTGGTATATCTCCCCCAAAAGCAAGGGGGCCAGTGCAGCTGGAACAGCATGAGCTAAGGACTGAGTTGTAGGATGGAGATAAGGTCAGAGGTGGGGAGGCAGGCAGGCCACATTGGGTAAAGAAATTGGAGTTTGTTCTGTGTTTGGAAACCATTAGATGAATTTGGACAGGAGAATGACACTATTGGCCCTAGATTTTGGAATGATCTCCTGGCTGCTGTGTTGAAAATGACTGTAGGAGGGCAAGGGTTGAACTGGGGAGACCAGTTAGGAGGTTATTGCAATAAGCCAAGCAAAAGATGAATGGCAGCTTGAACTAAGATGTTAGCTGGCAAGAAATGGTTGGATTAGGGATAGAGTCCGAAGGTAGAGCCAAGCAGGAGTTGCTTGACAAATTTGATGTTGCTATAAGACTCTAACTATTTGCCTTGAGCTATTGGAAAAAACTGAAATTGCCATTTACTAAGATGAGGAAGACCATAAAAGCAGCAGGTTTAGAGACAGAAGTCATGAGTTAGCCATTGGATATATCAGGTTTGAGTTTCGCCATCTAAGTGGAGACCTAGAGTAGGCAGTAGGCTATGCGAATCTAGAATTCAGGTGAGCTGTCTGGGCGAAAGAGAAAGATTGTAGAATCATCAACTTATGAGTGACATTTAAAGCCAAGAGGCTGGATGCATTCCATAAGGGAATGAGTGTAGAACCTTGGGAGACTGAGTAGGAACAGCCAGTAAGGGTAGGAGAGAAGCTTAGAGAGAGTAGCATCTCAGATGTCAAGCGAAAAAAGGTATTTAAGAAGGAAGGCCTGATCAGCTATGTCAAATGCCACTTCATGTATCTGAGAATCATTTATTGAGAGTGCACTTTTTTCTAGGCACTGAGCTAGGTACTTGGGATTCCCAGCTGAACAACCTGTGCTTCCTACCCTGGGGGAGCTTATGGTTCAGTGGAGGAGATGGGCAAGTAACAAATCATGATGATATAGTGTGGTCAGTGCTGAAAGAGTCATATGCACAGTGTACCATGCCTTTCTTTGCAAATCTTTTGAGATAAGTGATTGGCATGAATAGACCTTTTTTTATTTATTCATTAATGTAGTGTATTGATTGAGTGTTGCCAGTGATGTACTGAATGACATTTCAGGGTTTATTGCCAAAGAGGTAAGTTAACCATAAGCCAAGTCTCTTGGGAGGTATTTTTCAGAACAGGCAAGGTATTGTTACAGTTTCAAAAGGGATTGGAATTCATTCTCTTCTACTTCTTATTCAAACTGGAATTATACATTGGGAAAAAAGGTAAAAATATATACTGGTCTAAATATATGGAAGCATCAGACAAATGTTCTTTATCTAAAGCTGTTGGGGTTCCTTAAGGACATCTTCCCAAGGAAGTGGGAGTGGATGGGCAGAATTAGCAATATCCACAGCTTCCAAAGGAAGTTACCTATTTGCTTAAGCAACTCTCCTCTTTTGATTCAGTTCACTCAAATGATCAATTCGGTTGAAAATTAACCATGTCCTTGGCTTGGTTATTTTACTTGTCCATAGACAAAACAACCACACAGTTAACTTGGTGGATTCATTAGAGGAAGTAGAGCAGAGGCTTTCAAATCTCGTACTCTAGAGTTAGATTGCCTCACTTTGAATCCTAGTTCCACTGCTCACTAGCTAGGTGATCTTGGGCAAGTTACTTGGCTTCTCCATCCATTAGTTTCACTGTCTGTAAAATGGGGAGAACAATAGAACATGACTTGGAGAATCACTGAGAGTATTAAATATGTCATTATGTGAAAGGTATTTAGGAAGGTGCCTGGGGCATAGTGGGTTCAATATATGGGCTTGCTATTATTACCTGGCTCAACTCTCCTAGTCTGGCCTCACTGGCTATCACTTGCAGCCACACAGCCTCACTCCAGCCAACCGAAGCTGCTCAAAGACAAGAGCAGAGAAGAGACCAGCCAGGGGGCTTTTGCAGTGACTCAGGCGACAGCTGAGGGTGACAGAGGAGAGAAGAGTAGACTGATTCAGATTATATTTTGAAAGTTGAGTTGATAGTATTTCCTCATGGATTACTTGTGAGGGGTGAGGGAAAGAGAAGTCAAAAAAGATTCCTGGCTTTTGGGCTTGAGCAGTTGGATGGAAGAAGTTTGAGAGAGGAACAGGTATTCCGTCTAGGTCATCTGTGTTACAGATTTTGATCATCCCCAAGTGGAGACGTCAAATAGGCAGTTGGATAATGTCTAATAGGCAGCTCTGACCTCTCCTCAGAAGAGAGGTCAGAGCTGCAGATATAAATTTGGGAATCATCAGTAAAAAAATAATATTGAAATTTTGAAGTCAAAGGCAAAGTTGAGGTCTCCTAGAAGCTAATAAAATCATGTATCTTTTAGGATTGTTATAAGGATTATATGAGTACGTGCATGTAAAGTACTTGGCACAATTCCCGGAACATAGTAAGTGTACAATAAATGATAAAATTATCATTATCATTATGCTTATTATTAAGAATAACTTGTTGCAGTGATGGGGGTTATGGTAAACCTCCATTGTCATTTAGAGAAGAGCCTCCAAACATTTCCCCTATCATGGCATATGTAGAAAATGATAACGTTTCTACAACACAGTGGGGTAAATTTCACTGCCTGAGACATCTAGCTTAGATCCTTCCCAGGGAAATCCCAACTGCTCCAAGGGGTGTGGGCATAAATACCTCTGACCATAGTAATGCATTCTCAGTACAGTACTGCATCCCACTAGTTGGGAAGCTTTAATCTAGAGCCGTGATACCGAAAGTGTGGTCTGTGAACCAGAGTCATCAGCGTCACCTGGGAACTTGTTAGACCTGCAGAATCTCGGGTTCCACTGATTTCCAGTATACATTTTAACAAGATCCCCAGGTGATTCCTATGTTCCTTAAAATTTGAGAAGCACTGATGTATAGGATTGTTGTACAAATCTCATATAACCAATATTCATTAAAACTGATCCATGGGTTGCCAAATTTGAAATGATTATTTCTTCTTTCAACACAATGTATATATGGTGTCTATTATGTGCTGGGTACACAGAGAAATTGGCAACAGGGCCATTTTCACATTGTGGACTTTCCTGCAGTGTGGGAAAAGCTCTGGGGTTCATTGTTTAATTGTTTTCTGTTTTACAAGGACACTTTATGCCCACGTTGTGCCATGTCTATACATGATGACTGGCTTCGGACCATCGCTTACCCTTGCAGCTGTGACAGTTTATCTGGGGGATGTAGTTCATGGTGGGAAATTTGACACCTCACTTGGGGCCACATTCAAGGGCTGCTGCTGAACCGAGGAAATTCCATTTGGCCTGAGATAATGACTCTGAAGCACACTGAAGAAACGAGGCACTGTCTGCTCAATTTGGTTTAGATAGAAGGGGAATGTGTCTAATTCAGGCCTCCACAAAAACTCATTTCTTCCCAAATCCAAGTTTTATTCCCTGAATTACCCAGGTAGTTTCATTATTCAAAATTTTCATTTGACCCTTATAGATAATGCCAAAGGCTTGGTTAATGTGTGTTGAAATGCCTTGTTTAGATTTTGAATATTAAAATATTTTTATAAGTCAACCTAATAGGTTTAATCAAAATACTGATTTTTTTCTTTCTGGTTTGGGAATGTCCAAACACCCTCTTATTTCCCAGTGGGTCTAGCCTGATTCACAACAGTGGGTATAGAGCAAAGGAAGTTCTCTATTAGACATTCTAGAAACAAAGGAATGGGGTCAGGAAGAAAAGAGACAGTTCAAATGAAAATGTTAGCCCAGAAGGAGAGACAGATGCTGCATAGAAAGTTTCTTGTCTGCAACTGAAAACAGCCTGAGGAGCAAGTGGGAAAAGTATCTGCTTTGGATATATGGCTATCTGGGGTGGGGCCGAGCCTGGAGATGGTCCTTATGCATTGACTATTAGGTGAAAATCTTTTCTTCTGGTACCCACTGTCTTGCAATATATGGCCAAGGGGTTTTCAGAGAGCAGAGAAGGTGTTTGCATACGGTAAGACTAACTAGTGCATCTTTAAATTCAGTCACTCTGGTGTTCAGTCTGTAAGTTCCATGAAGCACAAAGGCCATATGATGGCTTCCTGTCCCATAATGCCTGCTGCAATATGGCCATTGGAGGGTGTGAAAGCAACTGAGAATCTAATATCTAATCCATTTCATGTTGATCTGTGAAATTCACATGGGCCTGCAGGGACAAAATTTCTCAGGGGCAAATGATGATGAAGGAGGTTCATCCAACAAAAGAGAGCTGGTAGATGGCTTCCTCGATGTGACCATGGACAAGGTACTTCCTCTCTTGGAGCCTCGGTCGGCCCATTTGTCGTCTTAGAAGATGTGGATTAAATGATCTCAAGTGGGCCCCTACTAAATCGGGCATTCTATAATCCTAAACAAGCTTGGAATTTAAACCTGCATTTTAGGAAGCAGCATGTCAAAGATCTCTAAAAATAGTTATACAACCAATATCTCAATGGGTGGGTGTGATGGTTTGAAGCTTATGTACCCCAGAAACAAATGTTCTTAGATCTAATCCATTCCTGTGGGGTGGACCCATTGTAAGTAGGGCCTTCTGATGAGGTTATTTCAGCTAAGGTGTGGCCCACTTCATTCAGGATGGGTCTTAATCCTCTTACTGGAGTCTGTTAAAAATGGGATGGAAACTGAGAGAGAGAAAGCCACAGAAGCCAGAAGCTGAAATCAACAAAACCCGGAAGAAAAGAGAGACCAGCAGATGCTGCCATGTACCTTGCCATGTGGCAGAGAAGCCAAGGATCACTGGTAGCTGGTCTTTGAGAAGAAAGCACCGCTTTGATGATACCTTGATTTGGACAATTTCCTGGTCTTGAATTGTAAGCTAATAAATTCCCATTGTTTAAGCCAACCCATTTCATGGTCTCTTCTTTCAGCAGGCTCAGAAACTAAAACAGTGGGTTATCTTCAAAATGCTTCTATTTCAAAAATCACTGAAGGGAAAGAGATCCAGGATATCAGACTAATAGCATTCTGAGTTGGGGAACTTTGAGGAGACGAAATGAAATCAAATCCTTAGCCCCATGTTCCATTCTTCCAAAGCACTCCAGTCTCTAATCTAGAGAATGCCTGTGGCCTGGAGCAATGGATGGAACAGGGATAATTCTTGAGGGTCACTTCATGGGCCCTGTATCCAAACTCCTGCTACCATGACCAATCAAGAGCAAACAATAGTCAGAGTCATCGAGAGGAGAAAAAACCTTTGGGATGTAGAAAATATACACGATGAAAGAAAAGCATGACTTTTTTAATTACCTGTAAGAATTTCAAGGGAGCAATTATCATGCTCTTTAATTGGGTATCTTTGTTCACAGTACATTTTCAGACAAAACCACAACATGGTAATAATTTCCACTTCTATAGAAAGATGGTTTTCCAGGACATATCACCCTAATTAGATCCCCCCCTCCAGTACTTAAAAAAGCCACACATTTAAATCACTGAGTACATTTCCCATTTCGATTAATATTCATGCAAGTGAGAATCATAAAACTACAATGTGAAATTGAATAACAATAAAATGACTAAGATCTACTAGAATGAAGTGTAAATATTGAACATGCTTCAGGTTTTCACTTCAAGTAGTTAAAAACAACACTAACTCATAATTATTGTACAAACTATGGAAATCCATCAACCAAACACCAGGTAGATCTTGAAATAAATCGTGTCTGCTTATGCGATCTTAGTTTTAAAAAGGTGTTTGAAATGTGAGGAAAAGCTGCACCATCAGCAATTTTTATATTGGTCTTCTAAAGGTCCTTTCCTTTTAGGTGGGTGATTTAGATAGGCCAACTTTTGCCTTAAAGTTGGAGAATCTGTGTTAGGGTCCCAGCTCTGCCACTGTTCTTGGCTGTGCGACCTCCGACAAAACACTTAATTTCTCAGACCTTCCATTTCCTCAGTGATAAAAAAAGATGATAATATCTATTTCCTGGGGCAGTTGTGTCAAAAAATATATAATAAAAGAACTTAACACACAGTAAAGCACAATAAAGCCATCGCATAGTGAATCCCTTATCGATAACTACATAACAACCCACTCCAAAACTTGGCTTAAACCATGATTTTTTTTAATTCTCACTGTTTCTGAGCTTCAAGAACTTGAGTAGGGCTTAGCTGGGCAACTCTGGCTCCAAGTTTCCGAGCCTTAAACTCTCTCCATGTGGGCTCTCCACTCAGGCTAGTGTAGGCTTCCTCAAAGCATGGCAGACTCAAGGCAGTTTGATTATCTGGTGGCTGGCATCCCGCAGAAGGACTGTCCCCCCAAAATAAGGCAGAAGCCCATAGCATTTTAATGACATAGCTTTGGAAGTCACATAGCATCACTACTGATCAAGACAGTCATGAAGGCTCAAGGTCAAGAGGAAGAGCTATATATCCCACCTCTAGATTCAAGGAATGTCAAAGTCACATGGTAAGAAGGACATATGGGATGGGAGCTATTGCTGCGATCACCACATCTGGTATGAAAACCATAATTTTCTATCAAAATTGCTGGTCTGATTAAAAAGATCATGTAGAGGCCTCTTTCTCTAACCAAACCATTCCCTCAAAGCCATTATCCATTGAGTTATTTTAAAGTAACATAAATATATCCCACAATTCCCTTGTAGGTTGCAAAGAATAATATTTAATACCATGGGGGCATCTGCTCTGCAACAGACAGTATTGTAGATGCTTTACATACATTATTAGTGATCCTTTATCTGACTTGTAAAGTGAGACATGTTCCCATTTTACCAAGGAGCCTAAATACAAAGAGGTTAAGTGACTTGCCTTGGTCACAGAACTCAAACCTTGCACTTTCACTCCTTTTATTACATTGTATTGTCTCTCATTAACACCAAATGCTTAAATATAATGCTTACTAGTTTCCGGCACTTTCACATACATACATACACACACACACACCCACACACACACACACCCTTCACTTCAACCCTGTGAAGTAAGTACTATTATTAGCTCCATTTGGCAGGTGAGAAAACTGAGGCCCAGTGAGATTATGCAACTTGTCCAAGGGCAGAAAGTTAGTAAGTGGAGGACCGTGGTTTCACATGGAGAGCTGACTCTAAAATTATTCTGGAATCATTAAGATAAGTCAGCATAAATTAGCTGATCAAAAGAAAATTTTTTTTGAGTGGCGGGATGGGATGGGTCCAGGTTGGGCATCAGGTATGGGGAAAGGTCACAAGGAAATTAAAGGAACTGTTTTAAGAAGGCTGTTGTTACCTGGGAGTGGTTGCAGGGGTGATGGTAGCATGGGCAGATAGGCAAAGCACAACAGCTAAGGTCTGCCTACCTCCCAGTTTTCCCAGGGTGGGCCTACATAAGACTTGCTACCCAAATGCATCTTAAATCATTGTGTTAGCAGAACACATTTTCTACAGTGAAGTGGGAAAATACTGATCTGAATTGAATGTAGTATGGTACGCTTGCTTTCTGTCAGATGAAACCAGGCTTTTTCATTTATCATGCATTGTCATTATGCAGGTATTTATAAATCAAGCTCCCAATTCTTTTGTTTTATCTGTACAAAAGCAACATCACACAGCAGGTGTTCATTCTTTGCCCTTAACCTTTGCAATGTAGGGTGAGCAAGAAGTCACTCACCATTTGCATACTTCCATTAATACAAGAAACTTGAAATTCAACTAGAAAGTAAGAAATTCATTTAATGACACATACAATCTGAATGCTTCATAGTGACTTTTCCTGCATTTGTGACACCTCAACTGTAGTGGCTTCTAGAATCAGGTTCCAATGAAGGAATCACACTCACTAGCTGTGCTGTATCAGGCAAAGCACCTCTCTTGTCTGTTTTAGATTTACTCTACTGCAAAAGGTCAATAAAGCCTTCCCTAGTCTCCTCCAGGAAGGATAAACTGCAGTTTGCATGAAAGCTTTATTATTATGATTCATATTGGCAGATTGTCTTTATTTGGTAAGCATGCATAAATATTAGTCTTCATTCAAAAGCACATATTTATTGGTGCCTACTATGTGTCACTGTGCCAGTTTGAATGTATTATGTCCCCCCCAAACACCATTATCTTTGATGTAATCTTGTGTTGGCAGACCTATCAGAGTTAATTAGATTGTAATTCTTTGAGTGTTTCCATGGAGATGTGCCCCAACCAACTGTGGGTGATAACTCTGATTGGATAATTTCCATGGAGGTGTTGGCCCGCCCATTGGATGCACTATATAAGAACAGACAGAAGGAGCAAGCTGCTACAGCCAAGAGGGACACTTTGAAGAAAGCACAGGAGCTGCAGATGAGAGACAGTTTGAAGATGGCTGTTGAAAGCAGACTCTTGCTCTGGAGAAGCTGAGAGAGGACAAATACCCCAAGTGCAACTAAGAGTGCCATTTTTGAGGAGCTGAAGCCTAGAGAGGAACGTCCTGAGAGAAAGCCATTTTGAAACCAGAACTTTGGAGCAGATGCCAGCCACGTGCCTTCCCAGCTAACAGAGGTTTTCTGGACACCACTGGCCATCCTCTAGTGAAGGTACCTGATTGTTGATAACTTACCTTGGACACTTTATGGCCTTAAGACTGTAACTTTGTAACCAAATAAACCCTGTTTATAAAAGCAAATCCATCTCTGGTGTTTTGCATTCTGGCAGCATTAGCAAACTGGAACAGTCAGGTACAGTTCTAGGTGCCAAAGCTAAAGCAGTGAAAAAGGCACAACAAAATAATCTTACTCTCATTGAGCTTTCATTCTAGTGGGGGGAGATAGAACTTAAACAAGTCAACAGGTTAGGCTTGCCAGTGATAGGTATTATGGACAGCAAAGGACAGGAAAGAGGCCGGGAGAACTGTGGTGATGGGGTTATGTCTGCAGTATGGGTGAGGGGACAGGTACTATTTGATGTAGGAGAGTAAGGAAGACTTCTCTGATAAGGCATCATTGGAAATAAGGTAAATTTGGGGATTCCGTATCATGGCATCAAATGATGCCAAGTAATGAAAACAATTTTTTTAAAATTCCTGTTAAATCTATGTAGTGTTGGTGTGGAAAAAAAACTGAGAGGACAAAGGAAGAGTGGTGGCAGCTTCCTAGGGACTGTGGCATCAGCTGGCCCACTGCACCTGCTGCCCTTGGAGATTAAAGCTGTTGTCCAGTGGGCCCGCAGTGGCCACCTATAGAGAAGGGCTGCCAGGTTGAATTCTCTTACCCTCCCCTAATCCCAGGAGACGGGCATCATTGCCATACTTTACCTGGAGAATGGAAATATTGGCCCTTCATTGCCTTACCAGATGGTGCTCATAACTACCAGGAAGATACCGTATTATGTCACTTGCCACCCAGAAGTGGAAATGGAGCCACAGCATACAGTAACTTTTGCTATCGACAAATTGAAGCCAAGGCATTGAAAGTAAGGCAAACATATATCACCAGAGAGACTGTTCCCAAAAGTGTCTGTGTGTTCTAAGCAAACCACCTCTCTATAGATTACTTCCAGCAAAACTTCCACTCACTACACATGCATATTTAGAAGAGAAGGATTTTTCCCAAATTTCTATTCTAAAGGAGCTTCATGAACATATGAATAGCCCCTTGGAAAGAAGTTCATTAGGAGGACCCTAAGTATAAGTTGGTTTATCTCCTCAAGATCTTGTCCTTCATTTTCGACACAAGGTCTAAATCCTATTTAAACTGATTCTTCTTGAGAATAAGGTTCTCTTTTACATTTCTCCAGTGAATAAGTCAGTGGATGCACTGATGACTGTGTTATCCCTTTTTCCCAGGCATGACTGAATACGGTCTCAGTGACTGTTCTCACTATAGAGTATGTCTGAAGATGCTGGGTTTTGGGAAAGTTATCCCCCTGCAGATGATTTTGCTTCTGGGTTTGCTCCTGACATTTCAAATACCAACTTAGGAATTCTCAAGAGATCCATGACAGGAAAACATGGAGAAAATAGTGTCATCAAGAATGAAGGATCTTTGTTCCAAGTAGAAAATGACGACAGCAAAGGAACCTAATGATACCAATTAATATTTACAACCTCCTTCCTGCCTGTGCCCATTTGGATGTATTATGTCCCCCAAAACATCATGTTCTTTGATGCAATCTAGTGGGGGCAGACGTATTAGTGCTGATTAGGTTGGAACCTATCGATTGAGTGTTTCCATGGACATGTGACTCAATCAACTGTGGGTGAGACCTTTGATTGGATAATTTTCATGGAGATGTAACCCCACCCATTCAGGGTAGGTATGAATTAAATCTCTGGAGTCATATAAAGGAGCTGACAAACAGAAGGAACTCAGAGCAGCTGTGAGTGACATTTTGGAGAGCAGCTAAGACAGGACAAAACACCCAAGAGCAACATTTTGAAGAATGCACAGGAGCTGAGAGAGGAGCTGGAACACAACCCGGGATCAGCAGACACCAGCCATGTGCCTTCACATCTAACAGAGGCTTTCCGGACAACATTGGCCTTCCTTTGGTGAAGGTATACTTGTGTCAATGCCTTAATTTGGACATTTTCATGGCCTTCAGACTATAAATTTGTAACCAAATAAACGTCCTTTATAAAAGCCAATCCATTTCTGGTATTTTGCATAATGGCAGCATTAGCAAACTGGAACACTGCCCCTCTCTGGAGTCTTCAGAAACTGACTAGGAGACCTTGGCTCCTAGTGTCTTAGAGGATCCCAACTCAAAAGAAAGGGAACAAGTGGGGTCAGAACAGACAAACTCATTTTCAAAGGACTCTGTGCCCTCAGACAGTCCTCTGATGACTGAACAACCTCAAGCTAACACAGGGCAGGTGGTCTTGAAACCAGGGCTAATTTTGGGGTTGGAAGAGGACCAGTATGGCATTGCAGCAGCAGCATCTTCTCTCTCATGTCACCACTCATAGATTTGTTGCTGGAGCTACTAACATCCTTTTTTGCCAACAGAAACAACTCAGTGGTGCCATTGTGGAAGTGGAAGATGCTCTGATCCAGATCCCTGATCCAGAACTCTGGAAGCTGCTTAACCCAACCTCTGATTGAGTCCCTAGATTATCTAGTGAAGCACATGACTGAGAACTGGGATGACATCTTCCTGGGTGGCACAGGCTAGGAGGGAGGTGACAAATGGATCTGGGCCCAGTTCGCAGTCCACATCCATGCTCTGCTGGTGTGACGTTGCAGTTAGATAGTGACCTATGGGACAACCTTGTTACAGCATGGAAGAATACACAAAACTATATGGTATGCAATGGCAACAAGCATCCGGCACTTTCAGAAATAAATCCTAATCATCTATTTCAAGGCCAACATTCAGTGCCAGACATGAAGTTCAGATATTCACATTTTGTTTAGAATAGCCAATGTGGCAAAAAAAAAAAAAAAAAAAAAAAATTGGAAATGCCATGGTGCCATGGTCACAACCAGCCAGAATGTTGTACAACTAGGAGAAGCTGTTGGCCAGTCAGTTGGAGGAGCTTTTGCCACTGCAAAGACAACCGCCTTCCTGGCTTTCTACTTTCACCAATTCCACCCCCAAAATTCTCACCAAGTCACCAGATGGGAAGCCCCAAGCAAGGTGTCCAAAGGCTGCTGTTTTAAGTGTCCCCTGTCCATTTGCTTCTCCCAGTCTGTTCCTCTTCATCAGCCACAGGTCCACAGCAGGGGACTGAGACATCAAACTGCCTACACAAAATGTTACACTCTGTCTAAATGTGTGTCACAAGATGCTGAAAAGACGAAATCACAACCATTGCAGGGTTGGTTTTCCAGACTGGGGTTTTTATGTGGACTACTTTTATTTCAGCCTGAGCCTGATTAAAACACCCAAGGAAATGAACCTTCTAATGAATTTTGAGTTCTGATTTCGTGCATGTGTCTATTTTAGAGAAGTGTCTACTTACGTAAATTTTGTTCTGTCTGGCTGTTTGAATATCCAGATGGTCACTGTAATTTATATTTGCTAAAATTGTTATAAGACTTATAATTTCTCTAAAGTTGGCCCTAAAATGTACTTATAAAGTTAAGGGGCCAACAGGCTAGCCCTTTGGTATTTTGCTGAGCTATGTGATGATTTTTGTTTGTTTTCTGTCCACAAAACACATTTATCCATTCATTTCCCCAAAGGAACGTGGAAGTCAGAGGTAGTAGTTCTGAGGTAGTAGTTTCACGATTTTAACCAAATCCTTAAAAACTTGATAGGAGTCATTAAGGAGTGGCCACTGTGCTTGCTTCCTTTTCCCGATCGTTCAAATAGATGTTCAGGGAAATAGCACAGTGAGGGTTATAATGGTGGTTGAGCAGTTTAGCGTGAATGTCTGATTTCAAAAGACATATATGTTAATTTTGTCAATGCTAGTTGTATTGGAATCTTTTACAAGCATTTTTTAATCCAAAGTTGTTCCTTCTAACCTCTTCTTTTGAACAGTTTTCCATTGGGTGTTCTCTTAGTCTTTTTCTTCATAAAGCTTTCCAAAGAGCTTGGCCTTCCTACTCCCCTGACTGAAAACCCTCCTGTAATCATTCTCCAGCCCCTTCTAAAAGCTTTTTATGAGAGATATAAAATAGAAGTCCCACCTTAGCTCAAATTTAGAAGAGCAAGAAGTAAGAGAAGAAAACTGCAGCCATCACATCCGTCATCTGTTTCACAGAGGACATCTGCTTTAATCTTAGATGCATGCGTGTGCTATCTACTGATAATTTTTACACAATTGAACCTCATGTGCTTGCCATACCCGCTCTTGTTTGATTTTCAAGGGGACTTTGAATGGGTGTCCCCAGGGAGTACTTAGGGGGGACAGAATGACTTCTCAGTAACAGAATATACTTGGAAAATACATTATGAGTACAATCTACATATGATATAAAGAGTATTGTGAAAAGAAGGGGCCTAATTAAAAAGGATACAGATTGTATATGTAATTTGTCCCTTATGAAATATTTCCATAAGAAGCAAATCCTCAAAGGGAATGTGAAATGGACAAAAGGACATAATCTAGATACCCTTAAATTGTCCAATTTGTGTTTTAACCCAGGTCCATAAAGTCTAAAAGTGTATTTTCATTTGTGCATAATAACTCAAGAATTCAGAGATGATAAAGGGCTTAACGTGAAAACTCCATTAACTCCACTTCTGTTAGGAAAGTTAACCTTTCAGGAAATAGTATTTGAAGAGAAGAAAATAATGCCAAACAGAATCTTAAGAGGTACTTTATAATCAGTGTTGCACTAAGACTATAAAAAATTCATTCTAATATGTTGCATGAGGCCCCATCATCAGTTGAAGTGTGATAGTATATTAGTGTGCAGTTGTTACCGTTCAACGGTCAGAACTTTACAATGCTAAGAGCACTGTGAGGGGTCAGCCAGCAAGCTGCTGGTTTGTCATTTGGTTTGTGTGGTTTGTATATTTGTGGTAAAACTCCATTTTGTACTATTCAAAAGCAGTCCAGCCCATACTTTGGAATCTCACTGAAATAAAAATAGTTACATGAAAAAAAAAGTGGCTTTTCCTCAAAGGGGTAGTAACTAGTTCCATAAAAGCTTTATTCAAATTATGAGATTTTTCCCCCTAACAATTTTGCTTGTATAGAACAGGCAAAAAGGGTTTCCCTTCTTCTTAATAGCTATGGTTTACTGAGTGCCCTCTTTGTGCCATATATGTGTTTCCTTATCTTGCCACACAATGATTCTGAGTGGAAACACAATTGTCCCATAATGGGGATTTGAGGAAACTATGGTTTAGTTATCTAATATCATCCTTAACAACAACCTGTAACTCAGGCATTATGGAATGCATTTTAGAGACAAGGAAATACTTTCGGAAATAACGTGGTGCTCCAAAGTCACGTGCCCACTAGGTGGCAGAACTAAGATTTGAACTTGTCTGCCTGACTCCAACTGCTGCTCTCTTTTCCTCCACACCATTAAAAGGAAATATTTCTCTGTGGGAGTATGTTCCATAGGTTCCAATACTCTGCCAGTTTCTAACCCTTTGCTTTGTGGCTTCTGAAATAAGTTTAACAAGAATTGAGATCTAGCCATGGATAATTAATACATAATGGTGAATGAAGGAGAACTTAGGCTTGCTGCATTTCAATGAGAATCTTTGAGAATGACATCAAAAAAAGGAAACTACTACATCTTCTCCCATATTGTGTTTCTTTCTTTTTTCTCTTTGGTTGGCACAGGATACCTTTCTTGAGATTTGGAAAGTTCAAGAGGCTTTCCATTGAAACTGATGAGGTGATATGAACACATATATGTGACTAGTCTATAAGGTGTAGGGGAAACTGCTGTTGGGCTGCTGTGGTTGTAGGGCACCCTACAAGGAGAGTGGTCATCTAGATTACTCCTTCAGAATTATCCTTAACAACTCACTCTTCCATGCCCTCCTCAGGTCCAATTAATTATTAAGTTTCCTCCGCCTAGCACAGGGGCTTGGAACATTATTGATGCTCTGGAAATAGTTCTTGAATGAATGAAAAATAAATACTGTCTTTTACAATTTATGCATTCCCAATGTCCATCAATCTAATGGTTGTTACAGAATGAAAGATGGACCCTTTCTCCCTGACAGCCTAGGAGAAAGTAGAAAAGAGCACATTTAACCAACTGCACAAAGGCTCAAGGCAGGTGCAAATACCTGTCTGGAACCACTTTTAAAATTTCAATTTCACACATGAAATCATGTCTTCCATACATTTTCTGGGTAGCGCTCTGCCCCACCTTTAGAAAGAGCTGCAAGGACAGGCTGGATCTGAAGGGGTATTTTTATATGGATTAAATTAGATTTATGAGCATGCTGCCAGACATTTTTGGAAACCAGTCAGTAATTTTCTCCACCCTGGACACTTTAACCAGTTCACCTAATCTCTTGCCAGCAGCAGTATCTCCAGGATTCGGCCTTCCTTTGCCAGTCATGACTCACCATCTCTTGCTCTAATCTTTCCAGGCGATCTGAACCTCTTGGCTCCCTACTGTGGCTCTGACTTAAGCTTCCGGCCTCAGGTTCTCATGACCCATTAGAGACACACTTCTCTAGTGGTGGCCTGGAAGGCTCTCTTGGCGGCCCTTTGGTCACTGCCTTTGGCTCCGTGCACATGGCAGCTGTGGGCAAGACTCTGCCCGACTCATGACAGCCTGGCCCTCCTGACTAGAGCTAGAAATTCCAGCAGTTCTACCCCCCCACCGGAAGGGGAAATAGCTCTAGCAGTGCATTTACAGCTCTGCTGAATTTGAATGTACTTTAATTCATGATTATGAGAGATCAAAATGGTCCCAATTTAACAATGTATCTGATGATATAATCACCAAATCAGAAGGAGTAGCCCAGTTAATGTAAAGCTAATTAATGAAATATTTCACACCTACTGTTAAATTTATTTGGAAATTAACTTAAATTAGACAGAGGTAGGAACTGTCAGTGCATTTCCTTCCAATTTGATTTGTGAAAAGAGCTAAGATTTCAGAGAAAGTGGTTCTATGGTGGCTCTGACTTAAGTCCTATCTAATAGCTGACACTCATAATTTCTCCAACCTTCCTGGAATCCATGTGTACTAGGAACATGAGCTCCTCTTTCACCAAGTCCTAGATTGTTCTTCAAGGAGCTCTTGTGGTGCCAGATCCACCTGTGTGCACCTGTTTTTGAAACAGGCCATTTTCATCTCCTGCCTTTGTGATCCTTTGGAGAGCAAGTCTTCAGATCAGAAAGACAGTGTGGAATCTACTGGCAGATGAGTTGCGTCTAAGACCTCCTTGCTGTCCTCTCGGACCTTAAGATGATTTCTTCAGCTATTTGATATTCTGACAGCAAACTTGTGGGATGACATTTTGTTTTAATGACTCAACATTTATTCTCTCCCCAGCCTTTTTGGAACACAAATTGGAATTTCCTTTGGGACAATGACCTCCCCTCACAGTTCTTTTGGACACACCAGCTTAGGCATGTATTATCAGAATCTTACAGGTCACAGTTTTTGGTTCAGGGATGGGCATATAATTCAGGCTGAGCTAATGAAATGCAATCTTTGGTCTTTTGCTCCTGTCATTGAGAGTCATGCACACTTTTCTTCTTGGTTTGGACTTGTAGGGATATGAATAGAGAGGTGTGGCTAGCCTTGCAACTAAGAAGGGAGAGCCTGAATGAAAAATGGAGCCAATGCAAAAGAAGGCAGAACCAGGAGAAGGGAGACTTGGTGAAGAGAACCTAGATCAAACCAAACTTCAAGCCAAGTCTATCTCTAGACTTTTCAATTATGGAAACCAATGCAGTCCCTTTATTTCCTTAAGCCAGAATGGGGTAAGTTTCCCTTCACCTGCAAGGCAAGAATCCTGATTAATGCAAAACCATTTTGTCTCTGAATCCCCCCCACCCCAATGCATCTTGATGATGTGTATTCTCTGTGGATACCAGCAGTCACCCAGGCATACACCAGACCTATTTTGAGGCATCTACTGCTATCTTGTTGACTTACTAGCTTCACAAAGGTTGTTGCAATGGTCAGATGAGCTAGTATGTGGTGCAAGTCCTATGAAATATTCTTTAAAATGTGGTAAATAGTAATTATAATACCAGTGAAGCTATCATTTGTCAAACACTGGCTACATGACAAGCACAGTGACAGAACGAATTCCAGCAGAGAACTGTATACTTAAGACCTACATAATTAGCAATACCCTACCTCCTATGATATACAAATATAGGTGCCTAAAAGTACCTGAACTTGCCATTGCACTTTTCAGTTTACAACCACTTTTCCTACTTAAATTGCACAGCTAACCTGTGGTATAGGAGGTATTCCCTCTGTTTCCTTGCTGAGGAAACTGACTATCAAAGTTTTCTCAGAGAAATAGAAGGTACACTGAAGTGGTACCACATTTATCACTGGCACAAACACTACTAATAAAAAAAACTAAGGAGCTGTTTTAACCATCTCCTCCCCGTTGACCCAGATACAAAAGGTCAAACTCATGCAACCTCAGACAAAGACTCTTCAGATGGGTTATACATTGAGGTGCAAAGAAAGAATCCTCAAATATGTTGCTTCCTGGTGCTCTTCAGGTTTGTATTCCTTTGTCTCAGTGTCTAGTTCTGCTACTCACTGTTTGCTTGAATATGTCAGAAGCTGGTTTTCAATACCAAGCAGAATTTGGTGGAATTGTGTCACTGGAATCTTTCCTGTCCTGTAATGCAATTTTAGAGCAGAGAACTAGGAGACAGAAGAGCTGGGTCACCACTCTGATCTTTTTATTTTCGTCCAACATTTTACGATGCGAGCTTTCAGACATACACGGAAGAGTTGAAAAACCAGTATCCTATTGTTAATATTTTACTGCACTTAATTTATCCCATATGTATCCCTCTAACCATCTCTCAATCCATCTTATGTTTGGATGCATTTCCAGCTAAGTTACAGACATCATTACCCTTCCCATTAAAACTGTTGCATTCAGCTCTGTTCTTCACTCGATAAGACCTTTGGCACCCACCCTCACTGGGCCTCAGTTTCCTCATGAAAAAATGAAGGAGTTGTTTGAGATGACCTCTGAGTACCCTTCTTTCTAGCTCTGACATTCTATAATTCTCTGATATTTGCCTTTTTAATTGATTGACATGCTTGTGCAGAATGCCCTCTTGTTGGATTCAAAAAGGATTAACATGGAAAATATATTTTGTTTGTCTATGGGATATTTACCTAACCCAAGTTTGTTTGGTTTAGAATACCCTACTAACCAGTCTGTTGTGATTTTGAGCCAAAGCAGATGTTTTCAGGTGTCTAGGGAAAAGGAAAACAAAGTATCAGATGGATACTTTCAAAGTTATGGGAAGACTAGTATCGTACCCAGGAAAAAGGAAAAGGGAAAGAGCAGGCAAGAGAAAATAAATTTTAAGGAGAACTAAACCCTGCCAGTCCTGGGAGGTGGGGTGCAGAGTGGGAGATCAAAAGTATGATGACCTCACAGCAGAAGTCAGAGGTCTGAGGCCACTGAACCTGAGAGCATTATTCCTTGTTTAGTTATTGTCAGGGCATCTCTGCCTGATAGCCCTTTATAGACTGATGGTCTTGGGGGAAATGGCTTAAAACAAACAAAGCAAAGGCAAACTAAAAAAAGACATGCATGAAAGCCAGTCTGACAGTCTAATGGCCATTTCTAGGAACAAGGAGCAACAGGGAGTTGGCCAAGATGTGACTTATTGCGTGAAGCAACCAAAGCAAATTGGGACTGCAAATCGGACTTGCTGTGGACGGCCTACTCTGCCAGGCCAGGCTGATTTGAAGCAGCCCCGACGTCTAGTTCCCCTAGGGGCCCCTGAAACAGCCCCTTCAGCTTGGACGCACACCAGTCACTGTGGCTGTGGGGAGGGGCCCTTGGCAGCTGCTGCAAGTACCACTTCCCACTGAAGCAGCCACGCGCAGACTGAGCCCCTCCTCGGATCCCACTCTTTTGAGTATAAAGACTGTTCTGGACTATTTTGAATAATTCAGATCAGAACGAAAATATCAGTGAAAGTCTTGGTAACTGTCATCAGCTTCTGCAAAGAGGCCCCTTTCACAGTTTTCAGCCTTCACCTGCAAGTGTGAAATAGGAGGGCCACCCAGCTTCTTGGGATGACTTTTATGCATGTCACATGATCAAGCCCTGGATAAATGTAGAAGAGTCTTAAAATCCTTATGTGTGTTTGGGATCAAAGAATCTGGGGCAAATGTGGGGTCTGGCTATTTGGTCACAGCCTGGCAGTTTCAGATCTAAACTTGGAAGAAGTAGTCATTCACATGCCATTTGCATTAGGGAAATAATACTGTGGAAAATCTAAAAATAATCAGGAAAACTGCATCTCAAGCAGTATTTGCCTTCTTCCGTTTTAACACTCTATTGCTTATGATGATGGCTCATTAGGCACTGTCAAACATTTCAGAACCTAATTCTTGAGCTTATTTGAAAATGGCTACATTAATTTGGCATTCAAATACCCAGTTACTGTAAGTGTGCCTAAATTTGTTAACCTTGTATAGACTTGGATTTGACAATCATCCTTTTTATGTGGTCCATGTTGGTCCAAGGATATGTCTGGGTGGACATTTCATTTTTTCCTTATTATTTCTGGAAAATAATGACAGACATGGGAAATGATGTGGAGCCATCTTGATATAGGATTTCTGAGTAGAGTTCTGTTCAAGGATTCCAGTCAGGATGCACAGTATACATTATGGAAATTAGCAGCTGTGTGGTCACTTCATTTGATTCTTTCTTATTAGCAACATGCTTGATTAGCCTTCTACCCTTTTAAATGGAATTACAAAATAATTGTGTGTTCTGCCTCCAAAGCCCTTTATTGATGATGACAATAAACTGTCTAATGTTCAAGTCAGTGTATGATACATTTATGTGGTTATTAAATGCTTGTAAATTGCCAGTTAACACTGCATGTGTTTACCACCTAGTAAAACAAGTGTTGACCCATCTATTTAAACAACTGGGGAGCATTCATCTTGGCTGAAGTCATTGTTTCATCTTGGGAAAACTCTGCTAACGCACCAGTCAGCCAGCCAGCCAGCATATCATCTTTCGTCTGCATTTATTAACGGCTTAGAATGTCCATCTGTTGTCCTTAGTAAATGGAACACTATGGAAAAAAAGACATTCATTGAGTCTATCTATATATAACTGTTCTCTTTATGGAGAAAAGCTCCTTGGAATGTTCTTCATAAATTAAAAACAAGGGACAAGTGTTGGTCAGAGAGAAATGATCCAAGTTGCTGAACTTTGAAATGACATGCAGCAGACTCCTCTCATCCTGGAAGAAGATAAATATATTTGTTTCAGATAGAAAGAAAACTACTGAGAGGACGATTTTCCAAATGTCTCAAATCACATTTATTTAGACTTGGGGAATGATTTGATCGATGGTAGAGAATAAAACAAGAGAAAAATTAACAAATCTCTCACGTGTGTTTGTGCTTAAATAGTCTCTTGCATTCATTCTATCTTGTCTGTGGTTGGGGTTAGATCTGGAATTTAGGAAAACTATGAGGACATCAGGACACCATAGTTGCTCTTCCTAGAATTTTAACAGAATTGTGTGTGGCCCTGCCAAGGTGAAACTGCAGTGAAAGTGGGACTATCTGATGACATTCCAGTGAGAAGAAGTGAGAGAGTGTGAGAGCTCTTAGCACAGACAGGTGGATCAGATTGAAGTGCTGGTGAGTTAACTTTGGAAGAAAATATTATAATGACATAACAGGTTCACAGTGAAATGTAACTTCTATTAGAGCTAAAACCTTTGTTAAATTTGGGCTGTGGATTTAGGGCTACTAGAAAGGTATCATTTTACTCTCTTCACTTGAGCATATTGTTTTGATAAACAGTATATAGGAAGAAGGAAAGTAGGAAAGTCATTGCTTGGAAGCTGTAATTACATCACCTCAGTCTGATGCCATGGAGTCTAACAGCAATATAATTAGTATAATCATGTTGATGGTGGTGGTGATGTTAAGGGCTAGATTTCTGGGAATGTAAACTGTTGACATGCAACACAACATATAAATGGAAGAATATCATCTAGACATAGATAACATGGAAAAAGAATTATTAGATAAAAACACATAATTTCTAGTGGAAAAGAGGCAAATTTGATTTGGAGACATCAGCTGCAAATTTACCATAATAAGATTCTCAATTCATGCTACATACAATAATTCAGTCTGAAGTATCCTTGACAAATTAGCAATGCCTCTTTTTGGTTGCTTATTTGACTTGGAAAGAGAATTTGATAAGTGTTAGTTTTTAATATAAATGATCAAGGGTCGATGTCTACAACTTTCCTATGAGTTGTCGTCATCTGTTTAATTCTTTCAATTCTACCTCTATTCATCTCCCCCTCTGAGAGGTGGATAAAAGGGAAAAATAGGTCATGAAAAATAGGGTATTTTATTTCATTTTAAGTTAGCTTTGCAAAATCTTCCAATTTTATATAGTTTTTTTTTTTTTTTTTATTTTCTTGACAGCGGCTTTACAAGTGATAGTAAATAATGATGAAAATGCAAATCAGGAAATTCATCTTCCTTTGATAAAGAATTGAAGGCTCTTGATTTGAAGCCATTTTAAACTGCAATATTGGAAAATATCTACACTTCTCTAATCATTTGGGGCCCTCATCTTCACCGCACTACATATTAGTGTGTGTGTGTGTAAAGAAGTGACTTAATGATAATTTTATTTGCCTTAATCTTTCATCTTCCCTGCAGGGTAACATTCATTACCACTGGCAGACTTAGCTAACATAGAAGAAAATGGAATTAAGTTTATGTGCCAACCTGTAGTAGTGATCTTTTAATAAACGTCTACATACGTCTTTTAGATAGTATGGAGCTGCTCCTTAGTGATGAATAATGTGAAAAAGGGATAGATTTTTGTTCTCACTTTAGCCTTGTTCATCTTGTTATCATTCACGTTAATTTTGAAATCTATATGCTTGCCTTGGCCAAAATATGGCAGGTTCTATGGCCATTTAGGACAAAGATTGAATATGCAACCCATTGCATCTGAAGCCAGGTTTTGTCTTCTGAAGTTGATTTTCTGGGGTGTCAAGTAGCATCTTGGATTAGTTTTCCATATAGTCTATGACTCCTTGGAAAGCTCTAATTTTCCCTCACAAAATACTGAATGTGTTGAAATTCAGGATAGGACTTTGTGATTGTCAACCAGCTTCTTCCTCTGTATTTTTAACCTAAACCCAGGCACTCAAAGCCAGAAGCCTGAGAAGCAGTCATCCTTGACTCCACTTTACTCCATTCTCTGCATCCTACTCCCATCCCTAATCAATCATTTGCTCAGTCCTACTGATTTGGCTCCTTAGATACCCTTGGAAACTGTCCTCTCCTTTCCATCAGGACTACCCAATAACTCCATTCAGGCGTCCTCTTCTCTCAGATGTAATAAAGCCATGGTCTCCTAACTGGTCTCTCTCTCTCCAGTCTTGTCTGTCTCCACATCATCTTCAGTGCTATCTCTGGTATGATCTACCTTTCAAAAAATGCTCATGGCATGCGCCGGTTTAAACACTGAAAAGAGTTGTTCATTACCTGCAGCAGGCTGTGCAATATCAATCACCCAGAGAGGCTAGGCCAGCATTAGAAATGAGTGAATGTGGCTCCAGGTAGAGACTGTGGCAAACTGGAGAGTTTACACAAAGCTGCAGCCACCTGTCGTGCAGTATTGTGGGTCACTTTTGCCTGATCTCTTCTGATCTCTCTCTTTTTGGGGGGGAGGGGGGTCCTTAAGAGAAAGTAAAAATTCAGATTTGCATGTTAAATCTCTCACTTTTTAAATGTTGGCAGCTAATTCATTTTCCTAATCTTTTAGGATAGGGAAAACAAAATAAGTCTCTTAGCCTTTTGGGATTGTGGACCACCAGTTTGCAGCTTCTGTCCTCTAGGATAAAGTCTGAGTCCCTTAATACGGTATACAACGTCCTTTATGAGTTCCTCCAGGCCTACATATTGAGCCTCATTCCTCACAGCACTTGTCAGTTCTACCTACGAAAATAGCTCTCAAAATCCTTCCATTTCTCTCTGTCCCCAGTGCCACTCCCCTATTTCAGGCCATCATAATCTGCCTCCAATCTCTCCTTGCCCAAAACCATTTTTCAGACTGTGATCTTCGTAAATGTAGCAGTGTGATTTATTGAAAATTTCATATAGCCGGGGTGACCTATTGAGAAATTACCTAGTGCTTTGTTTTCCTCTTCTACAACTCGTCAGGAAGAAATGGAAAGCATTTTTCCTGCTCCCAGGAAGGGCCTCTAGGGCTGTGTATTCAAAACAGAGAGGCAACAGAGAATGTCTCTGCTGGTTGCCCTGGCCAGATTGCTGGGCTCCAGGACTGCACATGACTCCAGGAGACTCTGACCCAATGGAGCTCAATAATGGATGACTAGTGCGCAATCGGCGACTGCAGAGAGTTGCCAGTCTGTGAGCTGCCTTAAGCTGAGGATTGTTTGATAATTATCTCAGTACCTAGATTCAAGTATGGTGTCCAGCATTCAATATCTACTCATTAAATTTTTTTGAGCTTCTTGTGGGATGGAGCCAAAAGCCTTATATAGCTCTTTAGGAAGCTATGGGTTCTCTCTTCAGAAATTTTAACATGATTTAGCAACATTAGTGAACTACATCTCTAAGATCATCTATAGGTTTGTTGGGGGCTTAGCATTCATCTGGGAGGATAGCTCCTAAATCTCAGAAGACCCTTTACAAAGAAGGAACCTGTACTGTTGGTGACGAGGCAGCTTTTTAATGTGTAAAACCAATAAAACCTAGAGAAAAAAACAAATTAAACAAATGCAATTGTATCCATATACTTTGTGCAAGATAACCAGGACTTGAGAAAAAGTGTTGCTCAAAGGGAAGAATCATATTCATTTTCTCCTTTAGAAGAGGCTGTTTCAGGTTTCTTTGGCACCCAGAAATAAAACATTTTTATCTTGCTTAAGTCAACTTTTTTTTTGGTCAGGGATGGGCATGTAGTTTCACCTCATATGGTGTTTGGTTTGCTAAAGCTGCCAGAATGCAATATACCAGAAATGGGCTGGCTTTTACAATGGGGATTTACTAACTTACAAGCTTACCGTTCTGAGGTCGTGAAAATGTCCAAATCAAGACATCATCAAGATAATGCTGTGTTCTTGAAGACTGGCTGCTGGCAATCCTGGACTCCTCTGTCACATGGCAAGGCACATGGTGGCATCTGCTGGTCTCTCTCTTCTCTCCCAGGCTTCCTTGCTTTCAGCTTCTTGCTTCCATGGCTTTCTCTCTGAGCTTCTGTGTCTTTTGTGCTGCATTTCATCCTCTTATAAAGGTCTCCAGTAAGAGGATTAAGACCCACGCTGAATGAGGTGGGTCACATCTCAATTTAAGATCTTACTCACCAAAGATCCTGCTTACAATGGACCCACATCCACAGGAATAGATAAATTTTAAGAACATAATTTTCTGGGGACCATAAAGCCTCCAAAGCATCATACATGCTAACTCTGAGAAGAAAGTCCTATACTTCGTAGGTACTGTACATATATGTATATGTACATATATATGTATATTATATATACATGCACATATATAATGTACATGCACACATATGTATATCTACATATAATGCACATATACATATATGTATATACACATATGCATGTATTTATGTATGTATATACATATATGTATGTATGTACATATATATATATACATACATATATATGAATATCTAGATAAATGAACAGTAGTTTTCCTACTTGGGGCATTATGTTCATAGAAGGATCATGAGGTTCAGAGAAGAATTCCATGATCAGATAAGAATGTTGACCCTGGACTCAGGCCGCAAATTCCCTGTAGGCCATGTATGTCCATTGGGCTGCCTATCTCACATGCCACCCTGGGGATTCCGTGCCTTTTTAGTTTATTTCCTTTACAGATGTCTGGGGAGAAGTATTGTTTTATTTGGTCTTACTAACATCTCAATTTGCAGATAATAAAAACAAAGACCTTACAGACTCAAGGGCTGTAAATTATGGGCCGTTCCAAGGGTGATTCCACTTACTATTTCTAACTGACCCTAAGATAGTATAGTCTAGTAGTTAATGGGTTCTGGAATCAGATGAAATTTGCCACTTACTGGTAGAGTGACTTTTGGCTAAATTACTTAACTTCTCAAAACCTCCTTTTTCTCACATGGAAAAGGAGGATAATAATCCATGCCTAGGAAGTTGATTTGAGGATTAAGTGAAATAGTAAACAGAGTGCTCTTAAACATAGCACCTGACACATAGTAAGCACTTCACTAATGAAAATAATGACAATAATTATTATTCTATAATTATTATACGAGGTATAGGGGCACCTAAGGAGAGTTTGGACTGCAAGTTTGCTCTAATAAAATTATCAAATTTATCAAACAAATCAGGACTCACTCAATTTAATAGACTCAATACTATATTCCTTTTCAGAGTGAATGTTGAGAATAATTTTTAATAGTATAAAAGCATGTTATATCCAATGCCCTCTTAATTTTTCCTGTAACTGCCTAACAAAACAAAATGTGCTTTTACTTTATTGTGAAGTTGTTTTCAACTTTTATCCTAAAAAGTCAGCCATATCTTCGATTTGTTTAAAAAACATAAGGGCATTTTTAAAAATAAAAATGTGTTAAGATGAGGCCATTAGTTGGGTCATTTTGAATGAATTGACTGCTGCCTCATGGAAATGAATAGCTTTCCTTTTTCACTTTTTCACTTATTGAACTAATGAATTTCAGATATGTTTTCTAATTTAGAGCTTACCACCATGCTGTGAGGTGTGGGCATGGGTAGCCTCATTTACAGATGAGGAAAGTGGGTCTTTCCCTGCCCTTTGCATTCTCTCCTTTGTATCTCCAGGGGAATTCTGTTGACAGCAAGCTCAGCAAATCCTTAATGCTGAGTGAGGGTGTGAGCAAGCCAGAGCTTTGAGGATGCAGATGTTTCAATGATATGGAGAAGGGGATTGTGAGTCTGCCAAGGAGGGTATTTCATCCATTCCGTGGACTTTGGTTGGGGCCATACTTAAGTCCATCCCAAATGAGGAGACTCTATTCTGATTTTGGAGACTGCAAAAGGAGATTATTTTTTCACTATTTCCTTTAATAATGACTCCAAGAATATAATGGCTTTAGGGATAAGAAGAGCAGCCAGTATACAGAAATAGGAAGAGTAGTTTGCCTATATAAAGCAAGAAGAAAGATAAATCTTACTATTAGCAATGGAGAATGGCCAGTGGTATGTTTGAAAGCCTGAACTTCCGTTTTCTCACCTGTAAAATGAAGGTAATGATACCTGTGCCCCACAGGCTCCTGGAAGGAGTTAAATAATGGGCATAAAAGGCATCTAGTGTGTGTAGCATTCAATCAATGTTAGTTCACCTTTCTTGATATCTCTTTTGGCAAAAACAAGATGGCAAATGGATCTTTAGGGAGGAAAAATTGAAGAAGAATCACATTCAGTGATGGGGAAAATTTAAAGCTGTGAACATGTTCTAAGTAGTTTTACCTGAAAACTTATAGGAGACAATAAAGCAAAAAATGAACAGCCAATGACATGCAGTTAAAACAAAACACTGTCCCTAAGACATAACATCTGTTCTGATTTGCTAATGCTGCAGTTTTGCAAAATACCAGAAATGGATTGGCTTTTATAAAGGGGGCTTGTTTGGTTACAAATTTACAGTCTGAAGGCCATGAAAATGTCCAAATTAAAGCATCAACAGAAGTATATCTTTGCTGAAGGAGGGTCAATGGCATCCAGAAAACCTCTGTTAGCTGGGAAGCATGTGGCTGGTGTCTTCTTGCTCCCAGGTTGCGTTTCAAAATGGTGCTCTCCTAAATGTCAACTTCAGCTTTCAATGGTCATCTTCAAAATGTCTCTCTAAGTTGCAGCTGTGAGTTCCTTTTGTCTGAGCTCTTATAGGGCTCAGTAAACTAATCAAGAGCCATGCTGAATGGGCAGGGCCACACCTCCATGGAAATAATCTAGTCAAAGGTATTACCCACAGTAGGGTGGGTCACATCTCCATGGAAACACACAATCAAGATCAGAAAGATTAATCAATCTGCCCTCACAAGATTGCATTAAAGAACATGGCATTTTGGGGGACATAATACATCGAAACCGGCAGAGCATCTGTTATTGATGCTTCAAGTGTTTCACTAATCTCAGTGCTCTAATGGAATTAACTAGTATACATTGCCCAGTTATTGCATTGCAGTTGGATTTGGTATCTACACAGTATCAAAATGAGCAGGAAAACACACACACACACACACATCCAGCTGTTGGGAATTACTCAGTTAACTCAGATGGATTGTAAATATTTTATTTGCAAATTCAGGTCTTTCCCATGGGCCCCCACCGTCATCATACTGTACAGTACAAGAAATTTCAGGATATTGTCATTTTTGGCAGCAACAATTCCAAGTCTTTAGAGGCTGCTGGATCCCTGGCATTATGAGAGTCCTGGCCTCATATACAAGAAATACAATGTCTTCATTATGCCAGAGTTTAATACCCCCAGCCAGAAGGCTTTATATGCAATATACACACAGAATCTCTGTCTTGCCTTCAGACTGAACAACTGGTTTTTTTCTGTGGTGTGTTGCAAAACTGCCATAATTACATGGACGACTACTGAGACTCACACTCAAAATCAAGACAGACAAACCAATTAAATACATTTCACAAACAACCTTCAAAACAAGTCTAATTTAACTAAAATATTCTAGTAATTGACTTAGATACCTACATGGCAACATGGACATTTTTGCTGATTGAGAGGGCATCCCTCTCTGGGCCACTTGAGTTGAAACAAAATGATCTTGCTTTAATAAGGATACCTGGTGGAAAAACTCAGATTGATATCACAGAAAATGGGGTGCTTGTGTTTTTTTTAATTAAATTCAGTTTTATTGAAATATATTCGCATACCATACAATCATCCATGGTGTTCAATCAGTTGTTCACAGTACTGTCATATAGTTGTACATTCATCACCCCAGTCTATTTTTTGAACATTTTCCCTGTACCAGAAAAGCTGAAAATAAGAATAAAAAATAAAAGTATAATAGAACACCCAAATCATCCCCCCCACCCTATTTTTCATTTAGTTTTTGTCCCCATTTTTCTACTCATCCATCCATACACTGGATAAAGGGAGTATGATCCACAAGGTTTTCACAGTCACACTGTCACCCCTTGTAATATTGTTACACAAACATCTTCAGGAGTCCAGGCTACTGGGTTGAAGTTTGATAGTTTCAGGTATTTACTTCTAGCTATTCCAATACATTAAAACCTAAGAGGTGTTATCTATATAGTGCATAAGAATGCCCATCAGAGTGACCTCTTGACTCCATTTGAAGTCTCTCAGCCACTGAAACTTTATTTTGTTTCATTTTGCATCCCCCTTTTTGTCAAGAAGATATTCTCAATCCCACGATGCCAGGTCCAGATTCATCTCTGGGAGTCATATCCTGCATTGCCAGGGAGATTTACACCCCTGGGAGTCAGGTCTCACGTAGAGGGGAGGGCAGTGTGTTCACCTGCCAAGGTGGCTTAGTTCGAGAGAGGGGGCCAAATCTGAGTAATAAAGAGGTACTCAGGAGGAGACTCTTAGGCACAATTATATGCAAGTTTAGCCTCTCCTTTGCAGTAAGGAGCCTCATAAGGGCAAGTCCCACGATAGAGGGTCCGGCACATCAAACCAGCAGTCCTCAAAGTTTGTGACAACATCAGGTGCTTGTGTTTTGAATATAGTTGTTTTTATAACAGAAAGACCCTTTTCCAAAGAGTCTCTCTTCTTTACCCAATCTTGCAGAAATGTCAAAAGATTCTGTTCCAAGAATACAGACGGTGAGTAATAATTATATTTGTAAGCACTTCAGAGTTTCCAAAGCACTGTCTCTGATTGGAACTCATTTGATTGTTCCAAAAATCGAGTGAGGAAGGAAGGTGAGCTTTCCTATCCTTTTTCTATGCATGAGGCTCAGGGCGGCCTCCTGGTCTTTGCTTTCTTAAGTGGCTAAGGGAGCACTCAGGCAACCTGTATCACTTTACTCCCAGTAAAGGGCTGTGTCTCCTTGGCCAGTACAATCTAGGAAGATTCAGTGGAGAAAATGTAAAAGTGTGTTGGCCTTTCCAAGCGCACTGGGGGCATAAAATCAAGTTTGGGTGAACTGCCTAGCACAGCCTGCCCTGGAGAGATAGTGAAGGACAGGAAGAGGCATTTCATGCATTTGACTCCATATGTATGAGGCTTACTTATGAGATTTAGAGCTTATGAGCTTTGGATGTGACAATGTAAATATTTGAGACTTAAAAAATTATGAGTCCCACAGTAGAAAAAAATTTGAAACTGAAATGAATACATTTTTAACTGCATGACTACTTGACATTATGATACCTAGTCACCTGCAACTGAATTTGACTCCTATAGTTATAATGATATTAATGTGGTTACATTTAAGGATGTTTGGCATGGCATGAGATGATGCTTCCCAAAGTAAGCCTGCCTTGGGCACACCAGTTCTTAAAGTGGCCTGGTTCAAGCAGTGGAGGTGATGGTAAGCGAAAGGGTATCCTGGAAAAATCTTATTTTGTTGTTGGAGGATGCCATTGGCTAGTTTTTTTGTATGTGTTTCAGTGGCTTGATATTCAGGAGGTCAGGCTACTACCCCAGGGGCAGGGATGAGGGTGAGGGCATTATAGGGCTCTTTAATTATTGAGCCATTTTCCCCCTAAGGGCTACTATATTTAGCAACTAAAATTACAGGACACCCAGTTAAATGTGATTTTCAGGTAAACCACAGAAAAGGTTTTAGTAGAAATATTTCAGCATAAGCATGCATTTTTTTTTTAGTATAAGTATATCCCATGGAATATTTGGGGCAGTATTTATACTAGAAAGATCTGTTGTTTATCTGAATTTCAAATTTAACTGGGTGTGACAACCCAGCTTAGCCCTAGGACCAAGAACACGCCAAGCATGGAGTGGGACATGAGTTTAGTAGGACTTATTTACAGGAGTTACAGTTCCCTGGAGGCGACCGGCCAGGAAAGATGGAAGTTAGTGCCCCGCAAAAGCATGGGGTGCCAGGGAGTGGTTTATAAGGCTTAGGACAAGTAGGGTGTGAGAACAGAGTTTTGGCAGGGTTTTGTGACACAAGGGTGTAGAGCTCTGTTATCAACAGTGATCAGGGGAGGGGAGTTTCAATGCTTTGCTAGCAATAAATTTTTTCCTCCCCTGGGGAGGTCTGATGACTTACAATGTTTGTCCTGGTCAAGTAGGGGGCTACATGAAATCCCCCACACTGGGTGTCCTGTATTTTATCTGACAGTCGTCCTTGAGGCATTCCAATCTGATTTATTCCAGTTTCTAGACCTTTGGGTTGAGGTTCCTGGAGTCATGGTCAGAATGAATTCTTCACTTCATTTCTGATCTTTTCTTGCTGTGGTTGTCAGTAGATGTTTGAAGAGGGCTCCGTTTAAGAGAAGTATTCCCCAAAGTTTGCTTTTCTAAACACCCTACCCTTGCTCCCATACACTTTCTTACCTGAGCCCAAGGAACTCTAACGCCTCTCATCTGTGAAGAAGATAGATGTGCTTATAATGTGCAAATGGCACAATGAGTCCGGACATTTTCCAGACTGTGTTGCTAGTGGTTTGGCTGCCAGACATGCCTGGTTTGCCCTGGTGTTTACAAAGATCTGCTGGACTATAAGCTTCTTAAGACCAGGGGATCTTCCTTATTTATCTTTATATGCCCAAAATTTTTCCCGGTGCCCAGACTTCAAAGGACATGGGCTTTGAAGACAGACAAACCTGAATTTGAATCCTGATTTCTATTTCCTGGTTGTGTTACTTTGTGAGTAACTTTGCTTCTCTGTGCTTCCATTCCCTCATGTGTCAAATGGGAACATGAATACCTTACAAACCTGAAGATTTTGTCAGTGTTAAATGTATAGACCTGTGTTCCCGTTTGCTAATGCTGACATTATGCAAAAAACCAGAAATAGATTGGCTTTTATAAAGGAGGTTTATCTGGTTACAAAATTACAGTCTACAGGCCATGAAAATGTCCAAGTTAAGGCATCAACATGAGGATACCTTCACTGAAGGAAGGCCAATGGCATCGGGAACCCTTCTGTCAGCTGGGAAGGCACATGATTGGCATCTGCTGGTCCTTTGCTCCTGGATTCCATTTCAAAATGGCTTTCTCCAAAATGTCTCCGAGCTTCCGTCTCTCTGAGCTTCTCTCTCTCTCAGCCTCTTTGCATCCTTGCTTGTTCTCCCAGGGTATTTCTCTCTAAGCATTTGGGGGTCCTCTCAGCTTCTCCAAGGCAAACTCTGGGCTTCATCTCCAAATTGCCTTCTGTCTGCATCTCCCAGTGTTTCCAAGCATCTGGGTCTGTGTCAGCTCTTAGCTTCTCCTGCAGGGAAACTCTGGATCACATATTTTAGCTTCTTTCCAAAATGTCACTCTCAGCTGCTCTGGGGCCCTTCTGTTTGTGAGCTTTTTATATAGGACTCCAGTGATTAAATCAAGACCCAAGCTAAATGGGTGGGGCCACACCTCCTTGGAAATAATCTAATCAAAGTTATCACCCACAGTTGGGTGGGTCACATCTCCATGGAAACAACCTAATCCAAAGATTCCAACGTAATCAACACTAATACATCTGTCCCTACAAGATTGCATTAAAGAATATGGCTTTTTCTGGGGGACATAATACATCCAGACCAGCACACCCTGATAGGTTGTAATTAGTCAATATATGACTGTGACCAAATGGTACCATTTGTTAGGCCTGTAGTGGACTCTTTTCTCCCTTAACCTATTTATTGGCAAAAGCCTGAATGGTAAATGTAACAGAGAAATCATCATCAAACTCATTAATTTCCCAGCAATGTGTATACTGCAATTGTGGGGAATCCTTCAGTCTCAGGGTAAGAAATCTGACTCCAGGTCCCTTTTGCACATGGGAGTTGGCATTTGCAATATGAATAGCTCTTTCTTGCCTTGGAAAATGTAGCCAACTCCTCTAGGCTGTAAGTACAAGGGCCATCTTCTTTAGTTTGCTTCTGTAATGGAAATGTTGGGGGAATCTGGAAAACAGTGTGGTGCCATCCTTGCTCTTTTTTTACTGACGGCAGGTGTTTCAGTTTGAGTGTATTATGTACCCCAGAAAAAGCCATTTCTTTGATGCAATCTTGTGTGCGCAGACTAATGTTAATTAGATTGTAATTCTTTGAGTGTTTCCATGGAGATGGGACCCACCCAACTGTAGGAAATAAGTCTGATTGGATAATTTCCATGGAGGAATGGCCCCACCCATTCAGCATGGGTCTTGATTAGTTTACTAGAGCACTATATAAGCTCAGACACAAGGAGTGAGCTTGCTACAGCCAAGAAGGACACTTTGAAGAACACACAGGAGCTGAGAGAGGAATGTCCTGGGAGAAAGCCATTTTGAAACCAGAACTCTGGAACAGATGCTAGCCACATGCCTTCCCAGCTAACAGAGGTTTTCCGGAAACCATTGGCCATCCTCCAGTGAAGGTACCTGATGTTGATGTGCTACCTTGGACACTTTATGGCCCTAAGACTGTAACTTTGTAACCAAATAAACCCCTTTTGTCAAAGCCAATCCATTTCTGGTGTTTTGCATTCCAGCAACATGAGCAAACCAGAACAGCGGGTCAGCAAGAATGCAAGCTCTTTTCACTATGCAAACAAACTAGATACCTAGCAGGTAGACACTATTGCAAGCCAATGATCCATAATCAAAATATTTTTATACTGAATTTTGATATTGAATATTATATTCAAAATATAATAAATTGACTGAGAAAATATCGTAATGTTAATGCTAGTATTAAAACACAAAAGGCTGAGGCACTTTTATTGGGAAGCCCCAAAGTGAAGAAGCAGGGTCCACATTTTAAAATTCAAAATAAATCATCAAACAGAGCTCTGGCTTTTATGCCTTAGGAAGTCCTCAGAGCCTCAAGCAAGGTCATTGGTGTCCAAAGGCTTTCTGCGGGTCTTTTGCTGGAACTTGCTCCAACTGGCCGAAGAGAACTGATAAACTTTCAGGAATTCTGCAAGCCTATGTTGAGCCCTTGGAAGTTTAAACTCTGCCACACTGATAGTATTTATACCAAAGAAATCAGCAAAGGCTATAAAATGTACCCCAAACAACCTATTTATCTGTACGCTCAGTGTTTTTCAGTTTTCTGGGCTGCTCAAACAAATATCATGAAATAGGTCAGGTTGAACAATAGGAATTTATTAACTCACAGCTTTGAGGCTAAAAGAAAGTCCAAATAAAGGCATCATGAAGGTGATGCTTTCTTCCCGATGACTGTTGTTCTGGGACTGGCTGCTGGTGATCCTTGGTCCTTATCTTGTCACATGGCAAGGCACATCGTAGGGTCTCTTGATCTCTCCTTCTCTTCTGGGTTTCACCAATTTCAGCTTCTTGATTCCATGGCTTTCCCTCTCTCTATTCATTCCTTTTATAAAGGCCTCCAGTAATAGCATTGAGACACACCCTGATTCAGGTGGGCCACACCTTAACTGAAGTAGCCTCATCAGAAGGACCTACTTATAGTGGGTCCACACCCACAGGAATGGATTAAGATTAAGAACATGTGTTTCTGGGGTGCGTACAGCTCCAAACCACCACATCCAGTGGTGAGAAAAATTGCCAGGGATAGGGGTGAGAGATCCTCATTAGAGAAGCCGCTACACACTTATCAGAACAAACATCTCAGCTCTTTCTCCCAACTGGGGAGAGGAATGCACCAGGCCTAGGGAAGCAAGGAAGAAATAATTGTGCTAGATCCTCTACACAGGAGACCTCAAAGCACACAGCCTGTTGGTGGATCTTAACATTATTAGTAGCACTAAAAATAATGGCTTCCAATTTTTGAGTTCTTACTATGTGCCAAGTCCTGTCTAAAGCGTGTTAAATACAGTATATTATACTATCCTCACAACAATCACCTGAGATAATTACTTTTATTATCTCCATTTTAGAGATCAAGGAAATAAAGCTCTGAGATGTTAGGGACTTGCAAATGATCACACAGTCATGAAGAGGTGGAGCTGGGATTTGAATGCTGGTCTTTGCCTCCTCCAAGTCTGTGTTCTTCCCACTGTGCTAGCTACTGGCACACCCATCTGTAGCCGGAACCACGCCTTGCATATTGTCAGGTCCCAGTAAGTATCTGTAGAACTGAATCATAAGTTCTAACTTCTATGTTATTTAGTCTCAGGCCTAATTTAGATGCTGTGAGCTCCCCCGCTAGAGTTGTCTGTCTTATTCATTTCCATAGCCTCAACACCTAATAGAATTCTGGCCATATAGCTGGTGCTCAAGAAATATCTGTCAACTTGCATAACAAGTAAACTGACCTAGGACAACAGCAGGAGCTCATCCCTGGACCAAGCTTAGCCAGAGTGTAAGCTTTCATGAGATTTCTGGAGCATTGTCATTTCAACCCTGGTTTAAATAGTAGTATTTAGGAAGGTAGATAATGTTGAATGAAGCTCCTTAGGTGCAACTAGAACTTTTTTTTTTCCAATTTTAAGTCATCTTAAATGGAAGGAAAAGGGGAAAGGTAAGGAGTATTTATTGATGAGCAATCATTAGGTTAGGGGATTTTGTGTGTTTATATGCGTGTACAACAACCATAAAAGGTAGGCACTCTGTTTGCATTTTAGAGATGAAGGAACCTGAGGCTCAGTGAGGTTGCCAGAGCTGGGATTCACAGCAACAGATTAGGGAGTCAAATCCAAGACTCCTCAACGTGGACCAGCTGCCTTTACAATTGGGCGCCTGTTTTTCTAACTCATGTTTTAAATTAACCAAGAATTTAGCTCTGTTTAGTCTGGATGTTCTATCTCCGTTGATTGTCATCTCCTTTAACCAAAGACTCAGAGCGAGGGGGGTCTGTCCTACCTAATGAAAAGGTCCCCATCTAGTGGTTACAAGTCAAACTGCGTCCACATGCTCCAAGGTGGTTCTTGAATCCAGAGTTTGAGGTTAGGGATTCAAATTTATATTGACTGGTGCAGGGCTGGGACTAGGGTGAGGCCAACAAAGCACTCACCTTGGGTGCAAAATTTAAGGGAGAGCCAAAGAACTCAGTAGTGAAGATAAATAATATCTTCATGCAATGTCTTAATCAACATCAGTGCAAAATCATCCAAAATGAAATAAACATCAAAATTTTAAATAAAGACAAGATTAATATTACTGATTTTTCCTTTTGTTTCCGGCATGGACTGGTGGGAACAAGACAAACTATTCATATGAACCTTCTTGGAATGTAAACCACCCTGAGGCCAAACCCTAATCCCCTGGTTTAAACATCTAGATTGTAATATCAGAATACAGCTATCACATGCCTTCGGCAAGTCTTCTTTCCTAAGGATTTCAGGCATTATTGAAAATTAAAGTGGGTGATGACTAAGGGACATTGGTAATCGCTGACTTAAATGGTCAGAGTTAAAATGACTAGCTTGCTTGCCTATGAAGGAACACTTTAAGAGGACCATTTGATCAGGCTATTCTGCTGCCAGGAAACAAACAAAATGTCAAGGCCGTTTATGTTCGGCTCAACCATCACAGCTGACCATTATTATAAATTTGGCAGCATTTTACTATGAACATGTCAACAGTGAATGAGTCAATGAAGGGTATTTGATTTGCATTTGAAAATTTTAATTAAGTTTGTGCTAGCAGTGCTTTAATGGACTCTAGTTAATTGGTTATTAGCACAGCAAAGTCAGTATTTTGAAAAGGAGAAGTAAAAAGTACTCTTGCTGAAACCTGCCTGGTTCTGAGTTCTAAAATTGGTGAGTACCTGTTAAAATGTACCTGTTTACATACTGCCAAAGGTGGGGAAGGAAAGTAGGAAAACTCAGTCAGTCATCTAGATGAGTGTTTTCTTTAGCTCTCAGCTATCCTATTTCGAAAGAGCCAGTGTGTCTAGGCTCCAAATATTTTCTGCCAGTCTCCGAGTACAACTAAATGTAACTGTCTATTCACAGAGCAGTTTTAAACCAATTTATAAATAGTGCAAACTCACAACTTTCTGCTCTGCGATGTCAAAAAGTTACATGAACTTTGTCAATGCTGACATCTATTTACTCTGTCTGAACAATGAAGAATGTGATTTATTTTAGGGCCGTAATTAGGCAGTTGATCTTTGGAAGCTAATGGTTTACTTGTCTAATTGTGGATTCCACAGAGCTAACTGACCAGGTAACACTGCTGTAGACTTAACTGAAACCTGGAGATATTCTCACAGCTGAACTGCAGGGGAGAGTTGCCATGGTAACACACCAGGCAGGCCCAGGCATCTTTGTGTAGGCTTTAAGGGGAAACGGCAGCAGCTTGGTAAAGGTTGGGCTTCCATTCAGACTGAGTTTGAAGGGGAAAAATAAAGGAGACTTCTGCCACTGCCTGATGCTGGGCAGAGGGTCTCTATATCAAGCTGCTTTGGAGAGCTATTTAGTAGGGATAATTTTCCCCAAAGGCCAATGATGAAGATATTTTATGTGATGAATAGTGTACCTGAGCCTATTAAATCTTTGTAAAATTAAGACCATAAAAATGTTCTACGTTAAGAATGCTCTTTGCCACAACTAATTTGAGAGAGATGTTATCCCTACATATAACTCAATTTGCATAGACGTTTCCATCATTTGCCCTTATTTAATAATGCAAATAAAACAATGTATGTGTGTGTGTGTGTGTGTGTGTGTGTGTGCACGCTGTTACATACATGCAACCCATGGTCTTGGGGATGGAGTGGTCAGGAAAGCCTGCTTTGATTCTGTCATAATTTGGCAGAGGTCTTAAAGAAGTGCGGGAGCAAGCAATTTGTGCCCGGTAAAACCCACCATGCAGAAGAAACAGCAAGTATAAAGGCCCTGAGGCGGGAGCATGCTTAAGGTTTTCAGGAAGATGAAGGAGCCCAACTATAGCTGAAGCCAACTGAGCGAGGTGGAGGGAGAAGAAGATAGGAGATGAAGCCACAGTAGACAAAGGGATCTGGATCAAAAAGGGTCTTGTCCGGTTGCTGCAAAGGAGAGGCTAGGCCTCCCTATGGTTGTGCCTAAGAGCCTCCTCCCGAATGCCTCTTTGTTGCTCAGATGTGGCCCTGTCTCTCTAGCTAAGCCAACTTGAAAGGTGAAATCACTGCCCTCCCCCCTACGTGGGATCAGACACCCAGGGGAGTGAATCTCCCTGGCAACGTGGAATATGACTCCCGGGGAGGAATGTAGACCTGGCATCGTGGGACGGAGAACATCTTCTTGACCAAAAGGGGGATGTGAAAGGAAATGAAATAAGCTTCAGTGGCAGAGAGAATCCAAAAGGAGCCGAGAGGTCACTCTGGTGGGCACTCTTATGCACACTTTAGACAACCCTTTTTAGGTTCTAAAGAATTGGGGTAGCTGGTGGTGGATACCTGAAACTATCAAACTACAACCCAGAACCCATGAATCTCAAAGACAGTTGTATAAAAATGTAGCTTATGAGGGGTGACAATGGGATTGGGAAAGCCATAAGGACCACACTCCACTTTGTCTAGTTTATGGATGGATGAGTAGAAAAATAGGGGAAGGAAACAAACAGACAAAGGTACCCAGTGTTCTTTTTTATTTCAATTGCTCTTTTTCACTCTAATTATTATTCTTGTTATTTTTGTGTGTGTGCTAATGAAGGTGTCAGGGATTGATTTGGGTGATGAATGTACAACTATGTAATGGTACTGTAAACAATCGAAAGTACGAAAAAAAAAAAAAAAAAAGGGTCTTGTCATCCATTGTAAGGCTCTTGGCTTTTATTCTGAGGAAGATGGGAAGTTACTGGGAGTTTGTAGGAGAGGAATGACAAGTTCTGGATAAGATCACACCCTGAATATTCACTGAAAATAGACAGTTTTGCAGCAAGAGTGAAAGCAGGGAGGCCAGTTAGAGGACTGTATCAGTAGACTAGCTGAGAAACTACTTAGTAAATGGAAGATGATGATTATCCTCACTAAATGTCAGCTATTATTACACAGCAATAATAGATGGTTATGGTATAATGGCTTCAGCACATTGTATTTTATACAGGAAGAAAAAGCACCTAAATTTGAAAATGACACACTAAAGATTAAGAATTAATTTTTTGTTAGAATGAAGAATGTATGATGGTACAAAGCAGCTCCCTCATCCTTGGGAATATTATTGCTATGTCTACATAGTACCAAAATAGCTGGTGGAAAAGTTTATATTTTAGTCATCAGATCAAAAATAAAAATAATAGATTATATTTGTTCAACCATCTGTGGCTTTAATTGAAGTCAAACTGAAGGAAAGAAGAGAAGAATGAAGAAGGGGAGGAAGAGGAAAAGAGGAGGGGGATGAGGGGGAGGGGTAGAAGAAAGGAAGGGAGGGAGAGGAATTAGGGAAGAATTTGGAGGAGGAGAAAAGAAAAAGAACAAGGAGAAGGAGGAGAGGAAAAAGGGGAAGAAGTTGTTTCATGTATTTATTTGCAAAAGACGAAGAAGGGAGTGTTCCAGAGGCTTATTGCAAAGTGATTTTTAAATAAAATTGCCCTTTTCTATTCTATAATAATATATGCCCCTTCCAGAAAGTTTGGAAACAGGAAAAAATTACAATGTTGAGAGAGAAAACATATCACCCATAGTCTACCACTCAAAGCCAACCTTGGTTTACATGGTACATTTCTTTTTGGTCTTAGAAAAATAATTATTATTTTAGGCGTTTTACATTTCATGATCATACACATATAGATTTATATTCTAGTTTTTCAGTGAACACAAAATGAATTATATTTTCTAGGTTCTTAAATTCTTTTTAAATATCACTGAAAAGAGCTATGCAATATTCTCAGCAGATATGTCATGATTTACTAATTTATTCTTGGCCAGTTTTAAAGGTTGTTTTTCTATTTCAAACAGAGTCACGGTGGCTATTTTTGTGCATAAAGCTTTTATTCCATATTTAAGATTATTTTCTTATGATAGATACCCAATATTGGGGTGATTGAAACATTTTATGACTTTTAAGGGGAATTCTCTACTGGAGGAATAAACAGATTCATGAATAAAGTAATGGAAATGACAGAACTGCTAAGCAATAAATATAAGAAAAATGAAACTACCTAAGATAGATTTTAATTAATCCTAGAATTTGATGCAAAAGTAAGGACTTTACAGAGGAGATATTTAGAGATTATTTCATTAAGTTAAATAGCAAGAAAGGATATAACTTATAAACCCTTAGATGATTAGAAATTGTCCAGCACAGCTCCAAATCAGAGGATCATAGATTATATATATTAAAGCAAAGTGGATCATTTAAAAATGATTTTTTATTGAGATCAAATGACTACAGAGTCTACATTTAGCTTGAATACAGTTTTTGAATTGTCAATGAGCTTCAAGCATGATGCTTATTAATGAAGTTGAAAAGTCCTGGCATTTTGTAATTAAATTAGTTCTATTCATCAACATGAATTAAGTGATTTATCAGCATGTTAAATAAGAGTTTTCCCTATTGTCTCCGAGATTGAGCTGAATCCTCAAAACTGAGTACAATGTGCAATAGTGTCCACACATGCTAAAGAAAGTGCTAGACACATTCATGGAGAATTTTGTAAAAGAAAGAACTCTAACCATTAGCATCAGCCACCAGCTTATTTCAGAGAAGACAAGAAATTTAAAAAAGACATTATTTGAAAGAATTTGTAGAAGTGGTTTGGGCTTTGAGTTTTCTCCTCTCCTCCACAAGCCAAGGAAGATAGTTCCTGAGATTGTGAGTGTCAATAAGAAAGTCAACCCCATCGGTAGGTTGCCTGGGTAGGAGAAACTCTGTAGACTTTTCATGGTGTGCCAGTCATGTGCTGCCTGGTGAAAAACTTGTTGGAAAAACGTGACGGATGTTCCCTGGATTTTGAAGGCTCACAAAAGAATAGAGTCAGGTGCCAGTTGTCAGCATGGATCAGCTCAAAATGGCAGGGCTTGGAGAGAGGATAACAGTGGGGACAGCTAACTTGTCCAATGTCTAGGAATGGCACTGATGCATGAGTTTTACTTTGTTCGAGTGGATGCTTTAGAGGTAGTTAGATTTGAGTCATCTGTAAAGCAATCCTAGTATCTGAAAGCGAGAATGTTCTATAGTCCCAAGTGACCAGTGATCTCGTAATTCTAAGTGACCAGTGAGCTATGGGAGCTGCAAGAGAAGTCGCCAAAAAGTGGGGAAGGAGATTGATCAGAGTTGAGTTGGGAGTATTCCAGGCCATTCAATAAACTGGTTATTACCCTATTTTAGCTTTCAAAATGAAAGCAGACCTATTGACAACCAAATATTACCTGGGGAAATATTTTAAAGCCCCCCAACTTAAGAAAATCCTACTTAGGATTGCACAAATATAGTTGTCCAATAATTCATTCTTTACCCCAAATTCAAATTTAACTTGGCATCCTGTGTTTTTGTTAAATCTAGGATTTGTTCAATCTTAGTCAAACATCATGTGTGCATACAAGCACAGACATATTACATATACATTCACATATGTTCACATATATACACATTGTATATAGACATAAACAGCAAATATTAATTTTACATATAGCCAACATTTATTGTTACTGCTTTATTTGCATGATTTCCTTTAATCTTCACAGCCACCTGTGATGTCGATGCTACTATTATCACAATTTTACAGAGGAAGAAACCAAGATTTAGAAAGGTAAAGGAACTTGATCAAAGTCACAAGGCCAGGAAGGGACAAAAGGGAATTTGAACCCAGTGAACTTGCAGCCCATAGGGATATTTGAAAGAAGAAACAAGGGAAAGGAAAGCATTCCAAATTTCCAAAAATATGATCTCAAGTTAGATTTTCGTTTGGGACAGAAACTTTGCCTTTCTCATATTGATATAAAAATAGAATTATGGCTCAAAATATCTAATTTGTGGAAACTTGACTTGTATAGACACTTTTAAATTTATTTTCTAAATAGGATCTCAAAAATAATGCCTCAAGCAAAAGCATCCTTTGATAATGGAGTGCCAGACACCAGTGGCCAACAGAAAGGAGTTTTTGTTTTGTATCTTTAACCTTTATTATTTATGTCTTTTAAAAATTAATTCATGTATTTTCTGTTTCTTCACCAAAGAGATGCAGTTGATTTTACTCGAGTAAAAGGGGTCACACGTAAGAGCTGCCGTTTTTCTGAAAGTACGCCCATTCCTTTATTTTTCTGCTAAATAAGGTGGTATAATTTGCCCTTAATGGATATGAAATGAATATGGATTGTGAACATACAATTGGAATTGCCTTTATAATCATCAAATTATTCAGCCCCAGAGATGTTATTTTTGTTGCCTTCAATAATTGAACAGAATGAATGAAAACTCCCCTTCTCTTGCTTCTCTAATTCACCACTCAAAAAACACATTAATCTCTACTAGTGGAAATGAAAAGAATTCTCTCAAGATATGTTGCCAAAAGTATGTACCTCTGGGGATTCTTTTCTCCTCATCATTTTGATATTTTTATTCATTTGAAATAATCTTAGTCCTTGAGTGGTAAAGTTCTAAAATTAATTTCATCAGTGCTATTATGTTTCTTTTGACTCTGTGCAGTATTTATCAAATTTTGCAATTCACCTATTGTGTTTTTTTAAGACTAAGCATTAGGAAAGCACATGTCAGCTTTTTAAAATTCACCATTAACCAAGTTATTCCTGAAATTATCTCCATTATTCTGGATAACTCTTTTTGGCAATCTTGATATCTCTAACCCAAACTCTTTCTAAAAAGTGGCCTAGTGGACACTTACTGGTTTTTGCCAATCACAGAGCAAGGTAGTCATTTCAATGACATGTACGGATATATATCCTCCATCAGGAAAAAAAAGTGAACTCTTTATTGTGTATTATAGATAAAGAAAGTAATTAGTAATATGAAGAGTTTTTTCCAGCTTGAGAATGCCCTTCCAGCCACAGTATTTGTCTCCCACCCCCCCTTCTCTAGACTTGCTATTGATTTCCGTTTGAGCCTGCCAATCTGGTCTATATTGTTAAGTCATCACAATTGTTGAAATGCACTCACTTAGGTTTAAACAATTCGTTATGCACATGTATAATTGATAGAGAAAATAGAAGTTATTTTTATAGAGAAAGTTTTATATATTATGTTTCAATGAATGCCTACTATGTGCCAGATGTTGTGGTAGGTATTACATATATATATATATATATATGTATATATATATATATATTCACACATACACACACAGTATCTCATCAAATCCTTGTATCAACCTTAGGAAGTAGGTAATAGTCTCAGTTGGTGAGGAAACATGCTCAGAGAGGGCAAACCACTTGCTCAAATTTACACAGCTGCTAAGAAGCATAACTGGGAGTTGAGGTTTGGTCTCTCCAACTAAACTTGTGAGTTATATCCGCTAAATAATGCTAATTCTGCATCATTCAAGCTAACTCTGTATATTCCTTCAGTTGACTGACTACTGACCTTTTGCCCAAGGACACACGCAGCAGCATGTCAAAACATGCTCAACTCTTCTCTAAATTCAATACAATTAGACTCACCTAGCTTTTATGTAAAATAACCAGATGGCTGTCTTTCTTTTAAAAATACTTAAACATTGTGCAGATGCTGCTGTGGGTGTACAGACCCAGAGAACACTGTGAAAAATGGTAAAGGGGAGTCATGAATTCTCCTAGTGTATATATGAAAAGGGGATGCTAAATATGCTACATAGAGAAGGTGCATTTTATCTCTCACCGCTGTGCCTGGCCATCACTAGCAAGTGTTGGTGATTATGATAACTGTAAACCCTTGCCAGAGAGATTATTTGACTAAGGTCTTCATTTTCTTTGCATGCACATATTTTTTAATTCAATTTTATTGAGATATAGTCACACACCATACAGTCATCCAAAGTATACAATTATTTACAATACCATCATATAGTTGTGCATTCATCACCACAGTCAACTTCTGAATATTTTCATTGCTCCCCCAAAATCAAAAAAAGAATAAAAATAAAAGTAAAAAAGGAACACCCAAAACATCCCATACTCCTTATCCCCCCTATTATTTATTTATTTATTGTATTTATTTTATTACTCATCTGCCCATACACTGGATAAAGGAAATGTCAGTCACAAGGTTTTCACAGTCACACGGTCACATGATAAAAGCTATATAGTTATACAGTCACATCAAGAATCAAGTCTACTGGATTACAGTTCAACAGATTCAGGTATTTCCTTCTAGCTATTCCAATACACTAGAAAGTAAAAAGGAATATCTATATAATGCACAAGGATAACCTCCAGATTAACCTATCAACTCTGTTTGAAATCTCTCAGCCACTGAAACTTTATTTTGTTTCATTTCTCTTCCTCCTTTTGGTCAAGAAGATGTTCTCAATCCCATGATGCTGGGTCCAGGCTCATCTCTGGGAGTCATGTCCCATGTTGCCAAGGAGACTTACACTCCTGGGAGTCATGTATGCATATATTTTTATTTGTTTATTTATTGCATATATTTTTAACATCAAATAGACTTTTTTTAGAAAATGATGTCTAAGTTTGATTCTTTATATGGTGTGACTGTGTGATTGGCAAACTACTTCTGTAAAGGGCCAGAGTAAATATTTTCGGGTTTGTGGGCCAGACGGTCGCTATCGCAACTACTAAACTCTGCTGTTGTAGTGTGAAAATAGTCATAGCCAATGCACAAATGGATGGGCATTGCTGCATTCCAATAAAACTTTATTTCCAAAAACTGGTGATGGAATAGATTGGTCAAAGGGTCATGGTCTGCTGAAATTTGCTTTATACCATAATCTCATTGGTCATTCACACCACATACACAGAGACACACACATGCCGCTTTTTGAAATAGAAGCGCATCATTAATACTATGCCTTTTAAAATCAATATTGTAGGCAGAAACTTATATGAAGTTGCTGATAACATGCAGTTGCAGGTTGTTTAATTCTTCCCTCATTGTTAGCCCTCATCTTCTGAATGAACTACCAGATAATTAAAATGAAAGTTGGTTGCATTGTATTTGAGAAAGGGATTGGCGGCAATAGATTACAGTTCTCTTCAGTTTTAATTGAAAACCAAGTTAAATTAGCCCCACCTTGGCATGGTTCTATAAAGGAGTTCATTATGAGCAATTATAAAAGTAATGCGCAGTCTAAGAGCACTTTTCTATTTATACTATTGCCGTAATTAAGGGTCTGTCCACATTTTTAAGGGCCCTTTTAAGGCTTTTCAAACTCAGCCTTCCATATTCTCTTCAGAGTAAAACCTGGTAAATAAAAATGACCTTGGGTTGGGATGGGGAGGGAGAAAGGGACTTTAGTTTAGATAGCAAATACTGGTTTCCTGGAATATTGGAGATGGGTGAGAAGTCCAGCTCCCATTCAAAAATCCTATGTGAGATTTTCAGGCCCAACCATGGACAATTACAAAGGCTTCACCTGGCAATCCTCGTGGGGAAAGCTGTCTTCCCTACACAGGCTTGGTGCACAGCCAGTGCATTGCAGTCTTTGAAGGAAGTTTGCAGTCAAAGAGTGAGCACCCCAAGAGTCAGCACCCCGTGGCCTGGCCTGGCCTGCTCTTACCTATGTTTGTATTCCTAACTTGAGGCCTTCCTGAAGTACCTCTCTTGAGATCTCCTGATGGGGGAGAGAGAGAGACCTGTAAGACACTTTTCTCCACTCTGATTCAGTAGTTTTCCATTCCTATCCCCCCATCCTCTCCCAGCTCTCAGGTCTATAAAACCACAGGAGCCTCTTGTTTGGGGCTCCCTGAACAGTGAGACTTTTGTGTTGATCCATCTGACCTTTGATCAATGGTGCCCTTCCATGGGAAAATGGAACAGGATGGAGTTGGCATCTTTCTTCAGTTTACCCTCTTGCTTATACTATCATAGTGATTAAAGGCTCCACTGCTACCTCCATTTTGGCTTGATTGTTGTATTAATCAACTACTTACGATCTTGGCAACTCAACTCAGCTCTTGAGAATGGGTGCTTGTTTTGTTTTATGGGAAAGACTTCTAAAGAACACCAAGACCTGTTTTGTAAGCTTAACAAAAGCCCACATATTCAAAGGTTGACTTAAACTCAATTATTTACAGTTTCATTCTAAATATGCGGTTTCACATGGTTAAAGTGCTTCCAAGAGAATTCTAGGGAATACTCTGATAATGTGTTTAGGTTTGAAGTAACAGACAGAAAATAATTCACAGACAGACCTAGAACACAGAACTCCACGAGGCAGATTGCACAGCATGCCTAAGGGAAAATATGAGAAATTTTTGGATTATATATGTGTTTCAGTTAGGGCTGGATATTTGTGATAGCCTTCTCAGATTAATTTTCTGCCATAATGAGATAGAAAACATGACCACCAAGGAGCCATTTCCCAGTCAAGTGTAATGAAATGCTTGAATTATTGGAAAAAGTTAATGCTTTACGGTACTTTATAATGTTCATTAACCTCCACAACAAAGCTGGACAATATCCTTTATTTCCATTTCTTTTTACATGTTTACAAAGCTACACAACCCAGAACAGAATAAAAAAATTCGTTTAATGTAAGATTTGCTTAAAACACAAGCTCAAAATATTTGAATAAAGCCCAATTTCCATAATATGATTCTCAAGTTCCTCAAAATCTGACTCCAGCCCTCTTTTGCAGGCTTATGTTCTGCTATGTCCTTCTCTGCACCCTTTGCTCTACCCAGATAGGATTGATTTCCTTTTCATGTTCTTCCTCCACTTGGATAGCCTTCCCCTTCCTCCTGCACCTCAAGCCTTCCCAACCTCCCAGAGCTCAGTGGAACGTTATCACTTCTTCAAGTCTCCCCCTGCCTACTTCCACCCCAGTTCAAATCATCATCTCCCTTTCTATTTAAAAGAAGCTATTTTCTTTTCAGCCAAGATGTAAGCTCTGTGTTATTTGCTCATGGATTCTAAATGTCTTGATCTGGCCCTGGTCTCAGTACATTTTTGTTGATTTAACAAGAACCAAACTTGGCAGAACTATGGGAGTTCCCACCAAGGAATAGACAACCCAATAAGCATCTGGCTGCCCTCCATAATAAAAAAATGGATATTCTGATTTGTGGGGTAAAATTTTTGATTAATGCAAGAGCATGAACTTCTAGAAAAATCTAGTATAGGAATCCATGAGGAATCTGATCCTTGCTCACCTGAATTCTTGCCTGGGAAGCAGCCGTTTTGCAGCTAATACATTGTTGCTGATTCGCTGACTCACCTAGTTTGTGTGAAATGGCATCTAGGTCTGCAATTGCTCTACATTTCCTGGATTTACCTTCATATTTTCTGACTCCTGGGCCAGATGTGTGTGTTTAGCTCTGTGACAAAGGACCCCAACTTCTGCAGGAGATCTATATCTATATCTATACCTATATCTATATCTATATCATCAACATCTATTTTTATAATCCTCTCTCTCCTACTAGTTCTGCTTCTCTGGTTGCACTCCTTTCTGCAGGTTGATTGCTATTAAATGCCATGCCCCAAATACTGGTGACTTCCCTGTTAATCCCCTTGAAGTAGAATCATGGCATACAGGCATAACTCATTTTATTGTGCTTTGCTTTATTATGCTTTGCAGATATTATGCTTTTTCCAAATTGAGGGTCTGTGGCAACCCTGCATCTCGCAAGTCTGTCGGCACCACTTTTCCAACAGCATGTGCTCACTTTGTGTCTCTGTGTCACACTTTGGTAATTCTCACAATATTTCAAGCTTTTCATTATTATTATATCTGTTACAGTGATCTGTGATCTTTGCTGTTGCTATTGTAATAGTTTGTGGGCACCACAAGCTGCACCCATAGAAGTCACAGAATATAATGGATTAATGTTGTTTGTGTCTGACGGCTTCACTTACTGGCTGTTGCCCCATCTCTCTCCTTCTCCTCAGGCCTCCCTATTCCATGAGACACAACAATATTGAAATTAGGCCAATTAATAACCCTACAATGGCCTCTAAGTGTTCAAGTGAAAGGAAGATCTCACTATAAATAAAAAGCTAGAAATGATTAAGCTTAGTGGGGAAAGCATGGAGAAGTCCAAGAAAGGCCAAAAGCTAGGCCTCTTGCACCACAGTTAGCCTAGTTGTGAATGCAAAGGAAAAGATCTTGAAGGAAATTAAAAGTGCTTCTCCAGTGAACACATGAATGACAAGAAAGTAAAACAGCCTTATTGCTGATATAGAGAAAGTTTTATTGTCTGGATAGAAGATCAAACCAACTGCAACAGTCCCTTAAGCCAAAGCCTAATCCAGAGCAAGGCCCTAACTCTTCAGTTCTAAGAAGGCTGAGAGATGGGAGGAAGCTGCAGAAGAAAAGTTTGAAGCTAGCAGAGGTTGGCTCATGAAGCTTAAGGAAAGGAGCTGACTCCATAACATAAAAGTGCAAGGTAAAACAGCAAGTGCTGACAAAGAAGCTGCAGCAAGTTATCCAGAAGATCTAGCTAAGATAATCAATGAAGGTGGCTACACTAAACATCAGATTTGCAGTGTAGATGAAAAAGCCTTCTACTGGAAGAAGATACCATCTAGGACTTTCGTAGCTGGAGAAGAAAAGTTAATGCCTGGCTTCAAAGCTCCAAAGGATAGACTGACTGTCTTGTTAGGGGCTAAATACATCCAGTTACTCTAAGTTGAAGCCAATGCTCATTTACCATTCTGAAAATCCTCGGGCCCTTAAGAATTATGCCAAATCTACTCTGCCTGAGCTCTATCAATGGAGCAATAAAGCCTGGATGACAGCACATTAGCTTACAATATGGTTTACTGAATATTTGAAGTCCACTGTTGCGACCTTCTGCTCAGAAAAAAAAATCTTTTCAAATTATGACTGCTCATTGACAATGCATCAGGCCACCCAAGAGCTCTGATGGAGATGTACAATGAGATTGATGTTGTTTTCATGCTTGCTAACACAACATCCATTCTTCAGCCCACAGATCAAGGAGTCATTTCAACTTTCAAGTATTATCATTTAAGAAATAAATTCCATAAGGCTATAGCTGCCATAGATAATGATTCCTCTGATGGATCTGGGCAAAGTAGATTGAAAACCTTCTAGAAAGGAGTCAACATTCTAGATGCCCTTAAGAACATTTGAGATTTACAGGAGGAGGTCAAAATATCAACATTAACAAGAGTTTGGAAGAAGTTGATTCCAACCCTTATGGATGACTTTCAGGGGTTCAAGACTTCAGTGGAGGAAGTAACTACAGATGTGGTGGAAATAGCAAGAAAACTCAAATTAGGAGGGGAGGCTGAAGATGTGACTTAATTGCTGCAATGTCATGATAAAACTTGAACTGACGAGGTGCTGCTTCTTATGGATGAGCAAAGAAAGTGGTTTCTTGAAATAGAAACTACTCCTGGTAAAGATTCTGTGAACATTGTTGAAATGACAACAAAGGATTTAAAATATTGTCTAAACTTAGTTGATAAAGCAGCAGCAGGGTTTGAGAGAATTGACTCCAATTTTGAAAGAATTTCTGCTGTGGGCAAAATGCTACCAAACAGCATCACATGCTGCAGAGAAATCTTTCGTGAAAGGAAGAGTCAATCAGTGGGACAAACTTCAATGATGTTTTATTTTAAGAAATTGCCACAGCCACCCCAACCTTCATCAATCACCACCCTGATCAGTCTGCAGCCATCAACATTGAGGCAAGACCCTCCACCAGCAAAAAGATTATAACTCGCTGAAGGCTCAGAAGATTGCTAGCATTTTTTAGCAATGAAGTATTTTTAAATTAAGGTATGCACATTGTTTTTTTTTTTTTTTTTTTTTTACTAGCAGAACATCACAAGTTTATTTCAGTTGTAACAGCAATGTTAAAATTGACAAGTTTAATTCTTAACCGCACCAGGTAAACTTAGCCATTTAAGTATTTTTAAAGTTATTCCCTCCAAAAAACTGAGGGAGCTTTTCTTTTCCACCACCACACACAAAGATTTCCCAATAGTTCTATTTTTGGAGGACTTTCAATTGATAAGTAAACTGCTTTGGGGGATATTTCAGAACTTTGTTACCAAATGAAAACTAATCTGGACAAATTATATATTGCATAGATATATCTACAGATTCTCTTCTTTAGAACAGAAATCAATTATCATCTAGTATAATTTTTACCTATTCATCACACAGTAAAAACTATCTATCCTGAAAAGTATGATGGACACATTCTGTGATCTTCCAGTTAATAGATTTATTGTAATACCTCCAACAAGAGAATTTTTATTATATGTCAAAATTACCAACTCAACATGGGACACACAATTCAGTCTTTACTGATTCACAGGCATATGAATTAGTGCCCAGCTTTTCTCTCTCCTTAAGTGGATGGAATTGATGCAGGACGATTAACCCTTTACAAACATTTACAATTTAGGTTAAGTTATTGAAAAGTGTGGAAAAAAGAAAACTATAATGACAGGGAGCCTGCACAATCAATTCAAAATTTAATTTTTTTTCCCTCCTTAAATAACATTTACTTAATTGTCATGAGGCAGCTATTCTGTTTTCAATAACCACATTTAGGGATACATTCATAGGACTGTTTAGATAGTCCAGGCAAAATGGTTATAGAAATAGAGGCAGTGTCATCTCAGAAAATTCATTTACATATCAAAATCTATTTTGATAACCTGAAGCTTACAAAAAGAGTGAATTCTTCAAACTAATGCCTTCTGTAACTCAAGCACTCTTCTCTTGGCAAGAGCAAGCTGAAGTTTATCCACGAAAGTTAAAGGTGCTTAACATGAAACCTTTCTTCTAAGCCTAGATTCAGACTGCTTAAAAAACTGATGCTCAAGAAACAGCATGGTCTTTGTAGATTTTTACTATCTTAAGACTGGAGCCCTATATGTTCATTCATCAACTACCTTCCTTTTCTGTATTATTCTTGGCACTCAATAAGACTGTTTAAGTCTATTACACTTTCACATTCTCAAATAAGAACTTAGGATTATAAAATGTGCATAAATATTTTGTAAATAGCATATCTGGAGAGATGACACTTTCATACCAGAATTTTACATAAGAGGATAAACGTTATGAATCAACCTTCCTTTCAAAGTCAAGCAAGAGAAAACTCAAGCCTTGTGTAGTTTTAAAATCTAATGGGACATTGTAAAAGGTCATCAGTATTGACAATCTAAAAAAATTTAAATATTGAAGATGGGACTACGGGGAGAAAAGACGAAAATTTCAGATGTTTCCCATCTTTCAAAAAAAACTGATCAATATCAAAGCCACTTGTCTACGTGCCAGAAAATATTCTGGCATAAGTCAGTTCTGTCAGTAGAGGAGGTCACAGTGACATGTGCATTATTAACACTTCTAGACTTCTACTTTTCCAAGAATAGAAGCAATACGTTCAACAATTCCACTCTTCCCCAAATCCTTAAACTCAACACTGTAGGCACAGAGTGTAATCAAACCTGGGATGTTCTCCAACAGGTAAGCAAAGGCGCAGCTATGTTCTCAAAAATACTGCCTAGATATTCTTCCCTATTAAATCAAACACTCAGAGGCCACAGGTTTAGCAGCCTGCATTAGCTGACATTAAATGCATTTTTTGTGCCACAAATACAGCTAAACTTCCTTTTAAGTACTTTTTAATATGTCCAAGAGAAAACACCTGCTTCAGGTTTAATTAGGGGTCTTGACCAATAAGGACATAAACTCCATTTTTAACAATGTTGACTAAAACTACTATTGGGTTCACTGAAGAAAAAGGGCAGGAGAAAAAAAAGTAAATCACAACAAACCTCTTTAGGTCAGTTAAAGGCATATCTCTAGCTGGGATATTAAAATAAATTAATCTCACCAGCTCACACTCTAAAAGTTAATTCCACTGGTAACAATCAACAGCAGGAAAAACAAACCTGCTAACAACCAGCCCACTCATTAGCAAAAAGCAGTTTAACTCAAATACTGAGACCAAAGTATAAACACTACCTAACCAAACTGCCCCATCTACCTCAACCACCAGCAAAGAAGAAAGGAAATAACTGCATTAAAAAAACAAAAAACAAAAACAACAACAACCAAAGCTTAAGTATTTCTTACAAGGATAATAATGGTCCAACTCCTGAGATGGTGCTCAGAAGGACTAACAGTGGAGTGAAGGCAATGTTTAGGGATTAGCATCCCACAAATAGTCTTTAAAAAACCCAAAGTACCACAAACACACTAACTTGTCTATGAATTAGAGAACAAGATATTGCTGCTGCTTCTTTTTGTCTTTTGAAATATACAGTATTTTGTAGGCTCTGCCCTTCAATGTGAAAGCAGGACATTTTAAAAAATTAGCTAAAAAATTTGAAATTATTTAACACCCCAATTTTTAGAACCATATACTTTAACTGTGAAACTAAACATACCTACACCTTCTCCCTCCCTCAATGAAACCACCTCACGAAAGTCAGAAAACTCAAACAATCCAAACATGATTAATGTCCTTGAAAGTATTAAAACTTTTAGAGAAAAGGAAGGAAAGATAGAAAAAAGAAAGAAAGAGAAACAAGAATAAGGAGGGGGGAAGCGTTAAAAGAAAGAAGGGGAAAAAAATCAGTGGGCCTCTCTTTTATTTGGCGACAAGCAAGTGCAAGAAAGTTCATTTGTAATTTGTTCAGTTGTCTGTTTTATGCACATCTGCATTCTGGCCAGAAGGGACTTTGAGTTTTATGCACATCTGCATTCTGGCCAGAAGGGACTTTGAGGTTTTTCTGCAACACATGAGCATCTGCAGGCTCTATCCTCTTATAATAGTTCTTCTTTGTCTCAATAATCTCAAAGCCAAACTTCCTGTAGAAGTCAATTGCTGACTCATTGCTGATCTGGACATGCAGATAGATGTTGTCAAAAGTGCCATCTTTTTCACAGATGTTTAAGACATGATTTAACATTTTAGTTCCTATTCCTAGCCTTCGGTAAGGTGCCAGACATCCTAGTGTCATGATGTAAAGTCTCTTCTGATTCTGTGAATGATCCACCCTACAGCATACCGCACCTACTGCAATATCATTGAAATAGGCAAGTTTCGCCAGCTCGCCAACCTCCAGTACATCCTTGTAGAATTTGTCATTGTAGCTGACTGGAAAGATGACTTGGTTTAATCTCTTCAACTGTTTAATATTGTGTGGTGTCACATCTCCTAGCTCGATCCGGCCTTTCATCTTCCCCGTCTGCTGAGGCCGTCGTTACCACCGATATCAACGCCGTCGCCGCCGCCGCCCTGTGCTCTTCGCGCCCTCAGCTCGGGCCACTCTACCCTACAAGCCAGTCTCCTAGCCTGGGGCAGGGATCTGAGCGGGTGACGGAGGCCGCGAGAGTCAAGCGCGGCCCTGTGTCTCCGGAGGGGGCGGGGATGTCTCCCGCCACCGCGCTGGTGCCGCCGCTTCTCGCACATTGTTTTTTTAGACACAATGCTACTGCACACTTACTGGACAACAGTATAGTGTAAACATAACTTTTATGTTTTGTGTGACTTACTTTATTTTGATAGTCACTTTATTGCAGTGGTTGGAACCAAACCCACAGTATTTCTGAGATATACCTGTATGAAAATTGGTGTCTGCCTCTTTTTTCAATGGAGAGTCCCTCAGTCAACTTTGTGATGAATCAAACTGAAGGAAGAAGTTTCTGCATTTCTCTTTTCAAAGAAAAGCAACATATCAGGGAAATTTTAGAAGAAATAGATGAAGCTGTAATTAAAAGACAGTGGAATCCAATTTATTTTACATCTAGGGTGAAATGTCAGTAATGTATATTTTAGAGGTATAACCTCAGAACTCAAACTTAGTGTGCTTGCCAGGCATCAAAATTGTGCAGTATTTCAGCAACTGCTACATACTTCCTTTTTAATATATTGTTCTATAAAATATTTTCTCCTTTATGCAATGCTACCAACTCTGCCATTTTGACCTTCAAATGATCTTCAGATATAAGGGGTTTGTTTGTTAATATATGGGAGAGTGTGAATTGTGAGGCTCTTGAGTGGAATCTTATGAGAGTATGCGCACATACTTGTCTTTAGGAACAAGCATATTCCCTTATTTATGGCCTTCCAGGCGTGCTCCACCTGTCTGTATGATGAAAGATGTTTATTCTTATGACAACTGAGAATTAAATAGGGCAAGAGAGTTGAAGAGAAAGTTTATCCTAGGGTTGGCCATGCATCATAAACCCTAGGGAAACCTTAAGGGCTCCTCTGCCTCAACCCCTACCAGTGGTGGGGAAATGAAGGGGAATGGAGTTGCAACTTGGGTCTAAGAAGGACAGGAAGTATGCTGGGCAGTGGGGCATCTCATGAGAGGAAAAAAGGAATTGCAGATAATAATAATAACAACAGATGTGTATTGGCATTTAATATTTGCCAGACGTGCTGGGTTGGATATATTATGTCCCCCACAAAGCCATGAACTCTTAATCCAGTCCTGTGGGATATTTGGATTAGGTTGTTTCCATGGAGATGTGACTTGCCCAACTGTATGTGATACTTTTGATTAGCTTATTTCCATGGAGGGGTGGCCCTACCCATTCAGCGTGGGTCTTGATTGGTTTACTGGAGTCTTAAAAAGAGCCATCACAGGCCCAGATTACTGTAGCTGAGGGAGACGTTTTGGAGATGGCTGTTGAAAGCAGACTTTTACTAGCCCAGAGTATGCCTGGGGGAAACCAAGAGAACATCCCCGGATGCTTAGAGAGAAATGTCGTGGAGAAAGCCATTTTGAAACCAGAACCCCAGAGCAGACGCCAACCACGTGCCTTCCCAGCTAACAGAGGTGTACCAGATGCCATTGGCCATTCTTCAGTGAAGGTATCTTCTTGTTGATGCCTTAATTGGACACTTTCATGGCCTTCAAACTGTAACTTTGTAACTTAATAAACTCCCTTTATAAAAAGCCAATCCATTTCTGGTATTTTGCATAAAGGCAGCATTAGCAAAGCAGAACACCAGGCGTGGTGATCAGTGCTTTACCTGCATTATCTCACTTAATCCTCATGCAACCCTAAAAGGAAGGGGATGTTAATTCATCCCACTTTAGATATAGAGAGGGAAACTGAGGTCAGAGAGGTTATACAAATGTGACTCTGCCATACTCATTGAGTTCTTACTATGTGCCAGGCACTGTTCTAAGTGACTTATGTCTATTTTTAATCTTTAATCTTCATGACACTATGATGTAAATACAGTTGAGGAAACTATGGAAATCCTGGCATATTGATCCATGAACTTGCACTTTTAATCCCTACACTTTCTAGTAGCTTAACCTCTCTTTGGTTTTCTTTTATTGGAATCCCTTTTCCTGTCTGCTTTGCTTAGCACTGTTTGATGGTCTATTCACATCGATGTGCATGGAATTTATCTCCTGGTCCCTGTTATTTCCTACCATATCTCCTAAGTCCAGGGACCACCTAGTAGGACCAGAGTGGGGGACCCAGAGTGAAGAGCCCTGGGGTGAGGCCTATACCAACTTTATTTGGGCCTTTGAGGAAAGGGGTTCTTGTTTTCCCAGGCTTTGCTTTTCCAGCCCATCTCTCTCGTTCAGGGTGGTAAGATCCAGAAAGAGGACTAGAAGAGAACTCAGCCATACTTCCATATTTTGTATGAAACTCAAACTTTGCCTCATTTTGTCTGGGCCACATTGTTTTAGCCTTGGGAGCTGCCTGTCTCTTACCTATTTTAGGTACATCTGTTCAATGTTAAATTTTGAATTGAGTGATCTTACCCAAAACAAAAGGAATTCAGAAAGAATATGAATTATTATTTTTTTAAACAAAGATTGTAGAATGTGATCCAGAGTTAAACCAATTAGTGTAGGTGCCTTCTGATATTAAGAAGCTAATTTCTCAGGCAAAGTTATTTTTGAGTAATATAATTGGGGACTTTTTCATCAGTTTCACTCTGACAGACCATCTGTTGGCTGTCAACCATGGGTTTTTGCCTTCAGTAAGTACTGTCATTTTATAAACTATGCACTATTTTTACTTTGTAGCTATTATGTGAATAACATTGAACACTTGAAAGAAACTTCCCTGTTATCGTACTAAGATTCAAAGATTCCTAATTATGAATCAAGTAATTTAGTAGCACAAACTAAAGGTTGAGTTAAGAGCATTTTATTTTCCTTAGGCATTTTCCCCTTATTTTAGCTATCACTGAGTATCCAACTACCTCCCCAACATAACCTTCTGTATTTTTCACCTCACACAAAGTTAATTTGTAGTTTTAGTCAGCACCAATGGTATCTACACTATAATTTCTAAAAAACAGAGGCATTTAAACTTTGCAGATTTGGATGGCTTATTTTTGGAGTGTCTTTTAAATTATCTTAGCCACAAGCCATTTCTAAATAAACACAGCTTAAAAACCAGGAGAGATATCAATTACAATTTTTTGTTTCATATCATGATCCTCAACACCCTGCTTTTGTACTTAATGCATAATATATCTGTAAGGATTCTTGAATGCAAGCAACAGAAGCTGACTCTTGCTGAGTGAAAAAAAAGGAAGTCATGGGAAGGATATCAAGAGCTCATAGAATTAAAAAAATGTAAGGTTAGAGTTGGGAAATGGCAGGCAGCAAGGCATTTATGGAAGAATCAAGAAGCAAAAAGCACAGCTGCTGTCCCTTCCTCACCACCACGTAGGACTCTCCTGCTCTTGGTCATTACTGCCACTGCCAATGGGATGGGACACCACAGCATTTACCATAAAGAGTCTGAACTGAACCTTCATCTTTGTGTCACTTATTCCAGATTCAAAGTCTTAGCTGGAAGTGCCCTTTTGGCCCTGCCATATCATGTATGCAGTCCCCTGCCACAAGATGAAGAATGCAATACTCACCCACTTTGGTGACTTAGATTAGTTACATTACTTAAAGTAGGGCAAAGTAATTGCATCACATGAGGACTGTATCTGTTGGGAGATTTGCCAAAGAAGGAAGGGGGTTGGAATGCTGGATAGACAAAAAGAGGTCAGATATTCCCTACATGCAGACTGATGAGTAGTACTCAATTTTATTTAGTCTCATGTAAAACTATGACTCTATTCACCCAACAGACAAGTAACATTTTGATTCTAATATGCAGTTCTTTTTTTTGGCTCTAAAAGAGTTATTTTAATTTGTGATTTATTTCTGTTACATGAATGTCCCACTAAAAACATGGGCTCAGTAGTTGGTAAGTGTGAATAGATTAACATATCTTTGCCAACTGTGTGATCTTGAGTAAGTTCCTTAACCTCTCTGTGCCTCAATTGCCCTACCTGTAAAATGGGAAAAATGCCTCCTTTGCTGCATTATTATGAAGATCACATGATATAATGAATGTGTGCTGAGTACGCGGTAGCTGGCATACAGCTCAATAAATGGAATTTCTAGTTTCCATACTGTAAATATACGTCACTAGCATTGTCTGCACCCACAAATTCACAAATTAATTCGACTTCATCTCAGTTTTTTATAGTTCAGTTACAAAAATGTGAGAATTTTATTCCACCTGACCACATAACTGATTGACTGAATTTTTCACTTCGTCTAGCTTTTAATTTAATGTTTTATTGTCTTAAGTGAATTTTATATGAGGTTAAGTGAAGTTGAAGAATATCATCATCATGTTGAATTACTGCTGATTTATGTCATCAAAAATCTATGTTAATAAACTCCCAAAGAACAGGAGCGTTGTTTTGTTTTTGCTTTTGGTTTTCTGGGAGAAAATTACATCAGACACAATTCTTTTAGCATTCATAGGCCTTAAGTACTCTTGTGTCCTGTACGTATTTTCTTTATTGTTATTTATTTTTCTTTCCTGAGTTTTTAATCCCCAGATTTGGTCAGTCTTTTAATCCTTGCTCTGTTGGAAAAGCACTTCATGGCACATCTATGCCAACCATTATTAACTAGGAGTTGTGGAAATTATTCAGGGTTTAAAACATTTAAATCATCACTGTCTTTGATGCATTCTTTAATATTTCAATGACTCAAGATTTTAGAGTTTTCTCAAGGCTAAAATGTCCTTGTTTGATATATTCCACAGTCTCCACCTCAACTCTAACCCCACTCCCCAACCTCAGACAACTAATTAACAGTTTAGAAAATATTGGCTGATGCCAAGCAGTTTTTCTGTGTTCTTTCTGTACCTTCCCTCCTGCTTGGAAATTCCCATCCTTCCTTAATTATTCTCTGAATTGTTACTGATGTTTGGGAAGGCTGTTTGCTGCAGCCTTGCTATATACAGTTCTGCAGTTTGAACACAAATAATATGGTAACATGCATAGTACTTATTGTGATATTCATGTTCTGCTCTGGGCAATACCAAATAAAGAATATTGCCACTCGGATCTCATTTACATCAGCCAAATATTTCCACAATTCTGATATCAGGGTGTATTATGATGAGGATAAAAATAGCAGCTTGAGTGCTCAAGAAGACTGGAGATGAACTTCCTTCTATACACAGCCACCTACCTCTGGGATCTAGGGCATTAGAGATCCCTAGGAGATATATTGCAAGATTAAATCTTGTAAATTGGTGAATATCAAATGTCTAGTGGATTTCATGCCATTTTACCACAAATTTGTAAAGGTAACTGCAGTTATCTTTGGAGCTTTGTACCCCAGAAAAACATGTTCTTAAAGCTAATCCATTCCTGTGGGTGTTAACCCATTGTAAATAGAACCTTTTGATGAGGCTACTTCAGTTAAGGTGTGGCCCAACTGACTCTGGATGGATCTTGATTCTATCACCGAAGGCCTTATAGGGAAGGCCACAGAGAGAGAGAGAAATTCAAAGGGAGCGGCCAGAAGCTAAACATCAACAGAACCCCCGGAAGAGAAGGGAGAAGCCAGGAGAGGCCACCATGTGCACTGCCATGTGACAGAAAAGCCAAGGACCAAGGATCACTGGCAGCCAGTCCCAGAATGCCACAGTCTTCTGGGAGAAAGCATCACCTCAATGACACCTAGTATTTGGACTCTTCTAGCCTCAAAACCATGACCCAATAAATACCCATTGTTTAAGCCAACCCATTGCATAGTATTTGATTTTGCAGCCAGGAAACTAAAACAGTAATGATTGATGGTGTGCTCTTGACTGTTTAACCACTGGCTTGAAGGTTGGGTGCGGTAGTCCAGACTTATAGAATTTACTGATTTTCATGGTGTAAGTACTCCCAAGGTGGTCAGTTTCAAGCTACTAATATGACATTGTAAGGGAATTGGGAAAAAAAGTACTATCAGGTCTCATGATGTTCCAGCACACCACTGCATATATACTTAAACCACTCCATTTCTCATGAAACAAAAGCATCATACAGTGTGTGATCAGGAAAGACAGCTTCTACAGTCAACATGAAGTATTACAGTTTAACTAAAACTCTCAGATTTAAAGGCAAAAGGAGCCCATTATATCACCGAATTCATAGTTTAAGAATCTTCCAAAGGAGTGAAACAAAAAAAAAAAAAAAAAAAAGGAACATTTCTTTTTAAAGTGCAATTGGTGGAAAAAGCCACTTCACAGGCTAATTAACACACTGTTATTGTGGTCACAAGCCAGATGCTGCTTTTTTAAACTGGGAAAAGGTCAGTGGGAAATGAAGCCACTTTGATTGGGTCCTTATTCACTTGAGACAATGCAAAACGAGGATGTGCTGAGAAAGGCTTTATCAAGAGTGACTTCTCACGTCATGTAAAACAAAAAACACTTGCCTTGGACTTTCAATCTACTTAACATGTTTTGTTCAGGGAATGAAGAGGATATACATTTTGAAGCTTTTACACATGTGCTTTTCATACTCAGGGTACTGAAAATCACTGGGCTGCTGAGGGATGCTTGCAGCATAAAGACGACAGGTTGGGCTTGTTGGAGAACAGGATTTTCCCCGGTCTGTTTTTCGTACTCACTTGCATAGTAGGTGCTGTTGTGCTGACCATTTGCATTGAGACAGCAAGCCGTTTTTTTTTTTGCTTGAGCCACCCCTCTATGAGTTCAATCCCATCAATTTCTTGAAAGCTTCTGTTTTGGTTTGCTAAAGCTGCTGGAATGCAATATACCAGAAATGGGTTGGCTTTTACAATGGGGATTTATTAACTTACAATGTACAGTCCTTAGGTTGTGAAATTGTCCAGATTAAGACATCAACAGGATGACACCTGGACTCTGAAGACAGCCTGCTGGCATTTGGGACACCGCTGTCACATGGGAAGAAAGACACATGGCGATGTCTGCTGATCCTTGTCTCTGCAGTTTCATTGCTTCAGCTTCTGGCTTCTCCGATTGTGAGTTTTGCTGTAAACTTCTCTGGGTTTTCTGTGTGTCCTTTATCCTCTTATAAAGGACTCCAGTAAGAGGATCAAGACCTTGACTGGGGCAGGTTACATCTCAGTTTAAATAACCTAATCAAAAGGTCCCACCCACCATATGTCTACACACACAGAAATGGATTAAAAGATCATGATTTTTGGGGGCCCATAACAGCTTCAAGCTACCACAGTTTCACTGTCAGAAACTCACAAAATGGGAGGCATGGAGGGATTCTGGGAGATAATCGTGATTCCACAGGGAATCTAACTGGAGAGTGACTTCTGAAGCTTCACACAAAGAGTGACACAGTCAGGCACTGAAGAAAAAAATCAAACAAACATTTTTCCTAAAGTCTAGTCCTCCTCTCACCTCATTCAGTGTTCCCTTTGTCCATCCCTTGGCACCATTGTAGGATCATCCACGTGGTTAACTAGCCCCCTACAATCCACCCCACATTGAAAGTTCTGTCCAGTCTTTGGGTTGCCCAATTGGTGGCTCACTTTGACCGTCATTTGGTTCTTAAAAGTGTGGAGTGGTCATCATAAATTGCCATAAATACAGCATGTCTTCAGTTATACTTCCTGAAATGCACTCAAAGCAAGTGCTTAGCTGCTTCAGGCTCTTTTGCTTTGTCTAATAATAATAATAATAATAATAAATGACTTTCATGTTGAGTGCTTTGTAGTATTATTTGTTTTATAAGTGCCCTGTAACATTATATTTTTCCTTTAATCTTTACCAAAGTCCTGGACAGGGGTTTCATTAGCCCCATTTTACAGATAGGAAACTGAGACCTAGTGGGGGTTCAGCTGCAAGCCAAATTTGCATTCAGTTTTATCTGTCTCCAACACATATCATCTTGAAACTCTTAAGCCACTTAAAACTTTAATCACGCTCCACAGATTGCAACAGTGAAATTGCTTCAGAAAGGAATAGGTTTGCAGGAGTCAACTTGTTTCATACAATTTTCTTGGTCAGCCTCTAATTTTTAAAAGGCATGAGCAAATACCGACTTTGTGAGGGCAAGCAGAAGTTAACTAGGTTCTTTCAAATGAATTTATGGAGAGAAAATCAAACTCTCTTTAACCAATGAAAGCACGTGTGTTTGAGAGGTCAAGGTAAAAGTCTTCTCCTGGAGAATGTCTGTTTTCTGGGGCATGTTTGCTGCTGCGGCTTGATTATTTTGGGCTGTCCTAGAACACCATATAGCACAGCTACAGAATTCATTTTAATTTCTGGAGGCCTCTCACTGGGGAAATCTCTGATGCATTCAAGGACTGTTACACTAAAAATGTTCTTAGTTGGTTTTATCATTTGATGTAAGTGTAATGATGTTAAATACATGAATGCAATAGCATTTACCATCTCCTTGACTCCTTCACCTTGGGAAAGATGCATGGGTCTTTCTGACAGTTCATTCTATACTCATTTCAGGAAATTATAGAGGGCAAGGAGAAAATGGAGCCATGAAGATCAACTTTAAAAGTTTTCTTGAAGGCTGAACAGGAAACAATAATATTGTTTGCCCAGGGGCAGTGGCAGGGGATGGAGGGAGAGTTGTTACTGCATACCTTTGTGTACCCTTTGAATTTGTAACCATTTAATGGATGTCCTATTCACACACCACTACTTAACAAAATACAATTAAACCTTAAAAAATATAAATCTCCTGGATGAAAGACAAGACTATGTGAATTGGCAAAGTTTAAACCCATGTTGGGCACTGTTCTGTCTTCTGGTTTGTGACAAAATTTTGTGCATCAAACAATGAGTTGCCTAGGTGTTGGGATAAGGGAGTAGCAGCCTGATCTGTATGTATTCTTATATCATATGTCATAAAATTATTTAATTACATATTTCAGCTGGAAAACCTGCAAAGTGTTACGCACGATACCCTACACATGATAGACGGTCTCAAATGATTCATGGCATTTGAGTAAATAAATAATCTCCTAAGGCTGTATACTCACAGTATTCTTCCAGCCTCACCCTACTCCCGAATAGGTAATAAAAACAAAGGCTTCTAGAATGCTCACTCCAAGACACACAATGATAATAAAGCCTTGGTTATAACCACATTTATAATCCCTCCTTCAGCTGTTCTTCAAAGGAGAGTAGAAAAATAAACTATCTGGTAGAAATGAACCAGAGCCAGGTACTGAAAGGTGTACATTATATCCGTTATCTCATTTCATGGCCAAACTAAAAGGTAAATATAGCCTTCATTTTACAGGGGGTGAAACCCATGCTCAGAAATGTTCAGTTTGACCTGTCCCAGATCACAGAACTAGTTAGTGGAAGAGCTAGGGTTTAAAGTTAGATTTTATGGCAGCTCCCCAGCTAGTCATAACAGTGATAATAATGATATTAATTACCGGATACTGGGGATCTTCTGCATGGCATAGCATTTCTAATCTTTGCAACAATTCTTCAAATTATGTATGTGTTCCAGTTTGCTGAAGCTGCCGAAATGCAATATACCAGAAATGCATTGGCTTTTATAAAGGGGATTTATTAGGTTACAAATTTAAAGTTCTAAGGTCATAAAAGTGTCCAAACTAAGGCATCAGCAAGAGGATACCTTCTCTGAAGAAAGGCTGATGGCATTTGGGGTTTCTCTGTCACATGCGAAGGCAAGTGGCTGGTGTCTGCCAGTCCTTTGCTCCTGGGTTGTGTTTCTTTCAGCTTTTGATTCCAGTGGCTTTCTCTTTGAGCATCTGTGAGTTCTCACTTAGCTTCTCCAGGGCAAACTCTGGGCTTCATCTCTTAGCTTAGCATCTCCAAGCATCTGGGTCTGTGTTGGCTCTGAGCTCTATCTCCCTCTCTGAACTCTCTTAAGGACTCCGGTAAACTAAAGGCTCACCTTGAATGGACTGGCTCACATCTCCATGGAAATCACTGAATCAAAAGTTCCCACCCACAATTGGTGGGTCACATCTCCATGGAAACAACCTAATCAAAAGGTTCCACCCACAATAAGGATTAAAGAGTGAGTTAAAAGAACATGGCTTTTTTGGGGTACAGAACAGATTCAAAACAGCACATTATGTATTACCTTCATTTCACATATGACCCAACAGCGAGGCTCAAAGAAATCAAGTTACCTTGATTTACCCAAGGTCACAGAGCTCATACATGGGACAAAATATATTTGAATTCAGGTTTGTGTGTCTCCAAAACCCCTGATGTTTCCCATATAACACCCTGCCTCCAAGTTTAGCCATATACACCCTGGTGTTAGCAGACTTCAAATCAAAACTCTAATCCCATGATCCCAACACTCACCCATGTGTGGGAGCATGATGGAATGTGCACACACAAAGATGGAAGCATACTGGCCATTCTAAGGAAAGGCATATTTAAAGCCTGATATCATGGAAAGAAAATCAAAATAGTCATCATTCTAACTGTTGGACAATTAAATATAGAAAAATCAGTCTTATCTTCATTGTAACATTTTTCTTTCCATTAAAATTATCTTTATTTCCCTAAGAAAGGAGCAGCATACAATAAAAATTCTATTTTGCAACACTTTAAGTACTCAGTCTTGTGGTTTGAGGAAAAGCATGTAAAAATGTTGATATAACAAGTACTACAGTTTATCCAATTTTAACTGAATAGAAAAACTATAAGAGGAATTTAGCATTTTAGATTTGTTCAATATTTTCCATCAAGAGTTAAGTGACTAAAGGGGAGAAAATAAGTTCAGAATTAGGAAAAGCAGTCGCCAGCAAAATGCACTTTCTTAATTGAGATCAATGGGTCTTAATTGGATCAGATGGAGGGGAAAAGGCCTGCACATAAGTCATTTCCTAAACATTAATATCCCAAAAGAATTGCCTGTTTTGTTTTCAAATGTAAAAAATTATGCCAGTGTAGACAAGAATCACATTTCTTAATATTTTTAGCTTATTATTTCAGAGGAGTTACTTGGAATGAGAAACAAAAACAAAACAAAATAATCTTTGTAATATGCCAAAATTGAATGAAAATACAGTAACATTTCACCAAACTAGAAATCTCACTTATGTGGAAGGCCCTCAGTGACTGATGATTAAGCAAAATGACTCAGGCATGGCCAAGAGAGGGGTTGTGGCTGCCCAATAAAGCTGATGAACTTCACTAATAGTAGAGTTTTTCTTGTCTGTGTTCAGAACCTCTTTAATCTTCTTTCAACTATAATACAAATAAAAGTGGATTATCTTGTTTCTAAGCCTACCCTAAAAGCAGCAAATTAGAAAGTGAGAATTGTTTCTAAAGGTTGGGATGTTGACTGAAGTATGTAGTGACAATTGTCAGGAAATAGAATGTAGAAAAATTATGAAGACATACCTCAAAGCTCTCTAGGGCAAATAAACCTATATGTATATCAATAACCTCCAGGAGTCCAAATTTTATTGCAATGAAATATAACTGATATGCATAGTCAATACCCTAAAGCATTGGGAAATGGTTAACTTCCATTCAGACTTCTCATTTTACAATGGCAGGGAAGAGTACAAGATTTGTATACTAAATGATTAAAACAAAGTATTTGTGCTTAAAACAATAAACCTTCAGCTATCCAGAAAACCACATGGTTTAGAATGATTGAGGCTCCAAGGCTGTGAAATACTGCCACTCTCTGATGAAAAGATTAAGCTAGTCTCTTCTAGTATCAGAAGAATGCTTTTCCCATCAATACTAAAGAAGAAATAAACCACAAAGAAGTTTGGATTAGGTGGTGTCTCCGTTCTGCCTTAGCTGCTATCACAAATATCGTGCAATGGGGTGTGAAGCAACAAGCACTTATTGGCTCAGGTTTTTAGAGGCCAGAAGTCCAACCTCAAGGTATCAGTAAGGCTTGCTTTCCTTTGGAAGACTTTAACATTCTTATTGGCTGGCAATCCTTGGGATTCCTTGGCTTGCATCTGTGCCTCGTTTCACATGGCAATGTCCTCTCCTTTGTCTTCCGGTTTCCCTTGACTTCTAGCTTCCAGCCCTTCCCCATTGCTTTCTCTGACTATGTCTGAATTTCTTCTGCTTATAAAGAACCCCAATAATCTGGATTAAGGCCTACCCTCATTCAGGTGGGCCATACCTTAACTAAAGTAACATCTTCAAGAGATCCTATCTACAATGGGTTCACACTACAGGAATGGGATTAAGATTAAGAACATATTTAAATTGGGGTACATAATTCAATCTACCACAGGAGCAGTGTGTGAAATATTACATATTTAGCAAAAGATGGCATTTTGTATTAGTGACTGTACAGCTACGGCTTTGCCTTCTACCCAAAGGAATGGTTTGGCAGAGACTGTTAAGGGGCTTGAAATTGGTAAAGCAAATGGGAGATAACTCAAGAAGGCCCTATAAATTGCAGCTCTGACCCAGTGCAGTAACCAGAAGGTATTCAACTCCCTCTGCTTTTCAAGTTCTCTGGGGAGGGGGTAATAGCCCTTATTATAAGTGCTTTGAACTGGTTCTCCCTATCTGGGGGACCGTTGGCTCCTGGGGCTTCCCCGGCTGCCTCTGGGCTAGCTCTGGCCCCCTTGTTGTTTCCCATACAAATGTTATACCCGTCTGGGCTATCCTCCACTAATTTGGGATTTGCTATTATTTGTAAACCTAAGGAATCACCCTTTTGTATCTCTTTCAAAAAGGTTATGTTTTGTTCCATATATTCAAATTATGCTTTAGGAGTCCGGAAGGGGGAAAAGGGCAAAGCCCCTGAGAGAAGCAATGTGGCCATGACTAAGCATCAGATTATAAACTGTCAGTGATCTTTAACAGAATCAGACAAGACTGGTTTAAAATAAAAGCAAAGCAACAGTAAAAATGCACATGTTGCTATGGGGGAGCTTTGTGTAGCTATGACTCAAAGTAGCCTTTTCTGAGAGAAGAATATCGGGCGTTGGTAAGGCGAGGAAGGGAAAAGCAAGGGACAGAAGAGGGAATGATAACGTGGTGGCCATATTAGGCCTCAGCTTGTATTTAAGCCATGAGGAGTGGAGTACTGAGATGACTTTTTTCCCTCGTTTCAGAGAGTGGGATGACATATTGCACTGTACTAACAATCCCCTGGGAATCAGGGATAGTTATCTGGTTTTTATTCAAGCAATTCTAGTTAGCCATGCCTTAGCTACTTCATTCCTAAAGGTACCAGCCTCTCAGGAAATTTCTGTTACTCTCTGCCTGAAGGAAAACCAGGCAATATCGGCAGGTACCTTTGACCAGCCAACTGCACAGTTAGCTGAGAACCAGGCTTGTTTTTGCTTTTATCCTTGGAAAAATCAGCAAGTCCTAACTAGAGTCTGTAATCATTAGACTGTGGGGATACTGACCTTAGAGTTGGTTAAGTATTAATTGATAGCTCTTGAAAGAGAGGCAATTTAAGCTGAATTAAGTATAGTTAATAATACAGCCTAGTTCTAAATGCAAGTCGTGCTCTAAATACAAGAGGAAGAAATGCCTCTTTGGGCCATAAAAATACAGCAATCATTTTAGAAAATATTTGGGTTGAGTTTATTTGACTAAGAAGAAAACATTGGCTTACAAATTGAAACAAATTGAAAATAGTAAAATAATGCTTGCAATGGATATTATTGGGAATGTAGAAAGCTGGGAATAAAGGATTTTAGAATCAGAAGCATCTTAACCTGTAGAAGCCTAGGCTTTCATTACTGTGACAGATTCACAGAGCAGATTTAAAAAATCTAAATTAGCAATTCTGGGGTCAACACAAATTATTTTGCCCTTAAGTATAAGCATGTATGCTTTGTACTGCCAATCTGTCTCTTCATTTACAAATTAGTAAGTCAATTCAAGTTATAAAGAGACATGAAATACAGTGAAGACTGGCCTTTTCTCTGCCTTTCAAAAACATTTGCATCTTGTAAACAAAACACTTAACTAAAATCATCCCTCACCTCTGACATCAGAGAAGACTTTTAGAAACTCTCAACTGCCATGCACACAGAGTTTTGTGATCTGAGAATCATTTTCAAAATATTTTTTTTCCTTTTGGATTTTAATGAGTTCTGGTCTCAATTCCAGAAAATAAGATGAGCTTTCTTTAATTTTCTTTAACCCATTTTCTATTATGAGCCCCTATTCTAAAGAATGAGAAAAACTTTGTCAATTTGGGGGACCCCCATTTCCTTCATCTAAGTTCTGGGAAGTTTATGTTGTAGCAAGAGATGAAACTGAGGATGAGGTGTGCATCTGCTCCTCATTGCTGCTCTCCAAACACTTGCATCTACTGACTGACATATGCCGATCCCTGTCTGTCTATCCTCCTCTATCCTGTCTTCAAGGCCATGTAAGTTCTACTGGTTTCCTTGACCATAGCCCTTTCTCATTCACCCACCAGGTTCTAGTCTAAGATCTATTTGAAACTTACCTTTGGACTTGCTCCAAAGGTGGTTGGGTAGATGGGCATGTTAGGAGATATCTTCCCAAATCTTTTGTCTAAGCCAATGTCTTATTATTTTTTTTAATTCAAAATCTAAGAACAGACTTCTTTGTTCTTTGTTTTCTGTGGTAACTGCTCTTCTCTAGTTTAGTTGCTCAAATTTAGAGGTGGTAGGGGCATTAGCTAGTAACAGGAAATACTGACAGATACAAAGTTTAAAGGGCACTTGACATTTCAAAATCACTTTCTGGCTTCATTTATTTTTGAGGGGGCACCTTATAAAAGGGGAAGTTGGTCTAGAAGAGACGATATTTGAAAAGTCTTTGGGGATAACTGAAGTAGCTAAATAGATGCACTAAGATAAATTTTGTAGGGATAAACAATGCCCACCATTGTTACCTTGACAAATATATGCATAAATTCATTTATATACAACTACATAGAGTTCTATATGTGTGCATATGTATGTGTGAATATACACCTATTATACTAATAATTCTGATAATCATAGGAGAAGAGAAAATACACATAAAGCTACTAGTAGGTTTCTGAGCAATTAGATCAGGGGCATTGGAGAGACTGGGTTCATAGTAGCAATAACACATACAATTTATTGAACACTTAGATGCTCTGTGCTTTGCTCAGTGTTTTGTAAGCATCATTGTGTTCTGTTTTAACCACATGCCTTTGAGTTAGAGGCTTTTACAATTCTCTTGTTACAAAAGGTGAAGGAGACATTTTTATGGGACTGGTTGTTTATATTGTTCATTTATTCAACTCACATTCATTGAGAAGTAGCTGAGGATCTGTGCTAAGTACCAAGAATACAACAATAGCAACACCAATAACAGTAATAAGTAATTAACATTTATGGAGTGATTGCACTATACCACCTCTTGGACTAAGCATTTTGCATTAATCATCTCATTTAATCCTCATGTTGACACTGTGGTAGATACTGCCTTAATCTGCATTTTGTAGATGTGGAAACTGAGGCTTAGAGATTAAGTAACTTGTTGAAAGACACATAGCTAATGCTAGAAAGTGATGCCAAAGTCAGCCTGACTCCAAAATGCATTTCAAACTTTCAAATTCCCCTTCCTCCCTCCCTCCCTCCCTCCTTTCCTTCCTTCCTTCCTTCCTTCCTTCCTTCCTTCCTTCCTTCCTCTTACAAATATATTTGACTTAGATTGCCAGTGTCCTAAAAAAACAGCTCCTTCAGCCCTTATACCCTTCTGAGCTAATGCCTTAGTTTCTTGTTTCCCATCCTTTTTAAAGATTTATTCTGACTGTTCCAATTTCCTTCCCTCCCATTAAATCTCTAATCCTCTGCAATCAGAAATCAACCTTTATCAATTTCTAGAGCTGCTCCTGAGCCATCAAGGTGGCAAAAGTCTTCTTAATTGAACATCTAACAAAGGTTTCTTAGGCCTCATCAGCTTGGACTTCTTTGCTCACTGTGATCAACAAAGACCACTGAGCAGAAAAGAAAGGTCTAGTAACTTGGTTGTTTAAATGCATTGGGTTTGTTTTCTTTTGTGTTTTCAAAGTCTACATTTTTTTTCTAAAGAAAGTTCTAAGACTTTCTAATAGTTAGAGGCATTGTTTAACCAGGGGTGCACATAAGCAGCACCCCTAAAGATTCTGATTCAGGACTTCTGGGGTGGGACCACATGTGCTCTGACAAACCCTCCATGTAATTTTGTCTTGTACCAAAGATTGGAGTGAAATGCTAGACAATTAGTATCCATTTACTTTCTTTCTAAGGTAATTCTTTGGCCTCTATCTTTTATTTGAAGGACCTGCTTTCTTATCTGCATGTTTTCTTGTTATCAGATGCTTTTTTTTTCAGTCTAGTGACATACTGCTTAATCTTCCCCCTGTGGCTGTAACTCTGTTGGAATTATGGACCCAAAAAAGGCAACTAAGAATTATAGACATTTATCACATGAAATTTACAGTTTAAAATAGTAAATAAGGAGACTGAATTACTATGTAAACTGAAGCATATTATAATTTATCCTTGATGACTTAATTAATGGGTAAAAATGAGATCTTTCATGTGTTTTCATTGTATAAAGGTACCTCTTGCTTCTCTATATGCTAGATCTAAAAAAAACTGCTCTAGAATTACTTTGCCCTACTTTAACTAATGTAACTAATCTAATTCTTCAACCTAAACCAAAATGGCTATTGAAATGTATCATACACCATTTACAGAGAAAATTAAAAATCTATACAATAGCTCCAAGTAATACCTTTCCTTATAAAATGAAGGTGTTTTAAAATGAATTACCATTATTGGTCAAGACTAATTTATAAAATATACCTCAGGGCAATGATTCTCATTGTGTGAGAACTTGTACATTTAGAAATGGTCCTTGAAGTCAAGATTATCATTTATTTTGCCTTCTTTTTGACTTATTTCTTCTCATAATTCTATATATAGCTTATTTTTTCTAGGATCAAGAAGCTGTTATCTTTTAACGCATTTGTAAAAAGAGGATTTTTTTTAAAAGAGGACTTTTAAAGAATCTCTGATATTTTAGAAGACACAGTCATTGTGGAGACACAATCAGAATTTGTCCTAACCCAAGATTTCCATAGAACCAGAGCCTGGGGATGAAGGAATTATTAAACAGATGGTTGCAAATCCATCTGAAATTAAGAAGGAATGATTGCTTGAACTACACTTACTTGAAAAACATAGGCCTCAAAATATCCACTGTTGAGGGAAAAAAAACAGATTTTTTGTTGTCTATTTGGTTAGCTTAGTTTTGTGAGACAGCGATCAGGAACATACATGAAAAATGTGTCTGAAAAATTCTGAGTGCCTGTTTATCATTTCTACCCTCACAAAGCCAACATCACTTCTAGTAGCATGAACAATTCATCCCAGGTTGCCTGGAACTGTTCAGGTTTTTAAACTGAAAGTCTCATATTCTGAGAAATACCTCTGCCTAAGGCAAACTAGAATGGTTGGTCACCCTGCAGATTTCTTTGGCCTCAAAACAAAGCAGACCTGGATTCAACTAACTCACTTCTTCATGGAATCATCATTTATTCATGAATTCAATAAATGTTTACCAAGGGGATACTATGTGCCAACCACTGTGCTAGCTGCTAAAGAGACAGCAGTGACTAAGACATCATTCATGCCCTTAAAGATGTTTCCATTTAGAGGACAAGGTACATGTTAAACAATTGTGATAACAATACCAAAGGGGAAGTTCAACATCCTATGGGAGAGTTTAATTATAAGAGACCAGATTCGAGGGATTGTAAAAATGGCTTCTCCATGGATGCGAGTGGATCGAGGATCAGGGGGAACGACAGAAGGTGAGGCTGGAGAAATGGGCAGAGGTCAGACAATGTAAGGTCAGTAAGCCATGGCAAAGAGTTTGGCTTTTATTAAAAGAGCAATGGAAAGTCAGAAGCTTCCTTCGTGTGACTCTTACAACATTAAAAGAGAACCACGTGAATGGTAAAAGCAGACATTTTTAGGTTCCCTGCTGCATCTTACTGATGTGGATCTAGCCATTCTTTTGTCAGACCAAGTCAGTAGTAATTTACTGAGATCCATTCAGAATTGATGAAACTATACAACGTGTATCAAATGACTTAGAAAAAAAAAATCACCCGGGAGGAAAGGAATGCCTTCTATTTCTGACAGTATCTTCAAATTCTGTTGTCTTGGTCAATTTGTTTCAACTGGCATCAGAGAGTGGGACTTCTGTGCTAAAGACATGGAGTTCAGAACTAAAGCTACTGTCTGAATAATCATCTGTTTACTATGCAAGTAGGCTTTCCATCTGGGAGAAATAAAACCTGTACTGCTCATCTGTCATACATTGGCTCTCTATATAGAGACCAGTAGCTGTCTTCCCAAACGGGGTATTGCCAAGCCTCCTAAAGGAAGCCTGTGTATATCAAAAATAGGGTGGTGTGTTTAAATGACTCTGGGTAATCAAGCAGGGTCACTACTTTTATCTTGGATATGGATAGCTGAATTAAGTTGACAGATAATATAAGCAATTATAATTTTTCTGGACATTGAGATGCTATAAAGACAAAGCATCTGAATACTTTTATAAAGTATCCAGCTTTCATCCAGTATTTGGTATCACAGAAATACCCTACATATACCCACTCACCCAGGCAGATCTGTCTAGCCTTTGTGGCTATTCTTATGATCAATGCCAATATCTATTCTGTATTCATATTAAATACAGCAGTGATGCCAACCGATCCCTTAGATGGGTAAAGTCTTTTGCTTGGCTTCACCATATTCTGGTTAATTTGAATTCATAGATTTAGTCTGAGGGACAATTGGTGTTATTCATGTTATATATATTTAATCTTCAGTCCACCTCTTGATGAAGTATGATACTAGAAGAACAAAATAAACTGCTTTTAAGAGGAGCTCCAAAAAGTACACAACCTTTTTGGCAATTTTTGTGAATATGCTAAAAATTTTAACCATCAAGACTATCAATCTTTCATAATCCTTAGATACTTTCTTTAAAAAGAAAAGACATTATAATTTTCCGCAAAAACCTGTTCTTCAGGCAGCTGTCAATGTCAGTCTAACTTTTTGCTCTGCTTCAGTGGTTCCCTAATGGTGAAAAAATGGACTAGGGCAGTATATGAATTTTAGATATAAATTCTTGCATGGGAGTCATGGGTTTCTGTAGAGACGAGAACTTTCCTGTGTTACTTGCCTAGCATCTACTGTTCCTCAGCTCCTTTTGTTTTCTAGCTTGAAGATGACTAGTTTCTACATATTTTCTTTTCATTAGCCTTTCCCACATAAAAAATCTTTTAGAGGAGGAAAAGGCTGTAAGAGGTCACACCTGATTCTGGGATCCATAAACTTAAGCTTAGAGGACACTTAACTCTTTGAACCCCAGTATCCTCATCTAGAACATGGCAGAGTTGCCTAGAAATCAAATGTATGAAAACACTTTGTACAATGCCTTGCACATATTAGGTACTCTGAAATATTCCTTAATTCAGAATGAATCTGAATATTACTCAGGTTGGATCTAGCAACCTATGATCAATGATCCCATTTATCTTCCCCATAGCTCATTAAAACTGGTTTCTGGGAGCTACCTAGGTTCTATTGTGTTACATTGTACTTTGAACTTCCCTGGTACATGGGGAGACAAATTTGAAAGTGTATCTGGTGGAGCACAATATTTAGCAATGACTGCACTAAAGCAATACTCGCACAGCCCAGGTTCTCTAGATGTTAAGATTAACTGACCTGTTGTTATAAATGATAAACAGTATCTAATACCACTAGTCTAAGTCGTGATATTACTGCACTGCTCAGTTTTTACTCAGTAAATGTAGGTTTTATGAATGAATAAATAATTATACACAAAGTAAGCCCAAGTAATTTATTCAATGTCATGATCTTACCTCTAATGGATTGCTCATTTCACATGATTCCATCAGATCTATGAGTAGAGGCACAATTTTGGTAGAAGTTGTAATAAACACTTAGTTGGAGCCAATTGTTTGTAAGTGGTGATATTTAACATTTCTAGAACATGAGTAAGAATGTATCCTGGTATGTTTCAAAGGAGGTCTTCACTCCTCACTCAAAAGACCACTATTTTAAAGATGAAAAACAAATTAATGATTATAAACAAAAGTTGCATCTCAGGCATTTTTTTTCCTCCTTTGGAACAAAAGTCAACCAAATTCTGACTCTATGAAGTTGCCTTGCCAGCACATGTAAAAATCTTTCTAAATATTTTTATATACTATGGCTCTCCAGGAATGGAAAGCAAAAGTAAATTTTTATCTATTTTTAAAACATATACTCTACAAGAAAAAGTGAATAAATGAATATTTTCTTTTTCAAGCATTTGCTTCTGGAAAGCTCCAAGGAGACATATGCTTGTTTGTTCATAGAGTTAGTTTTCAATTATTCATTCTTTAAAATAGGTTCTATGGGATCATCTAAACCTTTGAGTAGGGTGGTTTTCACATCCAGTTGTCAACTCTGAGTAGAAAAGAGAATATAGAAAATTAGGAGTGCTGCTCTCTTAAGTGATAGCCTTGGTTAGCATATTTTATTTGATCTTTAGTATTTTATAAACATTTATATTATACAGCAAAACAGTTAACAGGAATAGGTAACTGGCATATACTCTATTATCCATGTGTTCTAGCTGAAAGATAGGCTTCCTGGTTAAATATATGTGTCAGTTCTGAGAATAAGCTCAAACTATGTACACTCATAGTTTAGATTAACACCAAGATCACAGTGTAAAAGATGCTGATTCCCATTGCTATGGGAATAATGTCCAGTAATCAAAGTGTGGGTACCAGCTGATGTGTAATAAGCCACACCAAAATTTAGTGGCTTAAAGCAAAAAATATATATTTATTTAGCATACCATTGTTCTTTTTTCTTGTCTGAGCTCCCTCATGTCTTCAGTCAGCTGGAAGTCATCCAGGTGGCTCTGCTTCTGGAAGCTGGTCAACTGTTGGCTGAGCAATGGAGATAATTGAATTAGCTATCTCTCTTCTTCTAGGAGGTTTTCTCAGACTTATTCAACATAGCAGCTGGATAGGATTCCAAGAGAGTGAGAAGAAGGCAATACCTCTTAAGGCCTAGGTTCATAAGTAGAACACTGTCACCTCCACCATGATCTGTTGTAGTGGCATGCTGGAACCATCTCCTCCTGACTCATGAGAGCTGATAGTGCACATCTCTTCCCAACTACGTATCCAGTGACGCTATGTGAGTACCGTGAAATTGACTATGGGGGAGTAGTCAAACTATGGAAATCAGCAAGTGCTACAGATCAAGACTTTTTTCCCTTGGAGAGCTGGTTGTTGACTATTTACCAGCATACCACTGTCTATTGGCTAGAGGAAGTTACAAGGCAAGCCCAGATTCAAAGAATGGAGAAATATAATCCATCTATTGAACAGAGGACCTGGAAAATCACATTGCAAGAAACATGGTTACAGGGAAGGTATATTGGCCATTTTTTTTCCTCAAATAATCTGTCATGCATAGCATCCAAGGTCCTTCATGTTGTCCAAATCCCACAAATGCCTAAAAAAAATGTAGCACAATAAGATACCACAACTGATAATCATGATGCCTTTCATTGGAATAGAACTTGTAAAATTATTTTCAGATTCATGTAAACTCTTGTGACTACAAAGGCAGCTATTACTCACATTTTACCAATGATGGAATTGAGACAGAGATTTTACATCACTTTCCCAAGCCATGCAAAGCAAAGTAAACAACAAACTCAGAACTTAAATTTAGGTCATCTAACTTGCTGTTCCTATTTCTCCACATTACGCTACTTGAATACATCAAATGCAAAGTGCTATAGAAATAATAATTAAGAAGTGTTAGTGATGAATGTCTACACCCTATGCATGTTATTGTTAATAGGGTCCTTCTACTAATAGATGCCATAATACCAAATTAACAGCCTCCCAAAAGATGTTTCTAAAATCTAACACTTCACCTTAAATAAGGCACAGCTCGAGAAATCAGTTTAATCTGTATATATTGAGCTCCAAATATACAACTCATTGGATTGTAAATTTACATATTACATGGAAATATTTGGTTTGTATTTAATAACTTTAAAAAAATAAAACTTTATGAGGCAGCAGTTTCTGGATGAATATTGCCTCAGGGCTGCCTTTTAATCTACAGACTCTCTACCTTGGCTTGTTTTTCTTTTTCTTTTCTAAACCTAAAGTTTTTTTTTAGAAAAGTTGTAAGTTTACAGAAAATCATGCTGAAACTACAGGGTTCCCATATTCCCTTCACACACACACACACACACACAGTTTTTTCCTATTACTAACACTTCGCATTGCATTGGTATGGCAGCTTTATTAAAATCAGTGAAACAATATTATTATAATCTTACTATTAGCCATAGTCCATAGCTTACATTAGGGTACACTGTTTGTTTTGTACAGTCCCATTTAAAATAAGTTATTCTGGTAATATATATACAACCTAAACTTTCTCTTTAACCACATTCAAATATATGATTCAGTGGTGTTAATTACATTCATAACATTGTGCTACCATACCCACCATCCATTACAGAAACTGTGTACATATTAGGCATTAACGTCCCATTCCGTACTCCTACCCCTGGGAGTACCCCTACTACCTGGGAGCCTGTATTCAAGTTTCATACTCTGTGAATTTGCTTATTCTCATTATTTCATAACAGTGAGATCATATAGCATTTGTCCTTTTGTATCTGACTTATTTTCACTCAACATGATATCTTCAAGGATCATCCATCTTGTAGCATGTATCAAAACTTCATTCCTTTCACTGATGAATAATTTTCCACTGTTGGTATATAACTACATTTTGTGTATCCATTTATCGGTTGATGGACACATGAGTTGCTTCCATCTTTTGGAAATTGTGAATAATGCTGCTATGAACAATGGTGTGCAAATATCTGTTTGAGTCCCTGCTTTCACTTCTTTTGGGTATATACCTAGAAGTGGGATTGTCAGTCATATGGTAGTTCTATGCTTAGCTTTCTGAGAAACTGCCAAACTGTCTTCCACAGTGACTACACCATTTTACATTCCCCCCAATTCCTATTTTTCCATATCCTCTCCAACACATGTAAATTTTTGGTTTTGTTTTTTTAAATAGTAGCTATTCTAGTGTTTGTGAAATGGTTTCACGTTGTGGGTTTGATTTGCATTTCAGTAATTACTAATGATGTTGAATTATTTTTATGTATGTTTTGGTCATTTGTATATCTTCATTGGAGAAATGTCTATTCAAGTCTTTTGCCATTTTTTAAATCCAGTTCTTTTGTCTTTTTGTAGTTGAGTTAAAGCATATCATTATATATTCTGGATATAAAACCCTTATCAGATATGTGGCTCCCAAATATTTTCTCCCATTGAGTAGGTTGTCTTTTAACTTTCATGATAAAGTCCTTTGATGTGCAAAAGTTTTTAGTTTTCATGAGGTCCCATTTACCTATTTTTTTCTTTTTTCTTTTTTCTTTTTTTTTTTTTTTTTTGGTCATGCTTTTGGTGTAAAGTCTAAGAAACCATTTCCTAACACAAAGTCCTGAAGAAGTTTCTCCTTCTAGGAGTTTTATAGTTTGGTTCTTATATTTAGGTTAATATTTTTATATGGTGTAAAGTAAGGGTCCACATGCATTCTTTTGTATATGTATATCCAATTTTTCTAGGAAAATTTGTTGAAGATACTATTGTTTCCCCATTGAGTATACTTGGAACCCTTGTGAAAAATCAATTTGCCATAGACGTGAAGGTTTATTTCTGAACTCTCAATGGTATTCCATTGGTTTATAGGTCTGTTCTTATGCCAGCACCATGCTGTTTTGATTACTGTAGCTTTGTAATAGGTTTTAAACTCTGGAAGTGAGAGTCCTCCAAATTTCTTCTTTTCCAAGGAGATTTTGGCTATTTGGGACCCCTTACTATTCCATATAAATTTGATGATTGGCTTTTCCTTTTCTGCAAAGAAGGCAGTTAGGATTTTGATTGGGATTGTGTTGAATCTGTAAATCACTTTTCATAGAATAGACATCTTAACAATATTTAGTGCTCCCATCAATGAATGTAGAATGTCCTTTCACTTATTTCGATTTCTTTGGTTTCTTTTAGCAACAGTTTTCTAGGTACAAATCCTAATGCTAGTATTTTGTTGAGGATTTTTTGAATTAATATTTACAAGAGATATTGGTCTGTAATTTTCTTTCCTTGTGTTATCTTTATCTGGCTTTAGTATTGGGGTGATGTTGACATCATAGAATGAATTGGGAAGTATTCTCTCCTCTTCAATATTTTGGAAGAGTTTGAGTAGGATTGGTGTTAATTCTTCCTGGAATGTTTGATAAAATTCACCAGTGAGCCATCTGGTCCAGAGTATTTCATTATTGGGAGGTTTGTCATTAATGATTTAATCTCTTTACTTGTCATTGGTCTGTTGAAATCATCTATTTCTCCTTGAGTCAGTGTAGGTAGTTTGTATGTTTCTAAGATTTTTTCCTTTTCATCTAGGTTATCTAATTTTTTGGTATACATTTGTTAACAGTATCCTCTTATAGTCCTTTTTATTATCTGTGGGGTCAGTAGTAAGGTTCCCCATTCCATTTCTGATTTTAATTATTTGCATCCTCTCTTTTTTTCTTTGTCACTGTAGCCAAAGGATTGTTGATTTTATTGATTTTTCAAAGAACTAAGTTCTGGTTTTGTTAATTCTCTATTATATTTTTATTTTTTATTTCATTTATCTCTGTTCTAATCTTCATCATTCCATCCTTTCTGCTCATCTTGGGTTAAATTTGCACTTTTTCTAGACCCTCCAGTTTTGAAGTAGGTCTCTGAATTGAGATCTTCCTTTTTAATGTAAGCATTTAGAGTTGTAAGTTTGCCTTTCAGCACTGCCTTTGCTGCATCCCATAAGTTTTGATATGCTATGTTATCATTTTCTTTTGCTTCAAAATATTTATTAATTTCCCTTGTGATTTTTTTTCTTTGACTCATTGGTTGTTTAAAAGTACATTTTTAAATTTCTGCATATTTGAATTTTCCAGTTCTGTGTTATTGATTTCTAGCTTCATTCCATTGTGGTCAGAGAAGATATATTGAATTACTTCAAATATTTTTGAATTTATTGAGACTTGTTTTTTGACCCAGCATATATTTTATTCTGGGTAATGATCCATGTGCACTAGAGAAGAATGTATATTCTGTTATTCTGTTGCTATTGGATGCTACATATTCTCTCTCTCTCCCTCTCTCTCTCTCTCTCTCTGTATATATATATATATATATACACACATTCTATATATGTGTGTGTGTGTGTGTGCATCTTTTAGTTCTAGTTGGTTCAGAACATCCTTGAAATCTTCTATTAACTTATTGGTCTTCTGTCTAGATGTTCTATTCATAATTGAAAATGCTGTATTGAAATCTACTATTAATTTAGAACTGTCTGTTTCTCCTTTCAAATCTGTCAATATTTGTTTCATATGTTTTGGGGCTCTGCCATTATATACATATATTTTTATACTTGCTATGTCTTCTTGTTGAATTGATCCCTTTATCAGTATTTAGTGACCTTCTTTGTCCCCTGTAACAGTTTTTGTTTTAAGTCTATTTTATCTGATATTAGTATAGTTACCCTAGATCTCTTTTGTTTACTATTTTCATGGTATACTTTTTTCTGTCCTTTTGCTTTCAGCCTATTTGTATCTTTTAATTTAAGGTATGATCCCATAAACAGCATATGGTTGGGTCATGCTTTTTTATCCATTCTGCCATTCTCTGCCTTTTGACTGACGAGTTTAATCCATTTGCATCTTAAGTAACTATGGATAATGCAGGACTTTCTTCTGCCATTTTGCTATTTGGTCTTTGGAAGTCTTATACATTTTTTCCCTCAATTCTTTCATTAATGCCTATTTGATTTTTTATTGTAATGTTTTGATTCCCTTATCATTTCTTTCTGTATATATTTTTCATGTTTTCTTTGTTGTTACCATGGGGCTTAAACTTAACATCTTAGGTCTATAACAATCACAAAGTCACACTGTGTAAGCTACATAGTTATACAATTGTCTTCAAGAATCAAGGTTACTGGGTTGCAGTTGGACAGTTTTGGGTATTTACTTCTATCTATTCCAATATATTCAAACCTAAAAATGGTTATCTATATAGTGCATAAGAATGCCCACCAGAGTGACCTCTCCACTCCATTTGATAACTCTCAGCCACTGGAGCTTTATTTCATTTCATTTCGCATCCCCCCTTTTGGTCAAGAAGATTTTCTCAATCCCATGATGCCAGGCTGGGCTCATCCCCAGGAGTCATATCCTATGTTGCCAGGGAGATTTACACCCTTGGGAGTCAGGTCCCATGTAAGGGGAGGGCAGTGAGATCACCTGCCAAGTTGGCTTAGCTAGAGAGAGAGGGCCATATCTGAGCAACAAAGAGGCTCTCTGGGGGAGACTGTTAGGCACAATTATAAGTATGCTTAGCCTCTCCTTTGCAGTAATGAGCTTCATAAGGGCAAGCCCCAAGACTGAGGGCTCAGCCTACCAAATTCGTAGTCCTCAGTGCTTGCAAGAACATCAGTAATAACCCAGGTGGGGAAGTTTAACATTTCCACCATTGTATTGTTTTTAAAACATTCTTTTAAAACCTGGTCTGCCAGTTTGAAACTATTATGTACCCCCAGAAAGTCTATGTTCTTTAATGCAATCTTGTGGGTGCAGACCTATTGTGGGTGGAATCTTTTGATTAGGTTGTTTCCATGGAGATGTGACCAACCCAACTGATGGTGAGAACTTTTGGTTAGATTATTTACATGGAGGTGTGGCCCCACACATTCAAGGTCAGTCATAATTAGTTTACTGGAGTCCTTAAGAGAGGTCAGGGGCCACCACATACCCAGACACATGGAAATGCAGATAGAAAGATGTTTGAAGATACTAAGCGAAGAGATGAAGCCCAGAGTTTGCCCTGGAGAAGCTAAGAGAGGATCCTCAGACACATAGAGAGAAACATCCTGTGAGAACAAACAAGGATGCATGGAGAGATGAGAGAGAGAAGCTAAGGGAGACAGAAGCCCAGAGACATTTTGGAGAAAGCCATTTGAAACCAAAGAACCCAGGAGGAAAGGACCAGCAGATACCATCCATGTACCTTCCCAGCTAACAGAGGTGTTCCAGATGCCATCAGTCTTTCTTCAGTGAAGGCATCATCTTGTTGATGCCTTAGTTTGTATACTTTTATGGCCTTAGAACTATAAATTTGTAACCTAATAAATCCCCTTTATAAGAGGCAAGCCATTTCTGGTATTTTGCATAATGACAGCTTTAGCAAACCAGAACACCTGGGAATTGAACACAACTACCTAAAGAACTAAACCCTTTATTATGCATTGTTTTGGTTTCCTAGGCTGTTCAAGCAAATACCATGAAATGGGTCAACTTAAACAATGGGAATTTATTTGCTAATGGTTTGAGGCTAAAAGAAGGTGCAGATTAAGATGTCATCAAGGCGATGCTTTCTCCCTAAAGACTATGGTATTCTGGGGCTGGCTGTTGGTGATCCTCGGGTCCTTAGCTTTTCACATGACAAGGCACATGGTGTTTCCTGGTCTCTCCCTTCTCTTCTGGGTGCTTCTTCTTGCTTCTTTGACTTTCTTTCCCTTTTGTGGGCAGCCAACTCAGCACCTGGCAGTCGGCCTAGTGGCACGGTCCCTGGGCCTTCAGTACATGTCGCGGTGACCGTTCCGCAAGGCGGAGCACCGAGTGGCACCTATGACTCCTGCCTAAAAGGAATTTGCTTCTTGCTGCTGTTTCTTATATTCTTACTGCCTCTTTTTCCCATTTGGTGTCTTTTGGGCTCTGTGGTGGTGAAATGCTCCCACACCTAGCTACATTAATGAGCCAGCAGCTTACCCTGCATTAGCGTCAGCGTAGTGAAAATGCCTGCTCCTTTCTTAGAAGACAATAGGTCACCCTTTCTGCTCACTCCCACTGGCCACCTGTCAACTAGGCGGGAATCCCCCTTCCCCAGCTTTGAAAGAGTTAGCTAGAAGAAACAAAAAGGTAATGATTAACAGACTCTAAAACATGAACACAAAAAATAGTTATAGATTGCTTGGTACCAAATAACAGGAACTGTTATGCCTGTGCCCGAACACTGTGTCTTGCTGCGCTCCAGGGAGTCTGTCCCTGCTAGCCCATTGATCACTGTGTAAGAATAAATAGTGTCTGAAATTTAGCCAAACTATTCTAGTATTGCTTGCCTAAATGCTAGTGCGTATGTTACAGAAAATTATAAAAATAAAGCTCTGATGCTCTGCTTGGTCGGAGATTTCATCTTCGTACCCGGACACAACAAGGTGTCTGTCTCGTTTCTTCGCCGACTCCAGCCCCCCTATCAGGACCCTGCCCGTTGCTGAGGCCGGCCCTCGGCACCCTTTGTCTGATTTTCATTCCACTTATAAAGGACTCCATTAGTAGGATTACCACCCATCCTGTTTGAAGTGAGCCACACCTTAACTGAAGTAACCTCATCAAAAGGTCCTAGTTTCAATGGGTTCATACCCACAAGAATGGATTAAATTTAAGAACATGTTTTTCTGCGGTTCATACAGCTTCAAACCACCAGAATTGGAATCAAGTAATGTTCCCTTAAATGATGTTTGAAAATTTCAATCCTGAGCTAACATTTGGTTTTAATTTTTTCAAATTTTGAGCATAGTTTTTCCATATCATATTTGGTTGTGTTAAAAATATTCAGTCTGCCTTTTCAGAGCTGTTGTGCATATAACTGTGTGTTTCTGTACACATGCATGTGTTTCATGAAACCATTCAACATGTTGAGTACTTCACTGTTTACTACATTCTTTCTTCTGAGATACAGTATGAGGGATAATTTATAATGTCAAATTTAGTTATCTGTGTCTACACTCACTGTGCTGGTTTGGATGTGTAATGTTCCCCAAAATGCCATTATCTTTGATGCAGTCTTGTGTGGGCAGGAAACATATTTGTGTTGATTGGGTTGGTGACTTTTGATTGGATGTTTCTGTGGGGATGTGATCACTCAACTGTGGGCAAGATCTTTCATTGGATAATTTTCATGGAGGTGTGGCCCTGCTCATTCAGCATGGGCCTTTATTAGTTTACTGGAGCACAATATAAGCTCAGACAGAAAGAGCGAGCTTGCTACAGCCAAGAGGGACACTTTGAAGAACGCACAGGAGCTGAGAGAGGAACTGCGGATGAGAGGCAGTTTGAAGGTGGCCGTTGAAAGCAGACTTTTGCTCTGGAGAAGCTAAAAGAGGACAAATACCTCAAGAGCAACTGAGAGTGACATTTGGAAGAGGAGCTGAGGCATAAAGAGGAACATCCTGGGAGAAAGCCGTTTTGAAACCAGAACTTGGAGTAGACACCAGCCACGTGCCTTCCCAGCTAACAAAGGTTTTCTGGACACCATTGGCTATCCTCCAGTGAAGGTACCCTTTGTTGATGGATACTTTATGGCCTTAAGACTATAATTTTGTAACCAAATAAACCCCCTTTTATAAAAGCCAGTCCATTTCTGGTGTTTTGCATTCCAGCAGCATTAGCAAACTAGAACATTCACTAATTAGTTTTAAGTAAAATAAAGTTTTCTTGAACAAGTGGCTATCAACTGATTAATTCAATTCAATAAATTGTTTTCAGAAAAATAATTTAAATTGTGTTTTAAAACTTAGTTTCATTTGTGTTGAAAAATATAACCTCAACTTCTATAAACCCCAGAATGTTGGGTGTTATTTAAGAATTTTCACAAGCATGAGAATATCACTTTGGCCCTGGCCTCTCAAAATGCCTTTTCTTTTATCTTGTAGGAGGGTAAGAGTGTTGCTTTAAATGGTAATTATAATGAGAAAAGCAATACTAAATATCACCACAAACAGAATAGAAAAGAAAATTTTTTCTTAGTATGCAAGCAGAAAAGAAAGTTAAGTAAGAACCAGACTGCCAAGAATCCACAATGTTATATTGCATCTAACTCTGCAATTCACTAAATGTGTGATTAGAATGGGAGGAAGTGCAGGTAAGCCTCCATAGACATCTCAGAAAATTAAGAATGAAAAAGGTGTGAAAGTTGATATTTATTTATAAATCTAATTCTTTTTCAATGCTGTTTATTGCAATGTTTCTATATATTCTCTCTAGAAATTCCAATGGTACCTTTATTAGATTGTAATTGATTCAACATAATCCATTAATTCTTAGTCAAATTTGAATAACATTCAAAGCAGAGACATGTTTGATACAGTTATAGCTGTGTGAGCATATTTAACATAATTTGCTTTAACAGGGTTTGCTACTGGATGGAGAATTTGAGTGTCAGGTTTTAGGGAGAATTACTATCTTTAACTTTCAGTCAGTTTTGTAAGTTTATGTTTACCGGAGATTTGGATATGGATGTAGAAGGTGAAAAATTATCTTTCATTTGATATCTCTCTGTGAGATAATATGGTTTAATGGAAATAACACTGTGCAAGGAAAATCTGAACACTTGGTTCTGGATTTACCTCCCTATTTATCCAATATATGACATTGAAAAATTCAATGTGGCTCAATTTCCTTATCTGTAAAGTGGGGAAAACATGCTTCATGTTATAAGAATAAAAATAAATGATATATGGGAAAGAATTTAAAATTAAATTTTTGATATTGCAATGTATGCCAGTTTGAATATATTATGTCCCCCAAAACACCATTATCTTTGATGCAATCTTGTGTGGGCTGACATATTAATGTTGATTAGATTGTAATTCTCATTTTGGGGTCCAGGGGGTGGAATGTGCCTGTTTGAGTGTATTGTGTCCCCCAAATGCCATTATCTTTGTGGTCTTGTGTGGGGCAAACGTTTTTGGTGCTGGTTGGATTTGCTTGGAATGTGCCCCACCCAGCTGTGGGAGATAATTTTGATGAGATGTTCCCATGGAGGCGTGGTCCCACCCATTCGGGGTGGGCCTTGATCTGTGGAGCTATATAAATGAGCTGACTCAAAGAGAGAAAAGAGAGTGCAGCTGAGAGTGATGTTTTGAAGAGGAGCAAGCTTGCTAGAAAGGAACGTCCTGGGAGAAAGCCGTTTTGAGGCCGGAGCTTTGGAGCAGACGCCAGCTGCCTTCCTAGCTAACAGAGGTTTTCCAGACACCACTGGCCGTCCTCCGGTGAAGGTACCCGATTGCTGAGGTGTTACCTTGGACGCTTTGTGGCCTTAAGACTGTAACTGTGTAGTGAAATAAATCCCCGTTTTATAAAAGCCTATCCATCTCTGGTGTTTTGCATTCTCCAGCATTAGCAAACTAGAACAGATTTTGGAAACATAGAGTGTTTCCATGGATATGTGACCCACACAACTGTAGGTGGTAACTCAGATTAGATAATTTCCATGGAGATGTGGCCCCACCCATTCAGCATGGGCCTTGATTAGTTTACTAGAGCGCTATATAAGCTCAGACAGAAGGAGAGAGCTTGCTACAGCCAAGAGGGACACTTTGAAGAAAGCACAGGAGCTGCAGATGAGAGACAGTTTGAAGACGGCCGTCAAAAACAGACTCTTGCTCCAGAGAAGCTAAGAGAGGACAAATACCCCAAGTGCAACTAAGAGTGACATTTTTGAGGAACTTAAGCCTAGAGAGGAATGTCCTGGGAGAAAGCCATTTTGAAACCAGAACTCCGGGGCAGACGCCAGCCATCTGCCTTCCCAGCTAACAGAGGTTTTCTGGACACCATTGGCCATCCTTCAGTGAAGGTACCCCCTTACCTTGCCTTACCTTGGACACTTTATGGACTTAAGACTGTAACTTTGTAACCAAATAAACCCCCTTTGCAAAAGCTTTTGAGATTCATCCATATTGTTCTATTTATCAATAGTTTGTTCCTTTTTATTGCTGAGTAGTATTCCATGGTATGGAAAAACTGGATTCTATTTAAAGTTCTGTATTAGCTGGCTTCTTCTGTCACCAGAAGATGGATGGAAGGGATGGCACCCGCCTCCCAGCCATTACTGACAGGTAGAGGCAGAAGTCCAGGTTCCCTACTTGGCATTTGTTGACAACAGAAGTGTGTGTCTGTGTGTCTGTGTGTCTCTGTGTGTGAGGCTCTTCATTATTGCTGGTTGGGGGTGGAAGTTCAGGCTCCCCACATGGTCTTCACTGACACAATGGTGGTGGTGGGGATGTTTGGTATCAGCCAGCAGTTATGAAAGCCCCAGCTTCCTACTTGGCCTCTTCTCACACCACCTCAGCAGGGGTGTTGGAGCACTTTGGTACAGCCTGGTGAGAGTGAAAGCCTAGACTCCCCACTCAGCCTTTGTTGGCAAGGGAGGGAGTAGAGCCACATTTATTTTTACAGTGTTTCGTTGGAGTCAACCAATTATTGTCTAAAAGCTTCCCACCTTGCTTGGCTGTCTCTTTCCTGATCTTCCATCTACAGAGAGTTTTGCTCCCACTGGGGCTATTTTTGTGTGCTCCCTTTGGCATTTCCAGCTTGCCAGCATTGTCAACTCCAAATCTGAGATATATGAGAGAAAAGAAAACTCAAGGAACATAACATGATGTTATTCATTGATTTCTGTGGTCCCTATCTGGTTTGCTTTCTTCTCACCATCTTTCAGATTCTCCTTACCTTTGTTTCAAATATAATGATGAGGATTTTTCATTGCACTTAGTAGGAAGAATAGGGAAAATTATATCTCTCCCCCCAATGGAAGTGGAAAATGGCAATAGCATTTTTAATTTTTAAAAATAAAATATTCTATTTTGTTCTTTTCTAAATATTCTTGGTCATTTCTGATCGTATCTTGCTGTATTTTTATAAATCAATTAAATATTGTGATTTAATCTTATTCTGTAATCATTTCATACATAGGTATTTTACATTCTCTAACACATAAATCAAATACCTAAAGTCCTTGGAGTCTAAAGCTGCTGTCTTTTTGTTTCTGTTATCTTTTCCTCTTCAGTTTGCTTTCATACAGGCTTGGTGATCTTTCACTGTGAGCTCTTTTGTTTGAGCTTAATTTCTGGAAAACCTGGGGTCCTAAATGAAAATACAGTTCTCCAGAGAGGATTTACATTATTTCCACCAATCACCAGGGCTCACTCCAAACTGGCATCACTCCTGCTCTTTTCTAAATTCCCTGATGTAATCAGGGAGTATCAGATTCATCTATCCTTCCCCCAACCCTCTTGCAGCTCACTCAAGGTCTCCTGTGTGTGCTCATTGCTCCCTGCTTAGATTTCAGCTCACATTTTTTTCCTTTTGCTTTCTCTTGCTCTTTGGAGATTTTGCTTATCTCCCATGAGCCCATACAAAAACAACATTGTATGTAGCTTTTGCTGGTTATCAACAAAACTTGAAAGTGTTGAAAACTATAAATTTATCAAGTGAAGATTTCATTTCAACCATAAAATAAAGCATTGTTTCCTACAATATGCATTTTACTACATTATGAATAGTGAAACATGGTACATGTAGAAAGGATTATGCTTAGTACAGGAACCCATAATGGCTACTGACTGGCTGGGAACCTGTTCTCCTTTCTCTGGGCATCAGATCTTAATTATCACTTTTAGTTAGGATCCACCCAGTTCATTTCCTTATCTTTAACATTACCCAGATGGTTGCTTTCAGTTGGAACATTATAACTACCACAAAGGTATTCCTTGAGGTTGATTTTGGATTAAGAATTATATACAGCATATACAGTTAACTTATGCTTTGTGATTGCTGTTGCTCTTCTGAGTTGCATGCCTCATGTTGGTTGGTATTGATATCAGATGATTTTGCATAAAATTCTTAGTCCCTTTATACAACTGCTCAACTTTTATTTCTATACCTTTAGCTGCTTTTTCTAATATATATAATGCTGTCATACAAGGGGCTGTACTCTTCACTAATGTACACTTCAAAAACTACCTCTCAAGGGCCGCTCTCTACTTTTGCTCATGCTCTGTATCTACTCCTTCTCTCTGCCCAGTTATGTAATAGTAGGAGGATTTTATTGCTTTTGCTGACATTTTGGTAGGATGAAAACTAATGTACAGTTAGAAAACTCCCCCATTTTGCATAAGTCTTTGAGGGTTATTTCTGATGTCACACCATCAGTCATTCCCTCCAATCACCACTTCTCCAACCACATGGGAATTTATTATTACACAAACTTTACATTAATGATACCAAAGGAATTTATTAAAAGAAAAAATAAAGGTTTTACCTCTATATCACACTACTAATTTGATCTCTTACTTCATTATTTTCTATTTTAAAAATTATATTATTACATTGACTAAATAATTTGGTGCCTTAAAAAATGAATTTAGTTTTTTTTTAACAAACACTCCCCCTTCTCCTCCCCAACCCCTTTTTCTGCCAACCTCTAATCTGTTTTCTGTCTCTGTGAATTTGTATTTCTAGTAGTCTCTTATGAGTAATATCATGCAATTTTTGTCATTATGTATCTTGCTTATTTCATTGAGCATAATGTTTTCAAAGTTCTTGCTTGTGGGGAGGGACAAGATGGTGGTGTGATGAGGTGTGGAATTTAGTTACTCCTCTAGGGCAGCTGGTAAATAGTCAGAAGCTGTATGGAACATCTGTTTTGGGTACTTCTCTGATTGGATATGCATCATACATCAGTCTAGAATAGGTAGAATGGCTGAAATCTTAGCAAAGAACTGTAAGTTTCCCTGGCTGGCACTCTTCCCCACAGGCATGGCAGACTGTGTTGGAGCTTGTTCTCTGAGGAAAAAAGAAACAATCTGTGCTGGGAGCAAGGGGGGGCTCAACCTTACCTTAGTTGCAGAATTAATTGACAAATTCAGACTGCTAAATAAAAGCTCCAAGCACAGATAAACCAAGAGCAGGCACAAAAGGAGCCAGGAGGGCTTGCCCCAGCAGAGAGGAGGTCTAACAACAACAACAACAACAAAACAGAGATTTTTGGAGTTGCAGGTGCTCAGAATACTGGGAAAGGGCTGGGCTTCAAGAAAAACCCAAGGAGCTTGGGTCCAGCTCTGAAAAGGGTTCTTTTTTCTTTTCTTTCTCTCCAACTCCTTATTTTTTTTACTTTTCAATAGTCCATTAGAGCTGCTGGAAACCTCAGGCTTCAGCACTGCCCAAGGCAAGGGTGGAATTAAAGTTGTCTGAGAGTAACAAGTCAGGTGAAAGAGACATTTCCCTAAAGGGCATATTTTAAAATAGTCTATACTGGGACTGACAAAATTTGGGGGCTGGGGAAAGTCCTTGAAAAATGATTTCTTTTTTTTTTTGTTTAAACTATTCTAAGCAGCTTATTTCAGAAAGCCTCAAATATTTGCAATTGGAATCTGGACCCAGGCAAGGGCAGAGCTAAGATAGGACTGCAGGACAAAGGAATAAGTCTAGTGGGGGAGATAATCCCCAAAAGGGCATAACTTCCCTGAGGAAAAGGGGGGGTGGGGCCCAGCTCAATTGGCAGTCTTTATTCAGAGAACTCAGATTCCAGGGGCTCAAAACAGAAACAGCTGGAGTCAGCCACACACCTGGCAGGGACAGGGTCTGCTGAGAATTAAAGGCATCTGTGGTACCTCTTTACACCAGTGGGGAGCTGTGAGATGATAAGTGTCATCTGCTGTACAGGATAGGAAAAGCACAGAGTCTAGAGGCTTCACAGGAGAGTCTCACAACCTGTGGGGTCTTATACTCAAGGAAGCTTCATATGGATTACCCTCTCCTCCTGAGACCTGGACCTGTCTGGACTGTGAAAATCTGATTGGGGTCGATCATATCTGGAGAGACTCTCTCACAAAAAGGTTACATAGAGACAGGGAAGAACCAGAAAAACAAAAGCTGAAAAATTCTGAACAACTATAGAGATGCTATTTAGAGGTCTAGAATAAGTTGAACCAAGTGCCAAAGAGCAGATAGAGAACAAAGCCAACCAACAAGGAAATGAAGAAAAATTCTGACCAACTTAAAAGGTGCTATGTTAGAGGTCTAGAATTAGTTGAACTGAATGCCAAAGTTCAGCTAGAGAACAAAGCCAACCAAAAAGAAAACCCTATTTAAAAGAGTGAAAACAAGCTCCAGAATAAACTAAACAAGAAAATCAGATGCCTAGACAGTTAAAGACAATGAGTCACACTAGGAAACATGAAAATATGGACCAGCCAAGGGAACAAACTAACACTTCAACTGAGATACAGGAATTGAAACAACTAATTACAGATGTTCAAACAAATCTTCTAAATCAAATCAATGAGCTGAAGTAAAATGGGGCAAAAGAGATGAAGGATATTAAAGAAGATGCTGGATGACAATAAAGAAGAATTTGTGTAAGCTTGAAAAAACAAATGGCAGAACTTATGGGAATTAAAGGCATAATGGAAGAGATGAAAAACACAATGGACACATACAACAGCATATTTGAAGATGCAGAAAAAGGATCAGTGAACTAGAAGACTGGACATCTGAAATCTTACACACAAAAGAACAGATAGGGAAAAGAATGCAAAAGTATGAGCAGGGTCTTAGGGAACTGAATGACAACATGAAGTGAATGAGTATATGTGTAATGGGTGTCCCAGAAGGAGAAGAGAAGGGAAAGGGGGCAGAAGAATAATAGAAGAAATAATCACTGAAAATTTCCCAACTATTATGAAAGATATAAAATTACAGATTCAAGAAGCATAGTGTACCCCAAACAGAATAGATCCCAATAGACCTACTCCAAGATACTTACTGATCAGATTGTCCAATGTCAAAAACAAAGAAAGAATTCTGAAAGCAGTAAGAGAAAAGCGATCCAGCACATACAAGGCAAGCTTGATAAGACTATGTATGGATTTCTCTGCAGAAACCACGGAGGTGAGAAGACAGTGGTATGATATACTTAAGATATTGAAAGAGAAAATCTGCCAACAAAGAATTCTATATAAGTTGTGAATTTTCTGATCTTTTGCCTGTTATTGATTTCCAACTGAATTTGGAAAAATTGAAGGCAAAATTGTCCATCAAAAATAAGGGAGAGATTAAAATATTTTCAGACAAACAGACACTGAGAGAGTTTGTGTGTAAGAGACCTGAACTACAAGAAATTCTAAAGGGAGTGCTACATGCTAATAGGAAAAGACAGGAGAGAGAGGTTTGGAGAAGAGTGTAGAAATGAAAACTCTCAGGAAGGGTAAAAAGAGAGAGAGAAAATGATATGATATGACATATAAAATCCAAAAGACAAAATGATAGAAGAAAGTACTACCCTTACAGGAATAACACTAAAAGTTAACAGATTAAACTCCCAAATAAAAAGACATAGACTGGAAGAATGGATTTAAAAACAGGACCCTTCTGTATGCTGTCTACAAGGAACTCACTTTAGGTACAAGGACACAAATAGGTTAAAACTGTTAGGTTGGAAAAAGATATTTCATGCAAACAACCAGAAAAGAGCAGCAGTAGCTATATTAATATCAGACAAATTAGACTTCAAATATAAAATAATTAATAGAGACAAAAATTCAGTATAAGTTAATAAAAGGGACAATTCATCAAAAAGGCATAACAATCATAAATATTTATGCACTGAGCCAGAGTGCCCCGAAATACATGAGGCAAAAACTGACAACACTGAAGGGAGAAGTAGATAACTCCACAATAGCAGTTGGAGGCTACATCTCTCTCATCAATGGATAGAACATCTAGGCAGAGGGTCAATAAGGAAACAGAGATGTTGAATTGCATGATAAATGAACTTGACTTGGCAGACATTTATAGAACACCACACCCCACAGCAGCAGTATACATATTTTTCTCAATGCTCATGGATCTTCTCTAGGATAGACCACATGCTGAGTCACAAAGCAAGCCTCAACAAATTTAAAAGTATTGATATTATACAAAACACTTTCTTGGATCATAATGGAATGAAGTTGGAAGTCAATAGCAAGCAGAAAGTTAGAAAATTCACAAATATAAAGAGGCTAAATGACACACTTTTAAACAACCAGTGGGTAAAGGAAGAAATTAAAAGAGACATTAGTAAATATCTTGAAGCAAATGAAAATGAAAACACAACAAATCAAAATGTATGGGATGAAGCAAAGTCATTGTGGAGAGGCAAATTTATTGCCTTAAATGCCTATCATAAAAGAGAAGAGAGCAAAAATTGAGGAATTAACTGTTTACCTGGAGGAAATAGAGAAAGAACAGCAAACTAACCCCAAAGAAAACAGAAGGAAAGGAATAAATGAAATTCAGAATGGGAAAACAATAGAGAGGATTAACAAAACCAAAAGTTGGTTCTTTTAGAAAATCAATAAAATCGATGGACCCTTAGATAGGCTAACAGAAAGAAAGAGAGAGAGAGAGAGAGAGAGAGAGAGAGAGAGAGATATGTAAATAAATACAATCAGAAATGGGAAAAGGGACATAACTACTGACCCCAGAGAAATAAAGAAGTTAATGAGAGGATGCTATGAACAACAATATGTTAATAAACTATCCAACTTAGATGAAATTGACAACTTCCTAGAAAAGCATGGACAACCAACATTGACTCAAGAAGAAACAGATGACCTCAACAAAAAAATCACAAGAGATGGAGTCAGTCATCAGCGAGTTCCCCCTCAACAAAGCCTAGGACCAGATGGCTGCATATATGTATTCTACCAAGCATTCAAGAAAAAAAAAAATTAGTACCAGTTCTGCTCAAACTCTTCAAAAAAATTGAAGAGGAGGGAAAGCTACCTAACTCATTCTATGAAGCCAACATCACCCTAATTCCAAAGTCAGACAAAGATATTAAAAAAAAAAAAAAGAAAATTGTAGGCCACTATCTTTAATGAATAAAGATGCAAACATCCTCTACAAAATACTTGCATATTGAATCTGGCAGTACATTAAAGGAATTATATGCCTTGACCATGTGGGATTTTTCCCAGGTATGCAAGGCAGATTCAACACAAGAATATCAAGTAATGTAATACACCACATCAATAAATCAAAGTGGAAGAACCACATGATCATCTCAATTCATGCAGAAAAGGCATATGAAAAACTCAACATCCTTTCTTGATGAAAACACTCAAAAAGATAGGAATAGAAGGGAACTTTCTCAATATGATAAAGGCAATATATGAAAAAAAATGCACAGCCAACATCACACTCAATGGGAAAAGACTGAAAGATTTCCTTCTAAGGTCAGGAACAATTCAGGGATGCCCACTGTCACCATTGCTATTCAACATTGTGCTGGAAGTTCTAGCTAGAGCAATTAGGTGAGAAAAAGAAATAAAAGGCATCCAAATTGGAGAGGAAGAAATAAGACATTCAATTTTTGGAGATGAAAAGGAATAAAAGGCAATCTGTTTGCAGATGACATGATCCTATATGTACAAAATCCAGAAAAATCTACAGCAAAGCTACTATAGCTAATAAGTAAATACAACAAAGTAGCAGAGTACAAGATCAACATGCAAAAATCATTAGTGTTCCTATACACAAGTAATGAGCAACAGGAGAAGGAAATCAAGAAGAAAATTCTAGTTACAATAGCAACCAAAAGAATCAAGTATTTAGGAATAAACTTAACCAAGGCTCCAAAAGACCTATAGACAGAAAACTACAAGAAACTGCTAAAAGAAATCAAACGGACCTATGAAAATTGAACATACCATGTTCATGGATTGGAAGATTAAATATAGTTAAGATGTCAATTCTACCAAAACTGATTTATAGATTCAGTGCAATACAATTGATCTTTGATAAAGCAGTCAAGCCAATGCAACTGGGACAGAGAAACCTCTTCAATAAATGGTGTTTGGAGAACTGGATATCCATCCATTTCCAAAAGAATGAAAGAAGACCCCTGTCTCACACCTTATACAAAAGTTAACTCAAAATGGATAAAAGACCTAAACTTTAGTGCTAAGATGATGAGACATTTAGAAGAAAATGTAGGGAAATATATTAAAAATCTTGTGATAGGAGATGGTTTCCTAGACTTTACACCCAAAGTGCGAACAATGAAAGAAGAAATAGATAAGTATGATCTCTTCAAAATTCAACACTTTTGTACATCAAAGGACTTTGTCAAAAAAGTAGAATGGTAGCCTACACAATGTGAGACAATATTTGGAAACCACATATCAGATAGGTATTTAATATCTAGAATATATAAAACAATCCTACAACTCAACAACAGAAAGACAAATAACCCAATTAAAAAATGGGCAAGAGACATGGACAGACACTTTTCTGAAGAGGAAATACAAATGGCTCAAAAATATATGAAAAGATGCTCAACTTCACTGGCTATTAGGGAAATATAAATCAAAACTGCAATGAGATATCTCACACCTACTAGAATGGCCATTATAAAACAAACAAACAAAAAACAGAAAATTACAAGTGCTGGAGAAGATGTGGAGAAAGAGGCACATTTATTCATTCTTGGTGGGAATGTAGAATAGTGCAGCTTGTCTGGAAGGCTGTGTTGTGGCTCCTCTGAAAGCTATGTATAGAATTGCCATCTGATCCAGCAATTCCATTACTAGGTATATACTCAGAGGAACTGAAACCTAAGATACAAATGGACATTTGTAAACCGATGTTTACAGCAGCATTATTCATGATTGCCAAGACATGGAATTGGCCCAAATGTCCTTCAATGGATGAGTGGACTAACAAACTGTGGTACATACATACAATGGAATATAACACAGCTGTAAGACAGAACAAAGTAATTGAACATATATCATCATGGATGAACCTTGAGGACATTATGTTGAGCAAAGTTAGCCAGAAACAAAAGGAAAAATACTGTATGGTCTCACTAACATGATCTAACATTAATGAGTAAACTTCGAGAGTTAAAGCTGAGGACACAGGTTGTCAGTAGATAGAAAGATGGTAGAAATCAAGCATTTGATGCTGAAGGAGTATAGAATATTCAACAGGATTGATTGGGTGGGTCCAGACATAGATAACACAAAACTGTGTGGTAGTAGCACAATATTATAAGTACACTGAACAAAGATGTCTGTGATTAAAGTTGAAAGAGGAAGGCTAGGGTTGTGTATGACACCAGAAGGAAAGATAAATGATAAAGACTGAGACTGTATAACTTAATAAAACTTAGAGTTATCAATGAAGGTCACTAAATGTACAAATATAAAAATGTTTTTCAAGTTGGAGAACAAATGAATTTCAACCTTGCAAGGTGTTCAAAAAGGGATGGCATTGGGGAAAAATTCAATCAATGCAAACTAGAGTCTATAGTTAACAGTAACACTGTAATATGCTTCCATGAAATGTAACAAAGGCAATATAACAAAGCTAAATGTCTATAAGAAGGAGATATAAGGGAGGGTGTTCCAGTTTGCTAATGCTGCCATTATGCAAAATACCAGAAATGGTTTAGCTTTTATAAAGGGGATTTATTAGGTCACATATTTACAGTTCTGTAGTCATAAAAGTGTCCAAACTAAGGCATCAACAAGAGTATACCTTCAATAAAGAATGGCTGATGGCATCTGGAACACCTCTGTCAGCTGGGAAGGCAAGTGGCTGGCATCTGCTTGTCCTTTGCTCCCAGGTTGCATTTCAAAATGGCATTCTCCAAAATGTCTCCAGAAATGTCTCTCTTAACTTCTTCAGCTCCTGTGCATCTAAGCATCAAGGTCCTCTCTTAGCTTCTCTGGAGCAAACTCTGGGCTAGCATCTCCAAACATCTCAAAGCATCTCAAAGCATCAACAATTATCTCTCCAAAAGTCTCTCTCAGCTGCTTTGAGCTCCTTCTGTCTGTGAGCGCTCTTATAGCACTCCAGTGATTTAATTAAGACCCACCCTGAATGGGCAGGGTCCACATACCCAGGGAAATAACTTAATCAAGCATTTCTACCCTGATCAACTGACAAATCAGTCTGCTCCCACAATTTTGCATTATAGAATATGGCTTTTCAGGAACATAATATATCCAAACTGGCACAGAGGGGTATGGGATTCTTGGTGGTGGTGTTTTTGTCTGACCTTATTATTTTATTCTTATTTTTTATTTTATCTTTTTATTGTTCTTTTAAAAAAATTTTTTTTGAGGAATGAATATGTTCAAGTGCTGATTATGGTGATGAATGCACAACTATATGAAGAAACTGTGAAAAAATTTATTGTACACCATGGATTGTATGGTATGTGAATATACCTCTAATAAGATTGCAGGGGGGGAAATAAACAGAGGGATACAAGTGTTAGGGAAAATGTGGAGAGAGGGATGTACCTATTCACTGTTGGTCAGGGATTAGAATGGCACAGCCTATCTGGCGGACAGTGTGGTTGTTCCAGAAGAAGCTAATTATGTGGGTGCCATAAGGTCCTTCAACCTCATTATTGGGTATATACTTGAAAGAACTGAGAGCAGGGACATGAATGTCCATTTGCACAGTAGTGTTTATGGAGGCAGTATTCATGATTTGTAATGGATGGAGGTGACTTAAGGGAACATCGACTGATGAAGAGATGGTGAACTGTGATGTAAGCATACAATAGAATACTGAGCAGCTGCAAGAAGGAATGAAGTTGTGAGACATGCAATTAGATGAATGGCTCTTGAGGATAGCATTTTGAGTAAAATAAGCCAGAAACAAATAGACAAACATTATAAAGCCTCAGTAACATGGACTAACAATAATGTATAAATGCTGAGAATGGAATCTTAGAGCACAGGTTATCGGTGGAGCACTTATCGTAAAGGTCCCTAGACTGTAAGCTCTTATAGCAGTCACATCTATTCCTGAGTTGTAATGGTTATCTCTAAATTCTGAGATGCTGAACTCTCTGTGTATAACCTGGTCAGTCTCTGGAACTTTTGATATCTGTGTGACACTTGAGACTCAGAGCTAGAATTCTGCAGCTATGAATGGCAGTATTACCTCATACAGCAACTGTTTAAAAAGCTGAAAAACAGTTCAGACTTCAATTAGAGATATGAATGAAGCAGATCTAGTAGGATGAAGGCAAATCAGGCCAAAAGGTAAAGAATGATATTGACTGTGTTTTAAAACCTCAGCTTCTGTGTGAAACCCAAGGGAAGAAATGTTTATTTGGTTCACAATCTAGGTTTTCTGTAGCACACTAAATAATTTAATGTGTATGCTCAGTTTATTCAAACACCATAATTACACAGAACTTATAATAGGAAGTGGGATCTGATAGGTTTGTACAGATTAGTGTGACACCCTGATACATCCCAAAGGAATTTAGGCAGGGAATAAAAATGTATTTGCATGGCCCACCTGAGGAACTGTGTAAAAATGCGGAAACATTAAACTTCCCCACCTGTGGAATTACTGATATTCTCATAGGCGATGAGGACCACCAATTTAGTAGGCTGAGCCCTTGATCTTGGGGCTTGCCCTTATGAAGCTTGTTACTGCAAAACAGAGGCTGAGCCTACATATAACTGTGCCTAAGAGTCACCCCCAGAGAATCTCTTTTGTTGTTTAGATGTGGCCTCTCTCTCTAAGCCAACTTGGCAGATGGACTCATTGCCTTCCCCCCAACTATGTGGGACATGAGTCCCAGGGGTGTAAATCTCCCTGGCAACATGGGACATGAGTCCCAGGGATCAGCCTGGACCCAGCATTGTGGGATTAAGGAAGCCTTCTGGACCAAAAGGGGGAAGAGAAATGAAACAAAATAAAGTTTCAGTGGCTGAGAGATTTCAAATGGAGTTGAGGGGTCATTCTGGAGGTTATTCTTATGCACAGTATAGATATCCCTTTGTAGTTTTTAGTGTATTGGAATAGCTAGAAGGAAGTACTTGAAACTGTTGAACTGCAATCCAGTAGCCTTGATTCTTGAAGAGGAGTGTATAACTATGTAGCTTACATGGTGTGACTGTGTGATTGTGAATACCTTGTGGCTCACTCCCTTTATCCAGTGTATGGACAGATGAGTACAAAAATGGGGACAAAAATTAATCGAAAAATAGGGTGGAATGGGGGATGGAATGTTTCAGGTATTCATTTTCACTTGCATTTTTGTTCTTACTTTTATTTTTTTGGAGTAATGAAAATGTTCAAAAATTGGTTGTGGTGATGAAGACAACTATATGATGGTACTGTGAACAATTGTACACAGTGGATGATTAGATGGTATGCAAGTATATCTCAATAAAACTGAATTTAAAGTTATTCCATGTTGCAGCATGTCTCATATCTTTCTTTTTTCTTATGGTCAAATAATGTTCCATTGTGTGTATTTACCACAATATGTTTACCTACTCATTTGTTGATGGACATTTGGGTTATTTCCAGTTTTTGTCTATTGTGAATAATTCTGCTATAAACTATCTCTTTGTGACCCTGTTTTCACTTTCTTTGGCTATATACATAGAAGTGGCATGCTGGGTCAAATGGTAATTATATATTTAAGTTTTTGAGGAACCACCCTATTGCTTTCCACTGTGGCTACATTTTACATTTCCACCAACAATGCACTAGAGGTCCAATTTCTCTGAATCTTCTCCAAGACTTGTTATTTTACATTTTTAAAAAATAATAGTCATCCTTGTAGGTGTGAAATGGTATTTATGCTTTTAATTTGCATGTCCCTAATGGTTAATGATGTTGAGCATATTTTCATATTATTTTTTGACTTCTGTATATCTTCTTTGGAGAAATGTCTATTCAAGTCCTTTGCCCATTTTTTAGTTGGGCTGTTTGTCTTTTTCTTGTTGAGTTGTGACATTTGTTTATATGTAAATACCCTCAATATTAAACCCTTATCCATTACATGGTTTGAAACAATTTTCTCCTATTCTGTAGGTTGTCTTTTCACTTTCTTAATAATTTTCTTTGATGCACATAATTTTTTATTGTGATTAAATAAAATTTCTCTATTGTTTCTTTAGTTGCTCCTGCTTTAGATGCCATATTAAGAACCCATTGCAAAATCCCAGGTCATGAAGATTTGCCTCTATTTTTATCTTTGTTTTATAGTTTTAGCTCTTCCATTTTGGTACTTGATACATTTTGAGTTGATTTTTGTATATGGTGTGAGGTAGGGTTAACATTATTCTTAAGCAAGTAGATATCCAGTTTTCCCAACACCATTTTTTGAAGAGTATTCTTTCCCCACTGCATGTACTTGGCACCCTTGTCAAAAATCAATTGGCCATCTCTTTCTAACCATCTCGGCAGGTAAACTCACTGCCCTCCTCCCCTACATGTGGGACATGACTCCCAGGGGTGTAAATCTCCCTGGCATTGTTGGGACATGACTCCAGGGGCTAAGCCTGGACCCAGCATCGTGGGTTTGAGAAAGTCTTCTTGTCCAAAGGGGGAAGAGAAATGAAACAAAATAAAGTTTCAGTGGCTGAGAGATTTCAAATGGAGTCGAGGGGACATTTTAGTCTTTAGTGTGTTGGAATAGCTAGAAGGAAATACCTGAAACTGTTGAACTGCAACCCAGTATCCTTGACTATTGATGACAGTTGTATAACTATATAGTTTATACTGTGTGACCATGTGATTGTGAAAATCTTGTGGCTCACACTCCCTATATCCAGTGCATGGATAGATTAGTAGAAGAGTGGAGACAAAAAGTAAATGCATAATAGGGAGAGATGGGGGCATGGGATGTTTTTGTTGTTCTTTTTTCACTTTAATTTTTATTCTTATTCTTAATTTTTTTGCAGTAATGAAAATGTTCAAAAGTTACTTTTGGTGATGAATGCATAACTATATAATGGTACTGTGTACAACTGATTTTACATATTAGGTGATTGTATGGTATGTGAATGTGTATCAATGAAATTGAATAAAAATAAGAGAATGGGGGGATGAGGGGGGTGGGATATTTTGGGTGTTCTTTTTTACTTTTATTTTTTATTCTTATTTTTATTTTTTTTTTTTGGAGTTATGAAAATGTTAAAAAATTCATTGCAGTGATGAATGCACAAGTATAAGATGGTACTGAAAAAAGTTGATCATACACTGAGGATGATTGCATATATCTCAATAAACTGAATTTTTTAAAAAATGAACAAAAAGCAAAAAAAAAACAATTGGCTAGAGAAGTATGTGTCTATTTCTGGACTTTCAATTCTTTTCCAGTGATCTATTTGTCTGTCTTTGTGCCAGGGCCCCATTCTTTTAATAAGTTACTTTGTAATACAATTTGGAGTTGGGAAGTGTAAGTCCTCCAACCCTGTTCTCTTTCAAGATTATTTTGGTCATTCAGGGCCCCTTTCAGTTCCATGTAAATTTGAGGATTGGTTTTTCCATTTCTGTGAAAAAGGCTGCTGGAATTTTAGTAGGAATTGCATTGAGTTTGTATATTGCTTTAAGTAATATTGGCACATTAACAATATTAACTTCTCCAATTCATGAATATTGGATGCCTTGCCGTTTATTTAGGTTTTTAATTTCTTTCTATGGTAATTTTCAGTATACAAGATTTTGTAGACTTAGTTAGATTTATTCCTAGGTATTTTATTCTTTTAGATACTGTGCTGGTTTGGATGTATTATGTCCCCCAAAATGCCATTATCTTTGATGCAATCTTGTGGGGGCCAATGTATTATTGTTGATTAGGTTGGAACCTTTTGATAGGATGTTTCCATGGAGATATGACCCACCCAATTGTGGGTGGTGACTTTGATTGGATAATTTCCGTGGAGGTGTTACCCCATCCATTCAGGGTGGGTCTGAATTAAATCACTGGAGCCATATAAATGAGCTGACAAACAGAAAGAACTCAGTGCAGCTGTGAGTTACATTTTGCAGAGCAACTGAGAGTGACATTTTGAGGAGGAGCTGCAGCTAAGAGAGGACAAAATGCCACAAGAGCAACATTTTGGAGAACGCCATTTTGAAACATAACCAGGGAGCAAGCGGATGCCAGCCACATGCCTTCCGAGTTAACAGAGGTTTTCCGGATGCCAATGGCCATCCTTCAGTGAAGGTACCCTATTGGTGCCTTACCTTGGACACTTTATGGCCTTAAGACTGTAACTGTGTAACCAAATAATCCCCCTTTATAAAAGCCAATCCATTTCTGGTATTTTGTATAATGGTAGCATTAGCAAACTGGAACAGATACTATTGCAAGTGGAATTGTTTTATTAATCCCCTATTTGGATTGTTCATTGCTAGTATATAGGAAAACAATTGTTTTTTTGTGTGTGTTTTTATCATTTACCCTGTAACATTGCTGAATTCATTTATTAACTCTAACAATTTTCTTGTGGATTTCTTTGGGTTTTCTATGTATATGACCATGTCATCTGCAAATAGAGCTAGTTTTACTTCACCCATTCTAATTTGGATACATTTTACTTCTCTTTCGTATGCAATTGCTCTGGTAAGACTGCCTAGTACAATATCGAATAGCAGTGGTGAAAGTGGTCATCCTTGTCTGGTTCCTGATCTTAGAGGGAAAGCTTTAAGTCTTTCACCATTAAGTATGATGTTAGCTGTTTTTTCATAAATGGCCTTTATTATGTTGAGAAACTTCCCTTCATTCCTACTTCTATGAGTGTTTTCATCAAGAAAGGGTGCTGGATTTTGTTGAAAATTCTTCTGGATCTGTTGAGATAATCATGTTTTTCCCCCTTCATTCTGTTTATGTAGTGCATTACATTGATTGTTTTTGTTTGTTGAACTACCCCTGAATTCCTGGGACAAATCCAACTTGGTCATGGTGTATAATCTTTTTAACATGCTCTTCAATTTGGTTTGCTAATATTTTGTTAAGGATTTTGCATCTGAATTCATAAGGAAAATTGGTCTGTAGTTGTCTTTTCTTGTGGCGTCTTTACCAGGCTTTGGTATCAGAGTAATTCTGTCCTCATAGAGTGAATTAGGACATGTTCCTAATGGAACATTTCTTGGACAGAGCTTGAGAAAAACTAGTAATACTTCTATGATTGTTTGATAGCATTCACTACTGAAGCCATCTAGTCCTGGATTTTTCTTTTTTGGGAAGTTTTTGATTGTTGATTCAAACTCTGTACTTGTTATAAATTTGTTGAGTCAATTTGTGTAACTGATGTATTCATAGGAATTTTTCCATTTCTTTGAGATTATCTAGTTTGTTGGTGTGCAACTATTCATAATATTCTCTTATAATCCTTTCTATTTCTGTAAGGTCAGTAGTGATATCACCATTTTCCTTTCTGATTTTAGTTATTGCATCTTTTCTCTTTTTTTCTTTCTTAGTCTTGCTAAATGCTTGTCAATTTTATTTTTGTTTTAGTTATTCCCTCAATTGTTTTTCTATTCTCTATTTCTTTTATCTCCACTCTAACCTTATTTTCTTCCTTCTGCTAACTTTCAGTTTGCTTAGCTCCTCAAGATGTAAAATTAAGCTATTATTTTGAGATCTTGTGTCCTTTTTAATATAGGCATTCATAGCAATAAATTTCCTGCTGAGTGCTGCCTTCACCATATCCCATAAGTTTTCATATGTTGTGTCTTTGTTTTCATATGTCTCTATGTATTTTCTAATGTCCCTTATAATTTCTTCTTTAATGCATTGGTTATTTAAGAGGGTGCTGTTTAATTTCCACATATTTGTTATTCCTCAAGTTTCCTTTTGTTATTGATTTCTAGGTTCATTCTACTGTGGTTAGAGGGGTTACTTTTTATAATTTCATTGTTTTAAAATTTATATATTTTTCCATCCATTCATTATCTACCTTTTTCTATCTAATGATCTAGATGTGTCTCTTGTAAACAGAATATAGTTGGATTATGTTTCTTTATGTATTCTGCCAATCTCTGCCTTTTAATTGAAGAGTTTAGTCCATTTACATTTAGAAAAATACCTGATAAGGCAAGATTTTTATCTGCCATTTTTCTAATTGCTTTGTGTCTATTTTATGTCTTTTTTTTTGTCTGTTCTTTCCTCCATTACTGCCTTCATTTTTTCGGAAGTCCACTTTGCTTATTGTTGTACAACAATGTATGAGTAGAACCAAAATGAGTTAAATTATCACATTTGTTTACATCATTATCTAGTTCTTCCTATTAACTTTACTATTCAAACAATAGAAAATAGGGACAACTTAGGGATTGAGAAAGAGATAAAACCAAAAAAACTTTTTTATACTATATTTATTCCTCTACACTGTATAGCTATGCTCACAGAGATGGCTCCTTTTAGCTCTCCACTGTGCAGAAATTCAGTTGCTTGAATCTGCTCAAAAGCTGAGGGAGACTAGATATGATGGACCCATATACTGGTGCATTGTCATATAATTCAAACAATGGTGGAGCTACCAGCTTGTAATTTTTAGGGACTGAAAACAAGGATTTCTCTTGAAGTTAAACCAGAAATAACTTGTGTTCCTTAGGCTTTGTAATATGTGCAGGAATATATGGATACTGAGGAGGTTCAAAATTTGGTCTCCACCAGTTACCAATGCAATCAGTGACCCAGTCTTGCAGGACTCCATCTTGATGACACAGTATCTCTGTCATTAAGCATTTTAGTCCTTCAACTTCATGTTCTCCTGGGTTAAGTTCACCACCAGGTAATTTGAAGAAAGTTTTTCCCAGTTGTGGCAGTAACACATGGGGCAGCTGGTGCTCATGTACAATCAGAACTCCTTCTAGAGTACTCCTCATTCCAATTTTATCCAATTCCTCCTTCATGCACTGAAATCTGGCTACAACAGAGCTGTCTTTCCCATACAGGGTCTCTTTTGTACAAAAAATATAATAGCGAAGAGGGTACAGGTTTATAGTGTGCTCCAGGGTGAGGGGCTTGGTCTGCTGGATGTACTTGTTGCTGAACTGGATGGCCCCTTGGGGCCAGCTGATCCACGAGCAATTGGGTGGCACCATGGACATGCTGGCAAGCACAGGCACTGTTGGTGAGTGGAAAGGGAGAGGCAGGGGAGACTTTCCCCATGCAGGCAGTGATTATCTGCGTCCCACTCAGCAGCTACCGCCCATTATTAGCATGAGCGAGCAAGAAGAACTACTGCCTTCCTTTTGATTTAGATAATCTTTTAAAATGAGCTATGTTGAATCACTTATCCTTTCCTCTTGTTTAGAATTTTTAAGATATTTTCTTTATGGTTTCCACAGTGATTACAATTAGCATAGTATATCTATTACAATTTAGTTTGTGTTGATTCCCACTTGACTTCAATAGCCTGTGCATACACAGTACCTATATCCCTCCAAACCTTTTATGTTGTTCATTTCACAAATTACATCTTTATGCATTGTGTGCCCAGTAACAAAGATTTTCTCTTGATTTTTTTTATGCATTTGAATTGTCAGCCTTATAAGATGTAAAAGACAGCATAACAAATGAAAAATGAAATAATACTGGCATATATATTTACCCAATTTTTTTACTTACACTGGAGATCATTATTTCATCATCCAGCATTGAGATATTTTTGTGTCCTTCCCATTTAAAATGGAGGGCTCCCTTTAGCACTTCCTGTAAGTCAAATCAAGTGTAAAGAACTCCCTGAGGTTTTTTTTTTTTTTTTTCCTGGAAATTTCTTAGTTTCTCCCTCATTTATGAAGGACAGCTTTGCCAGGTATATTTCTCTCGGGTAACCTGTTTTGTTTTGTTTTTTCCTTACGGCACTTAAAAATATCCTCCAACCACTTTCTGACCTCTGTAATTTCTGTTGAGAAATCTGATGTCAATCTTTGTCCTTGTCATTGGACAGTTTGATCATAATGGGTCACAGTGTAGATCAGTTTGAGTTCATCCTGCTTGGCATTCATTGAGCATCTTGGATGTGTATATTCATAATTTCATCACATGTGGGAAGTTTTCTGCTATTATTTCTTCAAATATTTTTTCCTGGCCATTTCTCTCTCTCTCTTTTTCTGGGACTCCTATGATTTGAATATTAATATGCTTGATGCTTTTCTGCAGGTTCCTCATGCTCTGTTCATTTGTTTCATTCTTTTTTCTTTCTGTTCCTTGAAGTGGAAGATTTCAGTTGTTTTCTCTTTGAGTTTGATGATCCCTTTTTTCTCCCTCCTTCAGTTCAGCTCCTGGATCCCTCTGTTGAATTCATCACTTCAGTTATCATACTTTTGAGTCCCAGAATTTCCATTTGGTTCTTATTATAATTTCTGTCTCATTTTGTTCATATGTTGTTTTGCTGATTTCCTTTAGTTTTTTTGTCTATGTTTTTCTTTCATTCATTGATCCTATTTATGAGAGTTGATCTAAGATCTTTGATTAGTAATTCCAGAGATGGCACTCCCTCAAGAATATTTCCTGTTGAATTCTATTTTCCCCATAACTAGGCCATACTTTCATGTCTACTTAAATATTTTGAAATTTTTTTTTTGTTAAGAACTGGACATTCTAAGTATTATATTGTGGTCACCTGGAAATCTGGTTCTCCCACTCTTCAGCCTTCTAGACTATGGTCAAGAAGGAAACAAAAGAAAGGAAAGAAAGAGAGGGAAAGAAGAAAAACAAAGAAAAGAAAAATAAAGCAAGCAAACAAACAAAACACCCAAACCCACACCCACAAAACCAATTTTAAAAATCAAGAAAAAATATAATGAATTTCACTGCCTCCCCAAGTTTTTGTTATGTGCCAGTGGGAAGCCAGAAGTTGCTACTTATGAAGCTAAAACCTAGGCCTGTGTTCCTGCTCATCACTCAAGGACCTGCCAAATACAAAAATAAAAAATGGAAAAAGGAAAAATTACCAACCAATGAGAGAGAGAGAAAGGAAGAGAGAGAGAGAGAGAGAGAGAGAGAGAGAGAGAGAGAGAGAGAGAGAGATGCTGATTCTTTATGTTCCTGTAGATGTTGGTATAGGGCCAGAGGATGCTGTTTCTGAGAGAAACTGAGGCTAGTGTCTATGCTGGGCCCTCAGGGATCCACCATACTAAACAATATAACAAAAAGAAAGGAGTAAACCAACCATTGAAAAAGTGCCTTGGGTCTCTAAGTCCTGCTTGTTGTTGGTGTGTGGCCAGAAGCCACTGTGTAGAAGGCTGAAACCAAGACAAGAGTCTATGCTCTGCCTCAGGGATCTGCCAGACCAGGAAATGCCCACCCATAGAAGGGAAAACAAAACAAAACAAAACACTAGTTCTTTGACTCCAGGTGGATGCTGATAGGAGGCTGGAAGCTCTGCTGCCCAGAGGACTGAAACTGAGGCCAGCTTCCTTGCTGGTCCCTCATGGAACCCCCAGTCCAACCTTGACCTTCAACCCCAGCTTTTAGAGGAAGGTATTTTCTCTGCTGGCCCTGACCCCAGCCAGCTTCTCCCTGGAACCTGGGTTGCATTGCCACAGCATTTTCTGCAGTCCCTGCTGTGGGGTTAAGCAATGGGGACTGGTCACTGGTTCATGCTTTCACTTACAAAAGCTGAACTCTTGGCAGCCTCTCTGGCACTCCTGTAGTTGTTCTAAATGTCCATTCTGGCTCCAGGGTTACCACCTAGTTAATTTCAGTCTCTTTTGCCAGCTCTTTCATTTCATTTTTCCAGTGGCAGGAGCAATTTGTAAAACTTCCTACTCTGCCATTTTGCACCTGTGCTCTCCAAATTTAGCTTTTATTAAAAATCTATACCGTACAAATCATCCAGATAATGAAGACATTTTCCTATGAAGAAACTGAATTGGATAGGGAAATGTAAAATAATATGGCTCTACAAAAACAGTTTCAGGGGGCAGATCCTCTGGCTGGATATATGCAATTTCAATCAATTAACAGGTAGACATTTTTAAAAGAACTTCAATTGCTTAGGATAGCAAATAGATCATTGATGAGAAACTTTGTTTCTTCTGTCAAAGACCTTACATTAGTTAAGACTCCTTTGGTTGCTGGTTTAGGTACAAAGTAACTGAGTAATCAAGCTCAATTAATTAAGCTATAGGAGGATGAGACTGAACTAGAACAAGTCACTATGATGACTTTATCAGCCTCTCTGGCCAACTTGTGTCTTTCCTAGTCTCTGAGTGTTAGCTTTATTCATTCAGGTTGGCTATGTTTTTACGGTTGAAATCTTGGCCAATATCAGTTCCTGAGTTTACACCCTTACGTACTTGTGAACAGAGATTAATCTGGGTTTCTTTCTCTAATCTTAAATTTGGACATTCTCAGGGAATAAATGTTGGGGTATATGTCCATCCCCTGGACAAATGACTGGGTTAGGGGTGTGAGAAGGTGGGCATTCATTAGTGTAACCATTGGGGTCTTGGAGATGGGATCAAGAAGCTCCCATATGTGAACCTTTAAGAGTGTGCAAAGGAGAAGAAATGGTTCCTCCAAAGAGCCTGGGTGCAGCAAAGACATAGCTCCTTGGGGCGAATTGCTGTGACCTGGGAAGCCATCCAACTTTGTGTCTACTATAAACCTATGATTCAGAGGATAAAAATATACATGAATAACTAACTCCATGCCAAATAGAAACTTAGATTATTTATTTTCTCCTTTATATATATGTGCGTGTGTGTGTGTGTGTGTGTATACATACATATATATATATATATATATATATATATATATATAATGTTTTCAACTCACTTGCTATTTAAAACTTTATATATGAAATCCAAAATAAGATGACCACAATAACCCTTGAAGGTTGGAAATGACTAGGACAGATTACGTGGCTGTTTGACAGCTCACATGTGACATTAAGATGCATTCAAAGCACGTACTCTACTGGGCTGCTAATGTTCAGATGAGTCTTTGCCAAGGAGAGGAAAGAGTAGAGGAGAAGGCCCAGAAAGGGAGAATTTCTAGGCCCTTGTGTATGTGTGTGTGTGTATGTGAGAGAGAGAGAGAGTGTGTGTGTGTGTGTATGTGTGAGTGAGTGTGAGCTTTTTCCCATTCTGTGTCCAGCCCTAACCCATAGAGGTACTATCTCCTGTCCCTCTCTCCCATGCCTGGGTGAGAGACTCCCTGCCTCAGCCCAAGTGCAGATGCAGATTCTTCAGGCACATTCCACAAAACCTTTTTTTGTACGGTCAAACAATGAAATGGTTTCTAGAAGAAGAGGTCCTATAAAAAAATGTGGATGCTTGGATTCACTCTTTGGTCTTGCCCAGAATAAGAAAATGAGTATTTTGAGGTCTGTGTTTTAGTTGCTTGTGTTGTCTTTGAATGGACAATGCAATAGAAGCCACCTTGGGTGGATGAGTACTGGCACGTTAGAGGTTAATTCTATGTGGGTTCCTGTGGAGATGAGAAGACTGACTCTAAGGAGAGAATTTTTCCTTTGGTCCTCATCTGTGGTGTTTGGAATGGTAGGTAACATTTTGTACAGGAGTCTTAAAATCATACATATTTCCCAAATTCCTGATAGATATGGACCACCCATTTTATAGCTGAGAGTTGGATGGAGAAGGAACCTTTCATTTTTGGGTGAGGAAATCCCATTTTGCTTCAATAAAAAGCTATTTGTTTTAACTCCTAAATTATGACCATGGTCTATTAGTTTTTAATGATAACTTGTCGTCTAAATCAGGTGACCACCTTGTAGGTTAGTAAAATATTGGTAGCTTATAATTATTCACTAATAAATATAGTTTACATTTGCAAAATTACAGCTCACTTTGTACATCTTAATGAAGCTTTTTAAACCACTTGGAAGAGAATGCTGGAATAAAAAGGAATCTTAGAGATCTTTTTACAGATGGGGTTACTGAGGCCCAGAGGGGTGACTAGAAGCCAGGTTCTTGACTCCTACACCCATGGATAAGGAATAATAATTTTGCCTTTGTGTAAAACTAACTTCAAAAAGTTATATCTGCATCTTTTAAAAAATGGCAGAGAAGTTTCACTTGAACAAAATATGGAATTCAGAAAAAAAGGCAGACCAAAGGAATTCTAGTTCTGTTAAACACCTTTCATGAGAGATATATCTCAAGAAGGAAGATCAAAGCTTAACACATTGACGTTAAAAGGGAGTAGGGAAGAGATAGGAGATATAGAAGTGAGTTCACATCTGTTGGGTATTTGCTGAGTTTCAGACACTATGCTAAGCACTATACAAATCTAATCTTTTTTTCAATTGCTACAACATCCTGCTAGGCAACAACTACTATCATACCCATTTAACAGTTTAGGAAACTATAGTCAGGGGCAATTAAATGACTTATCTAAAACCTGTAGATAGTATATTAGTGATACAGCCCAGTTCAAATTCAGATTTTTCTCGATCCAAAATCTATATTTGATACACAGGAGGGAAGATGTCAGCATACAGAAGAAGAAGCGACAAGTCAGAGTTCCCTTGAAAATGGAAAGGTCTAGTTTTTGATGTAGAAAAATGTACCTGTCACTAGGAATACCTGATTAGAGGCTGCATGGCCCTTTGTCAAGGATTCATTCAATATTCAACAAATACTTATTGAGAACTTACTATATGCCAGGCCTCATTCTAGGCCTTGGAAATATGGCAGACAATGAAACAAAGATCCTTGATCTCAAGAAACTCACATTCTTGATTGATATTGAAGGACAATAAATAATAGATACAGTAAGTGAACTATGTGGTATGCTACATGGTGATGTCTTATTAAAAAGAATTAGCAGCTTAAGAAAGTGGGAATGATGAGAAGAGGTTGGAAACTTTTTAAAAGGGTGGTCAGGGCAACCTTGTTGGAAAAGAAACATCTGTGTAAAGATTTATGGTGGGATGAGAAATTCTTTCATTAAAAGGGAGTTCAGACTGGGTGACCTCTAAGATCCATTCAAGGTTAAGATTCTAAGAGTACTATGACTCCAAAACAGAAGGAAGCAGATTCCCATTCCTCAGAAGTATTTCAGCATGGAGCAAACCCAATCAATCTTTATCCTCAAGATTAAGATATCAAAATTTTTGAAGAAAGTAGGGGGAGGTGTTGTTAAATTCACAGGTGATTGAACTCTGATGAATTACTGATGATGATCTTGGGAGTTTGTGGGGTACTGTGATGCCGTAAGGTATATCCCTTAGAGCCTCTGCCAATGACAGTCTCCTAGACTGAGCTAACCATTAAAATATGATTTTGCATCTGTTGTTGTGCATGCAGACTTGCTTCTTCAAGCTCCCCCAGTCATTTCCACAGTGCATGAATATGCTCTAAAATAGGTGATAGGAAGAAGGACCTTCTTCATCAGAATACAAGAAGAGTTGAGAAAAAGGCAGATTCCCAGGTCCCACCCCTCCACCTCCCAAATGGGAATCTCTGGAAAGGGGGTCCATGAATCTGCATGTTTACTAAACTCCTCAGTTCTTCTGATGCCCACTGGAGTTTTAAAACCGTGGTGGAATGGACTGGTCTCACTGCCTCATTGGCGCCTTCCCCCAAGGCTGTTTCATCTTTAGTGATGGATTCTAATGTCCCTTCCACTTCAATATTTGATCATTTTTAATCCTCAGTTCCTCAAAATGAGCTTTGCTGTTTGCTCATTCTGTTTTGTTTTGCCCTTAGGTGGTGGTACTGTTGCTGGAGAGATATTGGTTTCAGTAGCCCTATTTCCTTTCCTCTAGTTTGTGGGTCCCACTATCTACTCAGTATGTTTTGTCTTTTATTTATTTATTTATTTATTTTGAGCTGAGACCCCATGTACTTATGTAATAACCCTAAGTTCAGTTATCTTTAACTATTTAATAGACTACCTTGCCTCCTATTTGTGCCTTAAACACACACTGCCATTTCTGGCCTAAAGAAATGAGCAGGCCATTAAACCAGACATACTTGGACTCAAATACGTCATTATTCATTAGTCACATGACCCTGTGTCATTTAGTCCTCCTACACATCATTTTAAACAAAATACATAATAGGGGGATAATGAGAAAAATATAACACTTTTTGTTGTTTTTGTTGCATACATGTGTTCCTTGTGTGTATTTTGATAATATGTAAAAGTATATGATAGTACTTGGTGCATATTATATGATCCTAATACGTTAGCTTTAATCACCTCATCTTGCCTCCCTCCCCCAAATAACTTTTATAGGAAGTTTTCTTATTTGTAAGCCTTGGAATCATCCTCTTGACACAGGCAAAGGAATCTTAGTGTGTTTTCAAAGCTGAAAACAAATTAGCTCTGCTGCCATACAAAGCCACCTTAATAGAAGATTATAAAACTGACAGCAATAGCATCTGTGACAGGTGCTGTGACAGAGACCGGAGGTACAAATTAAAATGAAACCCTGTCCTCCGAGAGTGCCCTATGGAGTGGGGGTGACATGGAAGTAACCAGGCAAGTGCATTACACCCTAATAGCTGCTAAGATGGAGGGCCATGCAGAGAGGGCCATGAGCAAACAGGCAGGACCTCTATCATGGGATCTACGGTCAGGGGAGGCTTCCCAAAGAAGGTGGCAGCTGAGCTACATCCTGTAGGATGACGAGGGATTTAGAAGATAGAAAATGATGGGCAAGGATATTTCAGAGAAGATTAATGGTGTTTGCAAAGGCTGAGAGCTGTGAAAAAGCCCAATACATGAGGAAAACTAAAAAATGCTATGGTGCTAACTTGCTGGCAATTCAGAGAAGGCCCCAGCCCTCAAGTGCCTCTGAATTTCATAGAGAATGGAGTGCAGTCATATTCAAGGAGAAACAGTATGGTGGTTTTGATCTATTTGTACCCAAGATAAACATCTTCTTAATCTTATTCCATTCTTGTGGATGTAAACTCATTGTAAGTAGGACCTTTTAATGAGGCTTCTTCAGTTAAGGTGTGACTCACCCCAATCAAGGTGGGTCTCAATCCTATTACTGGAGTCCTTTATAAGCAGAATGAATTTCAGACAGAGGGAGAGAAAGCCACAGAAGCAAGAAGCTGAAAGCCAGGAAGCCCAGAAGAGAAGAGAGAGACCAGGAGATGGTGCTATGTGCCTTGCCATGTGACAGAGGAACCAAGGATCACCGGCAGCCAGCCCCAGAAGGCCACAGTCTTTGGGGAGAAAGCATTGCCCTGATGATGCCTTGATTTGGACATTTTCACAGCCTCAAAACCATGACCAAATAAATTCCCATTGTTTAACCTACCCCGTTTCATGGTGTTTGCTTAAGCAGCCTAGGAAACTAAAACAAACCTCATATAGTGGTACAAACTAAGCACCAAACCAGGGGAATAAAGAGCAGGCAAGAGATAGCAGGAGTGATGATGGATCTAGAAGAGGGGGTGGAGAAAGCTTTCAGGTGAGAGAAATGGCAACTCAAAGACCTTCTCAGGAAGGAAACAGTGGACCAAATGGGCCCAGTGTCTCTCAACTTTAAGCCCTACTGCCCACCTAGTGAATGTTTAGAAATGAGTGGGAATATTTAGTTGTCAAAGTGCCTGTGAGGTGCTATGGGCCTTAAATCCCTTGAGGTCAGTAATGCCAAGCTTCTGGCAATAAGTGGAGAGTCCCGTGCAACGAAGAGTTGAACTTCCCAAAATACTGGTAACCACCGTCCCCTCCCCATAGGGAAACACTGGCATGTACCAAATACCTTTTGTAAGGGAGCCATACAGATGAGATTAGGTGGCCAGGTTGACAAGGACAGATCATGAAGTATTTCAATCCCTGGCCTGGGGACTGTGGAGTCAATCATACAGGAGCTAAGGAGTCAATAAAGGGCTGTCATTAGAAGGGTGACTGTGCTAGCTTGAATATATTGTGTCCCCCAAACGCCATTATCTTTGATGTAATCTTGTGTGGGCAGGCGTTATCAGTGTTGATCAGATTGTAATTCTTTGAGTGCTGCTTTGGAATGCACCCCACCCAGCTGTGGGTGATGACTCTGATTGGATAATTTCCATGGAGGTGTTGCTCCGCCCATTCAGGGTGGGTCTAAGTTGATCAGTGGAGCCATATAAATGAACTGACATAACAGAAGGAACTCAGTGCAGCTGTGAGTGACGTTTTGAAGAGGAGCAAGCTTGCTAGAGAGGAACGTCCTAGGAGAAAGCCATTTTGAAACCAGAACTTTGGAGCAGACACCAGCCATGTGCCTTCCCAGCTAACAGAGGTTTTCCGGATGCCATTGGCCATCCTCCAGTGAAGGTACCCGATTACTGATGTGTTACCTTGGACACTTTATGGCCTTAAGACTGTAACTGTATAGCCAAATAAACCCCCTTTTTATAAAAGCCAATCCATCTCTGGTGTTTTGCATTCTGCAGCATTAGCAAACTAGAACAGTGACATATAGCAAATGTTATTTTGGAAGACTAAACCTAGAAGAGACATCTTCATCCTCGGGGGAGCTGGAGGCAGACTTTTTGACATGGTCCAAGCAGGGGTTGATGAGAGCCTGCCCATGTTTATCAGACAAAAGACACAAGTTGATCAGGAAAAATAATTGATACAACTCACCAATCATTACTCCATCTAAGAACTTTAACTCATCTCCCAGCTTTATTTAACTTTGCCCATCTAAAAGGCTGTGCCAAAGCGGAGGTCCTTGGGTGAGGTTGCACAACTGAACCTAATAATTATTGGTACCTGAAAATGAATGAGGCTTGCCATATATATTTGCTTTTGTTATTTCAAAAGTAAATTTATTTTGGGGGGAAATTCCCACCCCCAAACCCCCTGCCCCTTTTTTCTTGTCGCAAAGGTTCAAATGCAGATAGGAGGCTTGGAAATTCAAATTAATATATCTTTTCTTCAAGTGACTGGACAATCTCTGCCAGACTTTTGAAAGAGAGAGAGGGCCTTATTGTGAAGAGGCCTAGAATACAGGCAGGAGATCTTACCCCTGATCATCCCAGGCAATTGTTTCCGTTGTGCCTCTCTCCCTATACCTCCTTGCCCACCCGCACCCCACACCAGAGTGAACCCTAATCCTCTTCACCCAGCTTTGCTGGCCACATTTATATCATAGAGCCTGCAACATGTTAGAGGGGCCCAAGAAGCTGGATTGCTTCAGCAAATCTAATTGAAAAGAAAACTGGATATTGGTGCCTCAACCATGATGAATAACTGTTAACTCTAGACTATAGCCAATAGCATAATTTTAATTTTATTTCATCATTTATCACAAAGTTCACACACTATTGCAAAGTGTTAAAAATAGAATCAATGATAATGTCAGAAATATGATATTCCCACTTCTTTCCACCTACAACCTTAGGCACAAACCTTTGCTTTCTCTTTCCAAAGTACGACCTGGGCAGGACCTTTTATGAGAAGGTTGGCTGTTTCCCGTTTATTACGGAAATTAGCAACAAGCCAACTAATAAAAAAAATTTGGAGATGTGCCAAAATACAAAACAACAAAGGGCCTTCCAAAGGATCCGTAAACAATGAGATGATGACAATTTCTTATAAGTAGCAAATACCTAAATCAAGGCAGTGTGCTTTCAAAAATGTATCTGGTGTCCTTCCTGTTGTATGAGATTAAGCATGATGCACCCTCTCAGTGTGACATGGAAAATAATATATATTATTATGGAGCCCTTGCTATATGACTGGAATAAAATTATTTCTTCTGTGTGAAATGGATCCCTACCTCCACCCTACTCAAATTCAGATACAAAAGTTTTAACGTGGCTCTATGCCAAGTTGTGTTTTGTTTTGTTTGGCATGTTTTATAAGCTTAAACCAGCAGCCATGCATATTTGTGCAATTCCAAAGTCAGGATTTATATAAGTAATTTTTCAACTAAGGGAAATATTTAAAAATATCTTTAATGAATCACATGGAAAGCCACTGGAAAAAATATATATATAACACCAAGGAAGATGGTCTCTTTTTTTCCTTTGTTAGCCTACATATTTACAAGATTTATAATGCAATTGATATAGAGTGCTCTTGGAATAAGGCTTCCCTTCTGACAAACGAGGCTAAGTTAATTTTTAAAGAAGCAATTCAGGAAAGCAGGTAGGTTTTGGAAGGCTTATGTGGTACCAAGAAGCAGATTTGTCTGGTTTTCTTTGAAAAAAACAAATCTTTCAAATTTTTTATTAAAAAACATATGATTGTAAAGACAAACAGTGAACCCTAATATAAATTATATACTATAGTTAGTAGTGTATTTATCATAATATTATCTCATCAAGTGTAACAAAGTTATCACACTAATGTAAAGTGTTAATAGAGAGAACTGGTGGGAAGTGCGGTATATGGGGACTCTGTATGTTCTGCATTATTTTTCTGTAAACCTACAATTTCTCTAATAATGATAATAATAAAAACTTTCAATACCCTTCCTCTAGTTACATGCCTACCCCCATAAGAGTGAAATCCTTCAAGTCTGAAGCAGGGTCCAGCCAGACTGTGGCCTGATCTTTCCAGACTGAAAAAATCTTAGGAGAGCAAAACTGCTGGCCCAGCAGAGCCCCTGAGCATTGCCCATATTTTGCAGGGTCAGCAACAGGCTTTTGTTTTGGTCTTTCAATTTGCCTCGTATTGGAGGGGATAATCTAATAGAGTTGATAAAATGACATTGCGTTCGTATGGGAAGCCCTATTAAGTGGCATTTTCTCCTGGCATTTTCCTATGCTGGGATAGGAAAAGATAACACTCTGAGATCTCTTGTCCACTTTTCCTTCTGTGCCTTCATATATTTCTCCTTTTCCTGCTTCTCACTAGGACCCTGGCTGTCCCAACTGTGCCTCCACCCAGTCTGCAAGCCAACTTCTTCTTTCTTTCTCCCTATTTAGAACTTGCACCATTGGATAAGATATCCCCTGGAATCCGCACCAGATTTTGCATACACCTAAGACTTTATTCCTTGAAAAAAGACTTAGGGAGTTTGACTTAGTCTTATGTAGACATTTAGCCCAATAGGATGCACTCAATAAAGCTGTTCATATCCTGAGGCCTACTGTATTAATTCAAGGCTGTCAGCATCCAAAACTTGAGACACAGCAGTAGCTTTGAGGATTTCTCAAGTCTATCATTTGAAAAATAATTTTTTGTTGGTCACAGAATGTAGGTGCTTCTTTCCTCATTTGATGTTTACCCCGAAAATCTGGCAGAGGGCCACTAAAACATTAGCTTTGCCCAGATACACAAAATAATTTTAGCTTCAACCTTCCAGGGGAGAGATGAAGTGAAAATGAATGAGTAAGATGAGCTGGTCTCCTAACACACTTAACTTTTTAATGAATCAGGCTCTATTGATTTGTCATAAAAAAAAAGGAAGAGAAGCTTTGCCTTCGATTTGCCTTAGAATAGCCCAAATCCAGTTGTCTTCCACCTTCTACATATCCCACCAAGGAACAAATCACTAGCAGGTTTTCCTTGCCCACTTTTCTGGATCTGAAGATACAGAACTGTGCTCAGCCCATGCAGGGAAGAAGAAGGGCACAGTGACTAAACAGCCTGATAGTGGTCCAGTATTATTACTACTACCTACTAGCAGTATTAACAGGTAGCATTTATTGGATGCTTTCTGCAGGCCAGGCATTGTGCTCAATGCTTTATGCAGACTATTTCATAAAATCTTTCTAATAGCCCTATAAGATGAGAGTGATATAATCATTAACCCATTTTTCAGATGAAAAAACTGAGACTCCAAAAGTAAGAGATTGCCCAAGGTATGGAATTGTGATTTAACAATGGTAGCCTCTTCTGCAATGGACACACAATGGCTTACAATCAAATAACATAGAATCAAAGGATAACAAAGTAGAAAAGAACCAAAAGCATTAACATTCATAGCACCAGTAATGTCCAGTTTTTAATATAATTTTTTTACATATAATCTCTTCATTATAATTTTAATTGCTCTGAAAGATAAGGGAGTGACACTCTGAAGACACATATAGTGCCAAGAACTGGTACCAGACTAAATTATGCAGTCAATTTGCATAGATACACAGAAGCATTTCTCACTAACAGATTAACTCAGAGGCTCACAGGATGTCAATCTTCTCTAGTTTTCGACAATTAGTGCTGGTGTAGTCTTTACATACTGAGATGCTGACATACTGAGGCATTAGAAGAAGGCACAGCTTACTTTTTTCTTCTTCTAAAATTCATGCATTTATCCTGAAGACTCAATTTATTTACAAAATATATATTGATATGATTCACATAATAGGACAAATCTAAAATTGAATTTTATTGCTACAAGTCTTAAATGTAAGCTATTGCCATTTAATTTGCCATCAAAAAGAATTCAAAACTCATTTACACCATGAAACTTTACTTTTAACCGACACCCATATTTCATACCACCCGCCTAATCCTTAGCTTTCCCTCAGTGCGCACCTGGAATGATATTTTAGGTCTGTTTGCAAAGGCATAACTTCCACAGCAGGACTGATCAATCATCAATCTAAGGATTGTGTTTTCTTTTCAACATCTATTCCAAAATATAGTTGTTCAAATAAATTTGTCTCCTTAGTAATGGCTTTTAGTGAGCATCTTACTTTGAGCTTCCCCAGGGATCTTGATGAGGGAATTTCCAAAGCTAGGTCAGAAATCAGAAGGACTGGGTTCCAATTCCAGTTGTGTCATTTTGGTCAAGTCACTTTACCTCTCTAGGACCTAATACTTTCTTTTCTGCCAAATGAACGTATTAGACTTGATGATATTGAGGATTCTGTGTGACTCTAAGATCCTAGAATTTTAGATTTTGGATTTTCAGGAACTTGAATTTGGTGTAATGCAAAGGCAAAGAAGTTTCATCAACACTTTCAGGTACTCATATACAAACAAGACATGATTTCACCGGAAGAGAGAAAATAGTCATAGTTCATGCTTTTCCTTTTCATTATGTCCTGTCATGTGCACCAGCTGTCATTTATACTTTCTATGTAATTTTTGTTGGTTGCACATCAGTCAGTCTTTTTCCTCAATTTTTGGACCCTCAACACCAGCAAGTCCAGCTAACCATGACCATGAACTGCATCTTGTGACTATTCATTCATTGATTCATTTAGTAAATGTTGCCTGAGCACCTATGACCTGTCAGCCACCAAGGCATTGAGGACACAAGGCTGTACGTAGGTATGTTCCTTGCCCTCATGGAATTTACAGTCTGTTCTAGTTTGCTAATGCTGCAGAATGCAAAACACCAGAGATGGACTGGCTTTTATAAAAAGGGGGTTTATTTGGCTACACAGTTACAGTCTTAAGGCCATAAAGTGTCCAAGGTAACACATCAGTAATTGGGTACCTTCACTGGAGGATGGCCAATGGTGTCCGGAAAACCTCTGTTAGCTGGGAAGGCACGTGGCTGGCATCTGCTCCAATGTTCTGGTTTCAAAATGGCTTTCTCCCAGGACGTTCCTCTCTAGCAAGCTTGCTCCTCTTCAAAACGTTACTCACAGCTGCACTGAGTTCCTTCTCTTTGAGTCAGCTCATTTATATGGCTCCACGGATCAAGTCCCACCCTGAATGGGTGGGGCCACGCCTCCATGGGAGTATCTCATCAGAGTCATCACCCACAGCTGGGTGGGGCACATTCCAAGCAAATCTAATCAGCACCAAAACCTCTGCCCCACAAGACTACATCAAAGATAATGGTGTGTGAGGGACACAGTATATTCAAACTGGCACATTCCACCCCCTGGACCCCAAAATGACATTATCTTTCCAAGTACAAAATACATTCATTCCATCACAATATCACAAAAACTTAAATCATTTCAGTAACAAAAGTTAAGTACAAGATCCTATCAAAATCAATTACAGGTGTGGTGGGTCCTAAGGCATAATTCTCCTTTAGCTGTGGATCTGTGAACTCCAATATACAAAGGAGGGACATTCATAGGATAAACATTTCCATTGCCATAAGGAGAAACAGTAAGGAAAACAGGGTTAACAGGACCAAAACAATTCCTAAAACCCGCAGGACAAACTCCATTAGATTTCAAAGTCTGAGAGTCATTTGCAGAACAATGTTGCATCCTTGGGGCTTGAGAGAGCGGGAGTCTAACCCTTCCTAAGGGCCTTTGTGGCAGCCCTTTCCTCTCCAAACACTTGGGTGAGTGCTCCAACATATCCACACATTGGGGAGACCACCTTCTCCGCCCCACCCTCCTCAAACATCAGGGCAGCTCCCGGATTCCCTTCCATCTCCGGGGCACATGCTCAACCCCTACAGAACAGCTTTGTGGCAGCCAGGCTCTCCCCAATTCCCTGGGAATGTACTCCACCCTCTTTGGGACCTCGGGTGGCAAAACTCTTCCAGAGCATCGAGGTGGAATGCCCACCCTCGACCTCCAGGGCAAACTCACCCTTTCCATGCATGTGGGCTGCTCCACTCTCCCAGCCCAAGGCCTCTTGACTCCAGACCTCAACCTCCATGGCTCTGTCTTTGAAGAAATTTTTCCTTCAATTTGTTCCTTGTCTTTCTCCTCCAGTCCAGACTGGCAATGGCTCTGTCTGTAAAGATCTTGCAAAAATTCTGTTGGCTTCACATGAAGCATGCAGGGGTCAAAGCCATCAGACAATAGGACTTTCCACAAATCCTTTCTGGATAATTCCATCTCCAATCTTGGCTTGTACTGAAATGGCGGCTGGGTTCCATGTTTGGTAACATCCTCACGTTGGGCTATAGCTTCAGGGATTCCACCCCCTGGAAGCTCATAATTTTCCAAGCCATCAGCTTCTGGTTTCTTTGAACCCAAGAGTTCAGTTCTAAGTTTATCTCTCTCCGCTCGCCTTTTACTATAAGCTTCAAGAAGAAGCCAGGGTACATCCTCCACATGTAGTCTGTAGATCTCCTGAGCTAAGTATTCCAGGTTGTTACTTTCAAATTCTTCCTTCCATCTGACACCAGGATTCAATTTTGCCAAATTCTCTGCCACTTTAAAACAAGGATCGCCTTTCTTCCAGTTTGCAACAACACATTCATCATTTCTGCTCGAATCCTCATGAGAAGTATCTTTAGAGTCCATATTTCCACAAACAGTCTCTGTAAAGCAGTTTTGGCCTTTTCTATCAAGCTCTTCACAATTCTTCCAGAATCTTCCCCTTATTGATTTAAAAAGCCATTCCAACATGTTTGGTATTTGCAGACTCAGCAGCAAAAGCACCCCACTTCTCTGGTACCAAAATCTGTTCTAGTTTGCTAATGCTGCAGAATGCAAAACACCAGAGATGGATTGGCTTTTATAAAAAGGGGGTTTATTTGGCTACACAGTTACAGTCTTAAGGCCATAAAGTGTCCAAGTAACACATCAGTAATCAGGTACCTTCACTGGAGGATGGCCAATGGCATCCGGAAAACCTCTGTTAGCTGGGAAGGCACGTGGCTGGCGTCTGCTCCAAAGTTCTGGTTTCAGAATGGCTTTCTCCCAGGACGTTCCTCTCTAGCAAGCTTGCTCCTCTTCAAAACGTTACTCACAGCTGCACTGAGTTCCTTCTCTTTGAGTCAGCTCATTTATATGGCTCCACTGATCAAGGCCCACCCTGAATGGGTGGGGCCATGCCTCCATGGGAATATCTCATCAGAGTCATCACCCACAGCTGGGTGGGGCACATTCCAAGAAAATCTAATCAACACCAAAATGTCTCCCCCACAAGACTACACCAAAGATAATGGCATTTGGGGGACATAATACATTCAAACTGGCACACAGACCAGTAGTGGAGACAGAAAGTAAGTGAACAATTATTATTCAAGATTGTGATGAGTGGGGAGAAATACATTGTTATATAGAGTAAAAGTAAGGGCTGAGGTGGAAGTGAGGAGAGATCTCATTCTAGAAAGCATGGAGGCCTAGTAAGGATGGGCATTTAAGCTGTAGCATGAGGAAGAAGAAGAAGCCAGCAATGTGCGGAATAGTGGGAAGGGTGTTATGCAGGGAGAAAAACATATTAAGAGTTTCTGAGATGGAAAAGATCTTGGAATACTTATGTGTGGCCAGAGAATAGCAAGTGAAGGGGAGAATGTCATAAGATCACGGTATAGAAATAGCAGCTAACATTGACTAAGAGCTCCCTTGGGCCAGGAATTCTTCTGAGCACTTTATATGGCTTAACTGTATTGGTACTCATATCAGACTTACGGATTGGTTATTATTATTGGCTCCATTTGACAGATGAATAAAGGAAGACATGAAATGTTTGCATAAATTGTCCAAGGTTGCACAGCTGGTAAAGAGTGGCACTGGGACTTTAATCTATGTAGTCAAACTTCAGAGCACAAGCTATTAGCAGAACATGGCATGACCTCACAGGCAATGGTTTGATGATACAGGGACTTGTAGGCAACTACAAAATGTTTGAATTGGGTTGTAAATGTAATGGAGAGCCACTAAACAGTTCTGTTTAAAAACAGAGTCTAAACTATGTTTTAAGGATGCATTTCCAGCTGATATGTAGAGAATAGGGGTTGGGGTGGAGGCTGAAAAAGAGTGGACATGAGGCAACTGTTATTAGGAGGCTGTTGGAAAGGCCCAGAAGTAGCAAATGTTATTGGTTGTTTATCCTACAGTCATTCCTCCCCTTCCTCCTTGCCAACAGTGCTTGAACTTTAATTCATTTGGGTCAGGGGCTCATACGCTTGTTAGGCTAAACCAGCAGTTCTCAAACTTCGTCTCAGGACCACTTTACATTCTTAAAAATTATCAAAGGCTCCAATGAGCTTATGGATCATAGGTCTTATCTAAGCATATTTGCCATATTAGAAATTAAACCTGGGGAATTTTAAAAACATCTACAAATTCATTTTAGAAGAATAATAAAATGCATTATATGTCTAGATAAATAACATATTTTAAAAAAATATTTTCCAAAGCAAAAATTTAGTGAGAACAGTGGCATTGTTTCACATTTTTGCGAATTCTTTAGCATATGGCTTGACAGAAGACAGCTGGATTCTCATATCTGCTTCTGCATTCAATGTGTTGCAATACGTTGTTTGGTTGAGCTATAAGAAGGAAAATCTGGCCTCACAAAAATATGTAGTTTGGAAAAGGGAGAAGTATTTTAAGAACATTTTCAGATACTTATGGGCAATCTTCTAAATTATACCAAAATTTGAGAAGGAATTGTATTTTACAGATTAATTGCAATTTAGAATTTGAAACTATATCATACTATGTTATGTTAAAATCCTTTTTTTAAGAAAAGTTTGCACTTCAAATGGATCTTTTACCTACATGCCTGATTTTGCACTATCACTCATAGATCATTTGAGAAATACTGATTCAGTGAGTTATAAAGAACTTCAAAGTGTTTGACACATTTCATTATATGATCTCAAAAAATCACATTCATTCATATTACCACTAATCTCCTTAGAAACGCCTTTGTATGCTATCAAGCTCATGGTGGCAGATAAAGTTTTCCAAAATTCTAATTTTTGCTTGAGAAGTTGAGTTTTATCATTACAACCTGTCTTTTGTTTTCCTGGATGTTACAAGCTCACTTTGCTCATTTTCAAAAAAACATCTGCCAAATTCCTGAGTTTGAATAGCCATAGTTTGTCTGTCAGTCTTTCTTTCGTGTGAAAATAGTTTTCCATGAAAAAAGGGGCATTTGATTTCACAACTTAACTGCACAAGTGCTTTCTTTCAATATAATCATTGTACTTCGGTATGCAAAAGAAGGGCTTTATGTATAGCTCCCATTTTGTTACACAGAATATTAAAAAGACACGTATTTAAGATTCAAGGTCAAGATTTAATATTTTTTAATGCTGCATCAAGGGCATTCTTAAGTGAAGCTGGCTCCTCCTCCTCTTCTTCCACTTCCTCCTCCTCCCCTTCCTCCTTCATCATTTTACTGTGAGTGTGTGATATGAAGAATACAATAACCAGTAATACAGTTTATTGCCAGAATTGCTTTTGCACCACCAGTGCAAATGTCAATATAGTGAAAATGATTATTCAATCTTAATGTTATCATGAAAGCATTTTTTTACGTATCAGATCTCCTGCTACGATCTCACTGAATTCCAGAAGTAATTGGACTGTGCTTAGAGAACCACTGGTCTAAAACAGCCCTGGTAATGTCATTCTTTTCATCATGGAATAGTTTAGGTATGTGCAAATGCTATTGAATATTTTGGCTATGAAAAGGAGCAGAACAACAGAGTGGTAGGTAGCATGAGGTATATGTGGGCTAAAAGGATGATTGCTGTTATTGTTTGTGACATGGGGAATCCTATAAAATGTTTGTGTACTGATAGCAGTGATCTGGTAGAGAAGTCAAGATTGATGATACAGTAGAGATAGGGTAAAGCAGAGAGGCATAAAGACTTTGAAAAGGCACAAGGCGATTGGACTCAGAGCATAAACTGGGTGGAGGATGAGTGGCCATAAATAAGATGCAAGTAGTTCTGTAAATTTGGTGTTGGTTGGATGAGGGGGTTTGTATCTGATGGTGATTTGAGAAAGGGATATGAAAAGTGAACCTAGTTTTTAAAAATGCATTAGGATTGCTAGGGAGTGCTGAAAATGGTTTGGGCATTTTAAACATGTAATTAACATGAAACAGTCAAGTAATTTTCTCCAGTAACATTCAGCTGGTTAAGTGCAATTATAGAGAGGCAGTCTTGACTTCATCTCTAGGTGGAGTTTGATAAAAAGTGCGTGTGAATCAATGATTTGAACATTTCAAGGAGGTAAGTGTTGTACTGGGTTACTAGAGCAGATGTGCTGAAAGAATGGAAGGTATTAGTCAGAGAATGGGATGCTTGAAATTGCAGTTTCAAAAGTGGTTCAGTAACGAGAGATAAAAAGTACCACAGAGTGTGGCCATGGAAGTGGGTGGTTGCTGTACATTAGAAGTATATGTAGTGAGAGATAAGGAGGTCAAAGAATTGAGTCCAGTGTTTTGGATGCTGAATTTCATTAACAGGATAGCAAGTCTTGGAATGAAGAGGAAGACAGTGATCCAGGAATGAAAAGTTTCAGTGAACAAGTAGGAAGTTGTTGGTGGATGACAGCAATGAAGAGCAGTAGAAAGTGCTTAACTGGTTAAGTCTCTGTGTTCAATAATCATGCTGAGTTACAGTGTTTCTTAACCTAGGGCTCCTGATATTTTTGTAATGTTTATTTTCTAATTATAAAAGTAATATATTTACATTTTAGAAAATTTGGAAAATGTAAATATACACAAGAAAGAAAATAAAATAAATTTCCCATGATCACACTGCTATTAACAATTTTTGTCTTCATTTCTATATCTATATCTATGTATATAACACATTATTGAGATAAAATAGTACTTGCACTTTGGCATCCTCATTTTTTTGCTTAGCATTATATTCTAAGTGCTTCCCCACATCTTTATGTATTTTTGCAAATATCATTTTTAGGGTTAGATTAATGTATCATCCCACAGATGTAATTTATTGAACTAGTCCCCTGTTGCTATATATTTTTAAATTGTAAATTCTGTTGAAATAAATATAATTCTACATAAATCTTTGCTCATAGCTCTGAAAATTTCCTTAAATTAGATTCCTATAATTGAAATTACTGGGTCAAGGATATGAGAATTTTAAATTTCAAGATACACATGTATAAGACAACTAAATTTTGGTATTCCTTGACAAGCAACTTGTTATTTAAAGGTTAGGGTGATATTTCTTTTTGTTTTATTGCCCATTTAAAGATAAATTAGACTCTTTTGGCTTCTAGTGGTGTTGATATGTTCTCAGCATTTCTGCTGAGTCTATACTTGATGATTTCAGCTGATTAGTAAGCTAATTGACCGACGTTTAACTGAGTTTAAGTTATCATAGCATTTGCACTTTTTACTGGTGGTAGCAAGTGAATTTTCTCCCATTGTGAAGGGAGAAATTCTACAAAGGCAAGTGTGAAATTTCCATAAATCAGAAGAGAGTTGTTCAAGATGCTGACTCAGGGGGATCCTTAAACCTGTGTCCCTCAACCTTTCATTATTGTCCCCCTAAGGAGAAAAATTTAATTTAATTTAACTTCAATATAAATTAATAAATTTATTTATTTAATTGATTCCAGTTAATGATTGACTAAAATTAGATTTTCTTTTCATTTCATTTCTCCTTAATGAAAGAAATTAAATACTAAGGAATACTATTTTGTTGAGTAGGTTTTAGATTTGGAGGTCCACAAACCACTTTCTAAGATTTCTCCCCCATCCCCAAGAACCAATTTTCACCCCTTTGTGAGTGGTATTGCCCCCCATTGAGAATCCATATTTAAAAAGAGATGAAGAATAGCCAACCCTGATGAAAGGAAAGGTGCCTAATATTGAGCTACTCTACACGAGAGCATGTGATCATCGTTTTCACTTGCCTCAGTATGGTTGGCAGAATCTTGAGATGTCTCCCAAGATTCCCACTCCTGGTGTACACATGCCTTCTCCTAGTTACTCAACCAAACTCTAATCTAGGTGCTTCTGTAAAGGAATTTTTCAGACTGAATAATTTAAGTCCCAAACACCTGATATTAATATAGGGAGTATATTCAGGTGATGTTGACTCAATCACAAGAGCCCTTAAAAGGGACTCGACTCTACTTGGCAAGAGAGACTTGAATTGTGAGAGAGACTTATTGAGGAGGCTATAGAAGATAGACTTGAGAGTGATTTCTAGGAGCAAAGGGCAGACCCCAACTGACAGCCAGCAAGAAAACAGGGATATCACTCTTACAACTGCAAGGAGATGAATTCGGCCTACAACTTGAGGGAGCATGGAAGTGGATATGTGCCAAATTGAGACTCCAGAGAGGACACCTCAATATGAGCCTTATGAGACCCTGAGTAAATGACCCGGCTCAAACATTCTGGACTCGGGTCCCGTAGACACTGAGATAATAACTGGGTGATTTTTAAGCCTTTAAGTTTGTGGTACTTTGTTGGGCAACAATGCAAAATCTGTATACTCAACCATCATGACTCCTCATTCATTACACTGCACATTCTTCTTTCCATCCCTTATGAAAGAGCTAAAATGAGCAATTGGGATGGGAAAGGGAGGTGATGGCAGAGTCTTCTCTTTCCCCACATATATGCTAAAAATTAGAACAGTTGTGACAAGAATTAAGTTTTTGTTCTTTCTAACATGGAATGTCATGGAGTATCTTCAAGCTACTTGTATGATTCAGTGGTATTTCTTTTATAACCAAATTTAATGTTGCCTCCTGTTTCCAAACAGTACATATGGTATAGCTAACTTACAAAATGCAAGCAAAAATGAGAAGATAAAAATCACCTAAAATTCCACCATCCAAAGATAATCACTATAACATATTGCTGAATGTTCTTCCCAATTTCTCCTAGCCATAAGATATATATAGATAATGAAATGGAAATATTCATTCACTTAACAAATATGGAGTACTTAGGATATTCCCAGCAATATTCTAGAAGTGAGCAAAACCCATACAGTCCCTACCGTTATGAGGATTACATTTCAGTGGGGTGAGTGAATAGAAAAAGATAAAGAAACAAAGTACCTTAAGTCAAATGGTGATAAGTGCTAATTAGAAAAATGGAAAAGGATAAAGGTTATAGGGAATGATAGAGTCTGCTAGTTTACTTCACATGGTAAGGGAAGATCTTTTGGTTAGGTGATAATTGAATGAAAAACTGGAGAAAATTATGGAATTAGCCAGGGGGATTTATGGGGAAAAAATTTCCAGACAGAGGGAAAAGCAAGTGCAAAGTCCCTGAGATGGGAGCATGACTAACATGGTGGAAGAAAAACCAAGAGGCCGGGGAGGCTGGAACAGCTTGAGTAAAGAGAGATAGCTAGGAGATGCAGTCAGAAAGGTAACTGGGGGATCAGATCAATGAGGACATATGGGCATGTTAAGGTCATTGGATTTTGTTTTAAATGTGAATTGAAGTCATTGAAATGTTGTAACAGGGTATTGATGCAATTGGCTTTTTAAAAGGAACCACTGTGCCTGCTATTTGGAGAATAGACTGCAGGGAGCCAAAAAAAATAGAATCAAGCAGACTGAGAGAGGGGAGAAAGGTAGGAAGTAGTGGGAGTTCAGATCATGAAGAGGGCCCTGTGGGTGATGGAAAGGGTTTTGGATTTTATTCTGAGTGAGGTGGAGAATTGACTGTCTGGAAGTAAAAATAAAATCAAGGAGATTGACTAGGCAGCTCTTCCAGTAGTCCGTGGTGACTTGGTGACTTGGATCAGGTTGGTAGCAGTGAAAATGTTGAGAAATGGTCAGTTTATGGAAGGCAAATTCAAGATTTGCTCATAGTTTGCCTGTGGAATGTGAAAGAATGAGAGGAGTGAAGTATAATCTCAAGGTTTGCGGCCTTAGTAACTGGCAAAATGGAGTTGTGATTTACTGAGATGGAGAAGATAGAGAAAAGCAGAGTTTTCTTGGAGGGGCATGCTGAAGATTAGAAGCTCAGAGTAGGCAATTTGGTATAAGGTATTAGAGTTCATGGTGTTCAGGGCTGGGCATTGGCATATATGTGGTATTAAAAATCAAGACTTCAAATCATACTTAAAACCCAAAGTCCTTAACTTGGCCTTTAGAGCCTAACTGATCTGGTCCCTCAGCTATCCCTCTGAACTCACCTCCTATCCGTCTTTGCTTATTCACTCTTTTCCAACCTCACAATCCTCATACCTCTTCTCAGCAGAGTAAGTGTAGAATGAGAAAGAGGTGTGAGGACTGCTCTCTTGGGCTCTCCAACATAAAGGTGTCAAGAAGATGAAGAAGACTGAACAATGAAAACTGAGAAGTAGCTTGGGTCATGTGTCTGTGCCTATGGCCAAGAAGAGAAAGAGGCATCATGATAGACCGCTCTTCAAGGAAGGGCAGATGGGCAGTTTGCTAAAGGAAGTAGGAGTGCTAAGCAGACTGTGCTGGTTTGAAGCTGTTATGTACCCCATAAAAGGACATATTCTCTTAATCCATCCCTGTGGGTGCAGACCTATTGTTGGGTGGCACCTTTTGATTGGGTTGTTTCAATTGAGATGTGACCCAGCCCATTCAAGGTGGGTCTTAATCCTTTACTGGAGTCCTTTATGAGAGGATAAAAGACAGACGAAACTCAGAGAGCTCAGAGAAGCTAAGAGTGAAACACCCAGAGACATTTGGAGAGAGAGAGAGAGCCATTTTGAAACCAGAACCCAGGAGAGAAGGATCAGCAGGCGTCATCATGTGCCTTCCCATGTGACAGCAGAACCCCAGATGCCATTGGCCTTTCTTCAAAGAAGGTATCCTCTTGTTGATGCCTTTGTTTGGGCACTTTTATGGCCTCAGAACTATAACTTTGCAACCCAATAACCCCCCTTTATAAAAGCCAGTCCATTTCTGGTATTTTGCATTCTGGCAGCTTTAGCAAAATGAAACACAGACACAAGTAAGGTAGACTACAAAGTCATTTATAATATTTTGATTTCATGAAGAGCACTGCAATAAATGTAACTGTGGTTGTATCTTTGAGAACTTGCCTAATTATTTCTCTAGGATAAATTCCTTGAATTAGTATTTCAAAGCTAAAGAGCAAAATTATGTTTAAGGATTTTGGTATACCTATTGCCATATTGACTTCCAGAAAATAAATACTAGTTTGTTTCCCCATCAACAGTGTATAAATGCCTATTTCTTATAGCCCACAAAACTATTACTTTTTTAAAAAAAAGACTTCAATTTTATAGTAGAATTATATCCCACTGTTGTTTTAAATGACATTTCTTTGAATAGTCATATTTCCCAAGTATTTATCAGTCATCTACATATCATTTTTACTCAATTGCCTGTTTGTGTCCTTTGACTATTTTTTCACACCATGTGATTTTTATCTTTTACTTTTTATTACACAAGCAACTCATGATCATTAGAAAAGAAATAGAAAATACAGATGGTCAAAAAGAAAAGAGCAATTATAATCCCGATACACAGAAATAACCATTTTCTCCCAGTATAATCTTGTTCAGTTTGCCAATTTCCTCCATGTAGCCATTTGATTCATAAGAAGGCAAAGGAACCCATTCTCAACCTCAAAAGGTCATCTATATTTGAGTTAAGCCAACTGTGATGGTCCTATTCCCCTTACCAGGGACTGGCCTAGGCATAGGCATTTTATACAAGTGTGGCAGATGAGAATTTGGAAGAAGCACACTGGAAGGGTGTCGTGGTTTGAAATTATATGGACCTCAGAAAATCATGTTCTTAGAGCTAATCCACTCCTGTGGGTGTAAACTTATTGTAAGTAGGACCTTTTGAAGAGGTTACTTTAGTTAAGGCATGACACAAGGTGGGTCTTACTCCTTTTTCCTTTTACTGGAGTCCTTTATACACAGGATGAAGAGAGAGAGACAGAGAGAGAGGGAGGGAGAGAGTGCCACAAAAGCAAGAAGCCGAAATCAACAGAACCTGGAAGAGAAGGGAGAGACCAGCAAATTTCTCCATGTGCATTGCCATGTGGCAAAGGAGTCAAGGATCACCAGCAGCTGGTCTTTGGAAAGAAAACATCACCTTGGTGATGCCTGATGATGCCTTGATTTGGACATTTTCCCAGACTCTAATTGTAAGCGAATAAATTCCCATTGTTCAAGCTGAACCATTTCATGTATATTGCTTTCAGCAGCCAAGGAAAGTAAAACAAGAGGTGAGTAGGGTTCTGGGAAAGGTGTTTCCCACTGCTAAAAAGTGATACAGGCCCTCTTCTTCCACTGAACAGTGTAATATGTGCATGTGACTCTTGAAATTGAGCAACCTCAGTTGAGACCTAAACTGAGGACAAACTGACAAGTTGAGGATAGCCCAGCAGAAGATATCAGGTCATTAATGATGTTGTTCAGCTGCTGAACAATGGAATGTGGAACCACACTACATGGGGACTTCTAAATAGTGAGAAGAAACATTTTCCCTATTGTCTATGCATAATGAATGAAGGCTTTCTTTATTATAGCCATATGCATCTTAGCTGATACAATGTGGATCTATTTTGCTTTTTGTGTTTTATGATATGATAATAAGTAAAAAGGGGTGTTGCTTATAGGGATTGAAAATAATTACACTACAGGAAAATCAGGGAGTACATTCAAGACTTGGAACCCTTGTGTAAGTGTGTTTAACATGATATTCCAGGGTATAAGAAACCCCCCCCCAAACTATGCTTGGGTGTAGGCCTTTTGAAAATTCATTCTCCTTGACTCTCAGTTATTCAACATCTTCAGTTTCAGATGAACTTTAGAATAATCGTTCTAACTTCTAGAATAATCATTCTAAGATTTACTTTGCCAGCAGTTTCAATAATAATAGTTAACATATTTTAAACCCTTGCTTTTTGCAAGGATTTACAACTTTAACTCATTGAATTTTCAGAACAACCCTATGACACTGGAACATGGTTATCCCAGTTTTACAGATAAGGAGACTGAGGCACAGAGAAGTTAAGTTACTTGACCAAGTCACAGGGTTAGAAAGTAGAAGAGCCAGGATTTGGTTCCAGGGAGGCTTGGCTTTTCACTACAGAGCAGAGAGGCACCTATAGGAAGAGAACCATGTAGTATCATGCTTTTCTTATCGTGAAAGTATTTCTTCCTTGTATTTGCCTTCAGCCTTTTAGGCTCCCTTGTATTCTGACAATAGTGCCTTGACAATAAGGCAGCTCTGAATGTGTCTCCACCTTTACATATGGTGCTCCTTGCAGAGCCCAAGATAGAGGCAAACTCTGTTGCTTGATTCTTTGAACACTAGACCCATGCACATTTTCTGAGATGCTTACAGGTTTAGAATTCATCCTGAAACAACTCTCTCTCTCACCTTCCATTTGGCTCTGGTACCTGTCAATTAGAATTTGGGGGTGCTAGTGGGCCTTTGCTAGGATTTTCCTCCACTGACTCCCCAGGCATGCTTCTGTTTCATATGTAGCCCTTTCCTTAATCTAGTTGCACCTGCACAATATTTTGCAGAGATGATTCATATTCCTCTCAGTCTGGTATTTCTTTGCTCATTGGAGTGGAAATTTGGGAGGGTGTCCATTTAAAGCAGTCAGTATTAGATATTATATTGACTTGGACGACTCCTGAGTTAGATTCAAAAAGCTGACTTTCTTCATCGTCATGTATTATGTAAGGAGATTGCCTAATATCACCCTTGGGGGAATTGGAAGGGTACGGTCTTGTTCCTCAAGAGACTCGCAGAAATCTGATCGTTCTAAGTAAGGAGAATTTCTACTAATGATAAGCTATTTAAGGCTGATTTTGTCTTAAAATGTTAAGGGAGGCTCTTGATCCTCCATCCTTGGCTTCAGGAGCAACAATCTGACTTCAAGGGATTGAAATAGGCTCTATAGATTTCTTGGTTCTTTTGCAGCTGTGAAGAAAAGTGGCATTTTGGCCTGAAGAAAAAAAGCAGAAGTTTTTATGGACAGGGGAAAACAAAACCAAATAAATGGATATTTGTCAACCAATAAAAGGTGAGTTTGGAAAAATATGCCTTTTATTTGGGGCTTTATTGTATTGTTTTTGTGGAAAATGAACTTGGCAGTTTTCTATTGAATGCAGGAATTTCTTGGGGACAAATAGCTCCTGCCCTGAAATACAAGGATGGTTTGAATGCCTCCCCCATCAAGAGAAATCTTATGAGGTAATATTTTTCTCTCCATTCAAGGGCAATCTGGGAAGGAATAAATCACAATTGGGATTCACTGACAAGCTAGAGACCAACAAGTCTTAAGTTTCTTTGCTTGCATATAACAGATAAATTTGGGAGATAAAATATTTCTTGTGCAGGATTCCCTGGACATGTCTATGGCAGTGTTTTGAGGACTAACCCTTCTTTATGTTTTAATTGCTTCTCAATGTAGGTTGATACTGATTATGGACAGACAACTCCTTATTTGACTGGCTAATAGTTTACTGATATGAGGTTTATATTTCTTTATCTAGGATGGTTCTCCATTTGAACAGGGATGTTCTATGGGGAAATGAGGCCTTATTTAGAGTCGTTTGTGAGGGACTATGGCCACATGATTGAGATACACTGTCCCAGATTTCAGGTGTTTTTTCCAAGAACGGAGATAACATAGTGACAATCTGTGTCTTATTTGTGAATATTTTGCTGAGTTGCACAAAGGATCTGAGGACAAATAAGTCCTCATTTAGAATTTTCTGGTCATGCTATGTGTATAGATACTGTTTGGGGACAAGGTGCTCCCTGTTCCTTTTAATTCTTCATCATGACATTGTGGGTCAAGTACCACTTTAAATATGGTTATTTATCCAAGCCATCAGGGACTGCTGGTGGTAAAGAATGCCTAATTTGGGGGCTTTTTTTCCAAGAATGCAGAAACAACTCTTTTAGAAAACCATACATGCAGAGAAATTTGAGGAATAAACAACTATTTATTCAGTGTTTATTATCCAAGTGTTTAGGGACAATTAAATGAGGGAACTCCTTAAGGATCTTTGCCCTAGTAAGGAAGCATTTGAGGATAATGGAGGGCATAAATTTTTGTGCATGACTCTAAGGTTGCAGCAATACAATGGGGGAAAGCTACATTTGGGGAGCTCTTTATTCATGTTAAGGAAATTTTGGAGTGTTGCAAACGACTCCTTGCTTAGAATTTTTGCTTTTGGGTGAAGCAACATCATTTGAACAAATAATTCTCTATTTGAGGTTATTTGTCCAAGCTTGTACAGTGCTATGTAGCCAAACTCTTATCACGTTTTCTTTGTCCATTTTGTCAGGGACAATTGAGGAATAAAGAATTCTTGATTTGCAGATCTTTGTCTTCTTCTATGAGGGCACTGTGGGTATAAACATCTTATTCCACAGACTTCTTCATAGATGTTTGCAGACACAGTTTATTTGAATCTTCTTATTTTGGTTGCTTTTTCTCAGCAAACAGAGGCAGTTATGAGCAAACAAAATTTGTATGTGAGATTTAGGTTCCAAGAAGCATGAGGCAACACAGAGTGTAAAAACACTTTCTCCTTTAGTATTGTTTATTGGTTAATAGCTCAAACAGATCTGGGTTCAAGTGTCCCCCGCTGCCACTTAATAGCTGTGTGCCTTTGGGCAAAATTACACAAAATTTCTGAATCTGTTTTCTTCTTCATAAAATGGGGGAAACTAATAAGTAATGCTATGGTGTTGTTGTGAGGAATAAGTAACGATGCATATAAATCACTTAAAAGGGTCCCTGGCGTATAGTGAGTGCTCAATGAAGAGCAGCATTGTCAAGGTAATGATAAAGCCTTCTTTATATACAGCTGTTTACATAAAGTTTGCAAGTCCTTTCCCATTTAGATGGTTTAGGGATTTTACTTAAAAAACTGATTTTTGTCCTACTCCATTATCAAATAGCTTTCAAAGTGACTTTTGGCAAGCTGCTAAGCAAGCAGGTCTGTCGTTCCTGTTCTTCATCTGTCAAGCCGATATAGATAATGAACAGCCTATTTCATATTTGTAAGGATCAAATTAGAGTCTGTGTTCCCTTTGAAAGTTTAATTCAATAATATTAGGGTAGATGCTTTACCTTCATTATCTCAGGTAATCTACCCAACAGCCCAGACTTTAAAATATTTATACTTAATTTCATTCATGGGGAAGGAGAGTTTCAGAGGGCAAAATATTCTGCCCAAGATCACATAGCTGGTAAGTGATAATTCAGGTCTGTCAGATTCCAGAACCATTCTATTAACCACCATACTAAACTCTCCCCCCACCCTTGGAAATATAAAAGGAATGTTGACTTACAGTGGGCTATTATTATGATTACTGTTATTTAATATAACAATGCCAACTAGAGGCTCTAATAATGCTTTAAGGAACATTTTCTTCCCACTGTTTTAAAAGAGTTGGAAGGAAGACAGTCTGGAAGTAAAAAAAGAAGTAGAACCCAGTAGAATATTCCAAACACAAGTTTATTAGAGCCTGGACTATTAGAATAGCTGCAGGTCCAAAGATAGAGAGACATGTGTGAGGTATGATGTGATAGACAATGAAATTGCATAATGGAATGGATGAGGTGGGCATAGGAAAGAAATATAAAGGTTACTCTGGGTAGCTGGATGACCAACAAGATAGTGGTATCATGAATTGGATAGGATTGTGTTGGACTGGAAGGGTAAGATTTTAGAGCAAAGAACAAATTCAAGTCCAGAAGAGTTGAATTTTCCAATAGTCTGGCTTCCACAAGTTAAAGCAATTAAGAAAGTTGGCTAATGGTTAAATATTTCTAAATAGCGAGATGTCATACAATCGCTGATATCAGTAAGATCTTCATTTATCTACCTAACCACTTATATTTGTGACAAGACATTACAGGTTGTACAGATCAAATTTGTCTCCCTACCTTTCAGATCTTCCAAGATTGGGTTGTGTCCTATAAGATAAGGAGTTTGAGTCTTAGTTCTGCCAGATTCTAACCATGAGGACTCAGCCAAGTAACTTATCTTCTCTGAAATGCCTTTTCCTCATCTACAAAGTAGGCATAATAAGTCTAGTATGAAAATAAAATGAGGCTACAGATACAAAAAGTTTTTGCAAACTCTAAAGATCCTTAGAAATTATAGGGAAAATGTTATTACAATCTCATGTCTTCCATTACATCCCCCCCAAAATTCCCATGTAGATTGGTATCAATCCAACATCTCTACCTTTACTCACAGTTACCTTCATTCTTCCTGGATTTTTCATTCTCCTCCTCTCCACTTATCCAAATTCTTCTTTGTTTTTTTTTTTTTTGAGAAAGGAAAAGGGTTTATTTACACCAGCAGGAGGACAGGGGGAAGCTTTCCCAAATCTGCCTCCCGGGAGTGTTTCTTCAGTTGGTTTTTATACCCATCAGAGACAAAGAGAGTGAATCATTTTAGTTAACATGTAACAGATATCCAAGTTCTTTTAATCCCTTAGTACCCAGCTAACTGTAATTTTTGCTGACAACTCTTTATGGAATATATATAATATATATTTATTTTATGTTTTAGTGTATATATATAGTCTTCTTTAGTAAAAAAAAAATATATATATATATATATGGCCTTCTTTTTTATTTAACTGTCAGGGTGCTTTGTTCCACTCTTCTGCTATTCCACATTTCAACTACAAAGCACCTTGTGGGTAACATTGCCTTCCCTGTCCTACATAGGACTTAGTAAATACCGATGGAATTGAATTACATCTCACCTAAATTTCTCATGTTTCAAAATATTGCATTTTTTTCATCTTCAATAAATGGAGAATGTGATTCTACAAGTGGAATCCTTTCCTACATTTGAGAGCTAACATTTAACCTGAGCTGCCTTTCTTCATAGAGCTGTGTTCATCTAGGACAAGGAAGTAAAAAGCCCCAGTACTTTTTCTCATCAACCTTATTTACATAGTAGGTGATTAATGGAGCTATAACAGTCTTCAGCAGGAATTTTTCTACTTGCCATATGTGTTGGTGTATTTGCCATCTTGAGTGACTTTTGGAAGTGTTTTGGTCATTGCCATCAAGGAAAATTGCCCTTCCACTAGATATTACTTAGTAGACCCCCAAAGAGAATATGATTGGAATATTTCAGATAAAATTAGATTTTCTTTCAATAATGGAAATGGATCTGTAGTCTTTCTATAGCATCTAATTAATTCAGTATAACAGTGTGATGAATTGAATCACTTTCCTGGTAATTGCTGAACATTTATGAGAAATAAGATGACTGAAAACAATATCCTCTTCCTGTATGAATGCTGATATGTTAAGACTTTAAAATCATCACTCAGAGCCAGGAAATAGCACCATGAGATACAAATCAAAGAAATTAAGGTTACTTGCAGCAAAAGTTAATGTGGCTAATCTTTAGGCTCTCTCCCCATGTGATAGTTGAGAACAGAATGTTTGCAACATGCCCAAGATATTATTAAAATTACTCCTTGAGATCTTTGAATTTTAGCTCTTTCCCTGTACTTTCGAGTGGTTCAGTGTCATTCTTATGATTATTAGAATTTAACTACATTCTACTGAACTATGCCATTTTCAAAGGTGGATCTTCCTTCCTCCACTAACCACATTAAAGTAAAAGTCATATTTTGGTAATTATTTGATGATTTGTGGGATTTGGTGTCTTACTTCCTTCTTAATATGAACATAGCTAAAGCATCATTCTCCATCATTCTCCTGGCTTGTAGGCCAAGAACTAACCTTAACCTATACATGGCATCAGAATCCTCACTCAGGATAAAGATAGTATATATAAAGACACACATGGGCACTTCACTGAATTGAACCCAGGACTTTTAAAACCACCTGTCATTTGAGGGAATACATCATTTCAACTGTGGAAGAATGGGCTAGTTTTATTCCTTTGTCTTCCAGGAGTCCTGAATTTGAAAACAGATAAAACAAATTGCCTATTCCCTCCACCAAATATATGATAGTTACATTTTATAAATACCTTTTTTTCTGTTTAACATTTCAGTTCAGAGGTCTAACCTTACCAATTAATGTGACCAGAGCAGCAGCTTAATAGCTGCTCACTGAGGTTTCCAGATTGATTAATTCCTCAATAGAGTTTAGAGTTAATGAGGTAAATGTTAGGGAAAATGACTCCGTCAATTTTAGTATTTGGTCTGATTTTTAGCTTGTTCTTCTATTTTGGAGATTTTGGGTAGGCTGCTATGCAGAGAATTTGTTGGTAGCGCTTTGAAAGATATTTCAAAAGGTTGTTGTGAGAATGAAATGTTTAAATGATATAAAACATGAACATATGTTGTATAATAGTAAGTTATGCAAATGTTGAAATTATTCTTAATCATGTTAAAATAAAATATTAGACAAGATATTATTTGTCTGTTTATTTGAGTACTTTATGATTTGTGACTTGAGCAGCATCCAAACTACATTTGGAAAGGAGCTCCACCAGGGGAGTAGGGAGGGGGAGCCAGTATAGGGCAAATAGGGAGGCAAATGAGGAAACGTTCTCATTGGTGGACAGTTAAGTTTCCATTTTACTTGGGGAGTAGGACTTACAAAGTGGGAAGCAGATATACATTGATTAGTATGGGATGCTTGTCCATTCTGTTAAGCTATTGCTATTGGACTAAAACTAGTTTATTACCAGGTGTTACTTATCTGCAGTTTTGTATGGTATATTCCATTCATTCACTCATTCTTCTCGGAAAGCTCCTGCCGATCAACTATTGCGTCTTCTGGAAAATACTTTCTGAGAAGAGGGTGCCTCCCACTGGTCCCCTCCCAGTGAAGATGGCCATTTTATTTTACTTAACATTTCCCCACTATGGTCATTTTTCCATTGGAAACTTGGCTAAGACACGCTGGTCACCACCATTGATTTCTTTTCTTGTCAGGCAGTAGAATAGGCTCAGCCATTTGTTTTGTTCCTTTTCTTCCTTATCATTTGTTGAATTTGTTTATTTACTTGATTATAGTGAGGTTCTTTGGATGGCTGTTCAATTGCATTTAGACCCTTGGAGTGGAGTTACTTACTCAGTTAAGTGGATTATAGGTACAGCCCTCTCTCGTAGTCAGGGTGCCTATTATTTTTACTTTTATTTTTAGTCTCAGTCCATTAGAAAAGTCTCATTTCTACTTCAGTTTTCTTTTGGTTAGCTATCTTAAGAATAACACCTGTCTTAAGGGTGATAAGGGATTTGAACAGAATTCGAAACATGGCTTATACAAAAAATAAAAAAATATAGACTGATAATCACAATTAAAACCATAAATCCAAAGCGTACTATTTGTCGCCATATTCCATTAAACCAAGAACCTAGGTCAGAAAATAGGTCTGAAATGCTTGAACCTGACTGATGTCATGAAGCATCTTTACTGGCTCACTCCAGGTCATATGTTCCTAAGAAAGCTATGATTTTGTTTGGATTATTGTTGATGTTCTAATGTTATATTTTCTAGATACAAGGAATCCCTTACTCCTTTCTGTTAAGCTATTTATAATTCATAAAACATTTATCTTTTTATCTCTGCCTGTTCCCTTTAGAGTTTGGAAACTCTTATTGACTATTCTTATTTTTATGGTGATATAATCATTTTCATAAGTTCAATAATAATCTGTCCTTGTTAACTGGACATAAAAAGTAGAACCCTGCATTATGGCAGGTCAAGGGATTAGGGGTATTAACCTCCTTTTGTCGGTTTAAGTCCTGAGGTACACAAGACCCTAAGTTAGCTTTCTGGCTGGCATTTAGGTAGACAATATATACAAGATCACAGGATCCAGCCCAATTTACAGGTAGCTAACAAACCCATACAGTTATCTGCAGTTTACAAAGGGGGTGCAAAATAGTTCAGACAATGAACTGGAGCAGAATTTGATAACCTGCAGGAGTGTGCTACAGTTGTCCATTGAAACACAAAATTCTCTCTGTAGTCACTCTCTATTTGATTAAAGATAGCTTCAAAGAAATATTATTTTTGATCGTAAATTAAGGCTGGTTTCATTGGATTTGGCCTGATTATTTCTAGAGAAACAGCAAGAAGGGTGATTTACCATATAGGCCTTTTTGTTTGCTTTACTAAAAGTTTTCATAACAAACCTCAGATTGGACTTTTAAAAGCCTCATGAGGCTAGGAAGCCAAGCCAAGAACTCGACAGCAAATTTATGTGCAGTACCTATATATCTATGAATTCCTCTTTCTCAAGGTCCCCAAAGTATCATACAGTTACTATGCCCGCCAGAAAATGACCTTTCTTACTGACCTGTAAGACTGGGATCCCTGGAACCAGACTCTTCTTCCAAGATGGTTTTTAAAGCATTGTTTCCGTGAAGCCAACCTTAGTTCCTTAAAACTCTCTAGTCATGTCTGAATAAATGAGCATTATTTGCAAAGAATGCATTCCAGTCAAAGTCTTGGTTATATGACCAATGTCTCCAATTATGTCCAGTTAACAAGGAGGGCAGATTATTATTGAATTTATGAAAATGATTATATTGCCATAAAAATAATAGTCAATAAGAGTTTCCAAAATCTGAAGAGAAAAGGCAGAGATAAAAAGATAAATGTTTTATGATTTATAAATAGTTTAAGGGAAAGGAGTAAGGGATTCCTTGTATCTAGAGAATATAGCATTAGAACATCAGCAATAATCCAAACAAAACCTATAATCATTCTTTATCAGTTTATTTGGCCCTAGGTAATTAATCCTTGTTCTGCTCAGTCTTTTGTTAGAATTCATTAGCATTCTGGAGATTTTGACTCAGTCCAGAGATATGATGTTCCAACCCAGATTAGCCCCCAGACCAAAGAGCATGCCTGGCAAGGAGTTACCCATGAGTTTAATTAGGGACTTAAAAAAGATGAGACAATTTTTCCTGATGGCGGTGGTTCAGGAGAGTAAGGTGCCAAGGAGGGGGTGTTTATAAAGGTTTGTGACAATGGAGTTTCTCGCGAGATTTGGTTACAACAAGGTCTCCTGAGATTTGGTTACTAACAGCGATTTTCGAGGAGGGAAGTTTTAATGTTTCCCCCTTGGGGGAGGAGGGGCCTGTTGCCTGGTCATGTAGATAGCTGCATGTGTCTCAGTAATGGAAGAGGGGGTGGGGCCCCGGGCCCTGGGCCCTCATACATGGTCTCAAAGTTATTTAAGCAATGTCATTAGAGGCCTGTGCCCCAGAGTACCAGGCATAAGTCCTTGCCATGGGTCTCTGATACAGTACCTTTTGTTGAAGACCAGCATTCTGGCCTGTAGCTGATTGCAAGAGTTGTCAGGGAAGCATCAGAATAAAGATTATCTGTAGATGACAACAGATTTCACATGGCTGTGGTTAATTTATTACTGTTTTACAAAAGTGAACATTCTGATGAAAGTTCATTTAAAAAATAATGCAATTGAGAAGGACATTTGGTTGTTTCTGTGACATGTAAGTTTTTGGTTTTTACAAATAACTGAAATTATGACCAATGACAATATTCTATTGTCTCATATCACACAGATCAGTACTAGGACATCTCATGGACAATGATGATATTGGCAAATCTCTAGGAACTGTATATAATTTCTGAAATATTTATATTAATAACATTTTACCTGTTCCAACCCAGCTCAGCTGCAAGACCAATGAACACGCCAGGCGTGGAGTTAGACATTAGCTTAATAAGACTTATAGACAGGAGAGAGTTCTTCCCATCCAGCAGCTGGCCAGAAAACGGAATTAGCACTCTGCAAAGAGTGGGGGGTGGAGGGGGGTGAGGTGGCAGGGGTTGGTTTATAAGGGTTTTAAGACAAAGACACTCCATAGGGTGTGAGAACAAGAGTTTTGGCAGGGTCTTGTAACACAGGGGCGTGGAGATTTGTTATCAACAGTGATGGGGGGGTTTCAATGCTTTTTTTATTATATCATTTGTACATTCTTACCACCCCCACCAACCCTCACCCCCGCCCCCTCCCCGGGTAGGTCTGATGGCCTTTATCTTCTGTCCATGTGAAGTAGGTAGCTATGTGCAATATCTCACTTTCACTACGGAGGGGAGGGGGCCCGGGCCCTGTGTCCCCATCACCCATACAAACTTAGCCGACAGAAGGTTAGAAAATCCTTTTTAATTTGACAACACTTCTCATGTTACTCATAACAGATTAAATAATCCTAACTATATTTAGCACCTCCTTTTACAAGGTGAAAAGAACAGATCCTTTGTGATTTTCTGGGGGCCTTCTGGAAAATATCAAAGACAGTTTGAGATCAAGAAGACATCATATTTTAGGATTTGGTTTGGAAAAGGCAAAATGTCAAAAGTTGTCCAGTTTGAACATTTGTTTCCCTATTTAAATAAAGTGACCATAAAAGAGGAGTTAACATGATTGGGGAAAAAAAAAAAAAGATTTAGTTCTTTTAAAAGTGAAAAGACTTATTTTCTAAAACAATAAAGGATGATAAGGTTATAATAAAGCACAGGATATTATTCTGAAAAGATACAGAATCTTGGCCTTCTAGGCAGATTACTCAGATGGTTAAGAAAAACCATTTACAGCCTTTTACTCAGAACAGACCAATAATCCAAGAAAATTTTGTCATTTTAACAGAAAGAAAACCAATTTCAAGTTCTTCATGAACGTACCATTTGATATAAAAGCTCTTTAAAAACCTTATGAATAACTTATCAAATCTTAGTCAGCTTTGACCTATGACAAGTAAAATTTATTTCTGCAAACTTTCTATATCATTTAAGTTTTGTCTTACACTTTCCTATTTATCATTTTGCAACACTCTTGTCAATTTACTCTCAGACAAAACTACTCTCTTTTTCCTTAGCAAATACACACTTTACACACCTTACACATTTAAACTACCAAAAACATCTTGTAAACTGTTTTCAAGCTGGTATCCTACAAAAAACAATTATTCTTGAAGAAACAGTTTTACTAAATAATAACTCAATTTGATTAAACACAAATTCACATTTTTCATCATCCTAAACATCTAGTAGATATAATGCTAGCTTATTTGATCAGTAAACTTATATAAACTTAGGAAGAACATACCCAGGTAGAATAAAATTGTATGCCTGTACTTAACATTGATAATTCAGAAGACAGATGTTTTTATTTAACTAACAATATTAAACTAGTGTAATTTGCCAAAGGTTTCCCTAAATTATGCAAACTTGAATTTAAAAAAAAAATATTCATTTAGTCCTACAAATACTCTTTTTTTTTTTCCATTGGAAATATAAGAAATTTGGCTTCCTTAATTTCTGGGACTTTAGGAGCATTAATTTATAAATAAGCGCTTATTTATCTTTATGCCAATTTGAATAGAGCTCTTTAAAAGAGTTTCATAAGTTAATTTGGTAATACCTTCTGGAGGTGGGAAAATATACATTAAACATACTGACAGACCCAAGTAGGGGGCTTATAGCTTCAATTAAAAAATCTTCAGGCATGAGACAGACATAGAAACATAAGAAAGAGAAAACAGAAATACAAAATTCATGAGTTTATATAAAAGAACTGGCTTGCTCCCCTCTTATATTTTTATTCAAATTTTGTTCCTGGCTGATGGGACAAGTTGAGGCTAATTGCTCAATTTGAGGGCAAAAGCTTTCCCACTGATATTTGTGGAGGAGAGTTAAAATTTTTTTGCCCTATTTCTCAGGCCTATTTGACCCTCAGATTTATTGTGGAAAGAGGGGTTCTGTAGTTCTCTTTCAGGGTTAGTTCATTTGGCTTTTGCCTTCCAGGATTTAGCATCTGAGGTTCAGACCAAACCAATGTGTGTACCATATAGGTCAAGTAACCTTGGATCCTTTGCACCCCAAATAATTCTAAATTCTTCTATGAATATTTGCTGATCTTCTTTGGAGAAATCTTTAATTATAGCTCTTAATCCAGTTCTGGTCCAAGGTTTAAATTCTGTTTTAGTGAGCAGAGGAGACTTAATCTTTAAAGGAGATTGGACTAGATCATTTTCCCTCAGAGGGTCAGGAGGCACCAGTTAGGACAACTATGGGGGAAGGGCTAGGTAAAGAGAGGCTAGAGGAGCAATAGAATTCACTTGGCGTTCCTTCCCCTCTTATTTGTCTTTGGTCTTTTCTTTTTCTAATGAACCTTTAAGTGAAGCTATTGTGGAGGCAGATTGCTGTCCAGCAGCCTTCAGGTACTAATTTTAGATCCCTTTTTTTTTATTTTATTATGCTTTTAAAGGCCCCTCTCAAGTGAATAACCTTGTCTAAACTAAAACTTATCTTTGGAGGCCACTGTATCTCCAAGCTATTTTTAGCATAAAAGGGTCATTTTTGTAAAAATAGACAAGCTTGGGGTCCATACTTTAAACGTATACCCAGTCAGCATCCCAGCAGGGGGAGTCCTAGATTCCAAATTTTTGACAAAGCACCCATGTTACTTAAAATCTCAAGTTATATGGTCTAATCCCCAGACCTGTTTCACCTAGAACTCTAACCAGACCAGTCCTTAGTCCGATCCCCAGACTTATTTCATCCTGATTCTAACTGAACCAGTTCTTTAGTCTGAATTAAAGAATTGCTTGTAGAAATATGTGCTCTCCCCTTCACACTACCACTCCTCTCCTTATTAGCCCTCTGGTAAAGCTTGAGAAATTTACTCTCCAAAGACATCAGTCAGTCAGGTTGGCAGGGGCTGGGCTCCCAGTGGGGAGTTGGTGAAGGTGGAGAAATCCTGCCTTTCTAGTCTAGTCTGCCTGCCAGAGAACTGCTCTGTCCATATACATAGAGCTGGACATTAGTCCTGTCATTCACAAAAGGTAGTGCTGTCAGCAGAAGGACTTGTTAACATCTATTTGAAATCACCAAGTTGTCTTTTGAATAATAGAACCAGAAAGCCAAGGATCATCAAGAATTTGAGGAAAGCTAATAACAAAAAGAGAGGAACCGAGATAACCAACTGATTCCAGAAGAAGCTGTTCTTCAGGGAAGAAAAAAGAACTTAAAAACAATCTAGTTTGTTTCTGCTGAGTGATTTGATAAGATGCTGCATCTGTAAAAGAAGAACAGGCTTCTTATTTGAGAATGATCAGAGAAAAAGAAAAGTTCAGGAAAATTAAAAATAAGGTTCTCAAAATAAGAAATTCAATATAAGCATTGGGAAAAAGATTTAGCAAAATCTTTTAGAAAAGAGGGAAAAGAGAGGTGAAGTAGGATGTATGATAGGAAAGTTAGAAGACATTAAAGACCTTTCTTTGAGGTCCAAGAACCATTTAATTAGGAGTTCCAGAGACAACAAACAAGGTAAGTAATAGTAATAGTTGGAAATAGCAGAGACATAGAAGAGAGATTCTCAATGTTGAAGAAAAATAAAGCTCTACACATTGAAAGGGCCCATTGAATGCTGAGAATGCTGGATGTAAAGAAATACACACCAAGGCAAATCCTCTCAGCATATCATTATACCAAGGATAAAGAGAAAAACTACAGATTTCTGGAAAAAGAGAGAAAACAATACTGTAGTTTATCCATAAAGGGATGATAAAACTTCTGGCACAATACTTCTCAGCAGTAGTCATGTTGGATGCTAGAAGGTAACGGGACAAAATCCCAAAGTTCTGAGAGAAGTTAATTTTGGATTTACAAGTCAATAACCAGCCAACTTTAAAAAGTGAGACCAAAATTTTAAAAAGGAAAAACTCAAAACGATAGTCATGAACCATTTTCTTTAAAAAAAAAAAAAAAAAAGAGAGAGATTAAAACCTTTTATCTGTGGCAAAAGCTTCACCAGCCACCCCAACATGAAGCGGCACCGCAAAACTCACACAGGCGAGAAGCTGTATCCATGAGATGTGTGTGGCCAGCGGTTCCGCTTCTCCAACATGCTTAAGGCCCACAAGGAGAAGTGCTTTCGGGTGACCAGCCCTGTGAATGTGCTGCCTGCTGTCCAGATCCCACTTACAACTTCCCCAGCCACCCCCATTCCTTCTGTGGTGAACACACCCTCAACCCCAGCCCCTCCAGTCAATAGGAACACAGTAAGCACACCCTCCCCCTCAGCCCATCCCCCACCCCTTCTCCCACCTTCACATCCACCCACATCCTCACCACCCAAACCACCTTCCCATCCCTCCAGTCCCTCACCTCCCCCACCTCCAGCTCTCTTTAAGAGCAAGCCTTTAAATCACAGAGGCCAGAGTGAGGACAACTTCCTGCGGCACCTTGCAGAGAAGAACAGTTCAGCACAGCACCATTAACATCCATCTCTTTAAGTGTGTTCTCCGGGAGCGGAGTTGCTTTCCCATATGTGTGTTTGCAGAGCAGGAGCTGGTGAGCATTTCTGTAGCTGTCACTGTCTTGGTGAATCAACAGATCCAAGAGAATGAAGAAAAGACTACCGTGAGCTCACAGAGGGAACTGCCACCTAAACCAGGGCAACCACCAAACTGAAGCCCAATTTGCTTTCATTTTCTGGTGAATAAATTCCAAATACTCAGACTTTTGGAATTTTATCATTTCATATCAGCTGATGAGGTATCCTGGACTTCTCCTCAAAGAGGGGATAGGCCTGGGTTTCTTTATATTAATCAGGAAGGCTGTGAGATTAATCCAGAGCATCAATTGTATCACTTGTGTATCATAATGAATTCTTTTTGGCTTTTGGTGCTAGCTACAGAGTTGAGCTGGCCAGGCATCACAGTATATCAAGCATTATAAGGAAAGACAGAAATTTTCCTTCTTTTGTAGTTCTCCTAATGCATTCTTTATTTTACTACAGAAATTAATTCAGAGTTTTCGTATAGACTTCTTTAGTAGTCTGTTTCTAAAATGGAATGTATTTCAATAAGTGGTGTAATTTTTTCAGCATTGCTGGACCTATGTTATAAAATAGAAAACATTTTTATAATCATCAAAAAAGAAAAGAATAAAAAGTACTTGTTTTGGGGACTCCAACTTCCAGGGAAGATGGCAGGGTAGGGAGCTCCAGGACTCAGTCCTTCGACCGAAGCAACCATTAAACAAGCAGGAACTGTCTGAAACAACTATTTTGAAACTCCAGAGGCCAGAAGAACATTGTACAGCATCCAGGGAAGAGCAGGAGGAAGAGGCTGACAGATTACAATAAAGAACAGTATATTGCTCTCTGTGGGGTGGCTACTGGCACTCATCCCCCACTTTTGCAGCAGGCCACTGTGGGGTCCAGTCTCTAGCTAGCTGCTGCTGACACAAAGGGATATAAAAATCTTCCTCCCCAAGAACAGAGGTGTGCATGACCTATCACTGAAAAAGGCTTTTGGTTAGTGAATATGGTTGCTTTGGTCCAGGCCATGAGGGCAGCTATTGTTTCAACCCACCCCTGACAAAGGCAGCAGGAGTCATTGTTTCAACCCTCCCTGGACAGGTGCAGAGGTGGTACAGATTTAAAGACGCAGGGATTCCTCGGGGCTGTATGGGGAAAAGCTGAAGGGCATTTGCTGGGCAGGCCAGGAAAACTCAGCTTTGGGAAGCCACCAGAGAAGTTTTTGGCCCCATTCCTGACCCCATCCACAAGGCACTTTGGAGCCAGTCTGTGTCCCCTTCATGGATCCCTGCCCTGTTTTGGCTGGGAAAGACCAAACTGGGAATATCTTCACCAAGGTGACCCTTCTCCCAAAATTTGCCCTCCAGGAAAAAGCCAATAAAAGGAGTGCAAAAAACTATAGAGGAGGATAGTCAAGGACAAAGGCCTGCTGGCTAGAGATACCCAGGAGAGGGTGGTAATCCCATTACTAGGTATATACCCAAAAGAATTGAAAGCAGGGACTCAAACAGATATTTGCACACCGATGTTCATAGCAGCATTATTCATAATTGCCAAAAGATGGAAGCAAGCAACCCGAGTGTCCATCAGTCGATGAATGCATAAAGAAAATGTGGTATATACATACAATGGAATGCTATTCAGCCATAAAAAGGAATGATGTCCTGATACATGTGGCAACATGGATGAACCATGAAGACATCATGTTGTGTGAAATAGCCAGACACAAAAGGACAAATATTGTGTGATCTCACTGATTTGAAACAATTAGAATAAGCAAACTCTTAGAGTCAGAATCTAGAATATACTTTACTAGGGGACAGGGTGGGGATGGGGAATGAGAAGTTAAGGCTTAAAATATACAGGGTTCCCATTTGGAATGAAGGAAATGTTTTGATGAGAGATGGTGATGATGGTATCATTATCAGCACTGCAATATATATCTAAATATGATTTTAAGGAGAAATGTTAGATTGTATATATGGTAACAGAATAAATTTTTTTAAAAATCCATGGAACTATACTACACAAATAGTGAACCATAAGTTAATCCATGGTCTTTAATTAATAGTACACAATTATAAAAATGTGCTATCATCTATCATAGTAAATGTTCCATATCAATGCAAGGTGTTGGTGGTGGGGTGGTATATGGGAATTTATACATCATTGTCCTGAAAACCCAAACTTCTTTAATAAAGGGGAAAAAGTATTTGTGCTTATGCATCAATAATATGAAAGAAAAAAAAAAAGAAATTGGCTCTCATAAATGTGAACAATAAAAAGAAATCCCAGGACACTAACCATGAGATAGTCCTAGTTCATTAGCTGGGAATTATGTTTGGCTACTGGTGACAGTCCTGACTGCAGTGACTAAAACATAAAAAAAATACTGTTTTCGTATTATGAACAACCATGAAGTAGTTGGTTGCTGGCATTGTATCAACAGCACAGCTTCACAGTTCCCAAGTGGTTGCTACAGTTCCAGCCATCACATTGGCATTCTTGGCTGAAAGACAGAAGTTAGGGAAAGGATTAAGAAAAAAGAAAATAAATGCACCTCCCAGTTAAATCAGTTTCTGGAAGCCCCACCCAACAACTTGTACTGAAATACCACTGAGCAACTCTAATCGCAAAGGGAGAGCGTGTCCTTTTAGGATGAGGAAGAGAGTGGATTTGGGGATAGACAACCGGGAGTCTGACACACCTTGAGCGTGCCTGGATGTTGCTTGGATGGTGAAAAAGGCGTATATCCACTTTATATACAAGAAATAGAAAGGTCATTTGAAATCTCAGGTAAACTAAATTTCTGAACAAGAGAGTCATGGTGCACAAATACAATAAGACTGAAATGTGCCATGATTTTAAGGAATTTCTGGAGTCTTTGAAAAGAGAATTCCTTTGACCTGGAACCTGTAGCCCTCTCTCTTGAGCAGCACAATTTTAGAAATGGAGAATTCCGTGTACTTCTCTATGGGTCTGCTCCTGATTGTACGGTTACTAATATTAACATGAACCCCCTACTATTAATATTATATATTGGTTTTTAATTTTTAGAATAAATCTATTAACAAATAACAAGAACATTTGATCATAATTCTAGAGTAGACTATAAATACAATACAGCTTGACAATAGGAGGGAAGCAGAGGGAAGTATCAAGGCATCTTATGCAGAGGAGAGATACTATCCAGAGTTCATGGGTCGAGAAATAAACCTTATATATATTGTTTGTTATAAAGTCAGGAAGTAGAGCAATTACAAATAAAACACCTAATTAACCAAACATTGAAGAAGGAAGAGGAAGGGTGGTGGGTGGTAGTGGCATTAAGTTAAATCTCTCACCTTACATAGCTGATACCAAACAGATACTTCTTTTATTGTTTAGAATACAAGCTAGGCTACTGATGCCAAGAAACTCCAAAATAATGTTTTTCCTCTCTGTTGTAATAGTCCAAGTAGTTGATCCAGGCTGGTAAGTTGGTTTGACAGCATCAGGGATCTAAGTTCTTGTTATTATGTTGTCATGCCATTCCCAACACGTGGCCTTTGTCAAGACAGGCTTCTGCTCCAATCATCGTAACTTCATTCCAGCCTGTGGCAGCCCAGGAGTTGGCACCCACCCCGTCCCTCCCTTAGGGAGAAGGGCGGAGCCTTGAGCACACAGCAGCCCACATGATGAGAGCACAGACATTAAAGGTCGTGGAGCCTAATCACTATTGGTAATTGACTTTCATGAGACTCAGCTGAGGTTTCTTTGTAACCAACTCTAGTGAGGCTCTGCTAAGCTATATAAGGCACTCTTCTTCCTCTTGTTTGTGGGGATTGTTGACTTCCATTTCCCAACCAGCCGCCATTGGCAAGAATCCTCCTGTAAGTCAGTCCCTAATTGAAAATCATGGGGAATTTTTGCCTGGCATGTTCTTTGGTCTTGGGGTTGAGTCGGGCTGGAGCACAGCTCTCGGAGGATGGGAAATCTGAAGTGGAAGACACTTCACTTTAAGGGCATTTGCTTTAAGGATTCTTCTCAAATCCTATTAGTCACAGAACTAGTACATAACCACATCTATCTGTCAGGAAAACTTGGAAAAGTTGTCTTTAGCCTGGCAGATATGTCTCCATCTAAAAATGTTTTTACCACGGGAGAAGAGGGGAATGGGTATTAGGGGATGGTTAGCAGTCTCTGCTATTCTGTTCAAATTCCATAAATTAAGAAATAGAGGTGTAAGCAAATTATTTAGAGATACAGAGTCAACCAAAGACAAACTGAAACCAAAAATGGTACAAAAATTGTTACCTCTGAGGAAAGGGAGATGAGGAGAGAGCCATGCTTTCAATTTTGTACCTTCAGCTTATTATTTCCATGTGCATTTAATAATTATAGTATAATAATAACAATATGCAAATGAAGTTTGAAAAGCAGAGCTCTTTTTTTTTTAAATTAAGATAGCATGGAAAAAAATAAGCCCTACTGTAAAGAAGAACAATCAGTTTTAGGGAAAATCAAAAGCTGTAGTTAAATTCCCCTTGGATTTTTATGACTTATTTCATACTTCCATTTTCTCCTGTTTGTTCATAGAAGGGCATTGACAATTGCAGATAGGCTGAGAAATAAAAAATCAGATGAAAAGATAGTTGGCATCACTTTGGAAAAATGGGGTTACTCAAGAGAGAGAATCCAAGAAAATGGAGCTAGAACACATCCTGGGCCATTTTGTCACCCCTTGGATCTGGGCTTTTCTTTCAGGGCTTTGACCTGTATCATGTTGCTGTGTGCTGAACATTTAAAGATTTTACTGCCTTCCTCAGAAAATTACTTCCAGTCTAATAGATTTCATCCATTCAAAACTGGGGGCTTATTTTCTATTCAGGGTGCATTTTCCTTTTCTCAATTTAATCCCATTATTTTTAATTATACCCTTCAAATCACCTTTATAATTTCCATCTCTTATTAGAATTTCCAAATACCTGTAGACAGTTTGCATAGCAACTCCTTAGTCATTATTTAGTGAAATGCACCTATTATCCCTTCTTTGATCTTTTCTCTTAAGTAAATTCCTGTAGCCACTCAATGCCCATGGTTTCAGGGATTCTTTTTCCTGTATTTCAACTCAGATGGACCCACATCTGTTTCTTCCCAAGAGCATCACATAGCTTTTTCTCCTGTTCTTGATGCCTGAATTATTATTATATTTTCATATCTTGTCTGTGTCTTGGTGCTTATGCACACATGTCTCCTGTCAAACTTGAAGTTTTAAAGCTGATGCACTATGACTTGGGGGTGGTTCAGGGAATATGTGAGTAGAGGGCCTTAAAGGTTCTTTTAAACCCTGTGATTTTACAATTTTATATAAATGAAGTTTTATGCATTATTTCTCATGTCTAAATTGTGCAGCTAAGCAGTTATCTATAAAAAATTAATAAAGACCCAATGCAAAACTTTTTCTGCATCATCTTCCAATCTTTATTAATGTGAAAAAATATATACATTTAATTGTGTATATATTGTGTGGATTATGTTGTATTTTGTTTCCATCACTGGACACTGTTTTATATATAATTGTCCATATAATCTGCTATCCACCTTCTTGTCAGTTAAAATACTTAGGCAGCCAGCTCTTGCATTACTGTATCTTAGCTTGCCTAACCATTCAAATATGCAAATCTTAAAAGCTATTATCCCTGAGTTATAAAGTGACATCAATATATACCAGGTGACTGATTCATTAAATAGAGAAATAAACTTCATTTTAGTACTGGGCTCACCAATAATAATTCAGAGATGCCCGTAGAATACAGACATGACATTTTATAGTCTTAAATCCTTTTTCTTATTTCAGCAAAACGCATCAGAGTTGCATGGTTGACTATCTTGCAATGATGTGCTTCAGTATTTTATCCATTATTGCTTTTTTTATTTAACATTTTGACACTTTCCTTTAAGGCATATTCAGTGTCTTTGACTGTATATCCCTTTGTATGAAAACTAAATTCAAGAGGAATCTTTCTCTCACTCCAGCCTCAAGGGAGCATTTAAAACACACAGAAATTCTCCTCTTGGATACATCCCCTGCAGTTCCCAGTGGCCCATATTTCTGAAGGTATGAAACGTGCTTCTAGTTCTTACAGTGACAGTTCCTAAATAAAAGCATTGCAAACTGGTCTTGAAGTTAGTGGTGAAATGTATAGGTCCCCATTCCAATAGTGAATATGCCATTTTTTAAAATATGCCTGTTCCTTTCATGGGCATCAGTACATTGCTGAACATACAAAGAAGAAAAATCATTTTAACTATGTGTGGGAGAAGCAAATCATTTGGAAAATTTGTGTACTAAAGATGAAAAGATGTAGACTCCTTTACCCAAGAAGTAATTGGAGATATGAACCTGTTTTAGTTTTCCTTGGGCTGCTCAAGCAAATACAATGCAATGCTTAAAAAATGGGAATTTATTAGCTCATGGTTCTGAGGCTAGGAATAAAGTCCAAATCAAGGCTTCATCAAGGTGATGCTTTCTTCCTGAGGACTGGCATTCTGGGGCTGGCTGCCAGTGATCCTCGGTCCTGGGCTTCTCTATCATATAGCAATTCACACAGTGGTTTCTCTTGGCCTCTCCCCATTCTATAGGGTTCCATTCACCTTCATCTTCTTGCTTCCCATGGCTTTCTCTCTCTGTGTCTGAATTTCATTCTGCATATAAAGGATTCCAGTAATAGAATTAACATCCATCCTCACTGAGTTGCGCCATACCTGAACAGAAGTAGCCTCATCAAAGGGTCCTACTTAAAATGGGTTCACACCCATAGGAATGGATTCAGTTTAAAGACATGTTTTTCTGGGGTGCATATAGCTCCAAACCACCACATAACCTTACTCCTGTGATGTCATCGTTATTTAACTAAGATTCAGGAATCCAATCACAGGCTCCTTTGACTCTTATAGCATAGCACTCCCTGGATATCTTGCTTTGTCTCTATTTCCTCGCCTCTTCAATAACTTTTTTTTTTAATTCACTCATTCACTAAACACTGGTGCCCCTCAGTGTTCTGACCTTGCTTGCCTTGTCTTAACCCTCTACCCAGTTACCTTGGAAATCAAATTTAAACACAAGGCTTATACTATACATATTTTCCAAATCTCTAGTCCTAATCTCCAAGCCTACATTTTTACTGCCTGTGCATTTTTTTATCTCAAAATTTTGAAAACAGCCACATAAAAACATATGCTCAGTTGTGTGTATGCACATAAAGGACCTAGAAGGATATGTCAAACTGTAAACTGCTTGTGATTCGGGATGACTATTGTGTTCGTTGCTTTTTGTGCTTTTCAGTTTTCTATATTGCCCAATTAACTTAAAAGTCTGGAAAAAATGTTATTTTTAAAACCTTCAAAAAAAATGTTGAAAACAGAACTCATCTTCCCAGGCTAACAGCGTTAGAGTCATCTTTTATTCATCCCCCTAACTTGCCACCTACTCCATTCAATTCCATTGCTTCTACCTCCAAAATATATTTTATATCCATCTTCTCATCTCCATTTCCACCACCAATGATCTATTGCAGGCCATTGCCATTATCTTTTATGCCTATTACAATAATCTAGCTGACCTCTCTGAATCCAGCTATGAAGTTGTCTGATAATCCTGTCTACTGGTACATACTTAATCTACTTACAGCTCTGTTTCCAAGACTGTGTTCTAAATAATGAATTCTGAGGAATATTAAATAAGAGTTATTGTTTTTAAAAAGTGGGGGGTCATCCAATGTGATTAGGAAACACTGGGTTAAATTGAAATAGGTTTCTTTATTACAGGAAATTTCAGAGCCTCTAACATATTAATCTACATTGTGAATCGTCAATATAAAACTTAATCTCATGGAGGCAAGGATTTTCTTTGTCTTCACTGCTGTATTCCTAGATTAGCCATACAATGCCCATCATATAGTCGATGCTCAGTAAATATAGTTTGAATGACTAAAAGAACAAAAGACAGGTATATTGTAAAAAGCATTTTTTCCATTTTTACTTAAATATGGAAATCTTTTATCAAGTTACATATCAAGAGAGTAGTGTTTTGTGAAATATTTTATGTGACATACTGAACTAAAGCATGGTTTCTCAAGTTTGGAACTAATGAAATTTTGGGCTGGATACTTCTTCACTTGGAGGAGCAGGTCCTGTGCATCATAGGATGTTTAGCAACATCCATAGTCCCTACCTGCTAGTTGCTAGTAACACCAAAACAATTTCCAATTGTCCCCTTGCAGGCAAAATCATCCCCAGTTGTGAACAACTATACTAAAGTATAGTATGAGCCTATTAACTCCACTACTCAAAACTTTTCACAAACTCTTCATTGCCTGTGAAATTATGTCTAAATTCCTTATGCTGATATCCACATTCCCTCTTTATCCTCAGTTGTACACATATGCAAACACACCCACATACACACATGTACACACACAAAATCAACTATAGGGACAAGGCAATCGGAGATCTCGTGGTGGAAAAGAGGTCACTCCCTCGATGTAATTCAGGCATGATCTCAATCCATCATATGTTCCATTGCTCCCCTCCTTCTCTCTCCCATGCTCCAGCTGGCCAAATGTTTATTTTGACCCCCCATTTTTGATATTAACTACTACTTCAGGCCAGCTCCCTTGATATTCCTCCATAGTTCTTATTTCACCCGAGTAGAGACATTTGGAGGAACACACTGTGATATACCCTGGGTCCTATATCTCATAAGGGGAGCCCTGCCAACTTTTATTTATGACCCAGGAATGTAATTAATTAATCAATATGCAAAAATATACTGACTGTCTATCATGTGCTACACACTGTGCCATCTGCCTGGGGTTACAGCGGTGACTGTCACCCATTTCTTTCCTTCAAGGAATTTACCTACTAGTGATTAATGAAATGAGCTAAGTGCTGCATGAGAGACATCTGCTAAGAACTAGAGAGCTGGAAGGGGAAGAACAATTCATTCCATGTTCCGAATTCTGGGTGGATTTTACAGAGGTGGTAGCAGATATGCTGTCATGAAAGATGAGTAGGTGTTGGTCCAGCACTCCGAAAGGGGCCTGTCATCTCAGGCCACAGTTAGGAAGGCAGGATTGTGTTTGGGAGAGTTGTTATTATGCAGTGCTGGCAGCTTTTAGTCCCTGCAGTATTTGTCCTTTAAAGTGAAAACAGTGATTTAATCTCCACTAAGAAGCTTTGCCCAGGCTTGTCTTCTTCTCAGGCATCTCCATGTAGTCCTCGTCTTTATACTTGGTAAAGAGAAACCCTGGGTGCACTGGGGTCGTGGTAGGAGTATAGGAGGCAAAGAAGAGGGCAGAATCAAGGCATTTGGCTCAAAAAGTTGTGACTAAGGAAACATCCCTCACCTCTCTTCCTAGATGAGGTTCTTAGATCAGGGACAGCAAACTAACTCAAGAGACTTAAACAACAACAAAAATAATAATCAATACACCACAGAGATTTTAAAGGCCAAAACAATAAGAAAAGAGATTTCTCTAGGCCAACATTGAGGGAAAATCAATTAGCAGATGTTTCCACACTGGAAGCAATTTTCAAATGCTTTTTAAATATCCTGTCATTGGTAGTTGCAAACACATATTTAATCCAAATGAATTGTTCATTGAAGTGGTGGAAACTGTATAGGCAAAGCAAATGAAATATAGAATTTACGAAGCAGCCCTTACTGCATTTCTTTTATTTTAATTTTTTTTTCTCCAAAACGCTTAAGATGGGAATAGACTTGTACTTGCCAAAATCTTGCTCAGCTTAATTATGCTTGGATAGGAAGTTGACAGATCTATTTGGAGCAAGCCTTGGCCTAAAGTAAATGAAACTGTGGGTCTAGAGAGAAATGGTATCAGCTGGTTTTCTTTCATATGGGAGATTTCTCCAGTGAATATCTGCTACACAGAGCTGTCTATTGGTTGTGGCTGGCATAGAGGTTTCATCGTGTGTGATCATTCTAAATTACTGATGGTGGCTCCTGGGAATGCTGTATAGATAAAGAAAGAGGGCCAAGCTTGAGGAGTGCTCTGTTTTCCCAATCTATGCCGACATGCTGAGCTAGTCTTGCCCATTTGTCCATTTTCCAATGTGATGTTTGAAATTATCAACCTATTTGTCTTGATTTGTCATTTGAAATTATAGAATGAATAACAAATATAAATCTAAATTTTTTAAACCCCAGCATCATCCATAATCCCATAACCCAATCTTCTGAATTTATTCGTTCCATACATTTCTTCTAGTAGTTGTCCATATGTCAACTTGCATATCATATTCTATGCTGCATTTTCATATAAATTTATATCATAAACTTTTCATTTGCCAAATAGTCTTCCAAACCATCATTGTCATGACTTATTTTCTATTTTCTAATTGGTTGTTTTGTGACAGATAGGTCCAACGAAAGAAACTTTAGAATGGTTTTACTGAGAATCTTAACCAAAAGCATATGAACTTTTCCTTCAGTGTTTACAATTCATTTGGTTTCTGAAAATCAATGATGTTTCTTTAAAGTATTTGAAGAAAAAACCATTTTACCCAATCTGAATTAATTAATTCTGAACAAGTATTTGTATACATTTATATATAAAGGGTTTATAAGTCCATATATCATCATTTAGGCAAATATCTTATATTCATTTTCAAAGGATTTAAGAACTCCTTTGTACAAAACAAATATGATGTCTGCATTTATAGATGTTCTGTTTTCCTCAACTCTAACTCATTCTTCAGGCAGCTGCCAGATGGATCTAAACAAATACCCAAGGAGTATCCCCAGACTTAAAATATCTTGGACAATTCCTGATTCCAAACCACGCCCGGCAGTCATGGCACTCCATAGTCCATCAGGAACCTCCTGCGCTAACCTGGCTCCCGAGATGTCTCTCTATGAATTATCCGCTCTTGATAAACAGTCCTATTCACTGTATCCCAAACCCTCACTGTCCCTCCATTCTCACTGCCTCTGCTTAGGCTGCTTCTCCTGCCTTGAAGTTTTCTTTGCCCTGCTAGGCCTGTGGAGGCTTTCGCTGATTGACCTAACCTCTGAGGATTGCTCCATGCCCTTAGCCCTTATTTGCCTCCCTGGGAACTTCACTTCTGTTGCTTTGCAGTATTTTATTATTTTTTATTGGATCGCAATATTCTCAAGGACAAAGAAACTGTATAATACCTTGCGTAGATCCATGATATGTTAGTGATTTGCTCCAAACTCCCAAGTAGGATCAAGGTGTATACTCCCTGCCACCAACTGGCAGGGCATTTTCTTCAGTCAGTAAGAGTGTGGCTTAAGCTCTGTGGCTCATCCTTCTTCTACTTCAGATGGATTGTAGGATGTTCTGGGTAGAGGCGCAGCAATTGCTTCTGTGTCGGCTGTTCTGTTATTGGCACTCGGGAATGTTAGTCTTTCACTACCAGAAGCTGAGGAGAGCAAAATCTATGTTTTCTTCCTTACTTTGTAATGAGGGATCTGGTTCCAATAAAATGACAGCACACTCAGGTAGCTGAGCAGCTGTGATGGTGGCCGAATGTAGATAAAATTTACAGAAATCAAGAGATCTTAAAAGTACTGCCAACAACTTAGGGCTTGACAATTAGTTTGAGACCTGATATTCCCTCAGTGGGGTTTTCCCTTATCTCTCCATTTCTTATCTGTAAAATCTGTGCAGATTTCCCTTTTTTTTTTGCTTATTTACACTGACCCACACTCAGCTACAGCTTCTCTCTCACTATGGGATTGGTTATCAATCACGAACGCTGAGCTTATGTGTCTGCAGCCAAAGCTGACCGACTTGGGTGAGGAAGGTGTAGGGAAGTGTGAGCCTACTTTTTTCAGAAAAGCTTGGTTTTGAAACACTTTCACTGTGCCAATCTCCCTCTCACTGTTTTAAGAGTTTCACTGGGAGAACTAATTTGTTAAGTTAGTTCTACTTGCTTCTTTGAACCAACAGTCTTGGTGGGACATGGAAGGGCATGACAAGGAGGGCTTCCAACAGTGACTGAAAAATGGAGGGTGTTGCTTCTTTCAGTGAGTGTTCTTTCTTATATTTGGAAGTGCAATAATGTTTCATCGGAAAACATTGTTGACTATTTCTCTACAGATCAGTGTAGAAAGGAACAATGGAGGCTGCCTTGGAAAACCAGAGACCACTTGTAGCTCCAGCCATAGTTTATTGACTAGTAAAATGAAAGGACTGAATTAGATCTCTCCGATTTTTTCTTTCCCTATTATTATTGCATATGTTGTAATGGAAGATTTAAGTAGGAAAAAGGTTTTGTTGTAAGTCGTAATGGAAGCATCACTAAAAGAAGGAATCTGGATATATTCTGTACACTATACCTTATCTATATGAAAATATTACATGTGTGTTTTTACTTGATAAACTTGCCATGGTGGTATATTTCATAAGTTATCAAAGCTATGATGTCTCACTCTTTATGGTTAAATATATAATTATAATATTCTTATTTTATATTATTTTATTTTATTTTTTACTTTATTGCATCCTGGGGGAAGAAGTGGAAAAAAGGATGGTCTCCAGATATAGCCAGATGGCCAAGAGATTTACAGAGTCTGGTGTCTTTGTTAAAAACTGGAGGCTATAAGTTCAATGTATCCAAATTTGAGGCCAACTTGTATTCTACCCATTTACCTAATAATTGTATCATTTCATAGTATGGTATTTAATTAGTTGGGATAGGAATAGAAAAATCATCAAAACTAACAATATTAATTGCATTTTGCACAGCAACACCAAATATTTAAACTGAATGACAAAAATGAATATGAAAGAAATCTAATTTTCATGCAATTCCCAGAGCTGATTTATACTTCTTTCCAACTGCAGAATGTAGACACTAGATTTTGGTTATTTAATTGGGAAAACAAAACAGAAAACTTGGAAAGGAGGTGAACAAAGCAGAGTTTGGAAAATTATGTGCTATAAATTATGTTTATAAGTAAACCTTTCAGCAGTTTCTTTAATGTCTATAATTTTTTTGCCTCAAATGGTGAAAAATAAACTTTGACTAATGTTCACTTTTTATTACACACTAATAGGATTAATTGACAGCATGCTGGATGCCTCACATGCAAGTTGTTTGGGTATAGAATCAGAATTGTTTTATTGCTTCCGTATTGCAGAAGAGAAAGGTAATACACATTTTTTAAAAGCAAAAATGTTCACATACAAATGAAAGGCTCATTTACTGCAGCAATCCATTGACCCCTTTCTCAACCATATTCTCATATTGTACATATCCATTGCAATGGTAGAATCATCAGAACTTGAATTTGGAGTATAAACCCAGTTTCTGAAAGGCTCCAAATTCATTACTCCTTACCGTTTTCATCATGCTGTCAAATGGTAAAGCAGAGCATTATGGAAGTATAACAATCCTTTGGGATGTATTCGTGAAGTAGTCCCAATTCTTCAGATTAGAGGAATGAGGGAGAGAGAGGTTAAGCAGCTCATCTGAGTTCACCTGCCAATTGGTAGCAGAGCCAGGACCTTACCTCTGGTTTGCTTGACTTCAATTGCAGTGCCTTTTCCATCACCATATATGGCCTGTGTCTCCATGGAATTCATATTTTGACAAAGTTTAATAGTTGAATGAAATTTCCTGTTTGCCTGATTTATTAATCAATGAACTTACTAGTTTAGAATGTTTATTGACACATCCTACTTTCAGAAATTTGGAATGAAAGCTATGTTCAGCTCTGGAATGCTCTAAATTGGCTGACTTTACTAGTCAGATTCACAAGCTACCATTTCAACTGTCTGTACGAAATTCACTATTCCTCTTAATCAGCTTAGAATGGTTCAAAAATAGATACCTTCTAAAACATGACTAGGTAAACTGTTTTCCAGCTTCATTGCCTTATTGTGTATCAGTTCTTAAGAGACCGCTGGACTTGATAAAATCCTGAAAAGCATTTTTAATTCTTGAAAGACAAATTGAAGATAAGATGTTCCTGCAATGGAAAATTGTCAAATGTTTCCTGAAGCTATGCCGGCATTCACTTTCATGTTAGTTCTTCAGGTATATTTCTGAATCAGTGCCTGTAAATATTTTGTTTAAGTATCTAAAATAATAGACAATATTTCCTTCAGCCTCCAGCATGCCAAATGTATACCATTCATTCACTCACTCATTCAGTCAAGCAATAAAAATCTACTCAGGGCCAACTATGTATGGTCAAGGAACTCATCATCCTTCTGACATAACATCTGTATTAAGGAAAGTGGTGGAACAGGAAATTGACTAGTGCACACTGGATAATTCATCTGTAAGCAATGGCTTTATTGCTCTAATACCACAGGAAACCTGTCTCCATAATTCATGAAAAAATCTCTGAAGTCAGCTAATGAGGTATAATTTTTCATATACAAACCAGACAGGAAATTTTAGGTGTTGTTACATCCAACAACATATAACTTACTTCAGTTTTAACAAACAACTGTGTGTGTGATTGTGTGTGTGTTCCAGACCAAAATAAATAAATAAATAAAATATAAATAAATAATAACATAATAAAAGTGGAATCTTTTCTATCTGGCTGGTTATCTCGGACACTTCTGGCTAGATGGAATTCTGTTCTTGGCAAGCAAAGTGAAGAAATAAGTATACATTTTAAATATTTTTGCACTTCTCTATAGTTCAGCCAGCCAGGTTTTTGCAAAAGTTCAAAAGAAATGAGGGGTTTTGGTTTGTTTATTTTTCTCTTGTCTTCAGGAAGCAGACTACTAACAGCTCCATGAATTTCATAATGTTCAGTACTAATCCCCAAACCTTTTATTTTGGAGAGGTCAGCAATAATTGCCAAGTTTTGTCTTTATGATGCAGTATGGTGTGGTGATAGTTTCAGGGATTTGTGTCAGACTAACCTCCCTTTAATTAACTACCTGTGTGAACCTTAATGTCTCTGGCTTTCATTTTCCTCAAGCATAAAATGAGGAGGTTGAAAGATTAACTAGATAACCTTGGGCAAGTTCCATAACCTCTGTTTGCATTGGTGTCCTCATCTGTAAAATGAAAATAATAATACAACCAACTCCAAGGATTGGTGCAAAGAGCAAATCGAATACACCTCAACTGATTTGGAATGTCCAAAATACCTTCAATGATATTTCTGAACACTCATGTGACCTTTCTTGGTCCATCCTGGACTTGATATCTTGTTTTCACTGAATTAATTCAAGTTACAGAATGTGTGTTGTCCCTGTTCCATGTTCCACAACATATCCTCGATAGTGGAACTTAGCTGTCTCTATGATGTCTTCAGAATGAACAAAGAACACACACATGCACACACACAGTTTTTTCCCCAAAGGTTGTAGGAAGCACAGGGCTTTATTTCTCAGATGTAGAAATAGCTGAGAATATTAGTTTTCCATGTTTCCGGAAAAACCCAGCCACTGTTTCTACAACTTGAGCTGTGCTTTCTCCAATTCTTCCCTCTTGTATTATTTCTCACTCTGTAATGCAAAACAAAAATGCTTTTGCAGCATCAACTACAATCTGCTTCCAGTTCACCATATCCCTTTAAGGACCTTCAATAGAAGGACCTTCATTTGAAGAAGTTCAGCCTCTTTACAGGTAACTGCAGCTTTAATCCATATGTGCATGCTCACTATGGGCTCTTGAAGAACAGCTTTTGTTTCATTTTTAAGTCTCAGTACTTAGCACCGTGCCTGTCATATACCAGCACCTAGTTCATTTTTTTTCCTTTTTGAATAGACTATATATTGCTTAGATGGTGTGCTGGTTTATATATATTATGTTCCCCCAAAAGCCATATTCTTTAATGCAATCTTGTAGGGGCAGATTTATTAATCTTTCTGATTAGGGTGTGTACCATGTTTCCATGGAGATTTGACCCCACCCATTCAGGATAGGTCTTGATTAGTTTACTGGAGCCCTTTAAAGGGAACTCACACAGAGAGCAGAAAAAGGAAAATGCCCCAGATGCTTGCTGACGCTTTTTGAGATGCTAGCCCAGAGTTTGCTCCAGAGAAGCTAAGAGAAGACAAAATACCCCAAGAGCAGCTGAGAGAGACTTTTGGAGAGATGCTTGGGAGCTGACACTTAGAGACGCTTGGTGATGCTGACAGAAGGACGCTTGGAGATACTAAGCTAAGAGAAACCTAGAGACATTTTGGAGAACGCTATTTTGAAATGCATCCTGGGAGCAAAGGACTTGCAGATGTGAGCCATGTGCCTTCCCAGCTGACAGAGGTGTTCCAGACGCCATCGGCCATTCTTCTGGCTGATGCCTTAGTTTGGACACTTTTATGGTCTTAGGACTGTAAAGTTGTAACCGAATAAACCCCCTTTATAAAAGCCTATCCATTTCTGGTATTTTGCATAGCAACAGCTCTAGCAAACCGGAACATATGGGTTATTAATACATGCCTTTTGCATCTGTTGGGAGTATTAGAAAACATATATATAGTAGTTACTACCTGCCAGGCACTGTTCTAAGTGTTGCACATGAATTTGCACACTTAATCCTCATGGCCAACCAGTGAGATCATCGTTGTTATCAGCCCCATTTTACAGACAAGGCAACTGAGGCCCAGAGAGGTTGGTAACTTGTGCTGGATCGCACAGTTAGTGTACACAACTTGAATTTGAACCCGGACCATTGAGTTGTGGCATCCATGCTCTTAAGTATTAGGTTATGCCACCTGTCTATGCCATAGTCATAAAAATTCTCACTGATCAGCAAAATGAAATATGTTTACAACTTTGTGAGCTTGTTATACTCCAGATCTACCTCCTGATTAAAATGAACCTTCAGTGCATTGCATCCAAGTGCAAATGTTTGGGTAAATCAAGGCTTTATTTGGGAAACTGAGGACTAACATAGCTGGGAGGGGCCAAAAAAACATGCTCCACAATCCCTTTAGATTCAGCTCACAGGAATGAGTTGCCTTTTATATGGCAAGGACGGCCACTTCTGCTATCTCATTGGCTCTGTACAATAACCCTATGCCATGGCTACAATACCAATGTCAGTTGGGGGGTGATGTTACCCTAGAGTGTGGTAAGAGTACTGTCATATGGAGGCAAGACCATTCCAAATCTCTCCCTTGAAGCATGACATTAACACTAAGCAGAAAGGTCAATGTTTTGTCATGAATTATGATAGGAGAAAGAAAGGAGAAAACCTGAGATTGTGGCTCCATTTGGAATTGGATGTTTCTTTTCTCAAATTTGAAAAGAGGTCAATTCTTAAAACCACTATTTACACTGAGAAGCAGCATAGTATGGCAGTTGAGAGTGTGGTGTCTGCTCTGGGCCCAGGCTGCCTGAGTGTGAATCCTGGCTCTGCTGCTTACTGGCTGTGTGACCTTAAGCCATCTGTATAACCTCTCTGTTCCTCAATTTCCCAAGCTGCAAAATGATAATAGTAGGACCAATCTCATAGTGCTGTTTTGAGTGTTTAGGAATTTAATACATGGGTAATACTTAGAACAGGCTTTGAAAGGAGCAAGTACTTAAGAAGACTTTGTTGAATGAATAAAATATCATACCTGCTCCGCAAAATCTCCCTAGAGGTTTCTAAATCATCAATGGTTCCCAAATGCACTTGTTAAGTAGTGAAGTCATGGACTCGGATTCTCTTTCTTTACTAAAAAAAATTATCGTGCTAGATGTGCAGATTCAAAGACATGGAGGCTTTATTTCATCTCAAAAAGGAAAGCAACTATTTCAAGATTAACAGTTAAAAACAGTTGGAACAAATATAGAATTTTTTAAAAATATAAGTATGAAGGTATTTTTCAAATACCAGTTCCAAAAAGGTTATTTCTCTTTTTCATGGAGAAGGGAAGGGAGGGGCTAATTTAAGTAAACATTCAAAAGGGGGAAAATTAGGGGAAAAAATCTTATTTCCTCAGCTGGGAAAAGTCTGCAGATAGAGTGAATTCTTAGTCAGCAGATCTCTATTTTTATTCAAGCAGCTTGCCAAGAAATACAGGGGCTGCAGTTTTCTCTCTCCTCTCTAATGCAAACTGCAGCTCATCTAGGAATACTGAAAATGGATGCCCATTCTTTAATGTGCCTGAGTGGGCGATGGGTAGCTCACAGGTCAGCAAATTCTCCTCCTGCTCTCTACTGTGGGAATTGGCCCAGTTAACAATGGCAAACTGGGTTAGGTCTGGGTTGACAACATACTGTTACTGTTTGAGTATGCTTCAGGAACCACAAGCCTAAGCTCTCTGGCAATGATCAGTGTGCAAAACTCTGGTTTCCTAGCTGCTGTAGGTGGCTATCATGTACGTGAATGATGTTTGTCTGCGAGAGCCAAGAGATTCAGGCTTTAAAATGTGAGGATGAGTACTTTATGGTTTCTATGATGGTTTTATGTGCACGCCCTGTCATAACTACCTTCCTGCTTTTCCTCACACTGCCTGGCCACCAGGAATGCCCTTGGCCTTTGCTCCGGGTTTTCTATCTCCAAATCCTAGCTATTCTGGGGCCCTGAAGCAAATGTGAGTGCCGCCATCGAGCTTGTATTGATGAACTCTTGAAGTGTTTCATTTATAACTGTTTTATGACACGATGGCTTTCTACCATACATTCTACCAGTTTATTTTATGAACTTGTTTTGTCTCCACTAATAGACAATAAGATACTTGAGGGCATTTCTGCATCATCTTGATAATCTTCACTGATGTCTTGAGTGTCGTAGTAGGTGCATCATGGATATTGACAATTGAATGTATAAACATTGGATCATTTCATCTTGATGACAATCTAGCAATAGGGTAGCTCTTATTCCAGTTTTAAATATAAGGCAATAAAGATAATAATTGTACCTAACATTAACTATTTTGAATGTGCTAAGCTCTCATCTGTATGTTTTGTGCAAGGCATCCCATCTCATCCTCACAAAAATTGTGTAAAGTACTATTATCATCATTCTCATTTTACAGATGGAGCAACTGAGGCACATAGCACAGTAACTTGCCAAAACTGCAATTTACAGAGCCAGGATTTGAAACTCAGGCAGTCTGTCCCAGCGCCTGCTCCCTTAATCATTACACTGTTGTACCCTTAGTTTCTTTGCAAGTCACTATAGGAATTTAGATTTAAACCTAAGACTTCTCATGGCAAGTTCAGCATATTTTCTATGGTAGACACTCAGTGCCTTACAGGTGGTAGATGTTCTAACTATTTGACTCTACCAAGGCACTCTTCCCAGTTCCTACCACCTACAGCTGAATCCCCTGATTCCATGGGAAGCACCTCCTAGTCTTCCTTGGTCCACTGTTAACCCTTCTAAACCTAGCTGTGTCATGAGCTTGAACCTAAAAGTACAGGATCCCTCTATAATACAAAGGTAATGTTTGGGGGTAAAAGAAAATGTCCAGTGTGCATGCTTTTGAAATTGAGAACTTCCCAGGCTACCCTAAATTCTAATTTTCATTTGAAAATTTCCAAAGGGCCAGAAAAGATAGGACAGGCTATCATCAACAACCCAGTTGAGTAGTTCTCAACCCTAGCTGCTTATCAGAAGGGCCTGCAAAGTATGTTAAAGACAGATTCCTGGACCTCTTTCCTATTAAATTATCCTAGTCCATGTCATCTGCCAGTTGTTGATTGTGTGGAATGGCATTGCCATGCCCCTCAGTTTAAATAAAAAAGGACCTTCATTATGAGACAAATTACTCTGTGATAAATAACCTGCATTATTATTAATAAACTGTATTACATAGACCTAAATTGATTACTTTTAATGAGCCAATAATTATATGATGGGCATTTTATTAGTTGTTATGGAAACTAATTAGTAAAAATTTAATTATTGCTAACATTTCATGTCTGGTTCCATATATATTATTTTTAAGTATTATGGATTTTCAGAAAAGTAATTAAATTATTTCTCCCTGGAAGTGAGAAAGAAAATTTAGAAAACTGTATATCAGAATCAGAAAACAGAAACCAAAAAGCCATTGAGAAGGATATAAAAGAAAGTTATTTGGATCATTGAATAAAATGCTGGAGAAAATAAATGAGATGCCAGGAAAATAAATAGGAAATGACTTCAGAGCTATAGTGTCTTACAAAATACAGCACTGGTGATGCAGAGTATAAAAATATCTTTCACATCCAAGATAAGAAAACCTGATAAGTTTCAAGAAAACTGGGGAGAGGTAAACCACGAAGAATTCATTAGTGAAACATATTTTCTGCCAATTCAGGAACATGACTAAGTAACTTGATTATCAAATTAAATGATGAGACACTCTTATGGAAAATTATCCCCTTCAGGTAGGAATTTTTAACTTTCAAACGGGAAGGAAGTTTTCAAAAATGTATTTACATGGATTCTTCCAAATGGTGGAGGAAAAAAATCATTAGATTATGGCCAATTTATTCAACCTCAAGGATTTAATATTTTGCCTATATTTCAAACTCTTTCTGGATTGAAAAAGTCAATTGAAGATGATTAGGTGCATACTTTTTTTGAAAATGTGAAGAAAGTTAAATGCACATCAAAAATAGCCTTATGTATTCAAAATTGAAGTCTGCTGTAGAACAGACCCTATCTGAAAGTGAAGAAAAATCAGCATACTTTATTAAGCATATGCTCTATATGATTTAACTTTTAAAATAACTGCTTTATTGAGCTATAATTCATGTACCACACAACTCATCCATTTGAAGTGTTCAATTGAGTGGTTTTTTAGTATGTCCATAGAGTTGTGCAACCATCGTCACAATTAATTTTAGAGTGTTTTTATCACCCTGAAAAGAAATCCCATACCCATTAGCAGTCATTCTCCATATCTCCCCATCTACCCTTACCCCTTACCCACCCCCCAGACTTAGGCAACCACTAATCTACTTTCTGTCTATATGGATTTTCCTATTCCAGACATTTCATATAAATGGAATCATGGTCTTTTGTGATTGGCTTCCATCACTTAGCTTAATGTTTTCAAGGTTCATCCATGTTTGTATCACATGTTAGTACTTCATTTTTCTTATGGCCAAATAATATTTCATGGTATGGGTATGCCACATTTTATTTATCCATTCATCCATTGATGGACATCTGGATTGTTTCAGCTATTGGGCTGTTAAAAATTAAGCTGCTATGAACAATCATGTAAACATTTTTTATGTGGATATTGATTTTCATTTCTCTTGGGAATTCACCTAGCAGTGGGATTGCTTGGTGTTATGGTCACCTACAGAAATAGATGGACCCCCCACTGGAAATTTGGTTCTGATGTCAAGACTGATGACGCACACATGCACCATGAAGGTATGAAAAGTTTATTATTTACATAATTGAGGTACCTCAGGAGAGCAGTACAGGCATCTTCAATCGGTCGGAAATGTCTTGAGAGAGCCAGGGAAGGAGACTGGCCTGGGTTAATCATTGTGTTGGGGGTTGGTGTGGGGTGAGAGTTCCTGCAGTCAGGGAGGGGCTTGCATTGTTAGAATCTCCTGCTGGCATCAGAGGAAGGAGCAACCAGAGTTTATCAGCTTGCTCAGATATGGGGCATAAGGGGACAAGGGATGGGTGAGGCTGAAAATCTGTCAGCAGTCAAACATCAAAAAATAAAATCAGACTCCTCATTAGAGAGGGCCATATGGCAACTCCATTTAACTTTTTGAGGAACTGCCAACCATTTCCACAGCGGCTGCACCATTTCACATTCCAATCACCAGTGTAGAAGGGCTCCAGTTTCTCAACATCCTCACCAACAATTGTTAATATCTGATTTTTTTTTTTATTATAGCCTTCCTAGTGGGTGTGAAAGTGGTATCCCATTGTGATTTTGATTTGCATTTCCCTAATGGCTGAATTAGTTTTTCCAGGGCTGCTTTGACAAATACCATGGACAAGTTGGCTTAAACAACAGGAATTTAATGGCTCACAGGCTTGCAGGCTAGCAGTCCTAAATTGAGGTATCAGCAAATCATGCCTTGTCTAAAGTCTATAGCATTCCAGTGGTGGCTTGCTAACAATCTATGCCTGCATCGTATGGTGTTCTTTCTCTGTCTCCTCTTCTGGCTACTAATTCCATGTACAAATTTCTTTTGCTTATAAAGACTCCATACATAGAATATCAAGGACCACTCTTATCCAATTTGGTCTGATTTTATTAAGTTTCTTGAAGATCCTATTTACAGATGAGTTCACACTCAGAGGACCAGGGGATAGGAATTGGACATGTCTTCATCGGGGATATGATTCAATCTCCAACAATGGCTAACAATGTTGCACATCTTCTCATGCTCTTATTGGCCATTTGTATATGTTCTTTAGAGAAATGTCAATTCAGATCCTTTGCCCAATTTTAATTGGGTTATTTGTCTATTTATTATTGATTCTTGAGTGCTTTATATTTTTTAGATACGTATATTGCAGAAACTTTCTCCCATTCTGTGAGTTGTCTTTTTACTTTTTTAATGGTGTCCTTGGAAACACAAGCATTTTAAAATTTGATGAAGTCCTATTTATATCTCTTTTCTTTTGTTGATTGTGCTAATACACCATAGCTAAGAAATTATCATATAATGCAGTCACGAAGATTTATTCCTGAGTTTTCTTCTAGGAGATTTTCAGTTTTAGCTTGTACATTTAGGACTTTGATCCATTTTGAGCTATGTGATATGAATTGTAAATGGTATGAGTTAGGGGTCCAACTTGATTCTTTTGCATGTGGATGACCTCTTGACCCAGCACCATTTGTTGAAAAAACTATTTCCCACATTGAATTGTCTTGACATCATTCTTGAAATCAATTGACTGTAAATGTGAGGGTTTATTCTTTGACTCTAATCCTGTCCCATTGAGCTATATGTCTATCTTTATGCCAGTACCACACTGTTTTGATTACTGTAGCTTTGTAGCAAGTTTTGAAAGTAGAAAGTGTCTTCCAACTTTGTTCTTCTTTTTCAAGATTGTTTTGACTATTTTGGTTCCCTTGTGTGAAATTAAGAATCAGCCTGTCAATTTCTGCAAAAAAAAAGCAGCTCAGATTTTGAAAGATATTATATCAAAACTGTAGATCAATTTGGGGAGTACTGCCATCTTAATATTGGTAAGTCTTTCTATAGTGAACATGGGATCTTTCTACTTATTTAGGTATTTAATTTCCTTCAAGGATGCTTTGGAGTTTTCAGTGTAAAAGTTTTGCGCCATTTTTGTTCAATTTATTCTGAATTATTTTATTATTCTTGGTGCTAGTGTATGTGGAATTTTTTTCTTATACTTATTTTGGAGTGCTTACTGCTAGTATAAAAATACAGTTGATTTTTGCATATTGATCCTGTTTCCCACAACCTCGCTGAACTCATTTATTAGCCCTAATAGTTATTTATTTGTAGATTCCTTAGGACGTTCTATATACAAGTGCATGCCATCTGCAAATAAAGATAGTTTTATTTCTTCCTTTCCATTCTGAATGCTTTTTATTTGTTTTTCTTGCCTAATTACTCGTGCTAGACCTTCCAATACAGTATTGAATAGAAGCGGTGAAAGTGAGCATCCTGGTCTTGTTCCTGATCTTAGGTGGAAAGCATTTAGTTTTCGCCATTATGTGTGATGTTATATGTTGGTTATCTGTGGATGCCCTTTATCAGGTGGAGGAAGTTCTCTTCTATTCCTAGTTTGGCGTGTGTTTTTATTATGAATCAGTATTGCATTCTGTCCAAAGTTTTTTTCTATACCTATTAAGATGATCAAATGATTTTTGTCATTTATTTTATTATTGTGGTATATTGCATTAATTGATTCTAAAATGTCAAGTCAGCTTTGCATTACTGGGATAAATCCCACTTGGTCACAGTGTAAAATCCCTTTTATATGTTGCCAGATTCAGTTTGCTAGTGTTTGGTTGAAGACATTTGCATCTATATTTACAGGAGATACTGGTCTGTAGTTTTGTTTTTTATGATGACTTTATCTGAATTTGATATTAGGGCATACTGGCTTCATAGAATGTGTTGGGAAGTGTACCCTCCTTTTCCATGTATTGGAATAGTTTGTGAAGAATTTGTATTAATTACTCTGTAAACATTTTGTAAATTTCACCAGGTAAGCCATCAGCACCTGGGATCTTATTTCTTCTTATTCTTAACTGATGTAACAGATAAAAGTTTGTTCAAATTAACAATAGCAACAATGTATTCAGAGATGATACTTATGGACAAGTGAAATGCATGAAAGCAATGTTATAAGGAATGGGAGGAATTGGGAATACTGCAAGTTACCTGCACTTCCTTTGAAGCAGTATAGTATTATTTGAAAGTGGACGTAGATCACTTGTAAATGTTTATTTCAAACTCTAAGGAAATTGCTAAAAAAATGTAAAGAAGAATAATTGATATGCTAAGAGAGGAGAGAAAATTGAATTACATAGGATGTCTAATCAAAACCAGAGAAGGCAAAAATGTGAAAGACAAAAACAGAGAGAGAGAGAAAAAGAACAAAGGCAATGAATAGAAAACATCTACAAACATGGTAGATATTCATCACTGGTATCAGTAATTAATATCATTAATTAATATTCATCATGGTATCAGTAATCACTTTGCAAGTGTAAGGGCTAAATACATTAAAAGTTAGATACCGTCAGAGTGGATAAAAAAAGAAAAAACAAAAACAAGCCCCAGCTCCATGTTATCTGCAAGAAACCTACCTTACATATAAAGATAGAGGTATATTAAAAGTAAAGAAATGGAGAAATATGCATGATATTAATACTAATTAAAAGAAAGCTAGATTAGTTATGTTAATTTCAGACTTATCAGACTCCAATACAGAGAAAATTTTCAGAGATAAAGAGGGGCATTGCATAATTATAAAGGGGTCAACTCTCCAAGAAGAAACCCCAATCCTTAATATGTATGCACCTAACAAAAGAGCATGAAAACATGTGAGGCAAAACTGATAGAATGGCAAGAAGAAATAGACAAATTTAGTTGGAGATGTAACACCCCTCTATCAGTAATTAGCATATCTAGCAGGTAGAAAATCAATATGAATATAGTTAAACTGTATAGACCATCAATCAACTGTACCTAATTGACATTTAAAGAATATATGATCCAACAACAGCAGAATAGGCATTGTTCTCAAGCACACATCTAACATTCACCAAGAAAGACCACATTCTGGGCCACAAAGCATGCCTTAACAAATTTAAAAGAGTGGAATTTGTATAAGGTATAATCTCAGTCAACACTGGAATTAAGCTAGAGATCAATAAAAAGATAGCTAGAAAATCACAAAATATTTGGAGACTAAACAGCACAGTTCTAAACAACATATCAGTCAAAGGAGAAGTCTCAAGAAATAAAAAAAAATTTGAACTAAATTAGAATGAAAGTACAACTTATCAAAATTTGTTGGATGCAGCAAAAGTAGTACTTAGAGGGAAAGTTATAGCATTGAATGTGCATATTAGGAAAGAAGAGAGATCTAAAATCAACCATTTAAGCTTTCAGTTTAGGAAACCAGAAAAAGAAGAGCAAATTAAATACAAAATAAGTAGAAATCAGTGAAGCTGAAGACAGGAAATCAGCACAGAAAATCAAAAATACCAAAAGCTTGTTCTTTGAAAAAAAAATCAATAAAATTGACAAACCTCCAGCCAGGCTAACCAAGGAAAAAAGAGAAAGGATACAAATTACCAATATCAAAAATGAAACAAGGGCCACCACTACTGGATCATATAAGCTTTAAAAGGATAATAAAGGAATATTAGAATCATTTCTATGCCAGAAAATTTGATAACGTAGCAGAAATGGACCAAATCCTTCAAAGACATACCTTATGGAAACTCACTCAAGGAGAAATAGATAACGTGACTTAGCATACATTTAATAAAGAAATTGAATCAATAATTAATAAACTTCCAAAACATGAAGCACAAACCCAAAAGTTTCCTTAGTGAATTCACATTCAATGTTATTACTGTGAAGGCCTTTCTTGAATCAGCCATCATATCCTTTGGTTTTTATTTGTCAGATATATTTTTTCCCTCTATGTTTATTTCCTTTAACATATCCTTACTAAAACTCTTTAGTTCTGAACCCTTCTCCAGACCTCTCTCTCCTTTCTTTTTTTCTCTGTCAGTAGGGCTCTCTTTAGTATCTCAAGTAGGGCAGGTCTCTTGTTAGCAAATTCTCAGCATTTGTTTGTGACAAATTTAAGCTCTCCATCAAATCTGAAGGAGAGCTTTGCTGGATAAAGGATTCTTGGTTGGAAATTTTTCTCTCTCAGAATTTTAAATATGTCATGCCACTGACTTCTCTCCTCCATGGTGGCCACTGAGTAGTCACTACTTAGTCTTATGTTGTTTCCCTTGTATGTGGTGAATTGCTTTTCTCTTGCTGCTTTTAGAACTTGCTCCTTCTCTTCAGCATTTGACAGTCTGATCAGAATATGTCTTGGAATGGGTTTATTTTGACTTATTCTGTTTGGAATTTGTTGGGTGTCTATGATTTGCATATTTATGTCGCTTAGAAGGGTTGAGAAGTTTTCCCCAACAATGTCTTTGAATACTCTTCCTAGTCCTTTACCCTTCTCTTCCCTTTCTGGGACACCAATGAGTCTTATATTTGGATGTTTTATTTTATCTATCATATCCCTGTGATCCATTTCAAATTTTCTGATTTTTTTCTCCATTCGTTCTTTTGTACTTTCACTCTCCAAAACATTTTCTTCCATTTTGCTTACTCATTCTTTGAATTCATCTAATCTGTTGCTATGAGTTTCCAGGATCTTTTTAATTTGATCAACAGTTTCTTTTACTTCCATAACCTCATCTCTTTTTTATTTACTCTTGTAAATTCTTCTTTATGCTCTTCTAAGGTCGTCTTCATGTCCTTTATATCTGAGCCATGATATTGTTGACTGTGATTACTTCTTTGATTAATTGCTCCAACTCCTGTGTCTCCTCTGGTTTTTCGATTTGGCATTTGGGTTATCACTATCTTCTGGTTTCTTCATATGCTTTAAAATTTTCTCTTGTTTTTGGCCTCTTGGCATTTGCTTATCTTGATAGGGTTCTTTTAGGATATGCAGGCTTATTTGAACAATTTTCTATAATTTGACAGAGCTACAGCTTGGTGGAGTGCACTTTCCCTGACCTACCAGCAGATGACACCCCCGGCCACCTATTACCCTCAAGCCAGTTCTCCCCAACTTCATCTATACAGTGAGTGGGTGTCCAAACCTTGTGGAGTCCAATCAGTGCACCAATTTTCTGTTTGCAGTTGGGACTGCCATCCCTGAGGGTGGGGGTTGTGCCCCGTGCAGTTAGGCAGGGAAGATGGCTTTAAGACCCAGAACTCCCAGCCATTCCCAGGGCTGTGACTATAATACCCTGGGGCTGTTGCATGAGTCCAACCCTTCAGCTCAAATTCCCCACAGTCCCTCTCTGCTGCAGGCCTACAATTCCCTGTGATTGGTGTAGGTCTCTTCACACTTCTGTGCCAGACCCACCTCTAAGCTGTGCACTCTGTGGGCCTCCGCAGAAGAAGACTGTGCAACTTCACAAGTGAGCAGAATCCGCAAGGGGAGCCCTCAGTTGCTGTACTGCAAAGGGGCATTTCCCAGCCCACTGAAAAGATGGCTTTACAGGGTATGGTAACTTCCCACTTCTGCAGTCCTCCACCTTCTACAGCTGCCCATTCCTGGCTTGTTGTAGTTTTTACAGGGCTTTCTAAATATAGAATCATGTCATCTGCAAATAGTGAAAGTTTTACTTCTTTCTTTCTGATTTGGATGCCTTTTATTTCTTTTTCTTGCCTAAACTCTCTAGCTAGAACTTTTGGCACAATGTTGAATAATGGGACTGACAGTGGGCACCCTTCTGTTGTTCTTGAGGGAAGGCTTTCAGTCTCTCACCATTGAGTACAATGTCACCTTTAGGTTTTTCATATGTACCCTTTATCACATTGAAGATAATTCCTTCGATTCCTGCTTTTCAAATTCTTTTATCAAGAACAGATGCTGGATTTTGTCAAAATGCCTTTGCTGCATCAATCAAGATGATCATGTGGCTTTTCCCTTTCAACTTGTTGATATGGTGTATTACATTATTTGGTTTTCTTGTATTGAACCACCCTTCCATACCTTGGATAAACCCCACTTGGTCATGGTGTATAATTGTTTTGTTGTTCTTTTGGATAACAGTAATATTTTAATAATCTTTCATCAGATTTAACAAGGTAAAAAAGAAGTACAATTATTAAAGTGTGCTATCGTCATTTGTAACAGAGGTTCCATACTAATGCAAGGTGTTGGTGGTGGGGCAGTGTGTGGGAATCCTGTATTTTATGCATGATTGTTCTGTAAACCCACAACTTCTCTAAAAAAAAGGTATAAAAGAACATTATGGAAAAATTTTTATGCAGACTAAAAGAATCAGTAATATAAAATATTACATACTGTTTGGGGATTTAAAACAAAACTAAGTAGTGAAATATAGGAAATGAGAAGACAGAAATAATTTTGAATAATGTACTAACAGTTAAACATTATTGAATTATTTTGTATATAATCCCTTGTAATTCATATTGAATTCATATTGTAATTCATATTGTAATTGTAATTCATATTGTAATTCATATTGTAATTGTAATTCATATTGTAATTGTAATTCATATTGTAATTCATATCCTTGTAATTCATAATTCATATTCAAATATGTACAGAAAAGAATGGGTCACAGCAGATTATACTTGGGAAAAAGTGTAGATTCTAAAGGATTCTGTATTCCCTATTATGCGCTTTCTTTCTACTCAGAGTGAATTATGCAGCAAATATCCCTTGACACCACTGATTTTTTTAAATATAATCCAAAAACCGAACAACTCATTTTCAGTTTTAATGAAAGGTGGGAAGGTATTGAAAAATTTTTACCTCACATAAATATGAAGACATTGTCAAATACCTGCTGGGAATATGAAGTTGATTTATCATTCCACTAAAACTTCAATTAGAAGCTGTATGCAATGCTTTTTTTAGACACTGTTGATGCTATTAATAGAGATATAAATTTTAGATTTCCAGCCAAAAGTATACTTTTGAAAATATCTGATTTTAATTTGTTTATTTAGCACTAATTTGGTATGGTGTTTTAAATAAAATTAACATTCTAAGTAAAACTATACAGGAACCCCAAATCTGTGTACATACTGCTCTTAGAGGCATCAAAGGAATTTAAATGCTGTTTGAAAAAAATATGCCTTATGATGTTTATGAAAATACATTATTGATGTTAAAATAATAGCAGTCTTATGACAATCAACACTGACTTCTCCATTGTAGAAAATTCTAGAACATGAAGGAAGAAAGTTAACTTGGTATAAGTCTCACAATCAGCCCTTATATATATATATATATATATATATATATATATATATATATATATATTCCAAAACTAAATATCAAAGTCAATTTCTTTTTCTATACTGGATGCAACAATATCATCTTTATGTAAAAGTTTTATGACTCTGTGAGAATAACATGGCCCTTCCAGTGCTCTAGATGACATATATTATTTGAAGAATTATAATGACTTTGAACCTCTGCAACCAGGTAAAAACTTGCAGTTAAAAACAACTGATGAACACAGTAAGAATGGGATATTGATTGGACATTGATATATGAGTAAAGGAAACCTTTAAGTTGTGTTCTAAAACCCAGTGTGAGTCCCATGAAGTATCACACTACATTTGCAGCAATAATTTACCAGATACATTTCCAAACACTTATAACACTCTGGATATTTTTAACTCCACCAATATTAGTGGACAGAAGAAAAGGTAGCTTCTTAAAATTTAAATTTCCAAAAATTACTTAAGGTCTATAAGATTGCATGACAAGCAGTCAACACTAGTGACCATTTCCATTAATAGAAATATTTCTCAAATATTTTACTTGAGGAAGGAGTACCTTTTTCTAATATGCTAGTGACAGTGCAGCAGCTAGTTGTTGGAACCAAACAAGTCATTCCACCTCCCTGAAACTTACTATTTTTATCTGTATAATATAGAAAATAAGATTCTCTATGACATAGCATAGAAGTTACTGGAGGATTAGATGAGAAAGTGCATGCAAAGCACCACATTTTCTGGCACAAAGTAATTGCTCAATAAATGTGACTGCTATGATTTAAGCAGCCATTTATGGCATGCTTAAAGTGGCTGTTAGACAGCATGCAGCCTAGACTCAGAAGGAAAACTGTTGAGAAATGTATCCTCTGTGAAACAGTCTGCCTGAGAAAGTTGGGGACCAATATGCAGTTGAGGAATGGCATTATAAAACAGGAGATATTAGTTGGGCAAGATCTTTGAACCCAAAGACAAGCAGCATTGGCATCACCTGGGACCTTGTTAATAATACAGAATCTTAGGCACCCCCCTGACTTAATGAGTCTGAATCTGCATTGTAGCCAGATCCCCAGCAAATTCATACGCATATAGAGGCAGTGTAATACAGTAACTAAACTGTGTTCTGACACTGGGTAGGCATCAGACTCAGAGAAAGTCTCCTTTGGGCTCACATATTGGAAGCTAACTCTGTATCTGGCTACTGTGAAAGTGCAGCAGGTAACCTGGTTACCCTTACCGCTTCTCAATGGTTAGAGAAGGCATTAGTGTAAAGCAGACTATCAGGACCCAGAGCCAAGTAGTAGCTTAGATGGATAGACATTGTCTGGTAGTCATGGTTTAAACAGTCTCACAAACTGTACAAGTGAATTATCTTGGAAGCTTCAATGTCTAAGATCATTATGACCACTTTTATTTCATCTTGAGAAATCAACACCATGTTACGAGGTCTTTACATCAACCTTGTTACACATTAGAGTATAGTTAGTCTGGTGCCTCAAAACTGTAAAAGACGTTCTTTTCATGATTGAGGTAATGGGATTTGAAAAAAAGATAAACAAAACAATTACCAAAAAATGGGCAAAATATCAAACTAATACTGGGAATGCAATTCCACAAACATAGGCAATGAGCTACCTGTTTATAATGGGGATAAACTGTTTCAAATCAAAAGCACTTCTGGAACTTTAGAATTATGTGTTGTGGAATTCTGGTGGATCATTTATTGCAGACTGCACACAAGAGTTGAAGAAAAAGAAGAATGATCCAGACTAGAAACCATACCTAGCCACCAATCAGTGATACGCATCCACCACTCTGCCCCTCCTTCAGGGTCCCTGAATTGCTCTGCTCCCTTGGATGAGGTGACTGGGGAGGAGAGTGTTTTACAAGGAGTGGTTGCCATTAGTACTGTCAATTCTCCATCTTCTGGATGCATGCTAAGATTGTACTTCTCGGTCCTCATGTGGTTGGTGTAACTATTGCTGGATAATTTCATTGCTGTCACCAGAACAGATTTTTCTTTCTGGTAAGGTGTCTGGTAACTTCTGAGGTGCTGGCTGATCCACCAGCCTAGGTTGCTGAATGGCCACAATGAGGAGAAGCCCCTATCAACCTTCAATGGACAGATAGCAAGAGCTGTGTATATATATATATATATACACACACACACACACACACACACACACACACACACACATACATATTTTATATTGAGTCACTGAGATTTTGGAATTGTTTGTTACTGCATCATACCCTTGGCTATGCTGATTGATGTTATGCAAATAGTAATTAGAAAACTTTCTCAATAATGGGGGAATGCTGGATGATGTGATGATAAAACTCATGTGTCAACTTGGCTAAATTATGGTATCCAGTTGTTTGATGAAGCAAGCACTGGGCTAAATGTAACTGTGAGGGAATTTCATAGATTTAAATCGTTAATCAGTTGATGGTATCTATGGCTGATTACATCTACAATCAACTAAGGAGATTGCCTTCAGCAATGAGAGAAGTCTCATCCAATCAGTTGAAGGCCTTTAAGGGAGAAGTGATGATTTCAGCAGTCAAAAAGAAGACTTTCTATCTACTTCATCCAGCCAGCTTGTCCCAGGGAATTCATCGTAAACTTCCATCAACGTTCCCAACTTGCAGCCTACCCTTCAGAATTCAGTTGCCCATCCCCACAGTCATGTGAACCAATTCCTGGAGAACCCTGGCTAATATGGATGATTTTTATTCCAAAAAGTTGATCCATGTGATCAGTTTTTCTAATTAGCAAAGAGGGTCTCCTATCAACCTCCAGTTTTGGAAGTTCACGAAATTGCCTGCCCTTTTCCAGATGGAGAGCAATTACAATTTCAATAGGATTATAGAAAAAGTGTTACATGTAAAAGGGTCAATTTTGTTTTTCATTTCACTGTAACTAAAATGATTGGGTAAATTGAAAACTTGTATAATTAGAAGAAAAACGTTGGCTTAATGAGAACACGTCAATTTTATACCACACTTGGAATAATTAGGAAAAAATGAAATTTCAGCTTTAGGAAAATCATGATGGGGGTGGTTCTTCTTTGGTAACCTGATGAATAAAAATTATTCCTGACAGAGGGAGATTTTCAAAGAATAAATCTGATCATATTATTCTCTTGCTTATTGATCTTCCATGAGCTGCCCTTGCCTAGAAAATGGAGTTGAAATTCCATAGCCTCAAATGTCCAAAACTTGGTTCCAATCTTCATTTGGTCACTCTTTTTGCCCCTCCCTTCACTGTTCCTGTTACACCAAACTTTTTGCTACTTCCTCATCATACCATCTTTTGGGATTCCATAGCTTTAAGCTTGCTCTTCTGTTCTCTCTAATGCTTGTTTCCTTCTTCTCCCCTGAAAAAAATTCTTTTTGTTCTTCATAATTCATTTTCTCAGTTTACCATTTCTCATTCCTCAGGCAGCCAGCCACTTTGACCTCTATTTTCCAAAAGCACATTGTAGGCACTTTTACTAGAGTATAGTCAATTTACAGGCTTCCTACTTTTTCCATTATTTCTTTCTGTCTAAAAGGCAAACTCTTTGAGGTCAGTGGTCTAGGATGTACCTAGCCCTCAGCAAGTGGCAGGTATACAGCAGTTGCTCTTATAAATGTTTGTAGAATAAACATCTTCTCTGAGAGGAAAAGATAAAATCAGATATACAGCATCCTGTGATATAATCTTTTCTATTGTGACAAGACCTTTAAGCGCCCTTCCAAACTTTTCTATGATTATTAGATCACTTCCTTAAATTTCTCCATGTTATTTCACAACACTTCAGATTCTTATTTTCTGTCATTCTAGTAGCTTCTTGCATTTGAATCCTTGGCATTTTTAGTTAGAATAGCTCATGAATGAATACTACATGTCTATGTAACATTAGGAGAAATTGCAGTCATTTAAAAAAGTTTCATTTGTTTTCCAGGCTACAGTTTTCAAACTCAGAGAATCTGAATCCAATTCAAAACTCTTATTTATAAAATATGGGGAGACATTATTATTCTGATTTTTGCAAAGATTTTATGTACATGTTACTATATAACATTGGCTAAAATTATTAGAGTGTACCAGTCAGAAATGTCAGTTGTTTTATTGCCAACATAGTTTTGGCACACAGTAAGAATTCAATAAATACGTGATGAAGGGTTTAATTAGACATAGTTTTTTTTAATATCCACAAGGAGATGTGAAATCCAAAATTCACTGATGGTTCAGCTGCATTCAGTATATTTCATTGCATGGCTCACCTGACCTGGTAGTATTGGCATCACAGAGAGGAAGCCTGTATCAAACCAAAAGAAAGAAAGGTTGAGTGCTTAACCTGTATATCAAAGGAGAACACCTCAGAAGTCATAGCAATATATATGCCACGTATTAAGAAAATCATGGTGGTTGGAAACCAGTAAACATACTGGTCATGCAGAACAGGGATCCTCTCCATGATAGTCAATAGAACTGTTCACAAAGATTTCATTTCTCCTCCTTCTAGGCCTATAGTCTGTTTCTAGGTCTCCACCCATTTTGAAGATATTCATGGTCAAGTGATCTACTTTGATCAGTGAATTATGAGCATACATGCAGAATCCTATGACCAGTACATGATATACTACATTTCCTTTTCTTCTTGTGGAAGCAAGGAGATGGGCCCTTCCTAGCCTGACTTGCTCTTGAGAACAATGCAGAACAGATATCCCCTGGCTAACCTGAGTTGGACATGGAATGTAAACCACAAATAAACCTTTGTCTTTCAGCTACTGAGGTTTGCAGGCTTTTTGTACTGCTGCATAACCTAGCTCATCTGGATTGATATATGCTCTAATTAAGATAGTAACATAGCCTCTGAGTGGTTTGCCACCTCTTGAGGGAGCAGCTCAGAACAAAAAGTCAAAATATAATGATCAAATAAGGAGGAATATTGATACAATTCATTGAAACCTGTCATCATGAAAGAATTTTACATCAGTTTGAAATGAGCTTTCAGTAGCTGTGTCTGTATAATGAAGCTTATATAAAAAATCTTAAGGCCTCCTTAGACAAGTTAAAGAAGATAAATATTACTGGGAATCAGATTTCTGGGTTTTGATAGCTCATTTCTCCAGAAACCAACCCTGAGCAAATTGCAGATCATCCATGAACCTCTGTTTATAGTCAAATAAAAGAATTTCTGACCTGTTTGCCCCTTAATGCTCCTACATGGCCATCTGAGAGCTTTCAAGAGCTATCAAAGAACCTGAAGAGGAAAGCAGACATTGAAACTTGGGCTTTAAGGAATGAAGGAAAGGACTTTCATTTATTGGTCACTGACCTACTGTATGTGAGGAATTGTGTTTTATATGCATTATGTCATGCAACTGTCATAATAAATCTGGGAGGTGAATTTTTTTACCTTCATTTTTCAGGTGGGGAAACTGAGACCCTTTCAAATAAAAGTCAGTGTGGCAAATGACACTGATTTACCTCTATGAAGCTGACATGAAATCAAAATCATAGTTCAGACCTCATATCCACATAGGTGTTGAAAAATTATTCCAGCTATAACTAGTTCCTGATCAACATAATCAACAAAAGCTATGCATGAATTGAACACATACCCTACCAAGGGCACTGTAAGTACCAAGGAATATTACTTGTCCCTAAGAGGATCACCAAATAGTTGGTGTAACAAGCCATGGATATAAATAGAAATGTAATAGAATGAGTTAGCACATTCTAAGGTTTCTACGAGTTTTATGGATAATGAGGACCATGAATATTCCTTGACAGAAGTCAGTGAGAACTGGAGTGGCTTGGAAGGCATGGTGGAACTTGACCTTTTCCTTCATTGAGGGTGAAAAGAAAAAGGCACAGTGTGGGAATTTGAAGGCGGTGAATGGCATATGGAAAGCACAGAGGTGTAAATTCACATGCCATATCTGGGTATTAGTGAGTACTGATATCACTGCCTGGAACACATGTTTCCTTTCAATGAATTAATAATGCATTAATGTAATCAATGAGTATTCCTTTTGGAAGGAATTATGAAGCCCTTCTGTTCCAATTCCCTACCAAGCGAGAACCATTCTACCAAGTCCAGAGAAGTGCTTCTCCAGTGTCTGCATGAATACCTTCAGTGGCAATTTCTGACATGCGTTATACATCATAAACCCTTGGGGAGCTTGTTAAAATCAGATGTTCCTATGGACTATCTCAGACCTACTGAAACAATCTTTTAAGGTGGGATCCAGGCAGAGCCAGAGGGAGAAAAGCAGAACTCTTTCTAGGTTAGTATATTTTTTTAACCTCTTAAAGCTGATATTTTTAAGTGCATTCAATGTTAATTTAATGGAGAGATAAGAATGCATGGGGAAGGGCAAAGTAGGAGGATGTCTGATGACTGACTCTCCACTGACCCAAGAAAGTCTTCCCTAATCCCCAAATTGCATCTCCCACTCATCAAACAAAAGTTCTGCAGCTAATTGGATCCATCCTCAATAGAATGCATGTGTGACCATATATTGATACTTGAAGATGTCCAATGAGTACCTCATTCTCCTACTTCAAGAGGCAAATCAAAGTATTCTTTCCAACCACACAAAATAGTCTGTCTCAGGAGAGCTCTAGTAAATGCAGCTTTCTCCATTTCCTTATATTTCCTGTGAAGTTATAATGTCCAAGTGTAGTTTGGAACCCCTGGCAGGTTCCCAGTGGGCCTGCTCCTTTTCATGTGGTTCTGGACTGATAACATGTTTTCTTTTTAACCAACTACCCACAATATTCCTTATGCAAAGCAAGGCTAAGAATAAGTGGTAGAACACTCACTGATCTCAGGAGGAGTCCTTTTTTGACTGGCTTTAATTTGAAAAATGCTCTTCCTTATTTAGCTTGAGATCTGCTTCTCCATAGCTTCAGTTCGCTGAACTAATCTATCCTACATTATATGGCAATCTTAAAAATAGCTGAAGATCAATGCAATGCCTGCCCCATCAAAATATCCTAAATGTCCTTCTCTTTCTCTTTCTCAAGGTAAACAGCTGTTCCTCATACAACCAGGGATGGCTTCATGGGTGTGCAGCTTGTGTGGTTCTATAGGTCCCCATGCTCAGAAGGGCCCTACACTTGGTTTAACATCTTACTGTCACCATCTTGAAGTTTTCAATAATTTTCAAAGAAAGGGCCCCACAGTTTTATTTTGTACAGGCCCCACAAATTATTTAGCTGGTCCTGCATGCAGCAGAATTTCAAATACCCTCCACAGTCTGGACATTCTTTTCTGGGTAAACACCAGTTTGTCTTTGTTCCTTTTAGTCCATAACACCCAGAACTGACAACTATATTCATAAAGCAGCCTACCTCAACAGAACACAATAGAGGGTGGATACTGTCTCACTTGTTCTGGAGAATAAGTTCTTATTCATCTTGTGGCAGCTATACCACACTTTTGACTTAGATTCAGTTTGCAGATGTAATGATTCCCTGGTTCCCTGTCCAAAACCTTACACACTCCACAGCTGAGCCCATTTCACCCATCTTCAGGCTCATTCTCATCCCAGGCTCTGTTCCTAGACAGAGAAAATTCAAAGAGTCCCAGGTCAGTGTCTTGTTCCAGTGGCATTGCATGATTGCTTTGATATGCTGCTTTTTCAAACCAACTCCAGCCAATTTGTTCATGCACAACTCCTTAGGGTTTTTTTTTGTGGTAGATAACAATAGCCAACAATATTTTAAAGTCAGGTGTTTCTGTTTCCAAGGCTGCTCAAACAAAATACCATGAAATGGGTCGGGTTAAACATTAGGAATTTATTCACTCATGATTTGGAGGCCCAGAAAATGTCCAAATCATCAAGGCAATACTTGCTTCCCAAAGACTGGTTGCCGGTGATCCTTGACTCCTCTGCCACATGGCAAGGCACATGGTGGCATCTCCCGGTCCCTCCCTTCTCTTCCATGTTTCGTTGATTTTAGTTTCTTGCTTCTGTGGCTTTCTCTCTGTGTCTGAATTTCATTCTCTTATAAAGGACTCCAGTAATAGAATTAAAACCCATCCTGATTGAGGTGGTTCACACTTTAACTGACATAACCTCATCAAAAGGTCCTACTCACAATGAGTTTACACCCACAGGAATGGATTAAAGTTAAGGACATGTTTTTCTGGGGTACAGGCAGCTTCAAATCACCACCTGAGGGTTCATTCTGCCCCAAAAACAGCATTTCCAGATTATGATGGAAGTTTGTCATGGACCAAATTCTGACAACATACCAATATTTATTGAACAAACATTTATTATCAAGCAGGAGCAAATCAGTTCATACAGCCTGTTTGTAAGCTCAATGAAATCCCATCCTGCTGTGCTTTTATATGCTCTGATCATCCTTGCCTGAAAGATTCACTGGAGGCAGATATAACTTTATCTAGCAGCAGGGTCCAATCAGGTAAATGGAAACCATTCTGATTTTTTTTTAAATCTAAGGCATTTGGATGCATGGATTTGGTTATGGTGTGGAATGGCTGAGATGCCAAATGGGACTGTGAGGCAGCCCAGGGATTGGGGAGAGGAATATTTAGCAAGACCCCTTGGGCGGGAGGGATGAAGGAGACAATTTTGTGTTCCTAGAGCCCAGGAGGTGGAATCGCTGGTGGTTGCAGGAACTCCAGCAGAAGCTGGAGACAGAAGGAAGACAGAACCACCTCTGGAGAAACCACAGACCTCAAGCAGTTCTTAAACCTTGTTCAAGTATGCAGGCACATTTCAAGTATGCAGGCACATAAAATATGGTAAACTATTTTAGCCAATCCACACATCCGGAATACAACTGATTTCAACAGTGAGAGCCACTTTCTAATTTGTATTATGCTAATTAGCCAGTCCTCTGGTTCTGATCAGAGATACAGATACGTGACTTTCTCATTTCAGTGCTAGCTGGCCAATATCTCTGGGGCATGAATGTTTAATTTGGGTTGCTGACTGCACCCAAAGTGTAATTTAAATTAGCTAACAAATATGTGATCTCTCACTGCTAAAGTTGAAGTATTTTAAAGTAAATTAAAGACATGATAATATTCATCTAGTACTCTGTTTCCTCTCAATAGGGACAATAATTTTTTTAACAATCCTTCAGGAGACTGCAGGAAATTGAGTCTTGCCTCTGAATTCTTACCTCATCCTTTTACACCCTGGGGCCAGAACTCATTGAAGTCCACTCATTTCCATATATCCAGTTTTCCAGGCAAGAGTGACTGGCAGGCATCTTAAAAGATATTTTTCTGGAAGGCTGTACGCATGGCTGTTCCCTCTTTTAGGACCTTCCTGGTGCTCTATGCCTGTCTGGATCACCACCTATCACCACTTGACGTTTTTCCAGACCTCATGCTACTTGCACCTAGAGCAGTTTATTATGGAAAAATAACATTGATAGATTTGTATTTATCAAAAAGCGCCATAACCAGACTACAAACAACATAGAAACTCTTAGAAACAAAAGGAAAATCAGAGAAAAATACAGTTGTGTTGGGGCAACTTTAATATGCCTCTCTCAGTTTTTGACAGATGGAATAGCCAAGCAAAGACACAGAGAATCTGAATTAAGTAGCTAATAAGGTTGAAAGAAGTGGATGTGTATCAAACTGTGTACTCTGTAAACAGTTAATACAAGTAACCAAATAAGATTGCATTTGATTGGCAACTTCCAAACCACAAAAAAGTGAACTGGCTACAATACACTCACACACACAAAAAATGAATAACACAAATTTAAACAAATATAAAAAATACTTTGAAATGTAAAGGGACACTCACCTAAATAATTCTTGTGTCAAGAGGATAACCACACATCCAGTCAGGAAAGCTGTATTTAAAGGCAAGTTCCTATCTTTTATCAGTAAAAATGACCTTCTTTATCACACTTAGTTCTCTTTTGCCTTGAAATTTACTCAGCTTTCAATTAACATTGCTATATCTGCTCTCATTATCTTTGTGTTGGCTTGGTGACTTTTTGCTTATTCTTTAATTTGAAAATTTTCTTCTTTTGGATTAGATCTGTATTTATAAAGATGTAGTATTGAATTTCATTTTTAAACTAAATATGAGAGTCTTTGAATTTAGTAATGTAATTTAAATGTAATTTACATTTAATAATGTGATTAGCAAATAATATTTTGACTGTTCCAGAATTTCAGAATAGGTGGTTCCTAATCCCCAAGAGTATCTTCCAGTTGTAAGAAAGGTTAAGAGACTTATTTTGAAGTGATGTTCACATAATAAGCACATCGTTTTAATTTAATTATTTTACAGATTAATAAATGTCAAAGTTTTCTAAAGGTGTCTATATTGACACCTTATTGAGATTGAGACAAATTCAAACATCCAAATAAATATCATGTTTGATGTTGCTGCTGTGGATTTTGGGTGGTTTGGGGGAATAGAGAGATTAAAGTAGAAATGCCAAAGCTGCCCACCCCAAACCAACCCACTTGTCTATTACTAATTACTGTCACTTCAGTTATATGGTTTTAGACATTCTGTTTGTATACATCTCTTAATTTTGTTCCCAGGCTTTTCTTGTTTGGATTATGTTTCTTGGAAAAATTCTTTCTTTAGAGATTTGGAAGGTACACTTATTTCTTTCTCTCTTGCTGTTCTTTAAAATATATTTCAATCTGTATTCCCTAGGTCTCATATTAGAAACAACCCAGTAACTTTTACCAGACACATGTGATGATAATAATAAACTAATTTTTATTGACAATTGATCTATGTCCATTATTGCACTTCCTAACTCCATCTTACTGTACTTCCATTTATCCATTTTTATTATTTCTAAATATTATACAGCTGATGACTCAAGAATAAGGTTTCCTTTCTAGTCCCTTCAACTGTAGTTTCACTGTCACGCTCTCTGTGTGAGACTCACACACAGAATGCCAAGTTAGTCACACTTCTCACCACATTCTGATCATTACTCTGGCAAACTGCCTTGGATGTTCCATTATGTTTCCTTATGATCCTCATTGTACCCCGTCTCCCCACTAGAAGACGTTTAACATCTAAAGACAAATCATGGTTCGGGCTGCAGTTTCCTCATCATTGCACAGTTCTTAAGTCTCCTGGCCAAGTGACAAACAGTGGGACAGGCTTGAGGCTGGGAGGTTTACTCTCTTTCAACCAGCAAATATGAGGGTTTCTCAGTCCACTCTGGTAGATGATAACAGATCTGTAACCTCTAGGTGGTGATGACTAGGGTCCCACGTGGGGATCTGTGGTAGCAGAAGGAGAACCACAGCCAAGCCGATAGTTGTGGGACAGATACATGTCAGTATAGCATGGTACCCCCCAAAAGGTAGGGGTAGAGAATCCAAGGAACTCCTAGGCTTCAGAAAGTTGCAAGACATTGTTTAAGGGACTAAAGAACAAAAATCCATTTTTTTTTAAATTGGAGAAATCTTCCTTAAACTACCTAGGTTTTCTCTTAGAACTTCTTCCCTTGGTTTGGCCTTCAATTCTCTCTTAAATAAAGATTTTCATTTTGTTTCCTGTCGGAAGATCATTTCTGTTGAGATGACAGACACAGGATAGAACTTTAGAAAGTTCTCAGCAGAGGTATAGTACATTCTTTGTTCTATTTCCCTGAATATAATTTTAGAGGCCATTTGACAGTCTTTTGACTCTTTTGAAAGTATCAGGGCTATTCCTACAGGTTGGAGCTACTTCTCTGGGTCTCCCTTTACTTATGACCACTCATTCCATCTTTTACTCTCTTACAATTTGAACTAATGAGAGGGCAACCTTCAGGGGCCTTCCTGTGCAGCTCTGGGTTCCTTTTCCTTCACTGCCCCCATTTTCTTTCTCATGGGAATTATTTACTATTGCAATGTCAGAAATTTGTTTTCAAGAGTCTCACATTTTTCCTTTTAACAACTTAGTACCAGCAATCCCAACAATTCTCTAGAACCGGCTTTCCTAAATTTTAAGATTTGTCTTGATCTGGGAGAGGAAGGCAAGGGCCAATCATGAAGACACCCATAGAACATGAGTAGGGACTGCTGGTTTTCTTCCGGAATCAATATGTAAGTAACTTAAGTATAAGAATTTTGCCTTTCATCAGGGCACCACCCCTCAGCTAAAAGACTATATACCCAAATCCACGTTTCAGGTCAGTGTGACCATATGACTAAGTTTTGGTCAATGAGATGGAAGCAGAAGTGCTGCATGGGACCTCTTGGAAGCCTCTTAAAAAGGGAGAGGATCTTTTTCTTCTCCTGTCTTCCATCTGGCAGTGCTCAACTTGAACATGATGGCTGTTCTCAGGCTCATGAAAGCACAGGCTATATCCCTACTGATGGAAGAATGGTGACTTGGAAAGAGCCTGGGTCTTCCTGGACTGCCTACCTCTGGTTTTATTTTACCTGAAGTAAAAATAAGTCTCTTTTTAAACCACTATCATTTTGAAATTCTCTGTTACTGATTGCTGAATCCAGTCTGAGGTGTTATACTGTGCTAAGCAGCTTGGACTATAATTTTATCTGATTAAGCCAAGTGTTATTTAGGAAGACTAATTTGGAAGAATAAATTTGGTGAATTTGAACTGGAAGGAAATGAGGGCAAGGGGGTCAATTATGAGATTAACACAATAGTCCAGGCATGAAGTTACGATGGAAGAGGTTATGGTGGTGGCAGCAGGGTACTGATTGTGGTGATGAGGGGTTCTCAGTTTCTGAGATGTGGAGTGGGTGGGCAGTCTGGAGACAAGAGGGACTCAATCAGTACAAGTGCAAGGTTTTTTGGCTACTGCTTATTCCCCCTGAAACCTAGAATGAGCTCCAGCATGTGTATCAGAGAATATCCCAGAAATTTCTAGGTAGGTAGTGCAGTACATTGAAAAGAATCAAACTCAAATGTTTGGTGAAGCTGGATTGAATCTGGGTCTACAAAGGCTAATCATGTGACAAACAATCAGTTACCATTTATGGCCCTCATTTGCTGAAAAAAAAAAGGATAATTATAGTATATATCCTATAGATCTATGTGAAAATTAAATGAAACAATTTCTGTAAGGCATTACTTATCACAAGGGTGCATGGTAAATACTAAATATTAGTTGCTATCATTATTAAAGCACTTAGCATAAATTATTAGGTACACAATGAATTTCTGTTAAGTCTTAAAGAGAATGAGGAGAGCACGTAGCTTGCACCTTCTTCAAACCAGAAGGCAACACTGAAGATATTTCCCAAAGCTGTTAACTGGTTTTATTCCTTACTAAGAAAAGCCTTTTGGGTGTAAGGATGGCAGTTCTCAGGTACACCACAGTCTTATCCCCATTTAGGAACTGAGCAAATGATTTTTGACAATATCGATGGCAATGTTCAAAAGAGGGTAGCATCACTGAGGGGAGGCTGAGGTGGGGAGATTCTGGTTGACCCAGCAGTGCTTTTATGTTATCACCATACTCAGGAGCCCTATATTAATTCCAAAAGAGATAGAAGAGAATGACTCTTAAGGATTGAGTTTCTGGTTTCCTGTCCTAAAATGGAACATGCAGACTACTGCTACTATATATCCCTAGAATTTGTTCAGTTCATGTCTATTTGTTCTAGCTCAAAACTGGGATCTAGAACAATATAGCATATTATTGAATAAAGTCAAAATAAGTTTCTTGAGGATGACTCACTGCAGAAACTGAACTAACAAAGAGTCAAAGATTCAAAGGAGGAGAAATTTGATAGGCAAAACAAGGTGGTGGATGTGTAGAAATACCGGGATCCCATTAATCAGCAGCCATCTTCACTAAATTTAATTGCTGTGTAGAGTGAATCAATGTTCTAGTTCTTTATGGGCTTCTTCGATAAATGGAGAATGGACAAAATATGTAGCAATCATTGCAATGACAACACCCAATGGAAGGGAGCCAACAGTGTGATCTCTATGGGCATTGTTTTCAGACAGCTGCAAAGAACTATTAGGCTTTTACTATCTGATTCAGCTTGCACCAGGATCCCACCTAGACCAATGTTGATAAATAGAGAGCACACCCAGACCCACTGCTCCATCAGTCATTTCTCTTTGATTCTGTATTCCAAATGTACCTGTTTCCTTCCAATTCAGAGCTCTCAGCACTCCTGCTGCTTCATTTTACTACTGTCTTTAGTCTCTCTCGGGGATAATTTGTATGGTTCCGATCAACCTTTACCAACAATGCTTCAGTTTTATATTTACTCATATGACACTGTCTGTTTTAGTACCTTTTTTAACCTTGATGTTTGTCTGATCGTATCAAACATAGTATCTCTTTAATTTGTTAGTGTGTCCATTACATTGGTTCTTTTAAGGTTCACCATAGACTGTAAAGGGTTTCATACCTTTATTCCTTTCCCACCAGAGGTCAACTCATATCTGCCACTGTCACTGAAATCTTCAACTTTTCCTCTGGGCCTATTTTGCATTGTCTCTGTATCCGAAGTAGGTTTCTAGCAGCTTTGCCTGCCTCTCTACATATTGTGGCAATATGGGAAAAAAGCAAAATAATGTTGTGATTTTTATACTATTATAACCTTTACTACTACAGTAATAATAATAGCTATAATTCACCCAGCCTTTGTGCCAGATACAAGTTCTAAGCAATTGTGTATTTGGAGTTCTTTAGTTTGTAAGTGACAGAAAACCAACTTTAATTAGATTAGAAGAAGGAGAAGGAGAAGGAGGAGGAGGAGGAGGAGGAGGAGGAAAAGGAGGAAAAGGAGAAGAAGGGGAAGAAGGGGAGGGGTGGAGTGGGGAGGTGGAGGAGAATTAGAATTTACTGACTCATAGGGTTGAAAAGTCCAGAGGTTGACCTTGCTTTAGGCATGGCTTAATCTTGCTCAAATGAAAGAATCAGCTCTGTGCCTTTCTTAATTTCATAGGTAAGTTTTCTACTCCGTTTCTTTCAATCTTAAGGAAGCTAGACCTTTTCAGTGGCAAAGATGGTGGCAAAGATGGCCATTAGAAACTTCATGTTTGTATTACCTTGTGAGTCCCTATAAATAGGAATCTCAAAGAAAAACAATTCTTCCCCAAGAGCTGCGACAGAAGGTCTATGATGGACTCTGGCTCTACTTGGATTATATATATATAACCTGAACCAATCACTGTAGCCAGACTTGGATAATATACCCACAGGTGGGCAGGGTAAGTCCCATCCAAATTGCAAAATTTCATGAAATGTTTCCCAATAGGAAAGAGCGAGTCCTGTTATTGTTATCCTAAGAAGGGGAAGGGTGAGAGAGGACAAATACATCATTTTATAATCTAATTGAATCTTTGTGATGACCCTGTGAGAACTAGATATTATTATTAATTTTACAGATGAGGAAACTGAGTCTCAGAGGAGTCAGCTAACATGCTAGGGGTCACAGAGCTAGTAAGAGTTGTGTCTGGGATTTGGCTTCTGATCTGTCTCATGCTCTAGAGGCCAGACCTTTAATGTCTTCACTAATCCTTGTGTTTCTCTAGTTAGTTAGTTATCCCTTTCTACAAATTCGAAAGTATGTCTAATTCAAACCATTTCTACTTTCCTTATAACTCTTACTCTGCTACCTTTCTCCTTACTTTCAACATATTCAGTGGCCTATTACTTCTTAGAAGAAAAATAGAAGTTATCCAGTGGTAATTCTCCCAATATTCTACCATACCAATGGAGACATCTGTCTTTGCACACATCCTTTCTTCCTTTTCTTCTGTTTAAATTGAAGAGACAGCTTTTCTCCCAGTTGTGCTATTCTTACACCTGTGTCCTAAATTCCATCCCTTCCTTACTTCTTGAGGTCTTCACTCAATCATCCTCTATTTCTCCTGTATCTTCAACCTCACTACTGACTTCTAATCATTAGCATTTAAATTCAGCTTTAAAAATAATTCTCTCTTTCTTTACTCCATAGCCCTCTCCAGCTATGGCCTTCTTTGTCCCTTTCTCAGAATTCTTTGGCATTCTCAACATTTGCTGTTTCTGTTGCCTCCCTTCATAGGTATTATTCAATTTGTCTGTCTTCTTCCTCCTCTATTACTCTACTGAGCAAAGCTCATATTAATCAATAACATGCATGTTGATAAATCCCTTGTCAGCCTTATCATACCTGACATTTTTATAGCTTTTGAAGCAGTTGACCATATCCTTTTTTGAAACCCCTAAATTTGAAGTTCTCAGTCATTTGTCTCACTTGACACGTCTTCTCAAGATTATCTCATATACTCCAGTGTGTTTTTTGTTTGTTTGTTTTACCACATAGATGCTGATGACTACTGAATTTAGATGCCCACTCTCAGGCCTTTCTTAGGAATTCTAGGCCTCTATATCCAACTGCTGGTTGTCTGTCTCTGATTGGCTACTTCAAAAGCACGTTTACTTTATCACATCCAATACTCAAGTCTGGACTTTTCCCCTAAATTGTGTACTTCCCTACAGTTGCTTATTTCAGTATATGATACCTCTATCCATCCAGTTTCTAAAGCCAGAAACACCGGTGTTCACTTAGACTCCTTTTTCCTCTTCAGTGACCACATTTAATCTATTAGCAAGTCTTGCCAGTTCTAAATAAAAGTATATCTTGACTTTGTCCAGTTCCATCATCTTTATTTCTATGCTGGCACTCCCAGCGCTCTCTTTTCTCATCTGGGCTGCCATGATACTTTCCCAACTGGTTCCTTGCTTCTATTCCTGGACCATATAGCCCATTCTCCATAGAGCAGCCAGAGTGGTTTTTCTCAAATCTGATTCATTTGCATAAATGCTTTCAAGCCTATTTGCTGGAGCATCATCCAGAGGCCCACAGTTTTACAAGGCCCTTTGCAATCTCACCACTGCAGATTTCCACTACCTCTCTAGCCTCATCTTTCAGCATTTCTCCCCTTTGTCTCTAGAACTGCCCATGTTACACTACTTAACGTTCCTTTTATGAGCTATGTTTTGCCTTGAAAGAAACCTCCTTGTGCCCCAAAGATTCCATTAGGTGCCCCTATTATGTGTTTCCAGATCACTATGGGCATATGATATAGTATTCCAATTGCCTGTTATATCAGTCAGGGTTGGTCAAGAGAACAGACACCATTGCAAATATTCCAAGAAGAAAAGGATTGACTATAGGGAATTTGTGTTCACAAAACAATCGGAAGAGTAGGAGGAGGAAAAGTTAAGAAGGCTACTAGATTCCAGGTTCACTTTTAGCTTTCAGAGATCAGAAAAGTTGCTGTTTCCTCTCTCCATTCCCAGAGATATGGCCACAACCACCCTGCAGCCCTCAGGCAGGTTACTCCTGACGAAATGCTTAGAGGCTGCTGCAAAATGTCAAGTCTACCTGTTGCTCCCAGAGAAGGAGTAGTATGGTTTCTGGTTATCTTCTGCCTTACAGATTTCAACTTATGGCTCACATGGCAGAACCTAATGTATATCTTGAACCCTTCTGGCAAAGGAGAATGGGAAATGTAGTTCCCAGGCTTCTAGCCCTTGCAATTTAGGGGAGAGTAGAGAAGGGGATAAAATGATGCCAAATTCCAACATTCAGCACAACTATTCTCTTGTCTGAATCCTCCACTGAAACTGTGAACTTGTGATGGAAAAACCTGTGTGTTTTACTCTTTTTTTTTTTTTATCCTCCGGAACTATCCAAATGCCTGGCCTAATGGGCATTCATGCAATGGAAGAATAATGAGGTCTTTACATTTTGTAGATATATTGGGGACATTACTGTTTATAAAATAAAAGTTAATTACAGTCCAAATTCTGTCATAAGGATATAAAGCTCTCCAATATTTTTCATTATATTGATATTTTAATGTACTGTGATTCATAGACACTGTGATAAGGCTCTTTAACTGCATGACTTCATTTAATCCTTAAAATAGCCCTATGAGGTATAGTCTATTCTTATCTCAATTGTATATGTGGGGAAATTAAGGCTCAGAGATTAAGTAGCTTATCCAAGGTATACAGATACTAAATGGGAAAGCTGGGTTTGAAACAGCCTAGGGTTGTCCGACGCCAAAGTCCAAAATCCAACCCTTCTCTACTACTCTACCTCCAGGTCAGGGAAGTGGGAAAAACTTGCCCTGCTGGAATGTCACGGGGCTAGGGAATACATTCATGATCTTCTGACTTGAAAACTAGTGAGGACAGGACATTACGTTAAATGGTTTCCCAAGTATACATGGCAGCTATCCTCTCAGTAGCACAAAATGGTTATAACCCATTTACAGCATTGCCAGATAAAATACAGGATGCCCAGTTAAATTTGAATTTTATATAAATTAATAAATAATTTTTCCTAATAAGTATGCCTCAAATATTTGAAAGACTGAATATACAGATGGATAATGGCCAGGCCATAGATAAAAGTAGAACTCTGACCCACAATCTGCAGCAACCAGTCCAGGAAACCAAACCACAGCCTCTTTAGCAATTGGCCTAAAGTGGTCAGGACTAAATCAGTAGCTGCCAGCTTCCCTAATTTTTTTCCCTGCCTCCAACAAATCAGAGAAAGCCAAATATGCTCCCCTAACTAATCACATAGGGTGCCTCATTTCTTCTTAGCCCACCTCCAACTTCTCCATGCAACCAACCTCCAATACAGGCATACCAGAAACCTTCCCTTTTTTTCACTGAAAAGCCTTTGTACTTCTCTGCCTGCTTTTTGAATTTCTGTCAAACACAAGTGGTAGTGGTTGGCTTCCTTGCTACAGGGTATTTTGAATGAATAGCCTTTGCTTGTTCTCATTTGGGTGGACTTTGTTTTCTTTTTTCCCCCCACATATTGCATAAGTCATACTTATACCAAAAATTATTCATTGTTTATCTGAAGTCCAATTTAAATGGATGCTCTGTATTTTTATTTGAAATATCTGGAAATCCTACCTCATTGGAAGCCACATTAATGAAGGTGACTCTTCCCATTTACTGGGCTTAGCAGCTTGCAAAGGACTTTCACCAGCTTTAACTCATTTGATACATACAACAATCTTGTGAAAAGAAAACATTCACTCTGTCAACATAACTGAGGACACAGGTTCAGAATAGTTAAGAAATATGCCCATGTTCGTAGATCTCATAAGTAATGGTGTAAATGGTTTAAATCTAGGTGTGTCTTGCTCCTTGTCTTGTTCTCTCTCCCATCTCAGCCTTTATAACTCAGGTCAGGCATCACCTTCTCTGTGAAACTGTGCCAGTTTGGATGTAGTATGTCCCCCCCCCCATGTTCTTTAATGAAATCTTGTGGGGGTAGACGTGTTAGTGTTGATTAGGTTGGATCTTTGGATTAGGTTGTTTCCATGGAGATGTGACCCACCCAACTATGGGTAACACCTTTGATTAGATTATTTCCATGGAGGTGCGGTCCCACCCATTTAGTGTGGGTCTTGATTAGTTCACTGCAGTCCTATAAAAGAGCTCACAAACAGAAGGACCTCAGTGCTGCAGCTTAGAGAGACATTTTGAAGATATCTGCTGAAAGCTGATGCTGACATTTTAGAGAACGCTATTTTGAAATGCAACCTGGGAGCAAGCAGATGCCAGCCATGTGCCTTCCAAGCTAACAGAGGTTTTCCGGATGCCATCGGCCATCCTTCAGTAAAGGTACCCTATTGCTGATGCCTTACCTTGACTTTAAGACTGTAACTTTGTAACCACATAAACCCCCTTTATAAAAGCCAATCCATTTCTGGTGTTTTGCATAATGGCAGCATTAGCAAACTGGAACAGATTTTGGTACCCAGAGTGGGGTCCATGGGCATTTGGGCCACTTTGTCATGTAACTTACTTGTGCCTTCAAGACCCAGTTGAGCTCTATCTCTTATATACCATTTCCATTTTATGATGGAGTACTGCTGTGCACGCCCAACTTTATGACTTGGTGGGTCAGACAATACCCAGTTCATGATAGGCAACTCAGGTCTCATGGTAACTTGGTGACCCATGGTTAAGCATTCTGTCTCCACTAAGGCCCAATAGCAGGCCAAAAACTAAACTAGTTAGGGCTCTCTAGAGAAACAGAACCAACAGGATATATCTGTAAATATGAGATTTTATAAAAGTGTCTCACGCAACCGTGGGGATGCACGAGTCCAAAGTCCATAGGGCAGGCAGCGAACTGGCTACTCTGATGAAGGTGTTTGATGAACTCTTCAGGAAATGCTTTGCTGGCTAGCCAAAGGAAAAGTGAAGGTCCTCTATCTGTCTCACTTAAAAGTCTTCAACTTATTGGATTAAATCCAGCTGACTGCACTCTCTCATTGTGGAAGACATGCCCTTCATTGATGTGATCAGTCACAGCTGCAGATGTGATCAGTCACAGCTGCAGCCAATTGACTGATGTTTTAATAAACCAGCCTTCTGGTTTATTAACCAGCCACAAATATCCTAGCGGTAATGGTTAGGCCAGTGCTTGCTTGACCAGACACCTGGACACCATCACCTGGCCAAGTTGACACATGAACCTAACCATCGCAGAAGCCTACCCACGCTACTCTTTACCTAAAGCCAAGGTAATTGCTCCCTCTTTTATGCTCCCATGGGCATTGGCACATATCACTAATATGGCCCACAGCACATGGCCCTGTAATTGTTCATGTTTATTCTCTGCCAGAAAACTTTGGTGTGACTAAAATGACCTGGGGCGCTTGTTTACAATTGCATATTCCTGGGTCTAACCTCCCACGATTCTGATTCTGGAGGTCGGGGGTGGAATGCAGGTGATGCTGTGGCCCATATTGCACCCACCCACCTCCCTTATATTTAGAGGAAGTGGGTCATGGTGACCCGTGACTCTTTCTCAATTTCGCCTCCTCATTCCTGGGAGCTGGTCTGAGGAAGTAATTCCTACTCTTGTCCTTGGTCCTGAAATCAACCCTGACAACACATCTCATTCTTAAATCAGTGAAAGAGCAAAGGTAGGGGAAATTGCTTTTCCAGTACATTTTTTAAAGATGCATTTCCCTTCATGGAAGTATCTGAAGTTCAAGGTAACCTAGGAGAAAATACTTAACCACATTTCAGAAATCACCTATTAAGTGAGCTGCCATTAGAATCATCAAATGCAAGAAGAATTTCTACAAGGAATTCATTGTAGCATCTTCAACTCAGGAAAAAATAAAGAAGGAAATTTCTCTTTTCTGTAGTTAGGCTAAAGAAAGGAGATCTTCAATCTTTAACTAACCACTAGAAATAAAAGGTTACAGTTATGGAGAAGTGTTCCAAATTGCTTGATTTTAAATTGTGGTATTTTTTTTTCAGACCATAAATGTAGTGCATGCTAAACTAAAAAGAAAATTAAAAACCCAGAGACACAAAAATGAAAACAACAATTTCCCATAATTTCACTGCCTAGAAATAAGCCATGTCTAACATTTTGGTTTGTTCTCCCTAGTGATTTGACTATGCACATGTGTCTTAGCTATTTGAGGTCATATTATATATACAATTTAATACTGTGCTTTTTTTTCACTTAACATTGTAGGATACACCTGCTCCTCTATGGGCAACTTATTTTAATAGGCTTGTTCTCTAACTCTTTTCCTTTAAGAGCATTGAATGATTCTGAAATCCTAAGAATAGTCCAAAAAATAATTTCATGCTCAAAGTCTTTACATATTATTCTAGAAGAGAAGCAATTAGGTCTTACTGGAGTGTCAAAGGCACTGAGTCACCTGAAGCTGCCAACTGGTAATCATATTAGACAGAAGTTAATTTTGAGGTAACTTGCCCTCTGGCACCCCACATGTCAGGCAATGCAGTGGCTCCTTTATTTACAGTGGCATGCAAGTGGGCAATGCCTTGTTTAGAGAATAATGTTCATTCCAGGCCTGCCATCCCCAAATGATTGCAAAGCTTTGTTGGAAAAGACAGTTCTATAATGTTATGACCATAAATCACACTATTGGAAATTGTCTTTCTATAAAAGTTTATGGTTGTGGTGCAGTGTCATTTTTCTTCTGGATTTGAATTTGACAGAATTCATCTTGTCATCACTAAGAAATATTTTATTTTAATTCTCAATTCAGTTGTAAATTGCTGAAAATATTCTATCACGAGGTAGAGTGTGGTAATAGCCCAACTGAGACTTAGCATGGAGAAAACCCCACTATATATTAAATATACATGGGGATACTTTATAGAAACATGATTGCATTATCAAGTATTGTCAACATTGTACACATTTTGATGCCAAATTGAAATCTCATGTGAATCACCTAGACTTCTGGGTCTATTGCCAAAGAGAAAACTATATAGCCTCTTGTGCTGATGAAAACAATTCACCAAGGTAAAAGTATGAGGCCACATCAAGAAAGCTGAGTTCTCCATCGTCTCAGTGTCCTCTTCTCTAAACACACTGGAAGTGGTCACTTCATCTGGTCCAATCCATTTCATTGGGTACTTGCAGAAGCCTTAGTGTAGTGTACTCCTTTCACTTCTCCAACCTGATAACTTGTTTTCAGTAACAAAATCAAAGGATGTGTTTTCCCTTGGTCAAAAGACCCACAAAACTGTGTGGCTCATATAAGATTTCCATCAAGAGTAAGTTACATCAACTTAAATATACTTGGGGCTTCTTATTAAATTTTTAATATGGTGGCATTAAAATACAGTGGGCATTGCAGAATTCTTAAGGTATAGACATGAGAAAGGTACTTACATTAAGGTATCTAAAAATGGTCAAAATTGACTGGCAGGGTTTATTGGATTTGTAGAATTTTACATTAAGATACAATGTAAAATAGTGCAAGGAGCATTGGGGATATGAGGAATGGTTTCTAGTTCCCACTCTGCCACTAATAACCTGTGATAGCTTGAGTGAGTAACTTTACTTACCTGTGTTGGAGAGAAAAACAATGGGGAAAAAACCCTGATAATAAAATATATTGCTACATACAAGATCAAATAATATTTTAAAATAAGTAGGGTTAATACTCTGAGCAAACAAAGGCTTGCCCCAAAAATCAGAACCAAAAATACAAGGGCAATGAAAAAAAAAATAAGTCAATTTAATCCCAACTGGCATCTATAAGATACAAAGAAAAGCTAATATCTGGTTATTTGCATAGTTTTGATCACAGAAACAAAATATGGTTGGCACACACTTGAAAGAAAACCAGGTAGCATGAGGGTTGTCACTCAGGAAGATCTGCAGCAGACTCCTAAAAAGGTGGCTTTAGGACACCAGACCACAACTCATGGTGTTATGACATGATGGCAAAAGCAAGAGTATGTAGAAGCCTAATTTGGTTAAGAAGGCAGCATTGTGGGACTATCCTGAGAGAGAAACTTCCTGGGAACCTGGGTGAATTCAAAAGAAAGGACCAGGGGAATTTGTGGTGTTATCTGGATATGTTTGAGAATTTTTGCAACACTTCAAACCTGTGTTTCTCCCGCTGACTCTCGTCCTGTCAGTTTGGTTGACAAATTAAAGGGTATAGAGAATTAGGAAAAAGGGGCAACATACTCTCTTGGTGTCCTTCCTGTGTGAGTTGGCTTGGGATTGGTACAATATAGGCAGTGCTTTTGAACAAATGCTTTTAAGTAAGGCAGACCTTGGTTTGAGTATTGGCTCTGCTACTGATGAGTTTTGTGACCCCAAACACATTTTCTTCTCTCTGAGCCTCAGTTTCCTCATCTGAAGTCTTATATTCTGCATCCTATAATTATCACCCTGAGAAGATCCACAATCTGTCTAGGTTCCAAAGCTAGTCCTTGGTTGAGTCAATGCTGGCTGATTTCAAGCTTTATGCTCACAGAAGTGACTTAAACTGCCCAAGATGGCAGAGCCAGTTGATGGTGGAATTGGCTGTGTTAGACACTGATGCTTGCCTACCCAATATATGTTGTTTTACTTACTAAAAAATAATTTATCCTCCAGGTAGAAATATGTCCAGCTAAACATTAAACTTCCTAAGCTTCCTTGGAGCTTTAGTTAGCTATGTGACATACTTCTGTCCAATGTGATGTAATCAGAAATATACTGGGTAGGATTTCCAATAAAGCTGGAGTTATCCTGACAAAATGGGCCAGATTCGGCTGACATGCACCTTTCTTAGTGCTTAGATAATGGACATAATGCTGAAAAGTGGAGCAGCCACCTTTACAACCACCATAAGATCAAAAAGACAGAAATCCACATGCTAAAGATGGCAAAAGACAGAGCTGAAAGCTGGAAGGAACCTTTGTGGAGAAGCTGTAGTAGCCCTAGACTGTGTATTTCCAAACTCCTTGTATAAGAACCATGACTATTTGCTTAAGTCACTGTGGTCTGGTTTCTGTTACACAGGGCCAAACACAATCCCAACTGATATGAAAGGGTTCAAATCTGTTGAAGTCTCTAGAGACAACGCTCTGCTCATAGTGCCTCTCATGTTGTTTGTCTGTAATAGTTACTATTCTGTCCTTGGTCTTAACCATTAGCTCATCAAGGACAAAGTGCTTGAAACCCATGATAATGTGCAGTCAACATCCAGGATTTAAGGAAAGGGAAATTGGGGACCTGGAGAGAGGTTACTTAATGGTGAAGCAGATGCCAATGCTGAATACTTTTGATGTTAAATCTTGGACTTCTGCCATTATGGCTATACAGGACAGACAAAGGTGAGATTTTCCACTCCAACAATGCTCACCATAAAAGTACTGGGCATCAGGGAAAGATATAAGAGCTTAGGCAATGAGGAAAAACTTTTCCAATTTTATTATTTATCTCTGAACTTTCTTGTTAGTGTCTTAGCAAGGCATGAGCCTCAGTTTCTTCAACTGCAAAATGGGCATATTAACAGAGTGTACATCATGGGGTTATTGGTGGGATCTAATGAGTTAATATATGTAAAGCCTCTAGACTAGTGCCTGGAATATGGTAAGTGCAAACCGATAGCCCTTAGATTTATTATTATTATTATCATTACTATCATTTTTATTAAATCTGAAATGTGGATCTTTTCAATGTGTTGCTCTGGTATCTTCACAATGACTGGACCAAAGGTCCAGTGTGGTTTCCAGATGTGGGTTCCAGACTCATGTTTGTTATTTATGAATTGTGTGGCATTGGGAAAAGCACTCAAACTCCCCAAGTCTCAATGCCCTCACCTGTAAAATAGTATATATTTTGTAGTTACCGCCTGAGTTGTGAGGATTAACTGAGATAATTTATGTAAGCACTCAACATAGTGTAAACATTCACTGAAGCATAGCTATTATGAGCATAAACCGATTACTTCCATTTAGAGCCTTTCTGCTAATACACTTCAGGTTTTTACCATCCCTCTCTCTGAGCTTACATTGCATGTGCGTCACCATCATTAACCTGGTCTAGCCCATTCTTCTCTTACAGCTGCTTTTTCTAATCTTTGGATAATTTTTCCTCAGCTCTTAACTTTTACAAAATGAAGTCTAGGGGAAAAACCACTCTTCCTTGGTTATTTTAGAAATTCTTCTATTGAGAGCCCCATCTTAACTTCTGACATTTCTTCTGACTAATGCAGGATCAGTAGCTCTATAGGGCAACTGGCTGATGCTTTTGCGTTTCTGTTTTTGTTTTCTCTTCTGAAAATTAGCCCTTCCTTTTCCTTTCATGGTCAATTTACTATTCCCTAAAGCCTTTCACTTCAAATTTACCACTCATCTCCACACACATCCTGGAAGTTTCCACTCCAGTTGCTCTCCCTTTTCTTTTTCATCCCTCCTTGTGGTTATCTTGTCATGCCCACTCATTAATCATGGACATCATTTTTACAAATCAGGCTGGGAGGAATCTCACAGTCATTGGATATAGCACAGTGAAAGCCCAATGTAAGATCTTAACAGCAAGCCTTTGGAATATTACACGGTAGATCTTCTCTCCCCTGGACAATCCTGAGGAAAGTAAAGATTGGTTAACAACCTGAAGGCATGTGGGGAGGTTCAAAGGCTTACATGGAGGGCTCCTGGAAGTCCCTAGGGTCTAAATAAGCATGCAGGTCCCCTCATTACAGCAGAAGCTGCCATCTGCCATATTCCTGGGCAAAGTGCTTGCTTGTTTACCCATAAATATTAGTGTCCTAAGACACTTTCATCTTCTCCAGCAGGCACAGCTCAGAGAGGCCAATTAATTAAACTAGTTTTCCAGCTGATAGATTGATGCATTACCACTCTTTCAACAAAGCACAAATTAGAAGCATATTGTGACTGATGGCTTGGTTATCTCTCACCGTTTACTCTAATTTGCTAGAGAGGTTGAGTGAGAGGAAGAAATAAAACAAGAAGTAACCTGGAAAGAGTTGGGGCAAGGGATTTGGGAATGCTGAGGAAGCATTTTATTGAACACTGACTATGTGCCAAGCTAAGTGCATTATTCACATTATCTCATTTAAAAATCACAGAAACCTTATGAAGTAGATATTAGTGTTATCCCAATTTTATGATTAAGGAAAAATGTTCAGAGATATTGGGTCAGTTTCTCAAGGACATACAGCTAAGCTATTTAATGGCAGTACCAGGGTTCAAATTCAGGAAAATAATAACCAATGGTAATAATTCTCTTCTGAACCTCTGAACACTTAGCTGATGGATTCTGTATGCTGATCCAGTGATTTTTCCTATGTCCTCTTATCATGCACTTACCTCTTCACTTCTCTGGTCTACCACATATCAGGAAGCCTTTCTCTGTGGTCATGATAATGGATTACACTCTGTTGACTTGCGTCATTTGTTGTTCATCCCAATGGCTAAAGAATGTAATCAAATCACAGTGATATCAAGACGAGTGCCTTTGCAACCTACCTTAGTGGGCAGGGCATGATCCATCATAATGAAGGCATCAGAAATGTTTCTCTCTGGTTCCTTGGTTGCAATTGCGGCTGATGTAGCTTAAGACCTTTGAAGTACAGCTGCTTTGATCTCAGCTGCCCTGTAGCTGATCCTGCCAGGCTGCTTTGAAGTGAAAACACCTACTGTTTCCTGTTTGTAGGATATGGGAGTGGGAGAAGGGAGTGGGGAAGTCAGGGGACCAGTTAGGTGGTTGTTGCTAGAATCCAGGTATGACATTTGATGAGAGTTTGAACTAGGGGAGAGGGCTAGAAATGAAAAGAAGGGGTCAGCTATGGTAAATTTGAAAGGTTGGAATATGCAGGTTATGGAGACCTATTGAAAGTGGGAGGTGAGGAAGAGGGGAGAGTTTTATGATGAATCACTAATGTCTGGATTTGAAGACTGGTAGCTAGTGAATGGCACCATTGGATGGAAGATACAGAAACAGGAGCAGAGGCTCCAATTATAGCTCATAGAGTTCTCCTGACAGTCCAGTGACAATCCAAGCAGAGAGAAAAGCAAAAGTGCAGAGAAAAAAATGAACAAGACCATCTATGAAACAGTAAGAGGATTGATGTGACTAAAATGAAGAATGCATTTTTCAGGGGAAGTAGGAGGTGAGGTTGAAAAGCTAGGCAGGAGCCAGATCAAGAAGGGCTTTTAAAGCCATATTAAGGAGTTTTGACTTCATCCTTTGGGGAAATGGAGAATGATGAGTAAGTTTTAAGCAGGGCAGTGACTTGATTACAAGGATTTTCATTTTAGAAAAATCTCTCTAAGGCATGAGAATGGGGAAAAGATGCAGTGAGAAGTGCTCTTGAAGTAGGCCAGATGGTGGTTGGGACTAGTATAGTGGCAAATGGGGGTTGAGAAAAATGGGTGGAATTTTAAAGGAAGAATAGACAAGATGTGCCAATGACATAGATGTGGAGGAAAGGTAAAGTGGGTAATCAAGGTTGACTCCTTGGTTCTGACTTGGGCAACTAGGTTGATGTTGGTGTCATTTAATAAGATGGGGACTACAGTGTTAAGTTTATGGCATCACTATCTTCTTGACCCCTTGGTTAGGAGTCTCATTTGATCCCTACCTTTTCCTCACTACCCACAACCAATCACCTATTCCACTTTTTGCTCTAAATCCCTAGAGAATTATCATCGCTACATGGTGTACCAAATTTGAGTGAATCCTAGCAACCACACAGATCAGTAGAGAGGTGTGTATATTGAGGAGCATGGACACTGGGTTTCTTCCTATTTTTCCATTCAATAATGATTATGGAGGGGAAAGAAAGTACCTGGGGTAAGAGAGAACATCTAGCCATAGGGTGATCTGACTCAAGTGGAGATGATTCTTGGTTTGGTTTGCTCTGATGAATCCCTTCTCCTCAAAACCCTAACCAATCTTTAAATCTTCTTTCCTATCTTTGAACGTCATACCTCCATCCAAAAGACACACACATACACATACACATACACACTCATACCTCTTCCTCCGTCCCCTATATCTTCTCATCGTTCCTTCATTCCTAGAATATGTCCTTCATTTCCAACCTCCAGGCATTTGCTAAAGCTCTCCTCCTGTCTGAAATATTTCCCCCCTAATTTCAACTTATCAAATCCTATCTATCCTTTCAAAACTAATCTCAAATCATACTTGCTCTAAGAATCCTTGCAGGTCTCCCATTAAAATTAATCTTTATCCTATGGCAATTTGTTTAAATGTCTTTTATAGCATTTATTGCAATGTTCCCAGCTATTTCTGTGCATGCTTATCTACTCCAAATTTCGGGAGCTAATAGAGGACAATGGCCATGTTGAATACATCTGTGCCCTTCAGAACCAATCCTGTGATAAGGCCATGATTGGCACTCAACCAAGTGTTGTGAAATTTCAATGACTACGTCTCAACTGACCTGCCACAATGGAATACACATGTTAAGTGCTCAATATATGTTTGAATAAGTGAAATTTCACTTTTACTCTTACCACCTTGGAAAATTGCTTATTTTGTTTCCTCACTCTTATTAGTTAATATCTTTATTCTTCTTCCCAGAAAATTATAGACGCATTTGAGGCCATTAGATAGGGAAGGAGGGAGAGGGAAGTGACCTTAAGCCCATAACAAAAAGTTCCTTTTGGCACACGTACACCTACCCCTCACTCAGGTCGGTGCTCTAAAAGAACCAATGAAAAGTGCAGCTCATCAATCCCTTATTAGCATAACCAAATAGTGAAGGGCCCCTCCAAGTCCTTATAATGCAAGGATCCCAAACTCAGAGGGCTTCTCCTCCTTTGGAGAATGCCCACACTTACTTCCTTTGAACGTGTACTTTTGCTACACATTAAACTTTTTGGTTGTACACACTGATCAGTCTTTGGATTCTTTGACTGTACACCCTGGCTAGTCCTTGAATTCTTTCCTGCAGCTGAGTCAAGAACCTTCATGGTGTCAGCCCTGGTCTAGGTCCCGACTTCTCTGAGAACTCCTGGGGCTCTCCAGTGTCAAGCTTAGAATTCCCAGGGCTCTCTAGCATCAAGCTTATTAAATTTTTTGGCTGTACCCACTGACCAGTCTTTCAATTCTTTCCTGTGACTGAGTCAAGAACCCTCACAGTGCCAGCCCCTAGTTGAGGTCTCAACCTCTCCGAGAACTCCTGGGGCTCTCTGGCATCACTTTGAAATATTTCTCTTAGAGGCTACTCTGTGCTATACTGATTGGTTTAAAAATCTGTAATAAACAAGGAGAAAATGAATTGGCACCACTTGGAATCAAGCCCACACATAATTGGTTGTCTAAAGACAGCAAAGGAAAAAGTGCTTTAATTAGCAATAGCAGTATATATATGCTTGATCTAACACAATTAACCCCCCAAGCCTCTTTTTTCTCAACCTTAACAAAAACCAAACAACAATACAAGAAGGTGTGTGGATGTTTGTTTATGTATGTGTGGTGTGTGGTGTTGGCCCAATGCTTACTAGAACTCTAAGGCCTCTTGTTCCTGTTTGCTAAAGCAGCAAGAATGCAAAATACCAGAAATGGATTGTTTTTTACAATGGGGGTTTTATTAGGTTACAAATTTGCAGTTCTAAGGCCACAAAAGTGTCCAAACTAAGGCATCAATGAGAGGATACCTTCACTGAAGAAAGGCTGATGGCACCTGGGGTTCCTCTTTCACATGGGAAGGCACGTGGCTGGAGTCTGCTTTGTCTCTCCTCAGGATGGCTTCTGGTTTCATTGCCTTCTCCACAATGTCTCCGGGCTTCTGTCTTAGCTTCTCTCTCTCAGCTCCTGTGCATCCTTGTTTGTTTCTCCCAAAGCATTTCTCTTTAAGTGTCTGGGGGTCCTCTCTTAGCTTCTCCAGTACAACTCTGGCTTCATCTCCAAACATCTGGTCTGTGTTAGCTCTGAGCTCTCTCTCTCTCCCCTGAGCTCTCTTAAGGACTCCTGTAAACTAATTAAGACCCACCTTGAATGGGTGGGGTCACATCCATGGAAACAACTTAATCAAAATATTCCACCCACAATAGATCTGTCCCCACAAGATTGGCTTAAAAGAACATAGTCTTTTATGGGGTACATAACAGATTCAAGCCATTAACATGCAGTTTTAATCTTATTTGTGGAAAGTTGGGATCTATCTCATCTCTCACTCTAGTATCTGCTTTATGTCATTAACAATTCCAATAACATTCAATCTCAGAGGCCAAGTTATTTATTTAACATTTTGCAATCATCTCCTGCAGTTTGTCTCTTCTATTCATCTTCATTCACTTTCTAAATTTATAATAAATAATAAATGCCTAGAAGTGAGAATTAGTGCTCTTGCCAAAATCTGTTTGGAATGTAAACAGTATAAACATAGTGATGTCAACTTATAATGCATCAGCTATGACTGTCCCTCATTTTCACCCAATTCAAATATTTGATTTTACTCATGTGCTTATTTTGGTAGTATCCCATAGTAAAAGGTTAAAAATTCCTACAAGTGCTGGGTATGAGGATTGGATTAAAATAGCAAACAACTTTCCTTACCCATTACTCTTGAGCTGGTGAATATAGGTAATTCACACATTGCCAAAGGAAAAGGCTATTTGAACTTTATTTCACATGGCCTCCCTGCTCCATGTGTGAAATGATTTAGTACCACAGCAGTAGGCAAGCAAAGACATCTACCCAGTTGTTAAAAATTGATCACTCAACAGATTTTGATAAATCACCACCACCTATGTGTCATGGAAATACTGAATGCTGGATAAGTTTAAGCTACTAAATAATTCACAGATATATCTTATATGCTAATGCTAATGTGAATTTTGAACTAGCTCTAACCAAAGAACAATTATTTGTTCTTTTCCATCTCTTACAACTTGTCTCTTCATGATACATTGTTGTCAAAATGAACCATGTAAATATAAGGGGTATGGAAGACTGCCTAGTCTTCTTCATTTCAAGAAACCAAAAATTACTTAGAAAATAATTTTTTAGGTCTATGCCTCATGGATAATCACATTTATATCAAGCAATTAAATGCCATTTAGAATTTAAACCATTATCAAATATCTTCTGCCTCACAGTAGTGACACCAATGTCCTAGGCTCTATGATAGTAGTGACAATTTAGGAAGGTTACAGCTTGCAGGGGCCTTGCATTAGAAATATTTGAGTGAGCATATTTAATGGGAAAAGTTAGTGTAAGCTGAAAATGCTGCATAAGAAGATAGGTCATTAATCTTCTGAAAACCATTAAGGTAGTTGTGATTGAGACCTTTAAATAAAATCCTTTTAAAAAACTCAGCTGTGGCATTTTGAATTCCATGAAAGTGCCTTCATGGAGACAAAGCTGATGGAGAACCTGGTGGGAAATGGCACAGATGCATGACTAGTCCTGACATTGTTCAAAATAGTTGTAAAATATTCTCAATATGATGAGCCCCATGGGGCAGAGTGGAAATGAATATTCTTACTTTTAATTCAGTGAAGCTTTGGGTTCAAATTTGAATACATAGAGGAGAACAATTTGAGGCACTAAAGAACTCTGTCCAATACTGATCATCTTCAGGATAGATGGCTGGGATATTGTCCATAGAATATAAGTTTGGTGAGTAAGTGCAACAATAAGAAGATTGATTTCCCTGAGGCACTTTGAGTATTCTGTCATCAGTGATAGATAACTTGGGATATGGGATGGAGAGAGGAGAGGAAAGGAGGGGAGGGGAGGGGAGGGGAGGGGAGGGGAGGGGAAGATATTGATGGATGGTTAGATAGATATATAGGTAGGTAGGCAGGTAGGTTGGTAGGTAGGTAGGTAGAGTGTCCAAAGATTAGATGGGTTCTGCCCTGCCCTTATGATTGTTAGGTTGGAGTTGTTCAGGAATCCACACAACGCAGTGAGTTAAAGTTTAAGATTTATTAGAGGAAGAAAGCAGGTGGGAGCCAGCAGAAAAAAAGAAAAAAGATAATGGCTCCAGCTTTCTATCTAAGAGCAGCATTTTTTAACAAAAAAAGGAACCCACATTGGGAAGGATGCCTGCTGTGGTGTTCTGTGCCTCGATTGGGTGAGTGCTTATCTAGTTTGGTTGGTAGAATTCTGAGACAATATTCTTTTTAGGAAAGCAGCTGCGTTATCTAACTAGGGAGAGCAGGCTTTTTTGGTTGTTCATCTTATGGACATATCTGACCTTGCCTTACCCGCCTTTGAGGCACCACTGTGGCTGGAACAGCCTTGAACAGCATTGAACAGCCTTCATTCTTCAGGTTATGGGGCACCTGTTTTCTGTCAGATAAGCTGCAGGGCCCCTGGGTCAGAAACTCCTTCTACATGTTGGTTTCTTCTTCTGGGGTCTAACAATGATCATCTCAGGATAATCTCGAACCATGTTCCATAACCTGGTGAAAACACTGTTGTTTCTTCAAGATTTCTGTGACTTACTTTCATTTGGTTCCCTCTGACTTTGTATCCCTGTTTGCTGAGTTGGTTTTGCGTTTAGGTCATTTCGCCACACCCCTTGTGCTGTCTTTGATCGACATTAGGATGCCCCAGATGTGAAATTTAGCCCTGAAATTTCCACTGAAGGCCTTTGTGTATGTAGCAGATTCTCCTGAATGTCTGGCAGAAGTCATAGGGTATTTACACTGTAACAAAGCAAACAACCTAAAGTGGAATCTTCAAACCTCCCTGTTCTTAAAATTCCTTTGGCCATCTTGCTTTGGGGTAGGATGTAAGTGATTTTCCACTGACTTTTCCTCAAGTCAGTGAAAGGTGACAAGCAGAGGTATTTGATTTCTTCTCCACCAGATGATAACCGTTATTTCTCCTGGCAGTGGGGCAGAGCAGGACAGGCCTCAGCAGCTACCTATGTGAACACAAGAGTAAGCAATTAAAACAGTCTGCAGCAGCTAGCTTTCTGGAAAGGATCTGATGACATCTTTTGCAGTTATTTCAAAAGGGAAAATGGCTTTGACATATACAGATTTGTTTGTATGTGCTTTTTCAAGAATGCAGCCTTTTCAGAAGTCATTGTATGTATGTGTGCATATGTGTGCATGCTTACAAAAACACAACTCATTAAAACTGAAACAAAGCAACACAAATAACTCATGCAGATCAGATTAAAGAGCAGGCATCTTTGTGCTTGCGTTTTTTCCTTTCCTTTTAAGAATAGACTAGCTAGAAATTATTCTGTTTTATTGTTGTATTTTCAAATAAATAGCCTTTGAGTTTATGAATTAATTCTTCAGTTTGCTATTTTCATATCCACTAATTGTGACTTTTTGTTATTGATTACTTTCTCATTCTTGTCTTAGATATGTTTTCATTTTTTTGACCTCAGTTAAATGCTTACTTCCCCTTTTTTTGTTCATAGAAAATCATTAAATCCCATCAATTTTAATATAGAATATTTTCATATATTATTTATAAATATTATATAATTGTCATTTTCATTAACTCTTTGATATAATACCTTTTCAAACAAAGTATTTTTTTTAATCCAAGGGATTTTCTTTTGTTATTGCTTATTTGCTTGTGCCTTTATTACTTTCTATTTTGATTACATTGTGGCCAGATAATGCAGCCTATACAATTTCTGAATTTAGGAATTTAATGAGGTGAGGGATTTTTCTATCTTGATATTGATCAGTTTTTGTAATTGATCTCTCATTTACAAAATGAGTATATGTGGGGTAAGACAATAAAAGGACACAGAACTCTAGCTGTCACTTTTGTAACTGAGCAGTTAGGATTTAGGGGATTATTACGATTACTGAATCATTATATAGATATTTCTTTTTACTTTCTGGTATATTAGAATAGACAGAGGGAAACACCTGAAATCTCTGAACTGTAATCCAGCTGCCTTGACCTCTGATAATGATTGTATAACTATATAGCTGTTATCTTGCGATTATAAAAAAAACCTTGTGACTGACCCTCACTTGTACCCCTTTATCTAGTTTTTCAATTGTAGAGTCTTATGATCACTAAAGACAGTCCCTAATGTTTATTAATGAAGGGCCATGAGACAGCCCAGAACTAACCTACCCCAATTCCAAATCATCTCTAACCTCGTCATCTCGAGCCATTGTGTTCATTATCCCGAAACCTGCCCATTTTTTGGTACTCTAAAACTATCAGAGTTACTACAGTTCGGGGAAACAGATTTTGGGACCGATTGGCCATCTGATTTCATTTTCTTTCACATAGCATTAAACCCTTTCTCTCTTTGAAACCCCCCGTGTCATGGATTGGCTGTTAGGCCTATCTGGTATCACTTTAACCAGGAATTCAGCAGTTTAAGCAGAATCAAAGTGCTTAAGTTGAGCCACAGATATTGACCCATATAGATGACAGAGGCTGCTGCTCTTAAAGGAGTGTACTTATCACAGCAAGACCTGGGGACTCCAAGAAACATAGCCTGAGGTTCATTATTTTCAGACTGTGCAGTAACAGCCATTTCCTAGCAGAATGTATCAGGAAGAAGAATCTAACCATGGTGATCCAGAAACCAAAAGTTGCACATGTGAGTCTGGAAAATGCCAGAAAAGACACTAGTCACTTTACTAAGGGGAAGTGATGAAAAAGTCATATATGGTCATCAGAGGATAGGAGCTGAGCTGAGAAACTGACCGGCTTTGCTAAGGCAAGGGTCCTCACCCTGTTCAACCTAAGAGGGAGTCGGTGGGGAATGTCAATGTCCAAATTCTGGGTCCAGCAGGAATTATCTGGAGTCAGACAAGAGGGAGGTGTTTCAAAGCAGGCAGGGACTATCTTTCCAATCAGGTGAAAAGCGAAGAGTCTGCTAGAGAATTCTGGAGAAGGGAATTCAAATAATTTATCAATTTATCATTAGGGGTTGGAATAGAGAGGGGTGCTGGTTGAAGCTAAAAGAGATTTGAACTAGTCTATGTGTTTGTTGAAATAGTGGGGGTGGCAGACTGGAAGGTAAATATTTGCATCAATTAATTAGAGTGGGGACTTCCACTTTTTGGCTGAAAGACAGGTAAGAGAATCAAACACTTAAGCCCCCTCTCATTTTGACACTTCGAGGTTTGGCTTCTCCCACATTTATTTTTTATTTGTTTGTTTGGTTTCGTTTGCCAGCTCAGGGAAGAGAATGTATCAGAGGTCCATAGGACAGCATCCAAAGTGTAGTTCTTCTTGCAAAGAAGCTCAAAATTGTTAGTTTTCTTTCCCTTCACTTTCCTACCTCCCCTTCACTTCTCCTCTAGCAGTGCTTCCTCTTTGGTTACCAGTCTTTGCATTCCAAGCTGATGTGGTGCTAGATTGCAACAAGGTATGATAGATCTGAACTGAAATACAATTTCCTGTGGCTAGCTCTCTGCATGTCTAGAGTTTTCTCTAACTACCCATCTCCCTGTAGCTGGGTGTTTTGAAGAGTATTTTCATAAGGGAATAGTCACTGCAATCTTTCCTTTTCTCTAGCAAGCAAAGCTCATTTGTGAAACACACATTTATTGAGTATCTACTCTGTGCCATACTTCGTTCTAGATGCTGAGGATACAAAGATGAATAAAGTGGTCCCTAACCATGGTGGGTTGGGTCTTCTGAAGGTTTAAACAAGCTCCCTTCCAATTTTGCCCTTGGAAAGACAAAATTTATTTTTCAGAATGGCATCACCAAAACTTCAGTTTTCAAGTCTAACTTAGAAGTTGCTAACCCAACAAAACCATAAATAACTATGGTAATCCTGAAAATGTACTGGAGAGGTTCAGAATAAATGTTCTTTTCTAAAAGAAAACCATGGGCATTTCTTCAACTGGAAGGGAGAGAATGATGCAAAATCTGGATTTTAGAGGCCTAGAATTTTAATTTCTTACAAATCAAAGTGTGTCTCTCCCCATATTGTCCATATAAAGCCTTCTGGTACTTTTGCTTCCAAAATGTTGGCAGCTTGATTTTGACCTCAATTGACACTTCTTAAAGTGTTAGAATTATTTCACTGTGGATTGTTGGATTTAAAGAAATGTGGTTAAGTAAATCCAAGGAGAAGACATAAATTACTCTTAACTTAATTTGCAATACATGCATAATATAGCAATTCTCTTAATAATAGCTGTCATAGATGGACTGTATGCCAGATACCATCTTGGGTGTGGGAATTCTGTGGATAAAAAACTCGTAAACTCTGCTTCTGTTTCAGCATGCATATAGGCAGAAGCCTGCCTTTGTCTAAACTCCTATCGAAGATGATGGGAATGTCTTGCTTTGCTACGCTATGTTCTCACATGTAGTCCATTCCACTCCCAGGGCCAGGCTTATCTGTTGTCTACTTGCCCGTCAATCTTTGTGTCATAAAGGTCAGAACGTCCTGCCTCCCTAAACATCCTTGAGTGCCAGCATGTCTCCCTACCCCTAAAATCTCAATAAAAACTGAGATGAGAATTGCTCGGGAGGACACTCTCTCTTGAATTGTTCTCACTCTCGCCTCTCTTAACTTTTGTCTCGAGTAATTCATTGCATCACTGTGGTTACTGCTGGACAGAAAATCACACTTGGGTGTGCATTATTCCATTTAACTATCACAGCAAGCCTACAAGGCATCCCAGTTTATAGTATCATTTTTCATTGGAGAAGTCATTTATTCTGCACTTCCCCTCGTATAATGATGACTGTATTATCGATACTGATCTATGATAGTCAAGAGTAAAAGGAAATTTCATGAGACAGATGTAGAAATGCTATTTGGATATAAACAGAACATATTTTTCACCTTTGTGGTGAATAAAATAGCTACTGAGGAATTCATGGGGTCACCAGCCCTGAGATATCCAAGCAGAGAAAACAGGCAACCCTGACTTAGAAACACCTGATTTACAAATGTCTGATAAGAACAAATTGTTGTCTTGGTTCCCACTCTTGACCCCCGACTCTAACTTAGCCATGGCAGTAGTATAAAAGATTTTTTGTATTGTAGCTTAGGAAAGACGGGGAGAGAAGAGGTTGTAGAAGATTGAAATGATTGCAAGAGCTTGATTATGAGCCTCCTTGTTGATCACAACTTGACCTCATTCTTTCACGCTGTCTAAAATTCTATTGGTTGGAAATTGATTTAGGTTAGTCAGCTTCTTGTTATAAATCCTGACAACTCTAGAGGGATTAATAGGATATCATTAAGTCAGACATTTATAACTTAATGCAATTCTGTGCCTTTTTTTTTTTTTTTAACTATATTCCTTAGAGAACCAGAATTCTGCTAAGGAGAGGCTGAACCCCCACCCATGCAATCAAGGATTTATTTAAGGAAGGATTATGCAGCTGAAGAGGAATTTGAAAACCAATGAATGAATATGTCCAATCAGATAATTTTGCTCCAAGCCACTAGTTCAGCGGTTCTTGACCTATTTTGTGCTATGGGATCTTTTGATGAAGCCAATGGACCTCTTCTCAATAAATGTTCCTAAATGTATAAGATAAAATCCATAGGATTCCTAACCAAAAATATTCCTAAAAACCCTAAAGAATGCCAGGGCTCTAGTTTAGACTCTATAAAAGTTTCACTCACTAAGTTTATTTATCAGAAACGTACGGCTTCCAGATTGTTCCTATGCCAGATAAGCCCTGGAACCCAGAGGTACAAGTCTCTCCCAGAACATCAACCAGTGCATTGCCCTACCCCATAACATTGACACCCCTTTTCAACATGAAGAAGTTAGAATAATCGTTGCCCAAATATCCCTAAAGATTGAGAGAATGAGCAAATGAGAGGGAGGAATTGTAACAGAGAAAATAGGATTCAACAAATGATTGTGACTACTGAATCATTATATAGATATTTCCTTTTAGTCTCTAATTTATTAGAACAGCTAGAAGGAAATACCGAAAATTGTGAAACTGTAACCCATACCATCCTTTGATTTGCTCTATAACTACTTGTTAAACTGTATTTCAAAATTTATACTCTTCTGCATATTTGTAATATTTCACAATAAAAATGTTTTTAAAAAAATCCATAGGATTGCTTAGGAAAGGAATAATTTTGAAATATAATTTATTGATGCATTAAAAATGTTTGTTAGAGTAATGCATATGCTTTTAAATCAGTGAATTCCAAATCAAGATCTAGCAGCAGATCTAAGTCTGAATGATATTTGAAGACATCTGTAACAACTGTAACATGATATGAAATATCTATGATTTCTATTGGTGACAAAGTCATAGCTACCTCTAATGCTGCTGTGGTTTGTGGTCTCCATTCATAATGGAAGGAAGGGCTTAATTTCAGTTAAAGGTTAGTGAAAAGAAAGATGTAATTTTTCCCATCTGAGTCCATGGGGATCAGGTAAAGAACCTCTTTTCTGGCAGAAGTCATTTGCATTGAGGTTTTGTAAGGGAAAAGACAGCTTGGGAGCCCAGGAACGGTGGACTAGTAGTGTAGGAGAAATGTCTCAGAGGAAAACACAGATGCATGACATCTTGAGGATATTGAGCTCATCTATTTACAAATATAATTTCTTCCAAATGTGGCTAAAAAGTCTGCATAGTGGTTTTCATATTTAGGATCACCATTCCTGAGATATTTGTAGTATTCTGGTACTCTGACATTGTCTTTTTGTTTTCAGGGTGATATTATAATGCACTTCAACAACTTTAATACATAGCTCTTAATTAAAAATATCAATATAAATTGAAAAAACTGTACAATATAGATTCATTTTTATAAATTTTGAAAGTAGAGAATTTATTTTTAAATTTAGCCTTCCACTCCACTTTTCTCTCCCAGAATAGAAGACATCGCAAATAATTTAGCACTGCCCATAACTGTGTCCTGTTAATTTCTTAGTCATGGATTTAACCTGCTGAACAGCAGTCTTTCTGGTGAGACAATATTTGCAATGGCTTGTTTTTGTTCATGACATATAATTTCTACTATGCTCGATAGGAACTGTTTTGTAAAAGAGCAGTCTGCATAATATTTTGATGCCTGTAAATTTTTCCCCTTTAACAGCATTTCACAGTGGCATTGCTTTTTTCAGTTGCATTAAAAGCCACACATATCCAAAACTGTTGGAATTTCAGTCCTTTTTTTCAATTCATTAAGTTTTCCATTATGCGTCATTTCTGTACACTGGTCATATTTCTTACAATGGTTTGTTTCCACTGATGTCTTGAGGTATATTCTTTCAAAACAGACATCCCTATTTGCATTTTAAACACTTCCACAAGGAAATGTGCTCAGCTCCCTTCTAGCTTATTACTCCGCAGTGTGAGGCTTCCAACTTGTGGTCTGTGATGGCTGCTCGAGAAGCCAATATCATGCCCATATTTGAGCCAGAAGGAAGGGGAAAAAGTAAAATAAAGGACATGTTCCATGTCTTGAAGTGCATAATCTCAAATGAAACAAAATAATTTCTGCTCACAAGCCATTGTCCAATACTTAATCTTAGTCCCATAGTCATATCCAGCTGTAAGGAAAGGTGGGAAATATCTATTTTAATTTTATACCCACATGCCCAACTAAAATTCTATTAGTATGTAAGAAGGAGACAGTAGGTATTAATGGAAAACTAGCAATACTTGCAACTGCTTTGTAAATATTTTTTGGTTACACTTTTTTTTAAACATTTTGTAGACTTTGCTATTTTGTCAGATGAATGTTGCTTTGGAGAACTTTTAGATCAGTCTGGTTTTCCCCCTTACTTTTTCTGCTTGAATGCCTCAAGAATTCTCTTTTTGTCCTTGAAATTAAACAACACAACCACAATATGTCTCAATGTGGATCATTTTGTATCAGTTTTCTTAAGTTTAGTGTGACATTTTGATCTGCTGACACCTTGAGTCTGTTCTTCAATTTGAGAACTATTTTTTTAATAATGCCTTTGAATATATTTTCATTTCCATTTGTTGGAATACCAGTTATATTTAGTTTTTGTCTGTGACTCCTTGGTTATTTGTTATTTCTAAAGTGTGTATTAATTCAGTAATGATGTTGTTTTAGTCCTCAAGTTGTTTCCTTTACTTTGCACTCTTCCTTTTTTTATTATTTTGACTTTCATTCTGATGTTTGATCTTCTCATTTTGAGCTCTTGTATTAAGTTACATTCTATTTAAGCGAAAGAGTGTTAAACTTTCTGGATAGCTTCTTTTATTTCCTTTATAACAAAATCTTCATCTGTTTTGCTTCTTCCTTTTTTTTCCCATTCTTCTTCTACCTCCGTGTTCACAGAATCTTTACACTGGTGCTGTAACTCCTTTTCTATTTTATCTTGATCATGCTTAAATTGGACAGCTCTAACCAGCCCTTCTATTTTTGTTGATATATTTTGGATGAATTCTTCTTGACTTCCATCTCTCCTTGGTGGGGACTGGTTTTCCTTCCTAGGGAGCTGCAATTTGAGAACTGTATTTTCTCTAGGCTGTGGGAGTGATGGTGGGAGAAGATGACCTCAGCTGGGTCTGTGTGCAGAACTGGGCACCACACTTGGGCTTTGCCTTGTCTTCTAAGGTTTTGTTAAATGTCCTATAACTTTAACTGTACCTTTCCAGGGGGAGAGTCCTTAGCACTTCAGATCACTTACTCTATTCATTGTGGAACAGTGAACCTTAACATTTGTCATGGAGGGTCAGTAGATTTATTTTTCCCTTTGTGCATTTTTCTCTTCAGAAATCTTTTCCACCACCCTAAGCAGAAGAGGAAAACCATAAGTAGAAGCAGGCCTTGAACCTTGATTAAGAACTCACTGCATTGGGAGGAGAGTCTCCCTGAGTGTTCTCAGATGTTGTTTTTCTCCCGTCTTTCATTTCCTCAGGTCCTCTTTTTTTTTTATTTTATTTTTGAGCTTCTGCTTGATAAAATTGATGTTTGCTGCTGGTGATAATTAGCTCTAAGTTGTTATGATCTTCAGCTTTTCCTCTTCTCTTCTCCTCCAAGCAGAGAATTGAGAAATATATCAAATGGCAGCAGATTTCTGGACTGTGGTTAGGGGAGGAGGGGTACAGGGTAGGCCTTTCAAAGTAATGGAAAAAATTCTGCATCTTTAACCAGGTTTGCTCATGCCCTCTCCCCTTCAGACAGTCTGAGTTGAGGGGAGCTTGTGAGGTATTTCACCTTTCTCCCTGGAAGATTTCTATGAAGATGGAATTGGGTTATGTGGAACTTCACCAAGCCAGACGGTGCAGATTCTTGGAAACTTTTGTTTTCTTGTGGCCGGTTCTCATCCCTTTCCTTTGTTTGATTTTTGTGCCTTAGTCATACAGCCACCTGGTAGATGGGGGATGGCTGAACCAAAGTCAGTTTCTACTATTAAGGAAGAAGAGTAAATGAGCAGTTTTGGGGTAGATGATCAACAGCACCTACCAAGGTCTAAAGCTGCTGTCACTTCCTAACAGGACTCTTCCCCTTTATAAAGGGGTCACCATAGCTACACAACAGCATCTGCATTTTTTTAACCATCCCTTCAGTCTCATGTTAAATGTTTAAAGGAATTTGTGAGAGTTGAAAGAAAAAACAGGATCAATTTTTGTTTTTTCACCTATCAGATAAACAAAGGTTAAAGTAAAGAAGAAAAAGAATACTCAGTGCTAGGAAATTTATATTAACACAAAACTTTCTGGAAGTAAACTTCAAAATGTATCTCAAAAAAATTTTAAGATGTACATACTCTGAATCAGACAGTTCATTACCAGATATTTATCTTAAGGAGATAACTGAGCATGGGTACAAAAGTTATGTCCACAGATGGCCACTGCAATATTTTATTTAATAACGAAGTATTTGAAGCTAAGAATTGGGGCTGGTTAAAGGCGTCATGATATATATCTATGAAGCGATTGTGTACAACATTAAACAAAGATGATGTACATCACTTCTCAACCTTTTGGCTAAGATCAAGAGTAAAAAAAATGATATAGATACTAAATTTGATTGTTACTTATTGAGTATGGGCAATGTGCCAGGCATTGTGCTATGTGCTTTACATATATTATTTCAGTTAATAATTTAAAGAGTCTTTTGAGTAGGGAACGTTATCACTCCCATTTTATATTTGAGAAAACGGAGATTACAGCTATTAACTTGCTTAGAGTTATGCAGATATTTAAGTGACAAAGCAAGAGCTTGACTAAAGAGATGTCTACTTTAAATCCTATGTTCTTTGAAACAAAACAAAACAAAACCCTTCCTTGAGGAATAACTGACATACAATAAACCACACATGTTAAAATTGCACAATTTGGTATAAAATTTGACATATGAATAAACCTATAAAACCAGTATGACAATGAAGAGAGGGGACATAAAATTTCCTGTGTCCTTTTTGAGTCCTCCTTCCTGACATCTCCTTACTTCCCATACCCAAGCAGCCAATGATCTGCTTTCTGACACGATACATTTGTTTGCATTTTCAGGTCTTTTATATAAAGGGAATCATAGAGTATGTGTTCTTTTTTGTCTGACTTCCTTCATTCAGCATAATTATTCATTTTTATGGCTTGGTAGTTTCCCATTTTATGAATACGACACACTTTGTTATTCAATCACCTGTTGAAGGACATTTGGGTTGTTGCTAATTTGAGCTATTGCAAATAAAGTAGCTATGAACATGCCTGTACATGTCTTCAAGTGAAATATGCTTTCTTTTTTCTTGGGTGAATACCTATGAGTGGATTGGAAAGCAACTACCAAATGGCTTTCCAAAGTAGTTATACCATTTTACATTTCCAACAGCAATACATGCGAGTTCTTTTTTATTAATTAAAGAAGTTGCGGGTTTACAGAAAAGTCATGCGAACAAAACACAGAGTTCCCATATATCCCCCCACCATCATTAACACCATGTATTAGTGTGGTACATTTGTTACAATTGATGAAAAATAGTATTATAATTGTACTATTAACTGTAGTCCATGGTTTACATTAGGGTGCATTGTTTGTGTTGTGTAGTCTCATGCTGTTTTTTTTTTTAATTTTTTATTCTAGTAACATATATAAACCTAAAATTTCCCCCACATTCAAATATATATATATATCAGTGCTGTTAATTACATTCACAATGTTGTGCTACCATCACCACCATCCATTACCAAAACTTTTCCGTCACCCCAAATAGAAACTGTACTGTATAAGCATTAACTCCATATTCCCTACCCCACCCTGGCCCCTCGTGTTTTGGTGTGCTAAATTTGCCAGAGTGCAAAATACCAGAAATGGATTGGCTTTTACAATGGGGGTTTATTAGTTCACAAATTACAGTTCTAAGGCCATGAAAATGTCCCAAATAAGGCATCAGTAGGACAATACCTTCTCTGAAGAAAGGCCAATGGCCTCTGGGGTTCCTCTGTCACATGGGAAGGCACGTGGCTGGCTCTGCTGGTCCTTCTCTCCCAGGTTTAGCTTCTGGTTTTTGATGCTTTCTCCAAAATGTCTCTGGGCTTCTGACTCAGCTTCTCTTTTGCATCCTTCTTGGTTCTCCCTCGGCGTTTTCTTTCTAAGTGTCTCTGTGTTCTCTTCAAAATGTCCGTCACAAATCACCCTTGGCTCTTTGTTATCTGTTCTGGTTCACTAAGGCTGCTGAATGCAATATACCAGAAGTGGGTTGGTTTTTAACAATGGGGATTTATTAAGTTACAAGTTACAATTCTAAGGCCATGAAAATGTCCAAATTAAGGCATCAAGAGGTAGATACCTTCTCTGGGGAAAGGTCGCTGACATCTGGGGTTCTTCTGTTACATGGGAAGGCATGTGGCTGGCATCTGCCGGTCCTTTGATCCTGGGTTCTGGTTTCAAAATTGCTTTCTCCAAAATGTCTCTGGACTTCTGTCTCTCTTAGCTTCTCTGAGCTCTCTCCAAAATGTCTCTGCCTTTTATGCTCTCACAGAGGACTCCAGCAAGGGGATTAAGACCCACCTTGAATGGGTGGGGTCACATCTCCATGGAAACAACCTAATTAAAAGGTCCTACCCCCAATAGGTCCACCCCCACAAGTTATTCAAATATTTAAGTGACAGAGCAAGAGCTTGAATAAAGAGATGTCTACTTTAAATCCTATGTTCTTATATCCAGACTGAAGTTTTGTTGTGCATATGAAAGGAAGGGAGGACTGGGAGTGTTATTTTCCTAATGGGCTGTTTCTGTTTGCTAAATTTGCCAGAATGCAAAATACCAGAAATGGATTGACTTCTCCCAAGGTTAGCTTCTAGTTTCCACTGCTTTCTCCAGAACGTCTCTGGGCTTCTGTCTCTCAGCTGCTGTGCATCCTTGCTTGTTTCTCCCAGGGTGTTTCTCTCTAAGTGTCTGGGGGTCCTCTCTTAGCTTCTCTAGGGCAAACTCTGGATTTCATCTTTTAGTTTCTCTCCTGGTTCTGGTTTCAGTGGCTGTCTCCAAAATGTCTCTGGGCATTTTCTCTCTAAGCATCTGGGTCTGTGTTGGCTCTGAGCTCTCTCTCTCTTTCTGATCTCCCTTAAGGACTCCAGTAAACTAATTAAGACCCACATTGAATGGGTGGGATAGCATCTCCTCAGAAACAACCTAATCAAAAGATGCCATCCACAATAGGTCTGCTCCTACAAGAGTGGTTTAAAAGTACATGGTCTTTTATGGGGTACAAAACAGATTCAAAACAGCACACCTGGTAACCTATATTCTAGTTTCTGTATATGAATTTGCTTATTTTAATTAATTCATATCAGTGAGATCATTCAATGTGTGTCCTTTTATGTCTAGCTTGTTTTACTCAACTTGATGTTTTCAAGATTCATCCATGTTGTCGCATGTGTCGGAACTTCACTCCTTATTACAGATGAATAATATTCCATTGTGTGTTTGTGCACCACACTTTGTTTATCCATTCATTGGTGGATGGACACTTGGGATGGTTTCATCTTTTTGGCAATTGTAAATAATGCAACTATGAACATTGGTGTGCAGATATCTGTTCAAGTCCCCAGGAGTTCCTTTTGCTTCTCATCCTTGCCAACACTGATATGGTTATTCATTTTAATATTAGCCATACTGGTAGTGTTCTGTGGTATCTCATTATGGTTATATTTTGTATTTCTCTAATAACCAATAATGTTCAACATCTTTCTATGAGCTTATTTACCATCTGCATATCTTCTCTCATGACATGTCTGTTCAAATCTTTTACATATTTAATTTTTTTTATATTCTGGATACAAGTCTTTAATCAAGGTGTGAATTGTAAACATATTCTCCCAGTGTGTAGATTGGTTTTCATTCCCTTAACACAGTCTTCCAAGGAGTAGAAGTCTTTAGATTTGTTGAATTCATTTATTATTTTGTTCTTTTACAGATCTGGATTGTGGTATCATAGCCAAAAATATATTTGCCTGACACAAAGATTTCCTTCTATGTTTTCTTCTGGAAGTTTTCTAGCTTTGGGTTTTATATTTAGATATGTGATACATTTCAAGTTAACTTTCATATAAGGTGAAAGTTATGGATCAATGTTCATTTTTTTGATATGGATATTAAATTTTTACATCAACAATTAATGGAAAGACTATTCTTTCTCCACTGATTTTCTTTTGTCTCTTTGCAAAACATCTATTTTTTAAAATGTCTAAATTGTAAAATGATCTATTTATCTATATTTACACAAGTATCACAATGTCTTGATGATTGTACCTTTATAACAATGTCCAAAACTAAGAAATATCTTCACCTTTTCAAGAGTGTTTTGGCTATTACAGATCCTTTGAATTTCCATATGAATTATAGAATCATCTTGTTAATTTCTACAATAAAGTCTGCTGGGATTTGGAGTAGAATTGTGGGATTGTGTTCTCATTTGTAATGAGAATCTTTAGATCGATTTGAGGAGAATTGACATGTTAACAATACTTAGTGTTCCTACCCATGCAACTGATCTGTATCTCCATTTATTTAAATCTTCCTTAACAGCTGTCAGTAATATTTGCAGTCTGTCTACAAGACTCCACATCTTTGTCTGATTTATCAATAGCTATTTCATAAGTGGTATGGAATTTTTAAATTCAGTTTCCAATTGTTTATTTCTAGAATATAGAAAGACAATTAATTTTTAATATTAATATTAAAATTTTATTCTGCAACCTTGCTATACTCACTTGTTAGTTGTTATTAGTTCTAGTAGCATTTTGGTATTTCCATATTTTCTACATATGTGATTATGTTTTCTGTGAATAAAGACAGTTTTATTTTCTCTTTTCCAAAATGAATGCCATTTATTTCTTTTTCTTGGCTTTTTTTAACTGGCTAAAATTCCTAGTACAATGTTTAATAGAAGTGGTGAAATTGGAAATGCTTGTCTTGTTACTAATAATGGTAAATCATTTAGTTATTCTCCATTAAGTATAATGTTAGCTGTAGGTTTTTTATAGATGCCCTTTATCAGGTTGAGGAATCTCCCTTCCATTCCTGGTTGACTAAATATTTCTCTTTTTTTTATTTGGGAATTGGGATTGAATTTTGTCAAATGCTATTTCTCCAGCTATTAAGATGACTATATATTTTTATATTTACTTTGTTGGTTTTTGAATATGATGTAATACATTGATAATGTTTGAATGTTTAACCAATTTTGCATTCCTTTGGTGAGTCCTTTTTGGTTATGGGGTTATCCGTTTTATGTATTGATGATCTCTCTCTTTCTAATTCTGGACAGCTTCAATTGTTAAGTTTTCAAGGACATAAAACTTTCTTTCTGCTATGTCTCATCTGCCATAAATCCCATCCAATGTATTTGTCATCTCAGACACTGTAGTTTTCTTCTCTATAAAGTTCTACATGACCCTTTTAAATCTTCCATGTATCTACTAAATTTTCCATCCATGTCTTTTTTCTCATTTTGCTATCGCATTTTGGGTCCTTTGTCCAATCATTTTTAAGAGTCTTTACCTATTAGCAATATTAGCTTTTTAATCTGTGATATATGTTGGAAATATGTTTCCCAGTTTATCAGTTTTCCCTGAGTTTGTTTATAGTATGTTTTGTTATGTCTTAAAAAATATGCGAAGAAGGATAATGTATCAGTGCATCTTGGGTGGGTATGAAACCAGTGGCCACCAGGAAGTGAGTGAGCCATAGGAAACCCAAGGAAGATGTGCTCAAGTTTTGCACTCAGGTGAGAACCACAAGCTGGCTGAACCTGCTATTAGATAAGGAACATAAGGCCTATGGCTAGCACCACCACCCCTTTCCTCCACCACCAAAAACCTCAGTGAGAGACCCTTTATGTAGTGAGATAAAGGGCAAGGACAGGATTGGATCACAAAGTGTCTCCTCCAAGAAGTGGGAAGCTTGTTATAGACAGTCATATAAAAAAATGAATTCCACCAGTGTCCCTATGTAAGGTAAACAGCATTTCTCCAGGATGGTACAGGAGATGAAGGGAGGTAGGATGCTAACAGCCCCAGCAGTGAAATAAGGTGAGAAAGGTATCTGATTGCTGAGGACACTTATTGAGAAGAGCTTTTCACATAAGGCACACATGCCTTTGGTTAAGCCAAGCACTTTCCTGTGTGCAATCCTGTCTTAGGTTGTAGTTTCCTGCACACGAACACCCAGCACAACTTCCAGGATGTGAATATCTATCTCTCCTCACATTTACTGGTAAAATCCAAGTCTGGGTATTACACACACTGAGAAGAACATGACCCCCCAGATTTGAAACGGGACAGGGCATCCAGTAGAGCAAGTTTTTTCACTGAAGTCTTGGCAGCTTGAAGGCAGAGATTTCAGACTAGAGGGAGAACTATATAGACATTGGCAAAAGGGGATTGGACAGGAGAGTTGCCTGGTTGTCACCTACGAGTGAATGGTCTGCAAGTTGCATAAGCGAAATGTGTATGAGGCATGTGGGTTCATTTGCATCTCCATGGAGACTTAAATAAGGCTCTGTTACCTTGGAGGGATTTTGGGTAAGACATCTAAAATATTAGCTAATGCTGAAGGTGGGAGACAATAGAAGGAACCACTGAATGGGGGTGGCCATGGGGAATGGCTGGGAGGAAATACCCTTTCCCTGCCATGTAAGCCTCCTGAATTGAACTTGAAGAGATAAGGAGGGTGGCAGGTTAGTTTGGGATAGCTCTAGGGCATGTTGAGGAAACACCCCTTTTCTTCACTCAGAATATTTTGACCTCCCCCTCATCACATCCCTTCCTCCAGAGATGTCAGAAGTGGTGTTTTGTGATGCCTAAGTCATCCCAGGGCTACCGCTGGCTGGGGAGCATCTTGCTGACCAATAAAGCCAAAGGGTGTGGCTCCTCATTGTCCAAGGGAGGGGTATTTATAGGGAGGTCAGGCCCTGGGATAGACCATTGCTTAGATTCAACATGGAAGAGGTGCCCAGGAAAGCAGAGGAGCCTCAAACAGGCACAGAACAACCAGTCCCAAGCACGGAACAACTGACTGCAAGTGCACAACCAACCCCAAGCTCGGAACAACTAATATCAAGCACAGAACAACTATCCCCGAGCATCGAAGAATTGAAGAAGAGGATCCCCTGTTTATCCAGGTTCAGAAATAGTAGCAAGGTCGTGTAACCCCACCCATGCTCTTCCTTTTCTTCTAGTCCTCCCTCCCCAAAGCTACCCTGTCTTTGCCTGACCCAAAGCCCCTCCCCAGCCTGCTGCTCTTGTCCGGAAGCCCCCTTCTCATCCCATCCCCTTTCCTTCCCCCAAACTAATGGCCTCTGGGCTCACCCTCTTGCCCCTCCAGGTGCAGAGGAAAGCCAGAGGGGAAAAAACACTGTTTCAGACAAGTTCACGCAAACAATCCTCTAAGACAGCCACCACTCATTCAAAGAAAGCTAACGGACCAGTGAGGCCAACCATATACGTCTGTTACCACCAGCTGATGGAGAGAGCTCTTGCCAATAAGAGACAGAAGCGGCTGGAGCAGAAATAGGAGACCCCAGGGAGCTCCACCACTTTATAGAAGAGACCCCTGAGAAATAGTCAACCACATGAAGACCAAATCTTATACCATCGGGCTACATGGATGGTGATGATAGAAATAAAACCAAGTTGTGAAAAGCCCCTCCTTCTGGGTGTGTGTGTGTGTTTCTGCGAGTTCTCTGATGGTGAGCAGGGAGGAAGGAGGGGAAGAGGCAGGTGTGTGAGGAGGGGGTGGGGGTGCAGGGGGTAGGATCACCGGGTCCACAGTTAGCCAGACATTGGGGATAAGGCCTGGGTCAGGAGTGGGCACTGAGGACAAATTTCCTATTTAATGCTTAACCTACAGGCAAGGGGAAAAGGGCATGGGGTTTCTGCAGGTGCATGTGTTGTTGGGGAGGGGGGTGCAGATGGGAGGAGGCGCATGCGTGTGTGGGAGGTTGCACAAAGGAATCACCTCCTGGCTACCTACCTCATGGTGGTGCTTGTTGCATCCCACCCTCTGCTGTAAGCACCTGATGATCCTCAGAGGACTACAAAACTTAGTCTACTAAAAGCCACTGCCAGCACACCCAAGGATTAAAATTTGGAGGCTCCAAACTCAGTACTAATTAGGCCAGTTTATTCCCTTCCACTGCCCCCACATACCACTCAGGCAAAAATGGTGAGCACCGTGAAGAGAATTTTAAAACAATAATAAAACAGTAAAATCCAGTCCTGTTTTTATTATCACCTCTATAATCCAGCATTTCTAAATAATACCCATGATTATTATCCCCCTGAAAAAAAATCTTTCTCTTTTTGGGCTGGATGGTGGAGTGGTTTTTACATAAAGTATAGAGGGTTGAGTTAATTCTATCCTTGAGTTACTTGTTCACAACCCTCTCCTGTTAATGTTCTCATTTATTCCTCTTTATTTCCAATCTTCAGTCCCATTCCCCTCAGAGTCATTCTAATGTGTTTGATGAATATTCTTTCCTTTGCTTAGGTGTTATTAAAATGTATATTGTTTTGTGCATTTGTTTTTCATTCATGTATATGCTATTAAATTACACTTTGTGCCTCTTACTGTTTCATTCAGCCCTGTTTTTTTTTAACATTTAATGGTTTCCATTTATTCTTTTGTTCTTTAAAGCAGTTTTATTCACACACCATATAATCCATCCAATGTGTACAATCAATGTCTCTCAGTATAGTCAGGGAGTTGTGCATTCATTACAACTATCAATTTGAGAACATTCTCATTGCTCCAAAAAGAAAAACCCCATACCCCTTATACCCCCCTATTATTGACACTTAACATTGGTCTATAACCTTTTTTACAATTGATGGAAGAATAGTATAATACTACTAACTGTAGTCCATAGTTCACATTAAGTGTTTTTTTTTCCATATACCACCCTATTGTTAACACCTTGTAATAGTGGCATACATTTGTTCTAGTTCATGGAAGAACATTCTCATAATCGTTCTATTAACCACTTCATCATCCCCAACGGGGTTCACTATGTTATATAGCCCCATGTTTCATCTTCTGGGTTTTCTTCTAGTGACAAACATGACCCTTAACTTCCCCTTTCAACCACAATCACACACTAGATACAACACTGTTAATTACATTCACAATAATGTGCTGACATCACCTCTCTTCATTTCCTAACATTGACAATCAACATTATTAAAAGTTCTATAAAAAATAAACATCAGCTCCCCATTCTCTACCCTAATTCTATCTTCTGATAACCTATATTCTAGATAATAACTCCATGAGTTTGCTTATTATATTTAGTTCATATTAGTGAGATAATACAGTATTGTCCTTTTGTGTTTGATTTATTTCACTCAACATAATGTCTTCAAGGTTCATCCATGTTGTCTCATGCATCAGGACTTCATTTCTTATAGCTGATTACTATTTCACCGTATGTATATATCACATTTTTTTATCCATTCATCAGTTGATGGAAAATTGGATTGTTTCCATCTTTTGGCAATTGTGAATAATGCTGCTATGAACATCAGTGTGCAATGTCTGTTCATGTCCCTGCTTTCAGTTCTGAGTATGTACCTAGCAGCAGGATTGCTGGATCATACGGCAGTTCTATACTTAGCTTCCTGAGGAGCTGCCAAACTGTCTTCCACAGTGGCTGTATCATTTTACATTACCACCAGAAGTGAATACGTGTACCTGTTTCTCCACATCCTCTCCAAAACTTGTAGTCTTCTGTTTGATTAATAGTGGACATTGAGTGTGAAATGATATCTCATTGTGGTTTTGATTTGCATTTCCCTAATAGCTAGTGATGTTGAGCATCTTTTCATGTGCTTTTTAGCCATTTGTAATTCATCTTTGGAAAAAATGTCTATTCAAGTTTTTGCCCATTTTTAAATTAGGTTGTTTGTCTTTTTATTGTTCAGTTGTAGGATTTCTTTATATATTCTGGATATTAAACCCTTATCAGATATGTGGTTTTCAAATATTTTCTCCCACAGAGTAGGTAGGTTTTTCACTCTCTTGACAAAGACCTTTGAAACACAAAAGTTTTTAATTTTGAGGTGGTCTCATTTACCTATTTTTTCTTTCATTGCTTATGCTTTGGGTATAAAGTCTAAGAAACCGTAGCTTACCACAAGATCGTGAAGATTCTGTCCTACATTTTCTTCTAGGAATTTTATGGTACTGGTCATTACATTTAGATCTTTGATCCATTTTGAGTTAATTTTGTATAAGTTGTGAGGTAGGGGTCCTCTTTCATTCTTTGGCTATGAATACCTAGTTCTCTCAGCACCATTTGTTGAAGAGACCATTCTGTCCCAGTTGGGTGGACTTGGCAGCCTTGTTAATTATCAGCTGGTCATAGATGTGACAGTCTATTTCTGAACTCTCAATTCTATTCAATTGGTCAATATATCTATACTTATGCCAGTACCATGATGTTTTGACCAGTGTAGCTTTGTAAAATGCTATAAAGTCAGGATGTATAAGTCCCCCCACTTCGTTTATCTTTTTCAATATGGTCTTGGCTATTTGGGGACCCTTACCCTTCCAAATAAATTTGATAACTGGCTTTTCCATTTCTTCAAAATACTCCATTGGAAATTTGACTGGGATTGCATTGACTTTATAAATAAATTTGGGTAGAATTGACATCTTAACAATATTTAGTCTTCCTGTCCATGAACATGGGAATGTCTTTCCATTTATTTAGGTCTTTCTTAATTTCTTTGAACAATGTTTTGTGGTTTTCTGAATACAGATAAATGGGACCTCCTCAAAATTAAAAACTTCTGTGATTAAAAGGTCTTTGTCAAGAAAGTGAAAAAGCCACCTACTCAGTGGGAGAAAATATTTGAAAACCACATATCTGAAAACCATAAGTCCTTTACATACTTGGTTAAATTTATTCCTAGATATTTGATTCTGTTAGATGCTATTGAAAATGGATTTTTTTCTTGATTCCATACTCAGATTGCTCATTTCTAGTGTATAGAAAAACATTACTGATTTTTGTTTGTGGATCTTTTATCTTGCTGAACTCATTTATTAGCTCTAATAGCTTTGTTGTAGATTTTCAGTTTTATCTACATATAGGATCATGTCATCTGCAAACAGTGAAATTTTTACTTCTTCCTTTCCAATTTGGATGCCTTTTATTTCTTTTTCTTGCCTAATTCCTCTGGCTAGAACTTCTAGCACAATGTTGAATAACAATGGTGACAAGGGCATTCTTTTCTTGTTCCTGATCTTAGAGGGAAAGCTTTCAGTCTTTCACCATTGAGTATGAATTTAGCTGTGGGTTTTTCACATATGCCCTCTATCATGTTGAGGAAGTTTCCTTCTATTCCTATCTTTTGAAGTGTTTTATCAAGAAAGGATTCTGGATTCTGTCAAATACTGTCTCTGCAACAATCAAGACGATGAAGTGTTTTTCCCCCTTTTTTTGTTAGTGTGGTATATTACATTAATTTTCTTGTGCTGTACCACCCTTGCATACCTGGGATAAAACCCAGTTAATTATGGTGTATAATTATTTTAATGTGCCATCGAATTTGATTTGCGAGTATTTTCTTGAGAATTTTTGCATCTATATTCATTAAAGAGATTGGTCTGCAATTTTCTGTTCTTCTTGTATCTTTAGCTGGCTTTGGTTTAGGGTGCTGTTTGCTTCATAGAATGAGTTAGGTTGTATTCCCTCCTCTTTAACTTTTTGGAAGATTTTGAGCAGGATTGGTATTAGTTCTTCTTGGAATGATTGGTAGGAATCACCAGCAATCCCATCTGGTCCTGGACTTTTCTTTGTTGAGAAGTTTTGATGACTGATTCAATCTCTTTATTTGTGATTGGTTTGTTGAGGTCTTCTATTTCTTCTAGAGTCATTGTAGGTTGTCTGTTTGTTTCTAGGAGATTGTCCATTTCATCTAAGTTATCTAGTTTGTTGGCATACAGTTTTTTTATAGTTTCCTCTTATGATCTTTTTTATTTCTGTGGGGTCAGTATTAACATCCCCCCTCTCATTTCTGATTTTATTTGCATCTTTTTTATTATTTTCTTTGTCTGTCTAGCCAAAGATTTGTTAATTTTATTGATCTTCCCAAAGAACTAATTTTTGGTTTTGTTGATTCTCTCTATTGTTTTATTGTTCACAATTTCATTTCTTTCAATTCCCTGAGACTCTGCTCAATTTTTTCCATTCTTTGTCTGTACTTTTATCTGTTCACATTGGATGTTCTGTCTTTTAGGTTGCTAATCCTTTCTTCCGCCTGTTCATATCTGCTGATGTATGCCTCTAATGTATTTTTTTTTCTTTGGAACAACTTTTATTAAAAATTTCAAGCATATCACGTGTTTATTGTAGACATTTTGAGAAGTATGGAAAAGCATGTTATCCTAATATTAAGAGGTAACCACTGTTCCTATTCTCTGAGCAACTTTGTATATGTTAATAGGTTTTTATATCTTACATACAGCACACATTATTATATAACCTGCTTTTTATACTTTTTAGGCTGGGAACATATTTACATGTCATTAAATATTCTTCTACAACATTTTAAAGGATTGTATAGTACTTGGGTAACTGCAAGGATGTCCATATAATACTAATTTTTAACTAATCTCCTATTGTTGGAAATCTTTGCTTTGAATTTTCCCTGGTCAAAAATAATGACCTTCTTTTATATAAGTATTTTAATGTGATTTTATTGAGATATATTCACACATAATATAATCCATCCAAGGTTTACAATCAATGGGGCTCACAGAATCATTATATAGTTGTGCATTCATCACCACAATCAATTTTAGAACATTTTCATTCCTCCAAAATAAAAAAAAAAGAACACCCAAAACATCTCATACCCTGTATCCCCCCTATTATTTATATATATTTTTGTCTTTACTTTATTGCTCATCTGCCCATACTCTAGCATATTTTTACTTTCATCTGTTGTGAATTTTGTGCCCATAAGTTCTGTTATTTTTCTTTGTATGCTTTCTAATTATTCTTTATGCTCACCCAGTGTCTTCTTAATATCCTTTATCTCTTTAGCCATGTTTTCCTTCATCTCCTTGAATTCGTTTAGGCGATTTCTTTGTACATCTTTGATTAGTTTTTCCAAATGCTGTATCTCCTCCAATTTTTTAATGTGTTCCTTTGACTTGTTCATATCTTCCTGTTTCTTAACTTGGCTTGTAATTTTTTGCTGATATCTGGCATCTGATTATCTTGATGAGATTATTCTGAAGGTTAGTTTCTCTTTCTTGTCTAGGATTTTGTTGCTGATTGGGTTTGTGTTAAGGCTCTTCTTTGACCCTTGTTTCATTGGTATCCCCCCCCCAAAAAAAAATAAACGTGACCAGGGACCCATGCTGTGGGTGCAGACCAGTTTTAAAGGGCTCTTGGGAGAGTGTCAGGAAAGATGCCCCAAAGCCTTTAATTCAGCTCACCAAGGATGCACTTTCCTGGCTTGCCAGTAAGTGGAGCGCTCCATCAATGTATTCCCTGCAGCCCTAAGAAGGCAGGGTATTTTTAGCCATCTGGCAGCTCTGCCTCTGACATGGATTAAAACAATGGCATGGACGGCACTTGTCCAGGATGGAATTAGGCATCAGGACCCAGTGGTATAAATTCACTGGCCAATAGCTGGATCAGTACTGGGCCATGTCTGCCTATGTTACTGGGGAGGAGAGCTTCTGCAGCCCTCCTAGTCTGCTGCAACCTGCCAGGGAGGGACCTGGCTGACCCAAAACTGCTTGCTTTGAGAGTGTGGGATGGACCCTAGGAGCCTTGGCAATGGGAGTTACTCACTGTTTTTCAGCTCAGTTTCTCATTCTGTTAGTTCCACTTTTCCTTGGATGCTGTACAGTACTCCCCTTGTCTCCAGAGCCCCAGAACAACTGTTTTGGACAGTTTCTGCCTATCCAAACAGCTGCTTTTGGAAAAGGAGTGAGCCCTCCAACTCAGTATTCCACCATCTTCCAAGAAGTCTTAGCCCTGTTTTTAAGAAACATGTTGCTAAATGCATATCTAATCTGTTGTTAGGTTCTCTTGTGAATGAACATGTCAGAAACACTCTTTTTGCTATGTAAACTTTAGAAAGTTATTTGAATTTTTAATATTATAAAATATTTCAGATAGGTTAATTGAATATATCTTAATTGCCTACCAAGGGATAGTTAAGTTTTTAAATTGAAATTCAACTCATTTTGATAGTACCAATGAAATAATTCAACATGTCTTATAATGACAATGAATTAAAGCAGTGTCATTATTCATATATGGCATTTTCATGTTTGACTTAATTAGACTGGAATTTGATTTATCTGTTGAATAGTTATTATGCTTCAACTAATACTTTATGAAAAAATTAATAACAATTGAGCTTGAGGTAGTTATTGAACTTGATTAGTCAGAAAGGATATCTGGTGATTATGGTTTTGTGATGGGATAATAGCTGAGTTGATTAATTTCTGTCCATTTTTGGGGACATCAGATGAATTCTAGTTGCTAACTGAAGAACAAAACTAGCACATTTACTTTTCTGGATTTGAACTAGAACTATCATAGCTTTCCTGTATTGACCCTAAGTCTCTCCATAAATGAGTTGAATGCAGAGGCAGCCATAGAGCTCAGTGACTTGATATGATGAGCCTGCTTTTCAAATGAACAGGAGCAATGAAGTTCAACTGAGGTCAGTCATGGGTCATTTGCCTTCTCTGCTTCAGGTGGACATTGTGAATAGGGAGAGTCTCTAGGCATTTTATGTGAGTGGAAGTAGAAGACTCAGCTTTGTGAGGCCAAGAGGGAGATGAGCTTTTCTTGGGAACATCTAATTTAAGGGTTTAAAGTGTTCTAAACTTTCTTCTGTTTCTGGGCTGGCAGACCATCATCCAAAAAACAAAACAACAAACAAAAGCAAAAGCACCACACACACACACACACACACACACGTGCACATGCATGCATGCTCCTCTACAAATATGGAGGGAGAGGAAGGCAGGCATGTATCAGTGGTGTGAGAGGAGATCCTCATCTCTGAGTGTCCGTAGTGCTTTGAAGATGAAGGGGAAGTCTGATGAGACTAAGCATCTTGAATATATGTTTATATATCTTTTGACCACAGGTAGAATCACTTTCTAGTTTGCATGTTCTATATGTTTAGATTTTCATGTCACAGGTTTTTGTAAAGCAATGCACTCTAGCAGTACTTCATCAAAGGAAAAAAAAAAGCAGACCTAAATAGAAATATTACAGAGGCAAATCCATTTGCACCTGAATTCCAAAACACCTGCTTTAGGTAGTATATGCTACATTTACAACACACACATACATATATGCATGAACAGGCCAACACAGAAGTGGATTTAATGGCTGATGGCTGGTGAACATATATAAATATCTATGTCCAAAAGCTTTGACATTTGACCTTGAATAAACAATGACTTAGCATTGATTTTGGAAATAAGACAACACAAACCAACTCATCTAAATTGTAACAAAGCCACCAGTACACCAGAGACCCTAGATTCCTCTTAGATTAAAAGATGGCCCTGACTTCACCAAGCTCTTCACTTAAGATTGCTGGAGAGATCTACCTCCTGGGAAACTTTTCAAACCCCTGCCTCCCCACGATTGACATAGTAGACTATCACACATTTGTATCTTGGTGCAAATTAGTTTATCAAAGATTTGAATGTGTTAGGGATGGAAGAAACCTCAGGGATATAATTCACCACTCTTTCTTAAACAGATATGGTAGCTGAAGCTCCAGGAAGTGATGGAAATTACCAGAGTCACATAATGAATCAGGGAATCAAGTCTTCAGACTAAATAAGTGCCCATATAATAGGTCTCCAAATTGACCTGGCTGAGTCCTGTACAAACAGACAATGACTGCATCCATCTACAAGATGTTAAGCTGTCCTGCTCACATCTTAAAATTGCAGAAGAAATTTTTTGGTTAAAGGCAAATAATGAATTTTATTGACTGTATGTAGCCATTTGAAAACAATTTTTGTCAATTCAGTGTATGTAGTAGATGCATTCTCAAGTTCAGCAAAGGCTCTTTAGGAAGATATTGTAAAATCTAGGAAGTATCTTAAACACCATCTGTTTTGGTTTGCTAAAGCTGTTGGAATGTAATATACCAGAAATAGGTTGGCTTTTACAATGGGGATTTATTAACTTACAATTCACAGTTTTTAGGCTGAGGAAATGTCCAACTCAAGGCATCAACAAGATGATACCTGGACTCTGAACACAGGCTGCTGGCATCTGGGGCTCCTTTGTCACATGGCAAGGCACATGGTGATGTCTGCTGGTCCTTTGATCCCAGGTTTCAATGCTTCCAGCTTCTGGCTTCAGTGGCTTTCTCTCTCAGCTTCTCTGGGGCTTCTATGAGCTCTCTTGGCTTTTTCTGCATGCCCTTTATCCTCTTATAAAGGACTTCAGTAAGGGGATTAAGACCCACCTTGAATGAGACAGGTCATATCTCAACTGAAACAACCTGATCAAAAGGTCCCACCCACAATAAGTCTGCACCCACAGAAATGGGGTACATAACAGCTTCAAACTACAACACCATCCTTCAAAACTAATTATTTATATGTTAATGTGTCCCCAAATCTCTATAAAATAGCACACCACATAAAAGTGTTTTATATTTATATGTGTGTATGCATGAAAGAGAGAGAGAGATTGGGACAAAATTAGTACTGTAAGACTATTATAATACTAGTGTTAGTAGGTATTAAAATCCAGAGAAAGTTAAATTCTAAAGCTGGTATGATCTAAAGCTGGTATGGTTCTGGAGTTCTAAACTACTGCAGTCAATTTAGTCCATAAGTTGAAACAAAAAGACACATCACATCCATGAAAAACAAAGTCAATCCATATTTTTGGCCAACATGTAGATGAAATAACCAGATAAATTGACAATATAATTCACTTTTTTCCAAATATCTCATTTTCCAATTATAAAATTAATATATATTCACTGAAAAAAATTCAGAAAAGTAGAAAAAAATAAATATAATTAAGATAACTTGAAATCTCATCACCTAGGGTAAGTCTCCATTAATGTTTGGCCCTTGCTGACTTTTTAAAAAAATATATAAACACACTCACAAATGTGCTTTTACTTTTACAGAAAATGGGGCTCTTACGACACACACAGACACTTTGGTAACCTGTTTTTTACACATTTCAATATATCATAACCACATTTCTATATATATGCATTATATAATCATTTATAATGGCTATGTAGTATTCCATAGTAGGGGTATGCTGTGGTTTCTTTAAACAATCCCCAACTGAAGGATATTAGGTTGGTTGCAATTATTCATCTATCATAAACATGATTTTGATGATCAGCCTTTGAATATACATCTGAGGATAATCGTCTGTTTAGGGGTTGATTTTTGCCTTAGGAAAAATTCCTAGAAGAGGAATGTGTGGCTTAAAGGGCCTGAATTACAGGTTTTGGGATCATATTACCAGATTGCCCTTCAGATATGTTATATTTAATTTATGCTCCAATGGATAGTGAACGCATGAATGTGCTGATTTCCCCATACTTGCCAACTCTGAACATTATTATTTTTGAAACATTCTCAATATCATAGGAAAAACTTTTCATAGATATTTTCATAAGTATTTCTTTGATTACTGGTTAGGTGGAACATTTTTTCCTGAGTGCATTGGCCATTGTAGTTCTTTTGACATTTGTCCATTTATCTACATCACATTTATCTTTTTCTGGTCTAATATTTATTGTGTGCTTACTATGTTCCAGACACAGTGGAAATACCTTTTATTATCAAATTTATAATTCACAAAACACCAGGGCTAGGCACTGCTATTATACATACTTTACAGAAGTCAACCCTGAGGTTATTCAACTCACCCAAGACCAGGTAGGTGGTATAATGGCAGGCACATGGTGCTAAACCAGATACATTTATCTTTGAGGTACTGCTCTTACCAACTACACCATCCACCACCCATATATTTAGAACTGTTTTGTAGCCAGATCTCTTCCTTTTTGATGTCTGGCTCACCTATTATGCTTCAGAAAGCCTTTCTTTCCGATGAACTGGGAAAGAGCACCATGTGTTTGGAGTGAAAGGACAGGTAATGGAATAAGAGATTGGACAAAAGTGGAGACTGTTCAAAATGGCTGCTGTGGATGCCCAATCATTTCGACTGAGCCTCCCGACTGCCAGTCCCTATCATTCCTGGTTTGGAGTGTCCCATTTGTGTTTGCTGAGGATGAATGCTTCTGCTTCTATTGACTCCTGGCTTCTTTTATTAGCATTTAAGTATACTCAAGTATCTCTCATCTTAAAAAAGAGAACCTCCTTTTAAACATCAGTTTCTCTTCCAAACTTGGCCCTATCTGTCTCTGCACCTTCATAGTGAAACTTCTTGAATTTTAAGCACCTATTGGAATTCCCTTTCTTTGTACCCTTACTCAACCAACTCCTATCTGGCTCATCATTTGTCTGAAAAATTTCTTTGTAGTTTCTCCAATGACCACCAAATTCAAAACCCGTTTCTCAGCCCTTTCCTTACACAGTTGACTACTCCCTCATTTTTTAAGCTCTCTCTTTCCTTGGATTCTGTGAGTACACACTCTTCAGGTTTTCCTCTTATATTGCAGACTGTGTCCTATACTCTTCTTGGTCTCCTCTGCCTCTGCCTAATACTTTAATATTAATGTGTCTCAGGATTCTCTTTTATGTGCTCCTTGTCCTTATATACTCCCTGGATGACCTCAGCCACTCCCAATGCTCAAATAAGCTATGTCCTTATAACTTACAAAACTGTATTTCAAGTCTGTATCAGTCTCTGAACCTCAGAGTAACATATTCAACAGTACTATCTCCACTTGATGTCTTTCATGCACCTTAATCTCAACATATTTAAAATACAAATCATTTTCACCTCCAAACCTGATGATCTTCTATTCTCTCTCTTGTGACATTCACCCAATTGCCAGGATAGAAATCTGGGATCATTGTTGACTCCTTCTCTCTCTCCCTGACTCTTTTAAATTGATCTAAAATTAGATTCACTTCTTCTCATCTCTGTTGCCTCTATCCTAATGCAGGCCTCCATAATCTCTTACTGGATTCAGGCACAGTTTGCTAAGTGTTCTCCTTGCATTCAGTCTTTCCCATCAAACCATTTTTCATGCTACATCTAGAGGCCATGTTCTAAAATGCGAGTCTGTTCATGATGCTCCCCATTGTCCCCAGGAAAATGGTGGAGCGGGTTGGGGGGAGGCAGTGTTCTGTGCGTGGTAGGATGTTTGGCAGCATTCCTGGATTCTATCCACTAGATGCTGTAGTACCTCTGTAGTTGTGACAACCAAATATATCTCCAAACATTGCAACATTCCCAGTTGTCAACCTCCAATCTAGACCTAGGGTACCATTAATTGATTGATTGGTTGATCAATTGATTGATTCAGCAGTCAAATAACTTTAATCTCCTCAAGCATGTCAGGTTCTCTATGTGAACTCAAAATCTGTGCACTTACTATTCCCTCTGCCTAAAACACTCTACTCCCTCCTTGATTGACTATCCCCAACATCTACTGTCCCAACAAATTTGTTCTGGGGTAGATGTCCCTCTGTGTTCTCAGAGCACACATTCCATTCGCCATCTGGTATATTAATTGCACTTTATAATTTCCTGTTTACCTGTCTGTACCCCCCACTAGTGACTAAGCTCCATAAAGACAGTGCCTGTCTTCTTCATTACTGTATCTGAAAAGTTCAGAATTTTATTTGGCACGTAGAAGCTGATCAAAATACTTCTGTCAAATTGATGGTTGAATGAATGAATAGAGGAATGCATTAGCTAGGCCAAGAGGGGTAACGTGATCAGCCAGGATTAAACCATAGCTGTTTCATCACAGCCATTTTGATAAGACATCAAATGTCAAAATGTAAAGTCACCTTTGAATTATTAGGCAAAGTAATCAACAGACATCCCTGACTCTACCCCTTGCTTGATCCTTGTTCCATCTATTTTCTTTTCTCTATTTCTGAATTTGATACATCTTTGCTTATCACCTCAGTGTGGGAAATAGGGTAAGAATTATAAATTGGCTGACAGTCTATTTTATAGATTATTTGGTAATTTAGAAAGTTAATTTCTGCAGCTATGCCAAAATACACTCATATAAAAGTGCTGGGTCAAAATGGTGATGTGATAATGGCCTGTCAATATATTGGTGCACACCAGAGACACTGTCATCTTCTTAGGAGCATGTAAGACCTGTGGTGATGTCCTCTAATCTAAGCCTTAATGCTTTATCTCCAAGTACTCAGTGGACATTTGCAAACTCAGTATTACCTTCTATGCAAACTGGTTCCTTGTGCTCAGAGCCCTGATAATGTCAGTGCCTCCACTGTTTTCACAGGTCCCTGGGCTTGAATTCATGGTCACATTTGCCTCATCTCTCAGAAGCCCCCACAGCTCATTTTTTCCTCAAAATGTCCTGAATTCTATCTTTTTCATACTGATATGCACAGAGGTCCGTATAAAATTGTATTTCATCTACTTTAAGAGGCACTGCTATTTTTTATGTACCACAAAGGAAGCAAAAATGCTGAGAATTAAACAGTGATGCAACATTAATTGTAAAATTCATTCAATCAGAGAGATGTTAAAATATGCAAAAAAAAAAATGCGTCACAGAATCAGTTCACTACCACAAGTGGAAAAATCAAGGACACTGCACTCTGTAGAACATGATACCTTTGTCAGTCAGATCCCAGCAGGAAATTTATGACCCACTGAAATTAGGATAATTTGAAGAGAGCTTATTTATAAAGCGGTTAATGACAAAGTTGTGGGTGGGTCATGGGATCACCTCAAAGAATAGCGTGGGAACCAGCCTCTAGGAGCAGCAGAGTTGCTACCTACTGCTCCTAATCTCAAGGTAACAAGAAAAAGGAGAAGTTAACAGGATCTGGAAGGAGAGCAAAACATATAGAGCAAGTTGTCTTGAGAAGAGTAGTGACCTTGAGTGGAGGGACACAAAAAGGGCAAAGTCACCTTGCAGGAAGGTAGCAGGGAAATAATTGTCCTCCCTCTTTCTCTTGCTAGGGGCCCCCATTGGTCAAACCCAATTGGAAACCAGAGAGAGAGGGAGCCTGAGTGATGTAATCCTTATAGTTCAGTCTCCCAAGGAAAAGAGCAGGGTTGAGAAGGGTGGACAATGGGAACCAAAGAAGTCATCTTGTACCAATATCCTTTATTCTTTCTGTGCGAAGAAAAGAAAACATACATGTTTGCATTCATACCGATTCACATTTTTGTCCTGAAGGACATCATAGGAAACTGCTAAAAACAATTACACAGGGCACTAGAGAGGGGAAGTTTTATTTTTGACATTATACCCTTCTGGGCTATTTGAGGTTTTTATTATGAACACCTATTACTTTTATAATTTAAAAAACTAACTATTGAAAAGTATCCCTGTACTTATTCCCTTCTCTCGCTGCCCTGACCCTAATCTAGAAGTTAATGGCCGTGTACCACAGTTAACAGGATCTCTCATCTGGCAGCTCCATATTCCAGTTTTCTTTCCATAATTGATCTTGAAAATGACTGCCAGAACTGTGTTGACTCTTCACTCATCAATTCATTCAAAAGTTATTATTGAGCCGCTCCCATGCGCTGGGTTTTATTCCGGAAGCAGAGGATACTCTGGTGAGTAAAATCAGATTCAATCCTTGCCGTATACAATCCAGTTGGAAAAATGGATGCTAATTTCCAAACAAAAAAAAAAATCACATGAACAAATGCACAATGTGAACCCTGACATTGGTAAAGGAAACATTCCAGAGGGAGTCATAATCAAGCTAAAACCAGAAGAATGAATAGGTGTTAATTGGGTGAGGAGGGAAGAGAATATTTTTCCAGGAGGAAGGAACAGAATATACAGAGTTCTCCATGGTGTAAAGGCACCTGGCATATTTAAAGAACCCGAAAAAAGCTTGTGTGGCTTAAACATTGACTTGCCAGGGAACTTGCTGAAAGTTTTGTTAAAGTGGTGGTGAGGGGTCAGTTCATGCAGGCTTTTGATGTCAGTGCCAAGGATTTGCCTATTTATCTCCAAATCAATGGGAAACCTTTGAAGTATTTTCCTTAAACCTGACTTCCACTACACTGGTGATTCAATACAGGCTCCCTAGTTCCTTCTAGATCACATTTATACTCAGGGATCCCTTTTCAATTATCCGTAAACTAACTTCACTGACATAGGGAAGTGGATAGCTCACTGCTCTCACTGTGTGCCAGGCACTGTTCTAGGACCTTAGGATACATTAGTGAACAAAACAAAGATCTCTGCCCTCACAGGGCTTCCATTCTAATCAGACTGGAGTCGGTTTTCTATGTATACTGCACCATTAATAAACCATAATAACTTGTGGAATCTGAGAATGTGAAAACCAAAAATGACTTTAGAGCTTTTCTTATTTACAACTTTTGTTGTAAACAACTGAGTTAAAATTTGTATCACACAATTTAGCCCACCTATAGAATCCTATTACATAGATTTTATTTTATCTTCTTTTATTTTATTTGTTCACTATCCTCTTTGGTTACACTTATTATCACAACTTTAACTTCCATCTCCATATAATCTTATAACATGCTACAATCTGCAAGGGTAAGGCTGATTTTTATAGTGTTTATTGCTTGCATTATAGGTTGACTGCTTCCCAATTACACTTCCTGATGTATCTTAATTTCACTAGTAATACATCTGCAAATATATTACAAGACACATAGTTCCATTGAAGTTGGGTGGACAGCACACATATTTTTGGAGTCAGATAATTCTGGCTTGAGTCTGTATTGGCTGTGTGATCTTGTGCAAGTTACTTAACCTTTCTGTCATCCTTCTATCATCACCTATTTCAAAAGTTTATTTTGAGAGATTGAGAAAATACATTCATTTTTCCTTTTGTTCAACAACTGTGAACAAAAACAGGATGAAACCCCTGCCTTCGTGTTCCATGCACAAAGCCTGGTCCATAATATAATCTCAATAAGTAAAGCTTTCTTCTTCCTTCCTAGAAAGGTTTTCTGTAGCTAAATAATCTTATTCCTTAACATTCCTTAAGATTAGAACCTGTGCAAATCTGGATGTTTTGTCTTTTTCCTGATCTTGATCATCTTTCCTTTGTATTTCATGTATATGGAGAATGGAATAATGGAATAATAGAATGTCAACGAGGTGTCATACATCTTCATATTATGTTATTGTATTGATTTTCTTATGATTAATTTTTATTTCATGAATGATGTATCTTTGTTGAAGGAATTTAGAAAATACAAAGGAAATCTAAAGAGAAAATAAAATGTGCCTATCATCCCACTACGAAGAGAGTGTAACTTTCGACATTCAGTATTTTCTCATCATCTTTTGAACTGCATCCTCCTGGGCTCCATATTACTGACACAATGTCTGCAGAAACACACTCTTTCACTGCACTGACCTATCTGTGACTTCTTAATAATCAACAGCTCTTTGTCTTTATAGGATATTTATTATTTTATATTTGAACAGATATCGATAATTTGATTAGCATGAATGTCCACAACACCAAACGAAACACAGATCCTTTTTTTTTATAATGAGGAAGCAGGAAATGACTTTATGAAATGTGAGCCTCATTTATAGACTAATTAGTAATTCATGAGTAGTCAATTCAGCCAAAGTACTGGCAAATACAAATAGCATATTTAGTTGTATGTATATGTAGCATATAGCTCATGCAGACCAAAATTCATTCTCATTATGTTAGTTTTCTGTTTGGGGGGTTGCTTACTTGTTTTTGTCTACTCTGGGAGACAGCTTCTTTTGCTTTTTATTATGAAAATTGTAAAACATGCACAAAAATAGAGCAGATAATAATACAGTAAGAAACACACAAGTACCCATTAGTTTCAGCAAATATCACCGTTTTCCCTATTGGTGTCCTCTAGTCTCCCACTTTTTTGTTGAAGTATTTAAAATCAAGCCTCATACATAAAGTCACATAACTTATAAATACCGTATGCATCCCTAAATTATAATGATATTTTTGCTGTAGCCCTTATGTCATCATCACATCTAATGATACTATTAAAATAATTATGTAGTATCATCCAACACTCACTCTGTATTTAGATTCTTGTGATTGTCTGAAATGTCTCTTTGCAGTTGGTTTGCATTTGATTGATTTTTCTCTTTAAGTCATTTTTATTCTGGAACAGTCTCCAACACCTCCCCTCTTTGCAACTTATTCATTAAAAGAAGTTAAGTCCTTTGTCCTGTAGAATGACTCACATTATGGATTTTATGGATTTGATTGATAGCTGCTTCTTGTGTGTTGAACTTGTATTCCCTGCAAAATGTGAATCAGATGTAGAAGTGTGATTACATTCAGGTTAAATTGTATTTTGTACAAGAATACTTCATATGCATTTCTGTGTACTTCAACTTGCAGCAAGTCACGAGGCATATAATATCTGGTTGTCCCATTGTTGGTGTCAAAATTGATCAATGGCTTCAGATGTATCAGCTTGATCTCTCTGTCATGAAGTTCCCATCAACATTTAACCTGATGGCTTTAGCATCCATGATGATCATTGCTTTGTTCCATTATGATAATGGGGGATGCAAAAAGAGTGTTTTTCTTTCAAAATACTTTTTTCTATCATTCATTCTACCTTTATTAGTTGGAATCCTTCCATAAAAATAAATTTGTTTTTCTTATTCCTTTGTTTTGTTTTGTTTGAAATGTTTTTTTTTTTAAGTTTTTGATAAATAAAGTTTAAAAAAATAAATTTCCCTCCTCAATTATTTGGATACACTGAGGTACAGTTTGTATGAGAAAGTCAAAGTAAATGTTTTCTTCTTTCCCTTTATTTTTCAGTTTTCATAGTAATGTGTTGGTGTCAGCAGCCTCCAATGGAGTACATCAATAATTTTTTAGTATTGTTATGAACTCAAAGATATTTATATATTGGATGGGTATCAATCCACTGCAATTGTTATCCTTTTTGAGGATCAAATTATCTTACCTAGGAACAATGGAAACCCATTAGAGTTGGCTTCTGTGGGCATGAGAATCTTGACCTCAGTAATCATATAGATATCAATAAAGTTTAGGTATCAATATTTAATTGCACCCAAAGGTGTTTTTTAACTCAGGACTTTATGAAGATGACAGAATATCACTTGAGAATGGTGAATGCCATATTTGATAATGAGAGTCATATAGAGATTACTGTACATAGGGGTAGAGGAGGTTCTGATCTCATTCACTGGTTCCTCCTCAGTAAGGAATTGCTGCTAACACTTAGAAAGCATGGCCAGGGGAACAGTTATGGTCCCATATGGACCCCAGTCTGTTTGCCCCATTGCTCCCACCCCATTCATACATAGCAATACAGGTTTCAGGGACCTTATTGCTAAGTCTGAGTGTTTGCTTATGTACTGGCTTGCTCAGTGTACAGATCTTATATTTTTGAGTTTTATTTTTTAATCAATTGTGCAGAAGGCTTTACTCCTACCTTGGAACTATGGTTCTGCAGTGCAGAATTTCAAACCTAAATATTCTGTAACCATATTTGTACTTTTTGGTGGCTCTGATACCTGTGTGATCAGAATTCTTTGGGCTCTGGCAATTAGAGGCAAGTTTTATACCCCTTTGATGGGAAAAGTCACTTCCAATATGAGCCTGATCTAAAGATACATCTTCCATTGGTTTTCTTGGCAACACTATTCAACAGCTTTCTGCTATCATTTATTTGGCACTATATTAATCCATTCCTGATCCATAAATGTGTAGATTGTAATTACATACAGTCCTGTATTTTAATTTATTTAGACCATCTGCATATATATATAATTTAACTGTAATATTAACTCACTTCATCTGGAAATTCATTTCTAATAAAATTAAGGTTTTTTTTGGCTTTTAATCAGAAAATGGTCAAGACCAGGAGTCAGAAAACTAATGCCCACAGTCTAATTCTGGCCTACCACCTGGTTTGCTCATACTATCTATGGCCATTATCATGCTACAAGTGTAAAAAGTTGAGTAGTTGCAATAGAGGGCATATGGCCTGCAAAGCTGAAAATGTTTACTATATGGCCTTTGCAGAAAAAATTTTCCAACCCCTGGTCAATACTAATAAAAATTTGCTTTGTGTGTATTCATAACCACACTTTTCTCAGGAAGCCCCTATGGAAGTATCACTCACTTATGTGTAAAAAGTAAACCATTTTCTTCAAAGATAATTCTAGCAGTGTTGGCTAAGAAGGAAAGAGTTATTTGCCTGTTTTGTTTACTGCTATATACCCAACTCATATTAGGGAATCAATAAATACTTGTTTAATGAATAAATGCATAGACAGATGATAGTTTAATATCTTTAGTGGTTAAACAGACAAAAGAAACATGCATTAGATGCCCATTTCTATAGCTATGGGGATTCTATGACCATCACGGGAAGACTACACAATTGCTTACAAACTATGCAGCCAGGCATACATTAATATTTCCTACACAACCCGTTGAAATGTCACTTATTAAAGACTAACTTACATATAAAGAAGAGTAGTTGAGTTTTTGTATCCATCTTCCTTATCTATGTTTCTGGAGAATACTGCCATTTCAGAAACATAATACCTACATCTCCAATCATTAAGAAAAGAATCTGGGTCTTCCTTATCCAACCCATCCTCAACATTATCCCTAAGATAGACAATTTATTAACTGTAATGAGGTTGGTGGTTTTGAAATCCCAGAGATTTATTTTTTTAAATACAGAACTTCAGATCAGCACAAAGATCAATTGGTTGTTCAGCTCTGATAGTTCAGAGGATTCAGACTAATTTTAGGATCTGAATCCTGGAACTTTGGTCAAATTTAACTCATCCAAGTTAGCATTTCTGAATTTTCCTTAGGAATCTTTGTATGAGGTTAGTTAGAAAGGGAACAGCTTCATTTCCTGTAAAATTGACCTTTTAACCCCACTGCTTTTTGAAAGCATATTGTTTCATATGCTTTTGTCCAAACTACGTCTGCTTCAGCCCATTCTGCACTCCCTGTACAAATTCATCAGTTTATTTTCAATGAAATATGGAGACACATTTTAAGGGCTTGCTTGATAAAACGTAGGTTTAACTTGTGAGTCAGTACACCATCTTGAACCAAAATAACTTTTGATAAATTCTCACATGGGTGTGTCTTCAAGAATGTTTCTGGGGATATTTAACTTGTCACTCAAATTTGCTCCTGTAGGTGGTCTGCCGTTTGCTTCTGGTGTAGGCAGACTTTGATAAACTTGTTGACAACTTGCTCCTACTTAACTGGCTTGTTTCTTTTAAGACACATTTCTGCGTCTTGCAGACTCCTTCCAGGTGCATTTTGGGTGAGGTGATTTAAAACCAGGTATTGTTATTGGCCCATAATAGTTACCCAGTGTGAAATGCTCAGTTATAATGCATATAATACAAAATAGAGTGATTAAAAGCCCCAGTCTCTTGAGATTTGTGGCATTAGACTAGTCCCTTAGCCTTTTAGGTCTGTTTACTCACGTGTAAAAGGGGATAATAATAGTCACAACCTCATGGGGTGGTGTGTGTGTGTGGAGGGGGGTTAAATAAGATAATACAAGTGAAAAAGCAGTTGGCACATTTGCTAGAACATAGAAAACATTTGGTAAGTGTTGGCCATTATCATTGCCATGCTACACAAATATCCATTGGCTTAATAGTCTTTAACCACACGTAATAAGGATCTCACTCCCCTCACCAAAATGCACTTCGTTGATGCTACACCCTTTCATGGGTATGTCGGTGTCCATATCAATGGTTGTCATCTCAGGAAACTCCAAAAGAATGAAATCCACAAAGTGCCCAAGTATTGCTGGGTTCTGTGTTGGATTCTCTGTTGAGGGAGATCAACTGTGTGATATATTTTATCACCTGGTGCTTGTAGTAGTTCTGCTTGTATTTAGAGTCTCACAGGTTACCTCTTGCATTGTAGCTTTTTTAGCTTATGCCTTTAAGGACCTTCATCCATAAAGGATAGATTAAGTATCTACATGTTAAACACTCCCTTACTTAATTCCTTCCGCTAAAGCAGCTCAGCAAAGGGTGATCTACTTGTGAGCTTCTTGTTATTTGGAGATCATGCAGACATTTTCCTTTGGAGGACGGTTCTATTTCACCATGGCAGTGGAGGGTGGAACAAGAAAGAATATGTTGCTTGGGAGGAAGCATGTGGAAAAAGACTACTAACCCTGAAGCTGCTAGGTGGGGCTTAGCATAGGGCCAGAGTGAATCTCTTCATTGTACAAAGATGATGGGTGAGAATTCCCTGTGACCAATTTCTGCTTCCAGTCCTGGAAGAAGCCCTGAAACTTGCTGACAGGAGCTGGTCTTGAGGAGGCCTGCAAGCTGAGTTGAACTTAGTCCACTCTATTGCAATTGAGAGAGGTCTTCCTCTCTTATTCACAGTGCCTCACTAGCTGCTGACCCAATCACAGCCCTTGATACTCCACAGCTTGACATGCAGAGATGGTGAAGGAACTCATTTCAATTGACTGACAAGAGGTGGGACTTGTCCACAAATGAACAGGCAATAAAAATTACTTTACCTTGAAAAGGGCTTAGCATCATGGAGAAGGGATGATCACACCGAAGATTTAAAACAGAATTAAACATATCTAATAGAGAAAAGAGGAGAGAAACAAAAGATGAAACACACTGAGGCAAATTCCAAATGAGAATTGAAAAGATACCATGAAGGTATAAATATAAAGATTTCTTGGATACAAGCTTTTAAAAATACAGCGTTCAGTTAGGATCAGAGAAAAGGAATAAATATCACTGAAAGCCAAATTGATCTGGAAGATCAACTGGAAGAGACATTTTTGATACAGAGCAAAAGTATAAAAATATATTAAACAGGAATAATGAGTAAAAAGATTAGATAAATAGAGGACAAGCCTGAAGACAAGCTTGAGTTTTCAGATTAAAATAGCACCCCAATACCCAGGAAGAGTGAATGAAAGCCAAGAAACATTTAGCTGTATACTAATGAGATTTTTGAACTCTGAAAATAAAGAAAAATCATTTAAAAAGTAACGTGTAAATTATGGGGTCTTTCAAGTTCAAAGATAACTGATCTCCATGTAGTCACTGTCAATACTGAGTAAATGTTAACAGTTTTCCACACGTTTCAAATCTTTTTTTAAACTAAGATACAAATTTAATATAACTAGAACACTTCTCTACCATTCTACATTCCTCTCTCCCTCCACAGAGGTAACCACTTTCCAGAGTTGGTTGTGCATCTCTTACATTTATTTTTCAAAATACTTTGCTACACGTGGGGGTGTATATAAATAATCCATAGCAATGTTTTATATTTTAAAAATGACATAAATGACATAGAACTTTACATATCACTTTACACTTTACTTCTTTTTAACAAAACATTGGAGTTGTCCGTGTGTGTATGTGTATGTGTGTGTGTGTCTATGTAACCATACAGTTCATTCTTTTCGATTGTAATCAACTCTGGATACCTTTTATCATGTTAGGGTTTCCCTGTGGAAGAGATAAAACAATTAAATGCCAATTTCTGACATGAATATTTAAATTTAATGCATTAAGATCCCCAAAAATTTAATTTTAGGAAACTTATAAATTGGCTTTAAACTTATTCGGGTTAACATAGGCCTTAGAATAGCCAAGAAAAGAATGAAAAAATAATGAAAGAAATTGCTTTAACAGATACAAAAATATAATATAGAGTCTCCATATTCAGATCAATATGGTTTTGGTGGAGAAATAGATAAACAGATGAGTGGAAAGTATCAGGAATACAGAGATCTATATTAGTATATATGAGATTTTAATATGAGACAGTGATAGCTAGTTCAATTCTGTCAGAAAATAATTAATTGTTTAATGAATGCTTCTGGCACAACCGCCTTTCCATCTGGAAGATGTCAGAAATGGATCTTTATTTTATACCATGCACAAAAATATATTCCAATGTATTAAATAAATAAGTAATTAATTCCATAGAATCTTGCAAGAAAAAAAGAAGACTAAACATATAATTTAGGATTCACAGAGAACTTCTTAACCAAGACTGGAAACCCAGATGCTATAAAACAAAAGATAGGCATATCTGACTATAAATTAAAAACTTTTGACTGCAAAAACACCGCAAAAATTCACAGACCAAAAGGAAAACAAATATTTTAACACAAATGTCAAAGGGAGGTATCTATAATACACAGGGAGCTCTTAAAAATTGATAAGGAAAAAAGATAAACAATCCAAAAGGAAAATGGGAAAAATTATTAATAACCACTTTAAAAAAAGGAAATCCAAGTAGCTAACAAATATATGAGAAATGATCAAATTTTACCTGTAGTTAGAAAATGTAACTTAAAGTAACAATGACATACCATTTTACAACCATTAGACTGATAAAATTAAAACGAAAGCCATCCATTGATGGTGGAGATATGAAGTATTACAAATGTTTTAGAAAGCAATCTGGATATTGCTTATATTTACATCTATGTTTATATTTATATTTGTATATATCTCCTTTGACTCAGCAATTCCACTAATGTATAAGAACATAAATAATAGGATATCCATTTTAGTGTTGTTCATAAAAAAACTGTAATCAAAATGTGTGCACATCAATAAAAGAATGACCTAATAAATTATGATGCATCCACATCATGGAATTTTATACATCTATTGAAAAGAATTAATTAAAGCTATACTGGTTGTTTGAAGTGATTTCAAGGAGCTATAAATGAAGAAGAAAGACAAAATACATAATGTTTACATATGCTTTATGTAACCTGTTCTTATTTTTATAAACCAAACAGTGACATCCAAACCCTGCATGCCCATGTGTATAAATGCTGTGTACACATGTAAACCTCTGTGGGTGTGCCTGGTGGGATTATATTGGCATGGAGAAAAAGAATGATACATTCAATGTTATGTACACGGAAACACAAGTTACTTTCTAGGAGTGAGGGAAGGATGTCAATTTGGATGGGGGCAGAGAGGAAAGGGGGCAAGGGAGAGCCAAACATAACAGGAAAAGTGCAACTTAAAGAAAGCGTATATATTATGGTATGTATGCACTTATATAAAATTATATATTTATGTATGTGTGTATCAAATATATACATATATTTTTAAAAAGAATATCCTTTCATTTTTAGTTTGTTAAAGGTTTAAAAATTCTTACAGACTAGAGTTAAACATACTAGCATATTTTTTCTGTGTCTATTGACATAATCTTATTCTCAATTTAATATAATAATATAGGGAATTTCATGTGTAAATTTTCTAATGTTATTAACAACCTTGTTTTTCTGTGACTAAGGAGGAAATACCGTACATTTCTATAGAGAAAGAAAAGGTTACCCTGAAAGAAAAGAATCGTCTTGGTGTCATACTTCTCATTTTGCAACTTCAGACCTTAGAAGGTATGGTAGATATCTGCGGTAATAGTGAACCCAGAATCCTCTATCTTGCCAAGATCTCATTTATGTGTGTAACCAAAAAAGACATTTTCAGACATACAGTCGTTCAAAAAATACATCTACCATTAATCTTTTCTTAAAAAAAAAATACCTACACTACTCCCTTCCCCCAACACTTAGATATATCAGCTAAGGTGGTGTTTCGAAGCTGTAGAGAAATGAAAAATTACTCAATATATTATCATGGAAAAATAGGCAATCCCTTTGGAAGAAAATAAAGTTAGATCCTATGCCAAATCAAACCCCAAATGTTTAAAGTGCTGAAGGTAAAACATAAAACTTTATAAAATGGAAAAAAAAATTTAGGAGAGTGCCATCATACTCTCTGGCTAAGGAAGGCCTTTCCAAACCTGATAATCCCAGATTCCATAAAGGAAGCCCAAGTTAGACTATGTAGAAATTACAATCCTCTCTGTGGAAAACGATGAAACAATTAATAATTATAGGTAACCTTTACACAGTGCTAAACAGGTTTGACAAAGTTCTAGGTACTCTGAATGTTTTACATATAAGATTGCCAGATAAAATATAAGACATCCAGTTAAATTTGAATATCAGATAAACAGCAATAATTTTTAGCATAAGTATGTCCCATATATATGCATGAGACATACTGAATTTTTTGTTTTTGTTTATCTGTAATTCAAATTTAACTGGGTGTCCTATAGTTTCATTTGCTAAACATGACAACCATTTACATGTATTAGCTAACTTAATCCCCACAAACCTGTAGAGTAAGCATTATAGCATCCCTATTTTATGGTGAGGAAACTAAGGCAAAGAGAAGCTAAATTAACTTACTTAAGGTTCAGCATGTTGCAGCTGGAATTCGAACCTGGGCAGTCTGCAAAGTCCATGCTTTTAACCACTGTGATAATTTGCATCTCTACACATCTTAACACCCAGTGGGTTAATTTCTATAATATGTAAATAGCTCATGAAAATCAATTAGCATAGAAGCAGACTACTCATCCCCAAATGGGAAAATTAGATGAACAGGCATTTTACAAAAGATGAATGTAAATCGTCCATGAATGTGCACTACCATGATAAGTCTCTGTAAAAAGTAAAGACATCAAATGAAAACAGCATCATAAGTAAATGTTTCTATCACAGGGACTAAAACCCAAACTAAGAATATCCAGTTTATGCCAAGACCTGTGTGAGAGAGAATTTATATCATCTCATTCCATTAAGCATATCACTTTACATAACTCTCTCATCAAACCTTACACCCTCTTCCACCATCTATGAAGCAAAAGCATTTCTGCATATTCATGGAGATAAACAGGCATGTGTGTGTCTGCATGTGTGTTTGTGTGTGTGTGTGTGTGCACATGCCCATGTTTTGGAGGCAGGCAGATATGTTCTATAGTGGCAGCAAGAAATCTGGCCTGGGCTGTGGAAATTCACCTGTTGGGCTGACCAAAAGGGACATTGTCTATTTCAGTGTGGTTCCTTGGTCATATCCAAGGAGTTTCAAATCATTAGGAAAGGCAGTCATGGGAATCCTATCAGATATAGGGGCTACTATACAGCAGTCAAAATCTGGTTCCCAAGGAAGAGCGCAAGCAAGTGCTGAGGGTTTCAGTAACCCATAGGAAATTGGACCCACTGTCAGGAAAGAAGGTAGGAATGGAGACCAGATTAGCTTGGTGAAGACTAGGATAAATTACTTCCCAGTATATCCAAAATTGTCTAGGAGTTCCTCAGGTTATATTAGATGATTGGCCTATGACTGTGAAACCAATTTCAAATGCTACCAATTAGTGGGTGTAGGAATCTAATATTTCCTATTTGGGCAGATTGTTTTGGAAGAGCCATAACTCAGAATTCTGGGAAAGGCACCTGTGCCAGTTTGAAACTGTTACATACCCCCAGGAAAGACAATGTTCTTTAACGTAATCTTGTGGATGCAGACTTATTATGGGTGGGATATTTTGATTAGGTTGTTTCCATGGAGATGTGACCCACCTAACTTCAAGTGAGGCATTTTGATTAGATCATTTGCATGGAGACCCAACCCATCCAGTGATTACTTCACTGGAGTCCTTTAAGAGAGCTCACAGAGAGAAGGAGCTCAGAGAAGCTAAGAGACATTTTGGAGAGAAGGTAAGGTATGTAATCCAGAGTCTGCCCCCAGAAGAAGCAAGGAGAGAGATGCTTAGAGAGAAAACGCCCAGAGACATTTTGGAGCTAGCCATTGAGACCAGATGTTTGGAGTTGCTAAGCTAAGAGATGAAACCTAGAGTTTTCCCCAGAAAAGCTAAGAGAGAGCCCACAGATGCTTAAAGAGAAGGCCACTGGGATCAGAAGCTGAAAGCAATGCAACTTGGGAGCAAAGGACCAGCAGACACCAGCCACATTTCTTCCCAACTGACAGAGTTGTTCTGGACACAATTGGCCTTTCTTCAGTGAAGGTATCCTCTTGTTGATGCCTTAGTATGGACACTTTTATGGCTTTAGAACTGTAATTTGTACCTGAATAAATCCCATTTATAAAAGCCAACCCATTTCTGGTATTTTGCATAATGACAGTTTTAGCAAACCAGAACAGCACCCAAGACAACCAGATTAAAGCAATAAAAGGGCAGGATGGAACTGAGCAAGGCAGAGGAGAGAATCAATCAGACACAAAGATGCAAAATGAATTGATGGCTAATTCTATGATCAACTTCTTTGGTACTAATGAGTAGCTCCCAAAAGTAGACCTTGGCTGTTTGCCTTTAAAGGATGGAGATAAATAGGCATGTATTCCAGGGTGTTGAAATCTTTATGGAAGTTGTAGGCATTTTCATTTTAACATGTATATATTCAACTTCTTGTGGTTACCAAGGCTTCTGGGCTAGTCAGTTCCACCATCCTGTGTTTTGGGCAGAAAATTCTTGGAGCAGACTATTTCATATTGAAAACCACCATTTTCTAAAGTGACAACCGAACATTTTTTCAAAGTTATTATGATTTTCTCATTGTCCTAGATGTATAAGGGACCTTAGTATACTCTAGGTGTAAGTTATGTACTTCCAGTCTTGGACAGATATTCACATAATAACTATTACAAATGATCAACATACAAGAAAATATTCAACCTCACCAGTAACCAAGGGAAATAAACAAAAATTAAAATGCTGATTGCACTGTGCTTATCATCTCTCATGCTTTTTCTGTCTCCTCTTCTCCACTAATTTTATCTGCTAGTGTCTAGCTGCTAACAATAGTGGGCACTTGGAACACACCAGTTCCCAGGTTCTTGGAACATAACATTGCTCAGCAAACCTTCTCTGTGGCTTGGTTTATAATCCTGATTCCCACATTTTCTGGACACAGGGCTGGTGCTGTGATGCTTTGGTAAAGGGAGATACATAAGAAGCAGAAGGTTGGATTATTTCCACATTTGAGCTTGTGCTGAATGGCTTAGGCTTTTACAGTACAAATAAAGCTAGAGATGCTGACGAAGGAAACCCAGCTCGAGAGATACAGTCCTCTGCACTAGAACCTTCTGACTGAGACCTAGAAGCGTAAGAAATCTGGGAGGGCAAACATTTTTAACTTTAAATTCTTTGGGCTTTAATTTGGGAAGGGTTTCATTTTTGTTCTTTAACATCTCCCTGGGAAAGTAATAATTGAAGGGGGTTCAGAGTGTTAAAATTTGGGACATCTTTCATGTTATAATTATTTGGGCTAATTACATAATGTCTGGCAAGCTATATTAAACAATGCAGATGGGCATAATTTGAGATGGAAAATAGAATAAAGATAAAATACTCTGCCTAGAGTACAGCACAGTCTCAAAGTTAATTTTATTAATGTGTTTTGCTGACCTATTTTATAGTTTTCTGAGGACAAAGATTTGAACCATCTTCCCAGCTGATCCCAGGAAGAGATATCCAATAGTAGGGGTTAATACTGGGAATGCTGAGGTGGACTGCCTCATGGGGCTGGGGACAGCACTGCCCTGCTATATTACTAATTTACACTCCCAAAGGGAATGACCACACCATATGCTTCATTATTAAGCTCAATGGGTTTAGACTGTGGTTTTCATCCCTAGCTGCACATTAGAATCATCTGGGGAGTGTTTAAAATACTTAGGCCTCACCCTAGGCCAATTAAATCACAATCTCTGGGGTTGAGGTCTAGTGTTATTAAAAAGCTCCTGGGTATTTTCCAGTGTGCATCTGTCGCAGGTTGAGTTTCTGAGGAAAGAGACTCTTGGCATGGGACAGAGATTTGCATGCAGAAAGTTTGTTGGGAGAGGCATGGGTCTGTGTTTTATGATTATAACATATTAGGTATGAGTATAAGTTCTTTAGATGGTGGGGCGTAACACAAAAACACTCAGATAAGGAGCAGAAATCTTTATTACTTAGAGCTACACAGGGGGTTATACCCAGGGATGGACAACAGCAAGCTGGGACTGCAAGAGGCAGTTTAAGTACCACGAACAAGGTGGGGTTGGCTCCGTTTCTGGGGCGACCTGCGGATTGGCTAATTCAAATGGAATTTGGCAGCCTCTGGGGCATAGGGGCTATCCCTAGTTGTCAGGTACATGGCCTTGGGGTAATTAGGGCCCTGTACATAGTGGTCCTGGAGTGGGAGAACCTGATAAGGGTTGTGGTTGTGATGTGGACTTAGGCTGTTCAAGAAGGGGAAGTGACTGGCTTCCAGTCTCAAAACTGTTGAGACAGCATCTTAAATAAAATCACGTTACAGGCTGACCGGTGAAAGCAGGCAGGGCCTGAAACCCCGTGGGCCTTGTTAACCAGTGATGGAATACGCTGCAGAAAAATTGAGCCCTGTCTGCTCACCTTCTCTCTCACCTGAGATTTGGATGACCTCAGAGAGCATGTGCATCACTTCCTGGTTCCCACTTGATAAGGCACGCCTACCAGAACTGGCCTTCATCTTGGAGGAGGTCAGCACCTAGAGAGGTAGAGAAAACTGACTAGGCTTCCCCAAAATCATTTCCTCAAGAAACTTGAGGAAGACAAAGGACATAAACATAAAGAAACAGACAGAAGGAAATTATTCTGAAACTAATGAATGAATAAACAAGACAGAAATAATTTGGGGGGAGAAGCAATAAAGTAAATGAAATCTCTGACAACTATAATGAGGAAAAAAGATATAAAATATGTGAAATTAGCTGTTGGGCATATAGCCACAGATAGAAAATGTTGAGAGAGAGAGTGAAAAAAGATACTGTTATCAGTTCTATGCTTCCAAATTATAAAATTTCACTGAAATGGATAAATTTCTCAGAAAATGTAAATGACCAGAAATGCTCAAAAATAGAAACTACAAATGCATCAATAACTATGGAAGGAAGTTTAAAGTTGTCAAAAAATTGACAGTTTTATGGGTGAGTGAATTTGTGCTGTGCTCTAAAAATATTCCAAATCAAAGAAAAAATACAGAAAGCTAGTTACTCAATGAAAGAAAAAAAAAGACAACATGACCTTGATGTTTAAAACTTTTAAAATAGACACAAAATCTAAAACTGAGGGTCAATCTTAAGAGTAACATCCTAAATAAAAAAACTAGAAAAAATAAATCTGTTATCAATAAGATTCAAAATACATGGATCTTAAACAGCCACCATCATACTGAAACAATTGAGGCATTTATATTAGCATCAGGATCAAGATAAGAATAAGCTTTATTATTTCTGTAATTTATTATTATTATAGAGATTTTTATCATTGCAGAAAGGGAAAAGAAGACAGGAAAAGAAGAGATGACTTATTACAGGCGCTTCATGTAACTATCGATAAAAGTCAATGTAATCAACTAAAATTATAATACTATAAAATTAATAGAAACAATAAAAGCCCAGCAAAGTGGTCATATCATATATATATTTAGAGAGAAGGAGAGACAGAGGGCAGGGGAGGCGTGATTCTCTCAATATGGGCAATAACCTTTTAAAACATATAGAAAAATAAAGTAATCCTAGTCACAATAATTAAAGAAAACACTGGAAATGATATTAATAAAATCATGCCTTTCTTTTATTTTTTTATTGAAAAGATGTAAGTGGTTGTAAACAGCTTATTTTAATAATTAATATTATTAATAGGAAAATGGATAATGTAAGTATATCAATTCTCTACAATTCAGTTTCATAACAGAAAAATAAAAAATTCCTGGTCATTCTTTTCTCTTAACAAAATGATTCTTCAAATCCTTTTGGAAAAACAGCTCAGGATAGTTTCAGTAATGGAAAGCAATAATGGAGCACTTAGTCTACCAGATATTAAGACATGCAGTATGGTTTACAGTATTTGAAATAATGTGATATTGGTACAAGAATTGACTGTGATGTAAACAGAACATACAGCCAAGCAATAGTACTTGTTACATCTATCTGGATTTGTATATCATGATCTGGCAATGAATCTCTGGAAAGATAGGGGACAGAGTATTCTAGTCAGAGCAAATGACTAGGACAGACCCTAAATGAGGGAAAGCTTTGCAAACTAGGTGTGGCTGGAGCTTGTTGGCCAAGAGGAACAATGATGAAACAGGAAGCTGGAGAGTTGACAACTACAGATTATGTAATCGGGTAAGAAATTTGGATTTTATTCTACGTGCCATGGGAAACCTTTCAAGGGTTTTAAGCAGTGGAGCAATAACATCTGAATTGAGTTTTCAAAAAGCTTATTCTGGCTGCTGCCTGGAGACTGTTTTGCAGGGATGAATAATATTGGAGGCAAGGAGAATAGTTAGGAGGTTATTGTATTAGTCCAAGTGAGAAAAAATGATGGCTGAGACCATACAGGTAATAGGGAAGATGGAGATCAGTGGACAGATTTGGGATAGATTTTGGAGGTAACATCCACAGCGTATGGTGATGGATTGGCTGCGGGGTCTGAGGAAATAACAGGAAATCAAATTTAACTCCTAGATTTTGCAATGCTTGGTGTGTGGAGTTATCATTTACTCAGTTAATGAAGACTGGAAAAGAAAAAATTTGGGATGGAGGAATAAACCATTCTTCTTTGAACTATGTTGATTTTGAGATACCTTTTGATGAACTATGTGGAGATGTCAAATAGACAGTTAGATATATGAGTCTGAAGTTCTGTAAGAAAGTCAGGGTGGACCAGAGGTACAGATTTATAAAACATCAGACCAAAATTGAATTTAAAGATGTAGCACTACAAGGTTTTACCAAGGATAAATCTGTCAATATAAAAGGGAAGAGAGCCTATGAATCCCAGTGGATGTGAGAAGGCATAGCATACACTGGGTGGGAGTTTAAAATTTACATTTCTTTAGAGCTATTTTATGATCTGAAGCAAATGGCCTTATGGTTAATATCTGTTGATGCATTTATATAAATTCTAGCAATTTTCCTAAAAGAAATACATGCTGATACAGTGAAATATTTATACATAAAGATGTTCTTCATAGCATTATATATAAAAGAATATATGAATCATCCAAAAAGCCAAGAAACAGGGGAATGATCATATAAAATATGAAATACTTGACAGCAATTTTTTTTAGAGTTTGAATTTTTTTTTAAATTGGAGAAGTACATTTACAGAAAAATCATGTAAAAAAATACAGCCTTACTGTATACCTCCACCCCTTTTATGCATTTTGCATTAATGTGGTAACTTTGTTACAACTGATTAAAGGCTATTATAATTGTAGTATTGGCTATCATCCATAGTCTACATTAGGGTGTATTTTTCCCCATATGCCACCTTATTATCAACACTTGCCTTTTGTTATACTTCATGAAAGAACATTTTTATAATTTTACCATTAACTATAGTCCATTGTTTACAATAGAGTTCACTGTATTGTACAGTCCTATGTTTTATCTTCTAATTTTCATTCTAGTAACATATACAACCTAAAATTTCCCCTTTTAACCACATTCCCATATATATTTCAGTGCTATTAATTACACTCACAATATTGTGCTACCATCACCACCACCCATTTCCAAAACTTTACAATCAACCCAAATAGAAATACCATACAAATTAAGCATTAACTCCCCATTCTCTACTTCAACCCCAGCCCCTGGTAACATATATTCTAGATTCTAACTCTTTGAATTTACTTATTCTAATTATTTCATATCGGTAAGATCATACAATATTTTTTCTTTTGTGTCTGGCTTATTTCACTTAATATAATGTCTTCAAGATTCATCCATGTTGTCACATGAACCAGAATTGCATTCCTTGTTAATGATGGATAATATTCCATTGCATAAATATAGACCAGATTTTTTGGTCCATTCATCAGTTGATGGACATTTGGGTTGCTTCCATCTTGTGGCAGTTGTGAATAAGGCTGTTATGAAAATCAGTGTACAAATATATGTTTGAGACCCCTAATTTCAATTCTTTGGGGTAGAGGGAATGCCAGATCATACGCTAATTCTATACTTAGCTTCCTGAGGAACCGCCAAACTGTCTTCCACAGTGGCTGCACCAATTTACATTCCCATCAGCAATGAGTAAATGTTTCTATTTCTCCCCATCTTCTCCAACACCTGTAATTTTCTGTTTGTTTTTTTTTTAATAGCAACCATTCTGGAGGGCGTGGAATGGTATCTCACTGTGGTTTTGATTTGCATTTCCCTAATAGCTAATGATGTTGACATTTTTTCATGTGCTTTTTAGCCATTTGTATATCCTCTTTGGAAAAATGTATATTCAAGTCTTTTGCCTATTTTTAATTGGGTTGTCTTTTTATTGCTGAGTTACAGGATTTCATTATATATTCTGGATATTAAACCCTTATCAGATATGTGATTTCCAAATATTTTCTCCCATTGAGTAGGTTGTCTTTTCACTCTCATGATAAAGTCTTTTGATGTGCAAAAGTTTTTAATTTCAATGAGTTCCCATTTACCTATTTTTTCACTTGTAGCTTATGCTTCAGGTGCAAAGTCTAAGAAACCATTGCCTAAACAAGATCCTGAAGATGCTTCCTTACATTTTATTCTAGGAGCTTTATAGTCCTGGTTCTTATATTTAAGTCTTTGATCTTTTTTTTAAATGCAATTTTATTGAGATATATTCACATATCATACAATCCACCCAAAGTACACAATCAGTGGCTCACAATACCATCATATAGTTGTGCATTCATCACCACAACCAATTTTAGAACATTTTCATTACTCCAAAAAAAGAAATAAATAGAAAAAAGAAAACTCAAAACATCCCATACCCTTTATCCCCCCCCCCCCATTATTGATCCCTAGTATTGATGTGGTACATTTGTTACTGTTGATGAAAGAATATTAAGATGTTACTTTTAACTATAGTCCATAGTTTGCAATATGTACATTTTTTCCTACATAACCCTCTGTGCTGGTTTGGAGCTGTTATGTACCCCAGAAAGGACCATGTTCTTTTAATCCATTCCTGTGGGTGTAGACCTGTTGTGGGTGGGGTCTTTTTGATTAGGTTGTTTCAATTGAGATGTGACCCACCCAATTCAAGGCAGGCCTTAATCCTTTACTGGAGTGCTTTATGAGAATGAAAAGACAGAAAAAGCACAGAGAGCTCAGAGAGGAACATGCAGAGTTTATAGAGAAGAGCCCTGGAGATGCTAAGAGAGGCCCCAGAGAAGCTCGGAGAGGAGGCCAATGGAACCAGAAGCTGAAAGCAACAAAACCCAGGAGTGAAGGACCAGCAGACCCTGGCCATGTGCCTTCCCATGTGACAGAAGTGTCCCAGATGCCAGCAGCCTGTCTTCAGAGTCCATGTATCCTGTTGATGCCTTAACTGGGACATTTTCATGGCCTTAGAATTGTAAATTTACAAACTAACAAATCCCCATTGTAAAATATACCTATTTCTGGTATACTGCATTTAGACAGCTTTAGCAAACCAAAACAGATTTTGGTACCAGAAGAGTGGGGTGTACCCACAATTCAGCATTATTAATAATACTCACAATAATATGGCTACCATAACCTCTATCCATTTCCAAATGATTAAATTTGACCTTGTTAAAAATTGTGCACATATTAAACAAACGCTTGCCATTCCTAGCCTCATTATATCTCCTGGTAACCTATATTCTAGATTTTATATCTATGAGTTTACATATAATTAGTTCATATTAGTGATATCATACAATATTTGCCCTTTTGTGTCTGACTTATTTCACTCAACATAGTGTCCTCAAGGGGCATCCATGTTGTCGTGTGCTTCAGGACTTCATTCCTTCTTACTGCTGAATAATATTCCATCATATGTATATACCACATTTTATTTATCCATTCTTTTGTTGATGGACACTTGGACTGTTTCCATCTTTTGGCAATTGTTAATAATGCCACTATGAACATTGGTGTGCAAGTATCTCTTCCCATCCCTGCTTTCAGATCTTCTGGACATATACCGAGTAGCTGGATTGCTGGGTTGTAAGGGAACTCTATACTCAGCTTTCTGAGGACCTGCCAAACCATCCCCTACAGTGGCTGCACCATTTTACATTCCCGCTAGCAGTGAGTAAGTGCTCCTATTTCTTCACATCCTCTCCAAAACTTATAGTTTCCTGCTTTTTTAATAGTGGCCAATCTAGTGGTGTGAAATGATATCTCATTGTGCTTTTGATTTGCATTTCCCAAATAGCTAGTGGAGCTGAGCATTTTTTCATGTGCTTTTTAGCCACTTGTTTTTCCTCCTCAGTAAAATGTCTATTTGAGTCTTTCACCCATTTTTTAATTGGGTTTTTTGTCTTTTTCTTGTTGAGTTGCAGGATTTCTTTATATATTATGGCTATCAAACTCTTATCAGATATGTGGTTTCCAAATATTTTCTCCCATTGAGTCAGCTGCTTTTTAACCCTTTTGACAAGGTCTTTGAAAGCACTGAAGTATTCAGTTTTGAGCAGGTCCCATTTACCTGTTTTTTCTTTCATTGCTTGTGCTTTGGGTGTAAAGTCTAAGAAACTACTCCCTATCGCTAGATCTTGAAGATGTTTCCCTACATTTTCTTCTAAGAGTTTTATGATACTGGTTCTTTTTTTTTAATTCAGTTTTATTGAAATATATTCACATACCATACAATCATCCATGGTATACAATCAACTGTTCACAGTATGATCATATAGTTATGCGTTCATCACCACAATCTATTTCTGAACATTTTCCTTACATCAGAAAGAATCAGAATAAGAATAAAAAATAAAAGTGAAAAAAGAACACCCAAACCATCCCCCCATCCCACCCTATTTGTCATTTAGTTTTTATCCCCATTTTTCTGCTCATCCATCCATACACTAGATAAAGGGGGTGTGATCCACAAGGTTTTCACAATCACACTGTCACCCCTTGTAATCTACATTATTATATAATCATCTTCAGGAGTCCAGACTGGTGGGTTGGAGTTTGGTAGTTTCAGGTATTTACTTCTAGCTATTCCAACATTAAAGCCTAAGAGGTGTTATCTATATAGTGCATAAGAATGTCCACCAGTGTGACCTCTCAACTCCATTTGGAATCTCTCAGCCACTGAAACTATTTCATCTCATTTTGCATCCCCCTTTTGGTCAAGAAGGTACTCTCAGTCCCATGATGCCGGGTCCAGATTCATCCCCGGGAGTCATATCCTGCATTGCCAGGGAGATTTACACCCCTGGGAATGATACTGGTTCTTATATTTAGATCTTTGATCCATGTTGAGCTAAGTTTTGAATAGGGTGTGACACAGGAATCCTCTTTCATTCTTTTGGTTATGGATATCCAGTTCTCCCAACACCATTTATTGAAGAAATTGTTCTGTCCCAGTTGAGTGGTCTTGGAATTCTCATCAAAAATCAATTGACCATAGATCTGAGGGTCTATTTCTGAACTCTTCATTTGATTGCCTTGATCGATATGTCTATCTTTATGGCAGTAGCATGCTGTTTTGACCACTGTGGCTTTATAATATGCTTTAAAGTTGGGAAACATGAGTCCTCTCACTTTGTTCTTCTTTTTCAAGATGTTTTTGGCTATTCAAGGCCTCTTACCTTTTCAAGTAAATTTGTTAGTTGGCTTTTACATTTCTGCAAAGTAAGCTGTTGGAATTTTGATTGGGATTTCACTGAATCTGTAAATCACTTTGCGTGCAATTGTATTTTTCATTATATGTTTCAGAAATACTTAAGGATCTTGTAAAAAATAAAGCAAGCAATAATTTCAAAGAACTTACAATATAGGAAGGAGATAGGCCATTAAATGAATAATTAAATTTGAATGATTAAGTTCAATACTAAAGTGTTTACAAAGTGAAGAAATAAGCATAAAAGAGGTTAACTCTGTTAAGGAGTTAAGTTGCTTGGGGCACTTTTCAGAGGAGATGACATTTGAACAGAAAGTTTGAAGGAAGAATAGGAATTTTTCAAGCAGAAGAAACACGTGCCAAGGAAGAGAATGTGGAACAACATGGTATGTTGAAGGAATCACAGGAAGCTCCATATTAGTGGAGCATTAAGAAGAAAATCAGGTGGAGATGAGGAAGGGGAGGCAGGCAGACCACAGATCATATAGCATATAAAGTACCATGTAAAAGTGTTTTTATGCCAAGGTCAATTGAGAGGGAGGGTAGTGAAGCATTTTAAGCAGGGACATGAAAAGGTCAGATTTAAAATGTGATCCAAACCATGTGGCTCATCCATGGGCAACTTTCATGTTATATTCAGTACGTATCATCTCTATACATTGCAAGGAAATAGATATTTCCTATAGCCGTAAATTCAGGCACCCTGTTGATGTATTTCTTCTTCACTCCTGCCAGTTCCCCTCAACACACTATGTTTTTTTGCCAACTGCCTCATCACACCTGCTTCTTCTCTTCTCCAGGGTCTCTAAAATAATATTTTCTGTCATCAGGAGCAGAGCAGATGCTGCCTGTAGTCTTCCAAATATGGCCATTGTGGGGTTTATCCATTGATTCTAGTGCATTTCGGAGAGATCATTCTGGTGATACAGAGCATTGACTGGACGTGTGTAAGCTATTGCTAGGGATACAATGTAGTCAACTATTACTATGATCCAAGTTCATAGACCAGAAACTAAGGCCATAGCAGTGGAATACATATATAGAAGGTAGAATGGATTGGATGGCTAATTGACTGAGAAGCAAGGAGGGCAATGGTAAATTTAATTTTGGACGTATTCTACTCAATAGCATTTAGAGCAGTGGTTTCCAAACTTGTCTGCACATCGGAATCAGTGGAGGAGCTTTGCAACAGTACACATTCCGATTCATTACTCCTGCAGCATGACCCAGGAATCATGTTTTCAATAAGCTCCAATGGTGATCAGAATGCACAACCATATTTGGAAATTTTGATTTAGAATACTGCTCAATGCAGCATTAGTGAAGTAGTAACTGGTGCATAAATGAATATAGAAAAAAAATATCTTGGTTATGGTCCCACGGCTCCTGTTCTTGCAAGTGTATTTAGTAGAGATCTGGATATTCTTTTCAATTGCTATTCTGAGCAGATGTTCATTCCTCATTCATGAGAAATTAAGGCTTGAATGTCCTGCACCTGTTGCCAAATGTTACCAATGACAGATTCTCAACCTCTTTCTCTTTTCATCTATTAATCTAGTTCATAATGATTCTTTTTCTGTTTAGCATGTGCTCTTTCTGGCACAGAGAGTTTTCCTCTATGCAGCACAAGTTTCCATGTACACAGATGATTATATTAGTTACTCAGCAGATGTCCAAGACAATGGTGTGCCCCAGGAGGACTGTGTCCTGAAGATTAAACCATTTTGTCTTGAGAAGTGGCCAGAATTTTAATGAACATGGAGAATATTGTGTAAAAAAAAAAGCATGTACATTTATATATTGATAGTGTTCCCCAAAGTAGTGCTTCACTATGTGAGAAATAGTATCACTGTAGATAATTGAACTAGCAAGTCTGCTCTTCCCTGACTTTCTTGCTGGATCTCTACTTACCTTTGCCTACTAATTATTGGCTTTGCTACTAGATGTTTTCTTGGTGTCGATTCTGAGAATTGAATAACCTCACTCCAAACAGTAATTAAGGATAGACACAGAGATAATTATCCCACATCCAAGTCTGTTTTTTTAAAAATAAACCCAACATTAAAACATCTTACCAGGTTCTAAAAATTGAACAAAAATTAAGTGCGGTGATGGATGCACAGCTGTATGAGGGTACCAGGGGCAACTGATTGTACACTTTGGATCTCTGGATAATTTTATGGTACCTGAACAATCCCAATAAAAATTAAAAAAAAAATCTTACCAAAAAATCACATTAAAACATCATCACCAACAAGCATACAGTTTCTGTTGAAGTCCTCCCCTCTGCTGTTTCTTTTGCTAAGTTGTGATGTGACTGTAGTGGTTTGGAGCAGTATGGACCCCAGAAAAAACATGTTCTTAAATTTAATCTGTTCCTGTGGATGTGACCCCATTTTAAGCAGGACTTTTTGGTGAGGTTACTTCAGTTAAGGTGTGTCCCACTGCAATCGGGATGGGTCGTAATCCTATTACTGGAGTCCTTTGTAAGAGAATGAAATTCGGACAAAAGAGAAAAAAAAAAAGCCATGGAAGCAAGAAGTGGAAATCATTGGAACCCAGAAGAGAGGAAAGAGACTATCAGATGCTACCATGTGCCTTGCCATGTGGCAGAGGAGCCAAGGATCGCTGGCAGCTGGTCTTTGGGAAGAAAGCATCACCTTGATGATACTTTAATTTGGACATTTTCCCATACCCTAACTGTAAGTGAATAAGTTCCCATTGTTTAAGCTAACCCATTTCATGTCATTTTCTTAAGCAGCCTAGCAAACTAAAACAGTGACCACACCCTGGAAGCATTTGCTCCTGTTACCTTTCCTTCAGAGTCAGAAACCAAGGGCAGCATGCCCATCTGTAGACCTTTGGGTTTCTAATGTTTTGTGGGAGAGTTTGAAGGGCATCACCCCCTGAAGTAGAAGTTAAAATCTCCTTGTCAGAAACTATAGAGGTAGAAAATAGATTTGAGGTTGCCAGGCATTCGAGTTTGTGTGTATAGGGGGTAACTCTAAAGGATTGGCAAGAGGGAGATGTTTGTGGCTATGGAATAGTTCTGTATCTTGATTGATGTGGTGGTTACACCAATTGACACATGACAAAATGACATAGAATTGTATTCACACACTGTATCCGTGTCAATTTCCTGGTTTTCATATTGTACTATTACTATGCAAGAAGTAACCATTGGAGGAAAGTAGGTGAAAGGTACACGGTACCTCTCTGTAGTCTCTTTGCTCCTTCCTGTACATCTATAATTATTTCAAAATAAAAAGTTTTTTAAAATCTCCTTGTCATGGTCACTATCTATTAAAGAGCACCAACCTCAAGCAGCATGGGATCTGTTTCATCTTCTTGAACCGATGTTGTCCAATTTACCTGTGTCTTGGCTAACACATACTATGAATCCATCACTTCATTTCCTGGCATTTTGTCAATGCATATCCTTCCCAACTCAGGCCAGATTTCTGCCTTTGATATTTTCTCTTGTTCAATCCACAGTACTTAGCAGTGCCTGGCATATAGCAGGCATTTTGACTGAATGAAAAAAGGAAGGAAAGATGGTCTTATCTATCCTACTAGAATTCTGAGTTCCTTGAGGGCTGGAACAACATATTCATCTGTATCTGCACAAACACCTAGCACAGTAGGCATTCAGAGAATGTTTAAGAAGTAATAAATGAAATGTTATAAAATCAGCAAGGATTATTGTTATCAACATTTTAAAGGCTCTTGCAATCTTCTGCTAAAAGGAACTTTTCATCATTTCCATCAACCTCACTTTTCTTTTTAAGACCTTTTTATATGTATTTTTTTAACATAACTGAGGGTAACCCATTTTTAGCAAAGTAGTATACTTCTGTATGTATGCCTATAAAATGTTACAGTTTTCTAAGACAGAAAATCACATTCAAAGCTGTTCTTTCAAATCATATCCTGTAGAGATTCTGGATGGTGTGGCACCAGCTCTGCTACTTCTCTAAATGAATTACTGAGGCCTTGGCATCCTGGAGAATGGCTACTTGTTACTGAGTTGCCACAGAGATGGAGAAAATGAGGAGCCCAAACTGATGACCAATAAGATGTGGAGGCCCTGTGTCCCCACATCTTTCATATCATGGTGATATGAAAATCCTACCTGCAGTGTGTGAATTTTATAGAAAGCCGTGTGTGTGTGTGTGTGTGTGTGTGTGTGTGTGTGTGTCTGTGGGGCAGGGGTAGAAAATGTGACACAAATGGTAACTGATGCAAGTTATACCCTCATTTCTAGACTTTTCTTCTCTCATTCATTTCCTCCTGTGAATATTAGTCAGAATCCTTTGCACGCAAGTGAAAGAAAACCTAACACAAGCAAGTTTTTTTTGCTTTTTGTTTTTTTAACAAAGAGAAGAACTTGTTAATTTATAGATTTAAAAAAGTCTCTGGGTGACACTTGAACTAGGAGCTCAAACAATATCATCCTGGCTTGGTCTCTTTCTGTCTCTTAGCTCTGCCTACACTTGTGTTGACTTCCGTCTTAAGTTCCCCATGGTGAACTGCAGATTTTCCAGGCTCATGACTTCCCAAATTCAAGCGCATAGGAAAAGAGAGTACATAACTGCCCAGTAAATCCTGTACAAGTCCAAGGTTTAATTCTAACTGGGCCAGCTTGAGACACATGTCTACTTCTGAACCAGTCACTGTGGCTAAGGGGATTCAGTAAATCAATTGGCCAGGCCTGGGCCTTGTGTCCACCATTGGAGACAGGGCTACATTCCTTCTGAACTACATGGACCAAAAGTGGAGTATCAATTCCAAATGATATAGGGGGTGCCATTACCAGAAGAAAGGGTTAAGGGATTCTGGCAAATTGAAAAAATAAGCATGCAGTATATCCAGTAAACTGTGGCTTCAGCTCCACTTGAGTCAATGACCTGTAGTTTTCCAACCTGCTTCTTCCCACTTCAGAGCCATTACTCTCACCATTCCTACTCATGTCCTCTTGTCAAAATACCGCCTATCTTTCAAGGGAATGCCCAGTTTAAATGACCTTATCTTTGCCAATCCTTTACTCAACTCTTGGTCAAAACAAATTTCTTCCCCTTTCTGTGTTCTTTTAGTACGTTGAATCTCTGCTCCAGCATCCGTTATAGTCTGTTTGATGTTGTAATCACCTGAATTAATGCATTTATCTCCCTAGATAGTTAGATACTGGTTCTAATGCAAGAATCTAATGCATCTTTGTATCACCCACACGGTATGTAGGACTCTGCCATGCCCACAATATATTCTTGATGAATTACTGATTTAAAATTAATTTGAATAAATGATCTTCTTTTCCCCCATTTCGACATGTTAATATAATGGTCTGTTTTCACTCCTGCAAAACTGCTCTAAGGCATGTACTTATTTTTGATGTTTTCCCACTTCCTTTTGATGTCAGGAAATACATTTATACTTATTTGTATATACAATCATCCTTCATTCTCTAATTCATCTACCCTAAGATTGGGTTTGAGCAAGTTTCTGATTGTCTTGAAGCTGGATGACCTAAACCCTCCCTTCACATCACTTATGTCTTTCATGGGTTTTATATCAGAAACCAAATTCATTGTGTGTGGTATGGTTTCTATAAAACCAATCAGAAGGAATCCTAACTATAATAGGTTCTTTATATTACAAATTAAATTCTGCATTTCATAATTCAGCAAAAATTTTCTGACTGGCCTGAGAACACTTCTAACTGTTTAGTGCTGTGGCTGTTTAAATTGGAGACATAATGGTAGATCTTTTTGTCTGGTGGCATTATAAAGACCAATGGTTAATCCTGTACAAGGTCAGATATTGAGATGGAAATGGGAAAATATTCAGTTCCGTGTCATAAAGCTTTAATGAGCATTTACTATGCTTCCAAGTCCTATGCTAATCATGGATGATGAACAGATGAATAAGACATGGTAAAGAATTTATGGCTCAGCCCTGTCCAGAGAACCTTTCAAAATAATGTAGTAAGGGCAGTGATAGAGATCCACAGACTGCTCTGGGTGGATGGAGAGGGGGAACTTAATGCAGTCTAGAGACATAAGTTTAAGAGTTTCTGAATGCAATTAATTGTCTGAATATTTCCAAAGAAGCCCAGATTTCCATTGTACAGAGACAACTTGTGGCTCAGAGAAGTTTGAAAACTTGGTCAAGGTCACACCTGGAGACACTTTGCTTGGCTTGGATCAACTTGCATTTCTAAGTCATGATCTATGCTATTAAATGCTACTGTCCTTCTCATACCCTATAAATTATTACCTGGAGTTAGTGCCACTACAACTACAACAGAATCTTTCTAGAACATAATATATTTAATAACAAATATCCTTAACTTAAAATAACTAAAAAACTTGACAAAAAATATCTGTAAGCTGAAGAGAGTTCCACAGCTGTCATATCACTGGAATAAAAGGGTATGTATTAAACTGTGTCTGGGCTAACTATCAAAATTGGAAAGAGTGCAAATAAAGAATAAAGTTTCCAACTCAGGATCCCTTGACTTTAGAGGTGCAAATGCCAATAGAATGCATATACAGACTCATATGCCCTTCTGACTCAATAAACAAATGTGATACAATATTTTTCCCAAAATTTCATTTAAAGTGTGAACAAATTCCCCTTCCAAATATAATGGTCTGAATTTGATTTGAAAGGCTTGCACATTTCAGTGTTCTATAAAGTCAACCAACCCCAGCCCATCAAAATAAACATAGGGTACTACATATTCAAGATGATTATATATCTTGGTGGGTAATTTTCCAGCATATATGAGAGAGACCATATTAATAATAAACCAAACCAATGAGTTGTTTATTTTTCAGTGAAAACAAAAATATATCATTTAGAGTTGTCAGTCCAAATATGTTGGTCTTTTTGGTAGTTATTTTTCCCCTGAAGTATACTCTGTGATTTTATTGAATTATACAACTATTTTGTAAAACTCTTGGTACAGAGTTTCTCAGAGATGGAAACCTTTTCAACTAATGAAACTGTACATTTAATGATTACATGTATTCAATCTGGGAAAATGAAAACATAAATATAGCTTCAAACCAAAAATGTTCCTTTATTTGAAATTGAGAGTTTACACTCAGCTTCTCTGCAATGAAAAACCTTAAATGCAGTTGTTATTCTCCATCTAGGCCTCTTTCCCCATCTCCCATACATCAACTACACATTTTCACTTGTCTATTTCACAAATATGATACATCCAAATGTAACCAACAATGCACCCACAAGCTCACTCATCCTGTGTTCTCCAGTTCCCTAAGTGACACCACCATCCAACCATTCACTCAGGACTAATATTTATGAGTCGTCTTTAGTATTTTCCTCATCTTTACCCCTACATCTTGTTAATTACATCTCATTAATATCTCTAAATTCACTGCTACTACCTTATTTTCAACCTTAACCATTTCTCAGCTATTTGTATAATCACCTAGTTTGTCTCTTTTTGTTACCTCAGAAAACCTCTTACTCTCATTAAAATTTAGATTTGTTCATATAACTCCCAATGACCTTACATTGCTCAGAGGAAAAAATCTCAAACTTGTTAGGATGGTGTTCAAGATGCTTTATGATAACACACCATCAATAAAAAGGTATATTAAAAATAAATATTTTCTTTCACAATAGCATGTAAAGTGTCCTCTTAAAATAGCTATGTTTTTCCTTCCTTTCAGAAGAAAACTTCTCAAGTGAGCCACCTGTATAATCTATCTTCATTACGTCATCACTTATTTACTTCTTTTTTTTTTAATTAAGTTCAGCTTTATTGAGATATATTCACATACCATACAATCATCCATGGTGTACAATCAACAGTTCACAGTACCATCATATAGTGATGCATTCATCACCCCAATCCCTTTTTGAACATTTTCCTTACACCAGAAAGAATCAGAATAAGAATAAAAAAATAAAAGTAGAAAAGAACACCAAATCATTCCCCCCCATCCCACCCTATTTTTCATTTCATTTTTGACCCCATTTTTCTACTCATCCATCCATACAATGGATAAAAGGAGTGTGATCCACAAGGTTTTCACAGTCACACTGTCACCCACTGTAAGCAACATTGTTATACAATCATCTTCAAGAGTCAAGGTTACTGGACTGCAGTTTGATAGTTTCAGGTATTTACTTCTAGCTATTCCAATACATTGAAACCTAAAAAGGGTTATCTATATAGTGTGTAAGAATGTCCACCAGAGTGACCTCTCAACTCCATTTGAAATCTCTGAGCCAGTGAAACTTCATTTTGTTTCATTTCGCATCCCTCTTTTGGTCAAGAAGATGTTCTCAATCCCATGATGTCGGGTCCAGATTCATCCCTGAGAGTCATATCCTGTGTTGCCTGGGAGATTTACACCCCTGGGAGTCAGGTCCCACATAGGGGGGTGAGCAGTGAGTTCATCTGCCCAGTTGGCTTAGCTAGAGAGAGAGGGCTGCATCTGAGCAACAAAGAGGCACTCAGGGGGAGACTCTTAGGCACAATTATAAGCAGGTTTAGCCTCTACATTGCAGTAACGAGCTTCATAAGAGCAAGTCCCACGATAGAGGGATTGGCATACCAAACCGTCAGTCCTCAATGTTTGTGAGAACATCAGCAACAATCCAGGTGAAGAAGTCCAACACTTCCACATTTATCCCCAGCTCCTCAGGGGCGCCCAGCATATATATTTTTATTCTCTGTCGCTATTTCACTCTAACCTATACAAAGCTACCATATCTCATTTCCTATTCAAAGTTCCATGTAATTTTCTATTTGTCTTACAGTTTATTTTGCCCAATATTAATAGAGCTACACCAGTATCCTTTTGGTTAGTGTTTGCATATACATTTTTTTTATTTTTTTTATTTTGAAATAAATTCAAAGTTATAGGAACAGTTGCAAAAACAATACTAACCCCATACACAGAATTTCATCATACCCTGACCCCCCTCCCCCAATAGCTCAATCCACCAACTTTAACCTGCTGTCACATTGCTGTTTCTTTCCCTCCCTCCCTCCCTCCCTGCCTATCTATCATCCATCATCTATTGCTCTGTCTTCTGAACATATGAGAGCTAGCTGCACACATCCTTGAACATACACTATAATTCACGTATACACTTCCCATGAACAAGAACATTCTTTTATGCAATCCCATTAAGCGCAGCTAAGAAATACAAGAGATTCAACAATGATACGAAACTTACATTCTATATTTCCTTTTCCTTATGTCTAAACTGTGTCTCTTTGAGCCTCCTGCCCTCTATCCTCCAATCCCATGCAAGTTCATCCTTGGCATTCAATTGTCATCTATTTAGACTGTCTTTTTTTTTTCCAATTGTGGAAACATATATACAGCCTAAATCTTCCCATTCCACCCCCTCCCTAGCCTTCCATTAGTGGGATTAATCACATTTAGAATGTTGTAATGCTCTTTCCCACCATCCATTACTAGAAATTTCCCTTCACCTCAAACATCAACCCTACACTCATTTCTTAACTCCCCATTGCCCCTTCCCCCATTTCTCTTAACCCAAACTCTACTTTTCATCTCTATGGTTATATTCTCTGATAATTTCTTTGTGTTTACTGTGGGGCTTAAAATTAACCTCTTAAATCCATATCAATCTTGTTTTTCTTTGATACCAACTTAACTTCAATAGGACACATAAACTATGTTCCTATACTCCTCCATTCCCCCACCTTTATATAGTTGTCTAAAATTACATATTTTACATTGAGTTCAAAACCTCTGATTTGTCATTAGAGTTTATGTATTTTATATCATGTAGGAAGTAAATAGTGGAGCTACAGTTCAAAAATTATTGAGTTCTATTTGTATTCCATTGTGGTTGCAGAATGCGCTTTGAGTATATTCAATTTTTTTTTTTTTTAATTTCTTGAGGCTTGTTTTATGTCCCAGCTTATGTTCCCTTCTGGAGAAAGATCTGTGATCACTGGAGAAAAATGAGTGTCCTGGTGATTTGGCATGTAAGGTACTATATATGTCAGTTAAAATTCTCTATATCTCTTTCTCCTTTGTTTGTTTTTCTGTTGGTAGGGGTCCCTCTAGTATCTGAAGTAGGGCAGGTCTTTTATTGGCAAAATCTCTCAGCATTTGTTTGTGAAAAATTTAAGCTCTCCCTCAAATTTGAAGGAGAGTTTTGCTGGATAAGGTATTCTTGGTTGGAAATTTTTCTCTCTCAGAATTTTAAATATGTCATGTCACTGCCTTCTCGCCTCCATGGTGGCCGCTGAGTAGTCACAACTTAGTCTTATGTTGTTTCCTTCATATGTGGTGAATTGCTTTTCTCTTGCTGCTTTCAGAACTTGCTCCTTCTCTTCAGTATTTGAGACTCTGATCAGAATATGTCTCGGAGTGGGTTTATTTGGAGTTATTCTATTTGGATTTCGCTGGGCATTTATGCTTTGTGTATTTATATTGTGTATAAGGTTTGGGAAGTTTCCCCCAACAATTTCTTTGAATACTCTTTCTAGACCTTTACCTTTCTCTTCCCCTTCTGGGATACCAATGAGTCTTAAGTTTGGACGTTTTATTTTATCTATCGTATCCCTGAGAGCCATTTCGATTTTTTAAATTTTTTCCTCCATTCTTTCCTTTGTTCTTTCATTTTCTGTTCTGTGGACTTCTAGGACACTGAAATGTTGTTCAGCTTCCTCTAGTCTTGTATTGTGAATATGCAGAGTCTTTTTAATTTGGCCACCAGTTTCTTTTATTTCCATAAGATCTTCTATTTTTTTATTTACTCTTGCAATGTCTTCTTTATGCTCTTCTAGGATCTTCTTTATGTCGCTTATATCCTGGGCCATGGTCTTCTTGATGTCCTTTAAATCCTTTGCCATATTTTCATTCCTCTATTGTAGTTCTTTGATTAATTGTGCGAGGTACAATGTTTCTTCTGATATCTTGATTTGTATGTTTGGAGTTGGATTCTCCATATCATCTGGTTTTATCACATGCATTAAGATTTTCTGTTGTTTTTGGCCTCTTAGCATTTGCTTTGCTTGATAGGGTTCTTTCAAGTTTGAAAAAAAAATACCAATCTAATTTTTCAGAAACACAATTTGGCGACATACACTTTCTCTAACTAACCAGCAGATGGCGTCTGTGAGTCACCTATACCCCTCAAGTCAGTTCTCCACCTGTCCCCGTGGTGTGTGGGGAAATGATTCTTGTGGGGTTCAGTTGGGGAACTCAGCTTGGGTGTGTTGCTGGAGCCGTCTGCCCTGAATGTGGGGCATGCGTACGGGTGGCCAGGGAGGAAGGACAGTTTTAATATTCAAATCTCCCAGGTTCCCGGAGATTCAAGGCCGCCGCAAGAGTCTAAGCCTTCATTTCATTTCAGCCCCAGACCCTCTCTCACTGTCCCACAAACCACCGGACTTGGCGTAGTGTCCCTGGGTTCTCCGAGCAGGTCCGCCCGCCCAGCCGCGATCCTCCAGGACCTCTGCTGAGGGAATGCCGTGCTACGTCACCAGTGCATGCCGTCCCTCAAGGGAAGCCCCGGGCCGCCGGCTATGCCGGCTCACTTTCAGCCTGATGCAAAGATGGCCAAACGGGGCATCTCCACACCCCCCTCCTCACACAGTTCCTCCTTCCCAGCTCTGGGACAACTGGTGGGGCTCTGGGCTGTGGGCACGGCCCCGGGCAGGAGTTTATCCAGTCCTCCCGGGAGTGAGCTGCTAGCCGCGGGGTTTCTTTCAGCTTCCAGATCTCCCCTCCGTTCCCCCGGCCCCAGGGGTATCTGCAGCGGACTATCCTCCAGGCCAGACACCGAGAGGCCGGCCCAGCCCCCTCTTGCTGTGTTTTACTGCGTGGTTCCCCCATCACTGCTGCAGCCGCTCCGGGGTTTTTCCCTTTTTTTTTTAAAAAGAGCCCGTTGGTCTCCAAATGCCAAACCCCGGCTTCCCCAGACTGCCACGTGGCTGCGGGTCTTCCAGCCAGCTCACTCACTCGTTTCAGAGTGCAGACTCCTGGTTTCACCAAGTATATGGCCCCTTTGGAACTAGAAGATCTCATCCAGCTGGCACAAGGCTGTAACCGGTATTCTGGATCACCCTCTGGTTTTTATCTAGTGTTTTTCACGGAGGTGTTTTTTCACCCTGTCTCACCTAGCTGCCATCTTAGTTTTTCCTCCATGTAATTTTGATGTTTGAACATACTGACTGTAGAAGTTATATTGTTTAGAAAATATAGATCCTGTACCAAATAAACATCTCTTCCCTTGGTCTCACATGGAAATGGAAGTTTTAAAACATGGTCAGTTTCAACCTTTACCCTTTGGCCCGATTTGCCCTAGTCTTAACCAGATCTGCCTCAGTCATATCTCTAATTGAAGTCTGTGCTCTTTCTCAGCTTTTTTTTTAACAGTTGCTGTATGCACTAATAGTGGCATTCATGTCTACCTAGCTCTAGCTCTGAGTTTCAGGTGTCATACAGATACCCAACGTTCCAGAGACCAATCAGGTTATACACAAAGGGATCATCATCTAAGAGACTGGAGATAGCCATTACAATTCAGGAATAGATTTGACTGCTGTAAGAGCTTACAATCTAGGGACCATTACAATAATCATTCCCCTGATAGGCTGTGCTCTAAGGTTCAATTCTGAGTTTACACATTGTAGTTAGTCCATATTGGTGAGGCATTATAGTATTTGCCTTTGTTTCTGGTGCAGTTAACTCAAAATTCTTTCCACAGGATCCATTCAGCTTGTTGGGTGTCTCACAGCTTCACTCCTTCTCGTAGTTGCTCAATATTCCATTGTATGCATACACCACAGTTCACCACTCTGTTCCTCAGTCAGTGTACCCTTAGGCCACCTCTACCCACTGCAAATCATGACTACTGCCTCCATAAACACCAGTGTGCAAATGTCCATTCATGTCCCTGCACTCAGATCCTCCAAGTAGATGCCCCTTAATGAGGTTGTAGGACCTTATGGCCCCACATACTTAGCTTCTTGTGGAACCACCGTTCTGACCTCCAGAAAGGCTACACCATGCTGCCTCCTCATCAACAGTGGATAGGTACATCCCTCTCTCCATGTTTTCTCCAGCACTTTTATCCCTATTTGTATTTTTTCCTACAATTTTATAGAGATATAGTCACCTAACATACAATTATCCACAGCATACAGTCAGTTGTTCATGGTATCATCATATAGTTGTACATTTATCACCACAGTCAGCACTTGAGCATATTCATTACTATGAAAAAAAGTTGTTTTTTTAAGCTAATAATAAAGAAGACAATAAAAAGAAAAATAAAGTGTAATACAATACAATATAATAGTAAGGACAGACAACAATACCACTACCAAGGATCCCATATCCCTCCCTTATATCCCCCTCTCATACACATTTAGCTTTGATATTTTGCCTTTGTTACATTTAATGGAAGCATATTACAATGTTACTGTTGACCATAGACTCCAATTTGCTTTGATTATGTTTTTTCCCCAATATCTTCCCTTTTTCAACATCTTATTTACTTCTTAAATCACTTTGGACTGCCCCTACTATTCCACCATTAACATTTCCACAAAATGGCTTAGTCTGTGGTCACCAGTGACCTCAATATGGTTCTAATTAATAGTTTTTGTCTTCATTTTACTGAACAGCTTATATAGCATTTGACAGAATTGACCACCCTCTCATGAACACTCTTGGCTTCTGAGAAGCCATATAACCCTGGTTCTTCTTCCACCTCTCTAGCTGCTTTTTCTTATTTTCCTTTAAAGGTTCATTTTCCTTCACTTGGTCCTTAAATGTTGGAGTTCCTTAGGGATCTTTCCTTAGCCCTCTTCGCTTCTTACCTTTTCCCTAGGCAATCTCATATATGCCCTTGAGTTCAAACATAACTAGATGATTCACAATACTGTATCTCTAACACAGACCTTTTCTCTGAGATGCAAAACTGATTGTTCAACCATCTACTTGACATATACGCTTGGATTTAGAATACGCACTTAAACATCAACAAAACAGAGCTCATCATTTTCTCCACCAAACAGCTCCTCCACCTGTATTTCTTGGTTCAGTGAATGGCACTTATTATGTACCCAGTAGTATTATCCAGAAATCTGGGCAACATCCATGTCTTTCTTGTTCTGAACTTATACATGCAATTAATTACTAAGAATCCTAATATTAACTCCTAAATATGTATCTAATATTTCCTGCCCACTACATACATACAACTATTATACTTGCTATCTCTTGCCTAAACTGGCACAACAGCCACTTAACATCCCCCTGCCTCCATCCTTTACCTCTTAAAATTAAACCTCTATCCTGTAGAATATTTAATAATTTTTTCTCCCTTGGCTTCTGAGATACTATTCTCTTCTGGTTATTCTTATGATTTTTTTTTCTTTTCAGCTCCTTTCAATCTCTTCCTCCATTAATGTGGTACTCTTCAGCGTTCTGTGCAAAGCCTCTCCTTTTCATATTTCACTCTCTCCCTGGGTGATCTATTCTCTCGCACGGCTTCCAATAACGACTACATGTTTTAATTCTTAAATTCTTAACTACAGGCCAGTTTTCTCCCCTGAGATATAGCTGAATTTTTTCTGGACGTCTCTGCCTGTGCAACCCACAAAACAGAAAATCTGATCCTCCTCCCATCTCTCCTGGCTACTGATGTTATTCTGACAGCAATATCCTTTTCTTTTCTTCTGGGACAGGAGATGTTCTACTTATCCTTCAAAGTCTAGGTAAAATATTTTCTTCTTTCTAAAGTCCCCTTTGTCTAATGCTTTCCTTGACCTTGATCTCTGTCCAGTTTGACCATATTTGAATACCTTTCCAATTAGCCAAATTAATTTGGTCACAAGTGACAGAAATTTTATTCTAACTAGCTAAAGCAAGCAGGGTGCTTTACTTAGGGCTTGTGTAACCGTGGAAATGACTGTAGTGCAAAAGGCCTCAAAGACAACTGGAGCAATAAAATTCAATACCACTGGATTCTCTCTCTGCCTCTCATCTCTACTCTCTCTGTGTTGGTTTTATTCACTCAACTTCATTTTCTCTGCACAGTAGGGAATATGGCCACCAGCAAATCTTATGATTCACATTTCTGTGCCATCTTGGGAAAGGAACTGCATCTCTTTCTTTCCACTGCTGCAGTTTAAAGAATTCAAGTTAGGATTCTTATTGGCTTGGCTTTAATCACGTGCCTACGTTTGGATCAATGATATGTGGAGTCAGGGTAATATGATTTGTCCCACTTTTGTTAGCTGCTCACAACCAGTCAACCATGACCAAGGAGAAAGGGATATGAAAATATAGAAGGCTTTGCTAGAATCTCTTGGTTGAAATGGGTGAGCACATGGTTTGGGGGAGAAGCTTCCAAAAGGAAGGGTAGGAGTGCTGACATGAAAAACAACTTCTTAATAAAATTCTTATCTGGTGTTTGAGAGTTAGGTAATTATGTGTATGAGTGTGTGTGTGTGCATGTACATGTGGGCAAAAAGAGAGAGAGGTAAGAATGTTCTGGATGCACTAATTTAATGAAATTAATATAGATGTTATTTATTTTCCTACATTTTTTCCTTTTCTTCATTTTTAGGTGGGTGTCTGATTTCTAAAAGTTTCTAGTGATTTTATTTTCCCTCATGAAAAAAATGGGTTAATATTGGTGAAAATTTCCCTTGTTCTTGAAAACTCAATACACCAGTGATGTACCTATCACTATTCTCTGGGGAGGTGTAAATGATCATTTTTTTTTAATTGAACCGATGCTTGAATTTTGTCTGCTGATGAAGTTGTGTGATCCTTCTCTTTGCCCACATGCTTGAAAACTGCTAGGATAGGGTTAGGGGAATTTGTATAGAATGGAGATTCAAAATAAAACTTTCAGCTGCATCAAACTGAACCACGTAAAAGACTAGCTTACTGCCTTATGTTTACTGGTAGTTTCTTGGCTTCCATGGTAATTCCTGTGGTGAATGGAGCATTAAAAGATCTGGAGGCCACTGAAAGAGTCAGTTAGGGCATTGGCCTTTATGGAAATTGCCCACTAGGGGCACAGCTATATTCCTGTTCTCTACTGACCCATTGCATCCAGGTGAATGAGAAGAACTGCATCACATAGCAATATCAGCCACCTTAGTGACTTCAAAAATTAAATATCATGGGTCAAAATATGATCCATATATGCAGCTCTTGTTCTGATTCCTGGTCTCAGCATCTTTCATCAAGTGTATATCTGCTATACAGAGACAGTTTCTTCCCCCTGCCTTCACAGTTTGGTTCTCTGATAGTCCAAACAGCTGTAGTACGATCAGAATGATTGAACATAGATTTCTTTAAATTCCTGGTCTCATATTTTTCCAAAATTTTTCTTAAAGTCTCGATGTGTATGCTTAGACATGCCTTGAATGCTTACTGGGCAGTTGTCAACCCTGCCTTAGCCTTTACTTCCTGCTTGCATAGAAACTCAAGAACAGTCAGAGGTGAGGTCTTATGGTTTTTTCAGATCTTCTCTCTGGATTCACGCAGCCTTGAACATGTGTGTGGCCTTCTAGATCCTCAGGAAAATATGGAACTTTCCTTCTGGATGCCCCTTGTGGACATGTCATTCCCCAAGATTTTCTTTTTAATTTTTGTGCCAATATCTTGTTTGCCACAATGGATGTCACCATTTCATGCAGCTGCAATATTAAATGATTTCTGCCAGTTTTTTTGACAAATATCCTGGGGATGGGGCTTTTCCACCAGATACAGGTTTGAGTCAGGTTTGAGTCAGGTCAAATAAAGACAAGCTCTGTGAATGGGCCTTTTCTAGGGAGCTGTCAGACAGGTCAAAAAGTGACAATTTTGGGGGGAGTTCCAGACCTATCTCTTCCCTCTAGTGGCTACTTGGCTGCTGGTTTTACTAGCTGTTGTGGTTATGAGGCTGTTGGTCTTCAAATCTACTATAGAGCTTGGGAGAGGGGATGGGAATAGGGCAATTAAAAACACCATAAAACTTGCCGATCTTATTGAGATTCAGCTGTTTTTCTTAAATAAAATTTGGATTGTTATAAGCCTTTGATTAATTTCCATAGTTCTGAAAAAAGTTGATTTTGACAATTTTTGCCAGTGTTTTCACGGAGGATCAAATTTTTGGAAGTCCTTACTCCACCATTCCCAAAATGATTCACTCCTAGATGACATTTTAAACCAGAAGTTCTCCTGATGTTTTACCAGTGACAGATCCATCATCGAGGAGGCTCCTTCTCTGGTGTCACCCAGCTGGAACCAATTCTTGAATACACTTTCATTTTATTTTTATTATCCAAAGGATTTACTTCAGGCAGGCATATGAGTGTGGTGGCATAGTGGGCAAGAAAATCATTGCCATTCCAGGCTCTCATTCTTTTTTATCTGCAAAATGTAGGAGATAGAATAGGTGATCTTCTAAGTGACTTCTAACCAAGATGTTGTCTTGATTGGCTTTTTCACTTTTGAAGCTTACTCTACCCTACAGATAGCTTAGGCTTGCCATCACCAGACCTATACACCTGATTATGAAAAATATCAGAAAGGTTTTTGAAAAAGGTGAGTGAGCTAACATCAAGAGGAGATTTTGTTTCTTTGCCACTTGGTTTCTGGAATTTCTTTGTTCCAGAAATGTTCCAGCCAATGATTTTATAAGCTTAAGAACTAACTTCATTCCATATCTACTGAAAATATCCTTTAAGAATGAAGATGAAATAAACACAATTTCAGACAAACAAAAACAGAGTTTGCCACCTTCAGACCCACACTAAAGAAAATTTTAAAATATATGTCCCTTGCTGAAGGAATGGATGCCAGTTGGAAGGTCTGAGATGAAAGAAGGAACAAGGAATAAGAAGGTGGTAAGTATGTAATTAAATATAAGGAAGTATTATAATGTAGAATGAGAAATAACTTCTGACTCAGTATCTCCATTGCTAAGTATATACCCTGAAGAAATGTGTACAAATGTTCACCAAAAGTAATGAATGATAATGTTCATAGCAGTGCTATTTTTTTAATCTGCAGATTTTGTTGAGATATATTCACATTCCATAAATTCCATCCAAAGTATTGTATAATCAGTGTCTCACAGTAGCATCACCTAATTGTGCAGTCATCATCACACTCAACTTTAGACCATTTTCCTTGCTCCAGAAAGGAAAATATCAGATAGACACAAAAAAGAAAACCCCAAACACCCCATTCCAGAAACCAACTGGCAAAGAAACAAATTCTCCTCTTGATGTTATCTCCAGCAGACCTGATGTGACAGCTGCCCCTTCTCCCCATGAACCCCAGGTCACTTTAACTCAAGAAGGGTTTCTCATGTGAAAACCACCCCCTATCATTGCCCTAGTATTGGTGTGGTACACCTGCTACTGTTGATGAAAGAATATTATGGTATTACTGTTAACTATAATCCGTAGCTCACAATAGGTAATTTTGCCCCATATACCACTCTATTATCAACTATCTGTACAAGTGTCATACATTTGTACTAGCTCATGCAAGAACTTGTTTATATTTGTATTATTAATTGGTGACATACATGACTCTAACAGCCCCTCTCCACCAAATTCACCTACAATATGGTGCTATTACTTATAATACCAGTAATGAGCTACCCTCACTTATATCCATTTCAAAAAATTTAAGTACAACCTCATTAACAATTCTGTACATGTTAGGTAATTGCTCCCCTTTCTCTAGCTTCTATCACTAGGTACCCTATATTCTGCATTTTAAGACTCTGAATTTACACATTCTAGTTAGTTCATATTAGTGGAATCATCCAGTATCTGTCCTTTTGTGTCTGACTTATTTCACTCAGCATTATGACTTCAAGGTTCATCCATGTTGTTGCATGCTTCAGGACCTCATTCCTTCTTATTGCTGAATAATATTCCATTGTACATATATACTACATTTTATTTATCTGTTCATCAGTTGACAGTCTCTTGAGTTGCTTCCATTCTTTGGTAATTGTGAGTAATGCTGCTATGAACATCTGTGTGAAAATGTCTGTTTGTGTCCTTGCTTTCAGATGCTTTCAGATCTTCTGGGTATATACCGAGTAAGAAGTGCTATTCTTAATAGCTGTAAACTGAAAACAACCCAAATAACCCACTTATAGTTGTATGGATAAATCAATTATATATTCACACAATCAAATACTTTACAGCAATGTCAATAAATTAACTTCAGTACATTCAACATAGATTCATCTCACAAACATAATGTTGAGGCACAAATGAATGTCTACTGTATGATTTCGATTATATTAAGTTAAAATATAGGCAACACTTATCAATGATGATAGAAATCAGTGTAATGGATAATTCGGAGGGTTAATGGAAGGAGTAATGATTAAGAGGATGCACAAGAGAGGCTTCTGGGGATGTTGGAAACATTCTTTTGGAGGTGGTTTGGAGGTGGTTTCATTTTGTGACAATACAGTGGTTCACTTCAGATTCGTGCATCTTTATATATGTTATGCTCCAATAAAATGTTTGAAAGAAAAATTAACACTAGGCATGATAAAATTATTTTGCAGTTTCTCCAACCTCTAATGTTCTCACATTCTTCTTGCCATTTCATGCATCTTGCATGGACTTGAATGACCCATCCAAATAGGGTTGCTAGGTAAAATAAATGCAGGGCACTAGTTAAATTTAGATTTATGATAAATAGCAACCAACTTTTTTTATAAGTATGTCCCAAACATTTCATGGGACATGCTTTTACTAATAATCATTTGTTGTCTATCTGAAATCCAAACTTAACTGTCATCCATTTTTTTTTCTTAATCTAGCAGTCTTATATGCAAATATTCTTTTGTTATATAACTTTTACTCATCCTTCATAATTCAGGCTAGATTCATGTCCTGTGGGAAGCCTTCCCTGAATGCTGCTGCCTTACCCAAATGTGGTGCTTCTCTTCCTTTCCCCAGTGTATGTTACCATGTCTGGGCAGGTGTCATCAGATTCCATGAGCTCAGGGGCAGTATGAGTTTCCTAAACACCTATTCTACAGTTTAGGATTTGAAGGTGTTTTGATAAATGGCTTCTTAATGAATATAAATGAATGAAAGATTTACATTGTCCCTTTTAAATACAATACCTTATTTTCAAAAATTAGGTCATTCAAAGATAACACTACCAAGCACTTCATTTTGTTGAAGTTATTTTCTAGCTTACTTTTTTGATTATTTTATTATAAAAATAACTACACATAATAAAAAATTACATCAATGAAGATAGACATATAAAGGCTGCTCTTTCCCAATTTTCAAGTCTCATTTCACAGAGGTAATCACTGTAAAAAGTTTCTTCTAGAAATTTTCTATCTATACAATCCCATATATATAACATATACATAAATATCAATTTTAATTTAGTATATATTTATTAAGTACCAGCCATGTGTTAGACAGGTTTTTTGGTGCTGGGAATGCAGCATGGGACAAGTCATAGTCCCTTGGCTTATATGTCTTGCATTATAGAAGGAAAGACAGACAACAAATATATAAATAAATATATATCAGTTCTAAGTACAGAAGAAACAGTGGTTGGCCCTGCACTCATACATTAATCACTTTTATTCTTTCCCATGCTTGCAAATCCCCACATTTTTACACATATGGGATCATACTATACATACTGTTCTGGAACTCAGATATTTGCATGAATGTTCACTAGAATATTTTAAAATGCAAATAAAACCATAAACAACTTTAATATCCATTGTTAGTAGGGGAGCAGTTAAGTAAATTTGGTTGTACTCAGACAATGGAATACTATATATCCTTTAAAAAGAAAGCAGTAGTTCTGCCTGTGCTGATATGGAACAATGTCTAGCTCTAGTACAATATATATGGACCCTGTGTGTGTGTGCATGTACACAATTGCATCCAGATGGATATAAGGGGATAAAGCTTGCTATTGCCTGAGTGTTCTCAGAATTTGCTCTCCCCGTGCTGAGTTAAGAAGATTTGAGCTATACTCCTAGATTTTCTTACTTTTCCTATGAGGAATCTACCTGGACCTACCTGGAAAGAGGATTCTTTGGGATTTTGTGATTTAGATCTAAGACTGTGAAGAGAGGAACATGAATGGAGAAGCCAGTGGAGGAGGGAGGGGGTTTAAGTGTAATCGATTAACTCTACACTAAAATTGAGGTGAGGTGTTGAAGAGGAGGGAAAGTTAAAAGAACTGATGTGCTTTGGTTACTTTTCAGGGTTTTTTTTTTGAGGACACAGTTATGGAAATAACCTTCAAATATGAGGGAGATGGATAAGAGAAGGAAAGAAAAGGAAGGGGTTTTGAAGTATTTCTTGGGACTCTGGCCTGAGCACAGTGTTTAAGAAATGAAAGTAAAGGACTAGTGTTTGTTAAATCAATTTTTGACTGCATGATCCTTTTGACAGTAACACCTCTTTGGGATGGAAATATAAGGGCATAGAGAACACTTACCATGATGTGATTTTATACATATGTGCATACACACATACATATCTTAACTATAAATCTTAATTATGAATACCAATGTAAATTTCACGAAGCAGGGTAAGCTCTTCAAGCCCTTTTCATGAGTTAAATCATTTGCCCTTCACAAAAGCCCTATGAAGTTATCTAATTTCCCATTGTTTAAGTGAGGAAACTGAGTTATAAAATGGTTGATATTATCCTCTTAATATGCTACTGAAAATTCTTCCCAATATTTTATTTAAGCTTTTGACATTGATATTATGCAGTGATATTGTTCTGTAGTTTTCATTGTGTTATATTTTCTATCTGTGCAATGCTGACTTTATTTAAAAAATGGAAGCTTGAACTATTTTTCTGAGCTCTGTACCTATTTAAATAGCATTGAAATTATCTGTTTTGTTCTTTATTTTCTAAAACTCATCTGTGAGATCAAATGGGTGGAAAATTTGAGGGGGAAGATTAGCTCTTTCACAAATATTTTCAGTTTCTTCTGTGGTTACTTGATTATTTAGGTCTTATTCATCATCATGAATCAATTTTGGTAATTTGTGTCTGTGGAAAGTCATCCCTTTAATCCATATTTTAACTTCATTTGAATACATTTTTGTGGAAATTATTTTCTAATTCTTAAAACATTATTAGTATCTAAAATTATTTTTCCCATGTAATTTGTAATTTTCTATATTTGGAATTTCTCAATTCTTTGCTGATTATGTTAGCTATGTCTTCTTGATTTTTTTCACACAATGAGCTCTTGAGAGTACTTCATTGTCCCACTATTTTTACAATGCTCAAAATAAGTAATATCTGATTTCTTGATATTAATATGTATTTCCATTTACTTTGGTTTATTTTGTTGTTTTTAAATAACTTATTGAATTTATTTTTATTTTATTAATTTATTTTTGCTCTTTCTTATTTAATGTGTAAGTTTTTACAAAAATGTAACTTCTTCTGAGATAACTTTGGTCAAATTCTCTGACACATGCTGTTTCCATTATCTCCATTTTTATACATGTTCTACAATTCAAATTTTAGTTTCCTATTAGGTGCAAGAACTACATAACAAAGAATGTATGTGCTTGTCATTGCTGGTAATTTCTACATCAATGTTTTTGCGTTTGTTTTCATTTTCTTATAACTTTCTACTTTTGTAGCTTTGTGTTTGGATAATCTGTTCTTCTTTGGGGAATTTGTCAACAATTTCTTCATACCTTAATATGTGGGACATGGGTGCTTGAAAGAAGTTTTATTCTCTTATTATATAAACTGGGTTATAGCTATAAATGTAACCTTATTAAATATTTAAAATAATCCTCTACATTCTTATTTATTTTTTGCCTACTTGTCATGAACTAAAACTCCTGAATTAAAGTCTTTACAACTATTATTTTTCTATTTCTCCTCATTTTATTCATGAAAGTTTGGTCTATGAATTTTGATGCTGTGTTATTTGTGGACAGTGATTTCTTCATTGTGGATTTTAGTCATTTCCAATATACAGTATCTTTTTTTATCTCATTAAATTCTTCTCTTGAATTTAGCATTGATATTAATGCCCTGATCCTATTTCCTTTTCCTTTGCCTCTGCTTGTTTTATGTAAGACCTCCCTTATTCTCTAATTCTCTAAGTTGCTTTCTTTGTTTTAGACATGAATGCCATTTTTGAAAATCTAACTGGAGAATCTTTTAATTACAAATGTTATAGAGATACATTTTTGTTTTTGTCATTTTATTTGTTGTATTTTGCTTTTGGTGTTTTTCGTTATTGTTCTCTGATCTGTTTTCTTTGTTCTTCTGTGTATCTTCTGATAATCCACATGGTTTATAGAGTTTTTCTTTATTCCAGTATTTACCTTTTGAACTTTTAATAACACATCTAAGCCCATATTTGTTGAGTTAGTCACTTTACAGAGTAGATACTGACTCTTCAGTATAAGTTGAAAAAATTGGCACATTTCCACTTCCGTTTCCACTTCTCTTCTTCCTCCACTAATATTCTAATTTTTGCATGTTTTATCATTATTTTTTCATATTACCAATTGTGGTGGATTGAAGTGGTATGTACCTCAAAAAGTCATGTTTTTAAATTTATGCCATTCCTGTGAGTATGAAGTAGGACCTTTTGATGAGGCTACTTCAGTTAAGGTGTGACCCACCTGAATCAGGATGGGTCTTAATCCACTTACTGGAGTCCTTCATAAACAGGATGAATACAGAGAGAGAGAGAAAAGCCAGGGAAGCAAAAAACTGAAATCAAGGAAACCAGAAGAGAAGGGAGAGGCCAGCAGACGCCACCATGTGCCTTGCCACATGACAGAGGAATCAATGGTCGCCGGCAGCCAGTCGTTGGAAAGAAAGCATCTCCTTGATGATACCTTGACTTGTACATTTTCTCAGCCTCAAAACTGTAAGCGAATAAATTCCCATTGTTAAACCAACCCATTTCATGGTATCTGCTTTCAGCATCCTAGGAAACTAACACACCAATATTTATAAATTTACAGCATTTACTATTACATTATGGTTTGCTGTTACATTTTCCATTATTATTTATCCTCATATATTTAAATGGATTCGGTGCTCAATGTCCATTCCTTATAAACACAACTTCCTTATTACTAAGTTATTTATTTTTTTATTAATTTCTTAATTGGCTTGTTTTGGCATGGGTGCTAATCCTTGAGTCCCACTTCCATTTGTGAATAATTTTCAGGCTCTTCTGTACTTTTTACAAGAGTTATTGAGTTACAAAATTATTGGATCACGCATCTTTTTCCAAAGAAGCCTGTGTACTTTGTTCCAACAGCTTCTGGTAGGAAATGTTTCTGTGGAAAACTCTGATGCTAGACCAATTTTCCCCCTTTTATAAATGATTTGTTGTATTTTTTCCTTTCTAGAATCCTATGGGATTCTTTATAATTAGCATTTAGTGACTTCCCCAGGACATGTTGCGGAGTTGATTATTTTCTATCAAGTTTCCACTGAACCCTGTGTGACATTTTGGCATTCAGGTTTATGCCTTTCTTTATTTCAGGGAATTTCTCAACTATTAGAACTTTGAATGTTGTTTTCTGTTCCCTTTATTCTGTTTACAACCTTGGGAACACCAATCATACATATGCTGAATTTCCTGTGACATCCATTCCAAATCTATCACATTTGCTCTTCTCACTTCTATGACTTTTTTCTGGATATATGTCTGTATCTGTCTTTGAATGATTTTGTGTTTGTGTGATAATTATTCAAGCCTGGCCTCCATGGCTTTTCCAATGTCTTTTCTTATCCTTGTAGTTTCTATTGTTCCTTTCATTCCTGTAACAATTGTCTTGCTCTATTCTATGCAACCTTTAGCTCATTTTTCATACCCTCCCTTTTCTCTTTAATACAAATTTCCATACTTATTGTAATTTTTTTAAATATCCCTATATTTAATAAATATATACTGAGTGCCTACAATGTGCCAGGCACTGTCCTAGGGTGCGGTCGCAGTTGATTCGTCTGGGGGAGGGTGGCGGCCGGTTGCTAAATCCTAGGCTCCCAGGATTGCTCCGAGGGTACCGGCGGCGGGGGCTCTTTCCCGGAGGCAAGGGCGAGGCGGGGGACTTGGCCAGGTCCCCGGCGGGAGGCGTGCAAGTATGGAGGGCGGCGAGAAAGGAACAGGCGGGACACGTTTCTTTTAGGATGATGAAAACCAAGAGAGAGAGCTTTATTAGGGGAGAGTACAAGTTTATATCGGGCATTTAGAGGGCGGGGTAGCTGCAAGGGTTAAAGGCTTGGATTGGTTCTGAGAGGGCGCGGAGGTTGATTGAAAAGGGGCGAGAGTTGCTCCCGTAACGGTGTCCGGCAACAATGTATGCGCACCGGTGGTGATGGGAGTTGCGCTGGCAACGGGGAGTGTCCGGGCAAGATAAGGGGGTGGGGAAAAGGCGGTTCCCTCCGGCAAGCCTCTCCTAACATTTGGTATATTTTGGGTGAGGAAATGGGGCCTGCCTCCGGCCTCACTTTCCCAGGCCCGGGGGGCTGTAGAGGGCGCACTCACCCGTACCCACTACCCTCCCCAGGGGTGGATCCGGTCCCCCAGCCCAGGCCCGCCAAGTTAAGGCGCGTAATCAGTGTCCCGCATTTCCCCCTTCTTTTCTAATTAAAGGAAGAAGCTTACCGGAGAGGTCCGCTAAGGGATGAGGGAAGGGGGGAGGTCGGGGAGGGGAAAAGGGGTTGACGGTGGCTCAGCGAGGCTGGAGCTCGGCGTTGGTGTGGCGCCCGGGCGCTCGACAGGGGCCTTGCTGCTTGCGGGATGGACGAGGGTGGGGGGTTTAAAGTTGGAGGTTCAGAGAAGCTGGAGCTCGAGGTTGGTGCGATGTTCAGGCGATCGAGAAGGGCCTCGTGGTCGGCGGGTTGACCGGTGGCGGTGAGGTCGCGGAGGGTTGGTTGTCATCTCGGAGTAGGGAGCGTCAGAGGTGGCGAGTCGTTGGTACTGGACTTGCACGAACGAGGAAAAAATAGCATCCGTTTGTTTCCTTACAAGCTGGACAATTCTGCGGATAATGCAGGGTCCTAAGGTGAGAGCTAGAATAATCATTAGTAGGGGGCCGAGGAGAGGGAGGAGGTATGGGAGGAGGGGGGTAAAGATGTGGGACCAATAGCTGGTGGCTTCACGGTCTTTTTTGCGTTGTTCTAGTCCCTCTCGGACCTTTTTTAGGCTGTCCTCGGCGAGACCTGTGGAATTGGCATATACACAGCACTCTTCTCCTAGGGCGGCGCAGAGGCCTCCTTCTTTGAGGAGGAGAAGGTCGAGACCTCGGCGGTTTTGGAGCACGACCTCAGAGAGGGAATTGACAGAATTTTTAAGATGGGAAATAGCGTTTTGTAGGTGACGAATGTCCTCGTCAACAGCCGCCCGGAGGTGAGTTAGGGCAGAGCCTTGACTGGCTAATGCAGCGATTCCGGTGCCAGCGCCTGCAAGACCTAGGAGAGAGGCAATCGTGAGGACGGTGATGGGCTCTCGCTTTTGCAGTGGGGCAGAAGCTGCAGTTGTTTCCAGGCGGAGGAAGAAGTCTTCCTCGCTGTGGTATAGGACCCTAGGGATGAGGACAATTAGGAGGCAAGTTTCATTAGTTGTATTGAGGGTTTGCACGTTAAGGCAGGGGGTAAGCCCTGTAGAGGAGCAGAGCCATTGGGAGGAGTTATGAGGGATGAGAAATTTTGCAGAGCTGCTGGGAGATGAGTAGTCGGCACAAGCTGTGAGGTTGGGAGAGTTACTTGAGCGAGGGCGGATGCACTTTCCTGTAAAGGAGACTGAATGAAAGGTTAGGGGGACGGCAGAGGTATTCCAATTGCATTCCGAGGGGCTGTCCTCTGTGTTTTCTGAAAAGGAGAGGTTGGAGGCAACTGGCTCATACAGGGGGGAGGAAGTGGAGAGGCAAAGCCAACAAGAGGAGGTAAGATTGGGGTAGGAGACATTTAGTGAGGTGAAGGTTGCTTGGATAAGGCTGAAGAGGGGAGAGGAGTAACGAGAAGGGGGTAGAAAAGGTTGGGGTGGTGAGGTTGGCGACGCGCCGTTTGCAGCTGAGGTGCGGCTGGTTGGAGCTGAGGTGCGGCTGGAGAGCTGTGGAAAAAGGGGGTTAATGACTTTATTGGGGCCAATGCCCGAAGATGAATGTTGAGCTGCTTCCTTTTTTATGAGAATAAGGGATCCCGGATTGGACCCCGCTAGATAAATTCGGAAACCCCAGGTTCGACCCATGAGCCAAGACGTATCGGTAGGGTTTTGTACGGTGAGCATTAGCCTTTTAGGACAAAGGTACCTGTCGAAATAGCGATTGCCTGAGTTTAGGCAAGTATAAGGGATTACTGTAAGATTTAGAAATTTGTCAGGGACAGAAGGTTTCCAGCCAGTGGCTAATGTTTCACAGCCCCAGTATGCACAGTAGTACTCATAGGGGGAATTGCAGTATGATTTTCCAGGATTTGAAGATGGACACATATAATAATTTTGTGTATTTAGGCTGCCTGGATAACCAATAGGTTTTGGATTAGGAGGGGGGAACAGATCAGTGGCATTAAAAACAAAGGAGGGGGGTCCTGCTGTGGTAATGCAAAGAATTATTTTGGAGTCTTCCCAGCGCGCAAGGATCCACTTCCAAGGCTGGTGGGGGTTGGCCTGGGTAGAAGAGGCAAGGGCCAACATGACCATTAGAAGGGAAGCTATGCTCGGGTGGGGGTTATGGGGGTGTAGGGGGCTGGCTTTTGCCCGTCTATAGAGGCGTATAATTTCTCTGATTTCTTGTTTCTCCGGGGTTTCACTCGGACTGGGGTCCAGGCTCAGGTGTACTGTTGTCATCTGGTGCGTTATGCTGCGGAGACGGCGGCGTTCTCGTCTCGTCAGACGCGTGGCTGCTGGTGGCGGGCCGGATTCCCCTTCCTGGGATCCAGATTGGTTGTGCTGCATCATCTGGGAAAACACAAGCAAACCCACGCCCCTGGGCGAGGAGTGGGGAGGGACCCTTCCAGGTATTATTCTCTGGGTCCTTCCAGTAGACCATCGGGGCCTGGGTGGGCCTATACGAGGGCCCCCAATGTTTATGTAGGGGCGAAAGCCCTTCCTTATTGAATGTGAGTAGATTAAGGTGAGTAAGGGCTGCTATGATAAGGTCCCCTGGAGTTGCCTGGGGGAGCATTGCCCTCTCTTTTTCAACTTGTGTTTTTAAGCGGCGATGGACTGCTTCCACAATGGCTTGCCCCTGTGGATTATAGGGGATGCCGAAATGATGGGTGATGTTATATAACTGAAGAAAGGCCGCAAAGGAGGCACTGCGATAGGCAGGCCCATTGTCCGTTTTTATGTCCCAGGGGACTCCCATGAAGAGAATTCCCTGTCTTAGGGCCTTGATACAGTGTTTGGCCGTTTCCCCGGCGAGGGGGACTGCATAACACATGGCTGAGAAGGTGTCAATCATTACGTGTACATACTTGAGGCGCCCAAAGGACGGAACATGAGTTACATCCATTTGCCATCTAGAATTGGGTTTTAGGCCTCGTGGGTTGACTCCCTGAGGTTGCAGGGGGCCAAGCGGCGCAAAGGGCGCACAAGTTGCACAATTGCGGACAAGATGTTTACAGGTATCTAGGGGGAGGCCACATAAATGATGCAATGACGTAGCCGAAAAGTGAAACCTGGAATGCAATAACTTGGCCTGGTTAACAGCGTCCCCCGGAGGGGCCGCTGTGTGAGTTAGCATAGCTTGGGTAGTCTGAGCTGAGACCGCTTGGTCTACTATACTGTTGCCATTAGCCAAGGGCCCCGGAAGGCCTGAGTGACTACGAATGTGGCTAATGAACCAAGGATCCTGTCTATGCTCTAAGATGCTTCTGAGGTCAGAAAGTGCTTTATCGATGGCCGAGTTCCCGGGGAAAAAGGTGGAAAATGCAAGGACTCGGCAGACCTGATACGTGTAGAGGCTGTCAGTGAAAATGTTTACTGGGTGGTTGCAGTGGGCGTTTAGCGCGTATGACACTGCCAGAATTTCCCCCACTTGGACTGAATGAAGGTTGACATAACTGAATAGGTGGGGTTCCGGATGGTCCTGCGAATAAGAGAGGAAGGCGAAACGGGTTTTGGAGGCGTCAGTAAAGACGGTAGTGGCACCCGGGATGGGTGCAGAGGAGGGGAAAGGATGGAAGGGGCTGCGGAAGGGAAGCTTGGCGAGTCCCTGTAACAGCCGATGGCTAGGATAGTGGCAGCTGAATTCCCCATGAAATCCTTCTAAAAGGATTTGCATGTCCGGGTTGTCACGTATAAGCAGGCGGGTTTGGCCTGCGTCTAGGGGCCAAACAATTTTTTCTGGCGGCTCTCCGAATACATGAACAGCCAGGGTGACTAGATCTGAAGCTAGGCTGATCCAGAGCCGCACTGCGGGGCAAATTTTCCTAAGCCGGCTTTTAGCAGGGTGCACCCAAAGTAGAGGGCCTTCCTGCCACAAGCAGCCCATGGGTGTGCCGGGCGTAGGAAGGATGAGTGCTATAATATTGCCCTCTTTAGTGCTGAACCTGTTGAGACAGCAGGCGGCGAGTGCCTTGTTAATTGCGGCAATGGCTTCCTTTGCCTCCTGGGTGAGCTTAATGCGCCGGGAGATTGCTAGCGGCGGGGCTTCAGGGACACTCAGCAGCATAAAAAGTGGTTGGAGCTGGGCGGTGGTGATCGGCAACGCAGAGCGGAGCCAATGGATCTGACCGCAGAGCTGTTGAAGCTCAGTGATAGTGACCCGATCCGGTATGTCCAGCTGGGGAGCGGACGGGGCAATGGTTTTATCAATACTAAACCCTAAGAAGGCTAATGGTGGCACAATTTGAACTTTATTGGGCTGAACCGTAAGGCCGAGGTCAGCTAAATTAGTGGTGAGGTCTTTGAGGATTAGAGGAAGTGCCTCGGCGTCCTCAGAGGCCACCAAGATGTCATCCATGTAATGGATGAGCATGGCCTGCTTTCGCAGGGGGGCCACTGCGTGATTAACATACATTTGGCAGATGGCCGGACTGTTACGCATCCCTTGAGGGAGGACTTTCCATTGGTACCTGCTAGCCGCGCCCGCGTGATTGGGGACGGGAACTGTAAAGGCAAAGCGCGGGCGGTCTCGCTCATGTAGCGGGATGGAAAAGAAACAGTCTTTGATGTCAATGGTGGCTACATGATAGTGGGCCGGGATGGCTACCGGATGGGGGAGGCCAGGCTGCGGGGAACCCATGGGAAGAATATGCTTATTGATTTCCCGCAGATCATTGAGGAGCCTAAATTTCCCTGTGGCTTTTTTATGAATAACAAACACTGGTGAATTATAGGGACTAGTAGAGGGCTCTATGTGGCCAGCGTCCAATTGTTCTTGGACAAGGGCTTGGAGTGTTACTAATTTATGCGTGGGAAGGGGCCACTGCTCCACCCATATAGGTTCCTCAGTATCCCACTGCAGAGGAACGGGCGCTGGAGGTGTTAAACGAGCAGTGGCGCACATTATTGGGGGGGCTGCGTGGTAAGCACTGCCCCAGAGGCGGCGAGGATGTCACGGCCCCATAAAATTTGTTCTATGGTGTGTAGAAATAACGGGCGGAAGGTGCCTGAGTGGCCCTCTTCATCCTCCCACTTAATGGGCCTTATGGCCTGAAGAGAGGTGGAGGTACCAGTGGCTCCCACTACCGAGGGACCATCGAGAACCATGCACATGGTGGCATACTGAGCGGGCATGCAAGAGACCTCTGCCCCTGAATCGAGCGTGCCCGTGTACCATTGCCCCTCTATTCTTAACTTACGAGTAGGCTTTTCTGGGGTGATAGGGACTGTCCAGAGAAGCGTTTTACTGCCGGTGAAGTGATTAGCTTTATTAGAACCGGCCGGCACGCTGCCTCTTAGGGGCGGGGCTGAGGCTTGCCCCGCTTGGAGTTTAAAGCTTGCTCAGTGCCCTGGCACTGACTGCCGTCAGGGCACCAGGGATAGCAGAGGTTTTTTAAGCTATTCTTGCTAAGATCTCTGGGGCTGCTCTTGCAATCGCGCGCCCAGTGATAGCCACGCTGGCAGCGTGGGCAGGGAGTGGGAGGGGGGCGCCCATTGCGCTGCATGAAAGGCGGGCGGCTGATTTCTGCATTGGGGCACTCCCGTGCAAAATGACCGCTCTGCCCGCACTTAAAACAACCGGTGGTGGCGGCTAAGGCGGCAGTGACAGCGCTAGAGACAGCCTGGGCTAGGGACGCGGCAGCTGGGTCAAAGGCGCTGCAGGCGAGAACCCAGTCATCTAGACTTTTTTCCCTCAAGGGGAGAATGGCTTGCTTACAGGGGGGGTTAGCCCCTTCTAGAATGAGTTCTCGGGTGAGAGCTAGCTGGGCTTGGGGGTTGCTAACTTTTCTAGCGCAGGTTTCTTCGACTCTGGATACGAAGGTGGCGAAAGGTTCGTTTGGCTCCTGGAGGAGCTTGGTAAAGCTGCCAGGTCGACGGGCAGAGCAGTTGGCAAACGCGCGTAAGGCGATGCCTCTGAGGATAGTCCAGAAGGTGGCAGGAACATTAATATAAGCAGACACATTTAGAAATGCTCCCGTGCCTAAATAGGCTTCGGGGGGATGATAGACTCCAGTGGCTGCGTCTTGCTCACTTTGCTTAGCTGCTTCCGCCTGGAAGTGAGCACGCCAATCAATAAACTGGCCGGGGTTAAGAATGGAACGGGCAAGCGAGGCCCAGTCTTGGGGGATGCAAAAGTCCATGCCGAGATCCTGCAGTATTTGGGAAGCGTATGGGCTACCCAACCCGTCCTCCTTGACGGCCCTGCGAAGCTGCTTAATAGTATTAGAGTCAATGGGATACCAGTCATACGGTTTCTGTGGTGTGGGGGTAAGGTTAAGAGGAAAGCAGTGAAAGGCACGAGAGAAAGGAGGACGCGCTTGCAGAGGGCTTGGCGCGGGAGTGGGGGTAGGGGGAGCGTTGCCCCAAGGGTTGCCTTGAGGTGTAGAAGGCAGCCAGGGGTTGTTAGTCGGCAGGGTGGGAGGAGCGGCGGCAGCTGCCGGTAGCGGCTCCGAGGGGGAGCTCGCCGGAGGGGGAGGCGGAAGTGGGAGGCCCCAAGCGTCGCAAGACGGCGGCGCGGTGGGAGTGGCTAAGGCATAGGATGGTGGACTAGCTCCGCCCTGTGAAAGGGTGGGGCCCAAGGCATAAGATGGCGGACTAACTCCGCCCTGTGAAAGGGCGGGGTAAAGCGCATGCGGTTTCCGGCCCAGCTTAGGGCTGACGTCATCGCCGGAGCACTTCCTCCCCTCGATGGAAGAAGAAGGAGGAAGTTCGCCATCTTGGCGAGGCTTAGTATTGCTTTGTTTTTGGGGGGCGACTTCGAGCGCGTTGTTAATTTGCTCGACTAAGGATTCTGTGTCCGAATCGTGGTCTACATTAGTATCGCTGTCTGAATCTGTTGGCTGGGTTGATAGGGCCTCCTTGGATTTAATGGGGCCTCGATCAGGGGGAAGGGAGCCTTGAAGGCAGGAGCGGACGGTTATTAAGGTGGGGAGCAAGCCGGGAGGGAAGCGTTTGCTCTCATGTTCCATGGCGTTGGTGACCCGATCAATAAGGCGATCATAAGTAACAGGGTCCCAAAGATGGCAAGTGGTGAGCCATGGGTTAAAGGGCAGCAGGAGGTCCCAGTATACCTGCAGCTGCCGGACAGACACTTTACAGCGATGTGTGTCTAGGAGACCCGCCAGAGCGCGAACTTGGGGTGCTTGGCGTGCAGATAGACGATTACCCATAGCGGAGTGAGAAAAGAGAAAAAAGGGGGGTTGATTATTGAGTAAAGAAAATGAGGTAAACTGTGACAGCGAGGCCGAAGGAGATGGTGAGAATGGAAGGCAGGAGCCTCTAGTAGCGAGAGCAGTTTGGGGGGGGGGGGGCGGTTGCAAAGAGGCACACCGCGCGAAACAAAGAAACAAAGACACAGAGGACCACAGCAAAGTAATGGAGGGGAAGAGGGAAAGCTACTGGAGGAAGAGTGTTAGGAGGAATGTGGGGATATAGGAAGAGAAGACGAAAGGTAGTCGGGGGTAAGAGTTAGGTTAGCGCGGGAAAGGAAGAGCGGCCCGGGCGCGGAGCGGCGTGGGAGGGGCGGCTCCGCGGGGCGGCGAGGGAGAGGCGGCCCTTACTTTGCAGGCGAGGAGAAGGGGAGCTGGAGAGGCGTCCGGGCGAGCGGGTGGTTTTACTGGACCGCTGCGTAGAGAGGACTTTTAATTCCAGGTGCCCCACGTTGGGCGCCAGTTGCGGTCGCAGTTGATTCGTCTGGGGGAGGGTGGCGGCCGGTTGCTAAATCCTAGGCTCCCAGGATTGCTCCGAGGGTACCGGCGGCGGGGGCTCTTTCCCGGAGGCAAGGGCGAGGCGGGGGACTTGGCCAGGTCCCCGGCGGGAGGCATGCAAGTATGGAGGGCGGCGAGAAAGGAACAGGCGGGACACGTTTCTTTTAGGATGATGAAAACCAAGAGAGAGAGCTTTATTAGGGGAGAGTACAAGTTTATATCGGGCATTTAGAGGGCGGGGTAGCTGCAAGGGTTAAAGGCTTGGATTGGTTCTGAGAGGGCGCGGAGGTTGATTGAAAAGGGGCGAGAGTTGCTCCCGTAACGGTGTCCGGCAACAATGTATGCGCACCGGTGGTGATGGGAGTTGCGCTGGCAACGGGGAGTGTCCGGGCAAGATAAGGGGGTGGGGAAAAGGCGGTTCCCTCCGGCAAGCCTCTCCTAACATTTGGTATATTTTGGGTGAGGAAATGGGGCCTGCCTCCGGCCTCACTTTCCCAGGCCCGGGGGGCTGTAGAGGGCGCACTCACCCGTACCCACTACCCTCCCCAGGGGTGGATCCGGTCCCCCAGCCCAGGCCCGCCAAGTTAAGGCGCGTAATCAGTGTCCCGCACTAGGGGTTGGGGATACAAGTAGTGGATAGAAAGAATAAAAAAATTACCTGCTTTCATTCAGCCTATTTATTCATTTATGCCAGTGGGAGGAGAGAGACAATAAACAGGGTACAAAATTAAAATGCACAGCATATAAAATGGTGATAAATGCAGGAGATGTAAAGAAAGCAGGGAGATGGAATATAAGATGTTGTGGGGGACAGTTGCAATTTTGGATTGGCAGTCAGAGAAAGTCTTGCTGAAGGGATGATATTTAAGAAAAGACATGAAGAATGTAGGGGTATAGGGAATGCTTATAATAAGGGGAAGAGTGTTCCTGGAAGAGGAAGAGCTAGTGCCAAGGTACAAAGTGGGAGCTTTCTTGGTGTGTTTGAAAAGCAGAGCTACTCTGGAAGAATTGAAAAGTAAGCATGGGGGAAGATCATATAGGGTTTATTGATCATTGTTAAGCTTTTTGGATGTAAATAAGAAGTTAGATTTAAAAATTGGGGAATTTTGATGATACAAGGGACGTGATCTAACCTATAGTTAACTGGAACATTCTAGCTGGAGGAACTAAAGGAAGGCAAGGGTAAAAGCAGGAAGACTAGTAATGAGTCTACTGCAGTAATCCAAGTGAGAGAAAATGATGACAAAGACCTGGGTGGTTGTGGTGGAGAAGGTGAAACATGGTTCATTTCTGGACATAATTTGAAGGTGAAGCTATCATGGATTGGGTGTGGAGTGAGAGAAAACGGGGGAATCAAGGATGGTGTTATGGATTGAATCGTGTCTCTCACAAAGATATTTTCAAGTCCTAATCCTAATGTGAACTCATTTGTAAACAGGATCTTTGTAGTTGTTATTACTTAAGGTGAGGTCAAACTTGACAAGGGTGAGCCTTAATCCAGTATGGCTGGAGTCCTTATAAGAAGAGGAAACTTGGACTGTCAGGAGGAGACAGATGGGGAGACAGATGGCCATGTGATGGAGGCAGAGATTGAGGTATGGATTGTCTGCAAGCCACCTCCAAAATGCTATAGATTTCAGTGATGCATGATGCTGCTGACACCTTGATTTTGGACTTCTAACCTCAAAAACTATGAGATTCCTGTTGTTTATGCTAACTAGTCTGTGATGTTTTGTTACAACAGCTCTGGCAAACTAAAGACAGATAGATACTGTGCTGGTTTGAATGTATTATGACCCCCAAATGCCATTATCTTTGATGTAATCTTGTGTGGGCAGACTTATCAGTGTTGATTAGATTGTAATTCTTTGAGTGTTTCCGTGGAGATGTGCCCCACCCAACTGTGGGTGATAACTCTGGATAATTTCCATGGAGGTGTTACCCTACCCATCCAGGGTGGGTCTAAATTAAATCACCGGAGCCACATAAATGAGCTGGCAAACAGAAGGAACTCAGTGCAGCTGTGAGTGATGTTTTGAAGAGGAGCCACAGCTAAGAGGGACACTGAAGAAAGCACAGGAGCTGCAGATGAGAGAAAGTTTGAAGACGGCCATTGAAAGCAGACTCTTGCTCCGGAGAAGCTCAGAGAGGACAAATATCCCAAGTGCAACTAAGAGTGACATTTTGAAGAACTGCAGCCTAGAGGGGAATGCCCTTGGAGAAAGCCATTCTGAAACCAGAACTCTGGAGCAGATGCCAGCCACGTGCCTTCCCAGCTAACAGAGGTTTTCCGGACACCATTGGCCATCCTTCAGTGAGGGTACCCAAACGTTGATGCATTACCTTGGACACTTTATGGCCTTAAGACTGTAACTGTGTAACCAAATAAACCCCCTTTTATAAAAGCCAATCCATTTCTGGTGTTTTGCATTCTGGCAGCATTAGCAGACTAGAACAGATACCAAGGTATCTATCTGGTCCGAACAAGCGAAAGAAAGGAGTTGTCAAAAACTGAGATGGAGAATTCTCAAGGAGGGGCAAGTTTAAAGTGAAAGTTCAGTAGCTTAGTTTTGGACTCGTTGGATTTGATATTTCTATTAATCATCTGAATGAAGTTGTCAAGTAGGAAATTTGATACAGAAATCTGGTGTTCCAAAGAGAGGTCTGGATTGGAGATATACATTTGTGAGTCACTAGGGAATAGATAAGATTAAAGATAAGATAACCAATGGAATGAGTTTAGAAGGAAAAGAGAAGGTATAAAAGGACTGAGGCCTGGGACATTCCACCTTTACAAGTCCAGGAAATGAGGAGAAAATAGCAGATAGACTAGAAAGTTGCAGCTAAGTGAATATGGTGTCCTGGAAGCCAAGTGGAGAATGCTCTTCAAAGAAGAGGGAGTGATCAACTGTGTCAAATATTTTGATAGGTCAAATAAGATGAGAAATGATCCTTGGATTTGGCAACATAAACTTCATTGGTGACCTTGACAAGTACAGTTTCAGAGGCGTAGTAGGGGCAAAGCATAATTGGTTTGGCTTCAAGAGAGAACAGGAGTAGAGGTTTTGGAGATGGTGAGTCTAAACAACTTCTTTTAGGAGATTTGAGTAAAAAATAAATGAAGAATGTGTAAAAGGTCATATGCTAGTGTAGTCAAGAGAACAGTTTTTAAGAGGCAAGTATCCCTTCCTCTGATTTATGTTATTTAGCTTCTTTTCTCTGATCATGATTCATTCTTTTTGGAGGAGGTAAGTATTCATAGATCCAACGGCTCTTTCCACTTATTTTTCCTCTTATATTGGTGTCAGTTCTCTCTGGGGTTCCTACTATTCTAATCAATGTGGGAACAGCTGAGGATAGTGAACTGGGGTAGCAGGTATCTTTAATTTTGAAATGAAATTTCAGAGAATTTTGTCTATAAATGTTCCTCTTTCCTCGGGATTTATTTCTCCTGTATTTTTATGTGTGTTATTGTTATTTCCCCTTTGAAATGAGCAGATCAACCAGGGTTGAGGTCATTGTGGCTTTCTGTGATGCCCCATATATCATTGTTCTTTATTTGAAACTTTACTGTTCATTTTTCTCTGCTCAGTTTAACCTGGTCAACAGTTACAGATCTGATTTCACTTTCCACTATCTCCTTCAACTTTTATCACCTCCAGGTCTTTTCTGCAGATTTGAGGACAGTATGATAGAAAATAAACCTAGAATTTCCATGTGGTCCCTTCTTTTCATGCTTTCTCCTGTTCCATTATGTGATTTAGAACAGTGGCTTGAATATGCATACTCACTGCTGTTGTTGAGTCTTTGTGTACCTCTGGGCCTCATCATGCAAACTATGAATTCTTGATTAGAATTTTCTGGAACAAGTTCTCTTCTTTTATAAAATTCTCCATCCAGCTAGAGACCATAAAAATATTTATCTAACAATGCTCCCTTGTTTTGAATTGGTCTCATTCCATTGTATTTGGAAAATATTCATATTTTATACTTTAGGCAGTAGCCATTTCCTACTTTCACTGAGGATGGAGTTTTCTTTTTTCAGTTTTATTCTTTTCCCCTACCAGTCTGTTTAGGTAGAGGATGATATAAGTACACTTTTAGTATGCATTGTTTTAGAAGTTTCACAAAGTACCTTTAAAAAAAGAGGGCAAGTGCAGTGAATGAAAATACTTTCATGTGCTTAATAGTCATCGTTTGGCTATCCTACACAATAAAAATTTATTGAACAGACACTCTAGTGACAAACCCTGTCCTAAATTCTGACTGGCTACACAGATTGATAACAGTTTGTCCATACCCTTGAGAAGCTCATTGTCAAAAAAGGGCTAGGAAAGTTCTGCCTGGAAACTTCGCATAAATTGTCTTAAGTGAGGAAAATTATGTTTAATAATGGCACAGAAAAGAAAGTTTCCATCTAACATCAAGGTGGAATTACCTGGTAGCTACCAAAGAGATGGCAGATTAAATACAATCCACACAGGGAATCATATTTGAAAGAAGATTTGAAGAAAGGTTATATAATTGATGAACATAGATGGGGTTAAGGGATGATCATGGGTTCCAGGTAGATTTATCATGAGCAAAAGTGTGGCTTGGGAAATCATAGGGGCATATTCAGGGAATATTCAGATTGGTTTGAACCTAAATTAGGTATGGGGAGAGAGAGAGATAAGACTGGACACATTATTTGGGGGGAAAATTCAGAACCAACACAATTAACCACTATAAAATACTCTGGTTGAACGTCAAAGGAAATACAAGACTAACTCTAATAAAATATTTAATAATCCACTACTGCTGATGCTAATCACTGAAAATCTGTTGTGGTAGGTTGAATTATGTACTTAAATGAAAGATATATTCTTAATCTTAATTTTGTATTCCCGTGGGTGTGAAACCATTTGTAGATAGGACTTTTGAAGATGTCATTTTTAGTTAAGGTATGGCCAACTGAATCGGGGTGGGTCTTAATCCATATTGCAGGGGGCTTATAAAGAGATGCGACTAGAAGCAAGAAGTCAGGAGAAAGCCATAGGTAGTAGCCAGAAGCCGGAAGTCACGGAGTAGCCAGATCCTGGAAGTCAGTGGAAACCGGAAGAGCAGACGCAAGAAGACAGAGAGATCCCTAGGTGATGAGAGACAGAGATGCAAGCTGAGAAACCTCAAAGATTGCACAAAGTCAGTGACAGAATGCTACAGACTTTGGAGAGAAAGTATTGCATTGCCGAAGCCTTAATTTGGGGCTTCTAGCTTTGGAAACCATGAGCATCACAAACTAAGACAGCTGAGAGAAAAAATGGGGTATCTTCAAATCCAGAGTGAGGCCAACATCCTCAAATCTGGACTTCCTCTTCTATGCAGGTGGGGGTGATTCTAAGCCATTGCTGTTGCTCCTTGCAAATGGTTGCAAGAAAAGATGCCCAGGATTTAACAGCCTTAAGTGGCCCAAACAGCATGTTGTCTCTTATACACCAAACTTCTGAGGATATGTCTAGAAGGGACTTGGTATCAGTCACCATGATCTGTTTGGGAAACCATATGGAACATTAATGTGCTTCTGACACACTGCCTACTGAGGATAAGTTCAAGAAGAAATTGTCATACTTGCACGAACAGAGCTGGACCTTGGATATTTACCCTGTAGCTACACTTAGAGCACAGCAAGAGATTTGCATCCCACCTAATGTGCCACTCAGAAGACACAACGGGATAAATCAGGTAAACTGAATATTTCATATATGCCACAGTAAATACGGTGATTTTTATGGAACAGCAAGGAATTGGCACTATGTGCCATGGGGAGAAGAAGCTTTTAATACTGCATACCCTTCTTTTTTAATCAAATTGGAGATGTCATTTATGTTTAGGAACTATAAATATAAGATTCTAGATGATGTTGGTTTGTATTTGGTTTCAGAACAAATGCAGCAAATTATAGGAAGCCACCACAAAACAAAAAACAACAACAAAAAAAAAAGCAAATTGAAATCTATTCATTTTACATGCAAAGAAAGCATTTTAATTGACTCTAGGCTAAGATGACTGACTGATTGATACTGTAATAGGTTAAAATTTAAAACCCTCACATTCCAGAAGAGGCAGAGTATTTGAATTTGTATTTGGAATGTTTTCAGCTGTTAAAGTCTAGTCAATTAAGTTACATAACTCCCTTCACACCAAAGCAATATTAAGAGACCACTGGTTGATAAAAATATATAATAGATTCCTTGAGCTTAGTCATCAGAATAAATATTGTCCAGCAAGCTAAATAAAAAATCCTGCCTTAATACAAATTACTGAGTACTTTGAGTACTATATGAGAATTTTGGCTAATCCTACTCTCATCCCCTAATCTAGGAATTTGTATGATTGAATTCACCAGGTCAACCTTTTAGTTGACTTAATGCTTTGCCCACTGGACCCTCAAGTCACCAAATCACGCCTGTGCACTGCATAATTGAACCAGCAAGGTTGCAAGGAATGTTTAATGTAGATATCATTGAATGAAGGACTCAGGTTGTTAATATGTGTGCTCTGAAGCAATTATAGAGTTGAGAAAGCACGAGTATATGTTAACTGGGCTGCTAGGAAAAGAAGCATTCCAGGTAGAGGTAACAGTATGTACAAATATCATATGGTGAGAGGAAGTATAGGCATTTGAGGAACAGATATGGCTGGAAGTTAGAGAGAATATATTGACAGAGATGTGACTACAGAGTTACATACAACCAGATCACACAGGGCCTTTTAGTAATGTTAAAGTATTATCTTTATTCCAAGAGAAATGGGAAGTCATGGGAATATTTTAAGCAAAGGCATGATATATCAGATTTGTTTTTTTAAAAATATTGTCCTTATCATAATGTTGAGAAGAGATTATGGAAAAGTACTAGATAAGCATTTATTGCAGTATATTAGGATAAAGATGATATTGGCTGGGACAAGGATGATGTGAGTGAAGCTGGAGAAAAGTGGATTATTTGAAGTGAAACTTAGTAGGTAAAACTAATGTGATGTGCAGTTGATTGGAATAGGGCTTGAAGAAGAGGGTGATGTCTACATTTCTGGATTGCTGATCGCTAAGATAGAGAAAGTGGAAGAGAACCAATGTGGTGGGGGGGGGGTTAGATTATGTGTTCTTTTTGAAATATATTGATTGAGACGCCTATTAGGTAACTAAGTAGAGATGTTGAAAAGGAAGTAGGAACTTCAAGACTGGAGTTCAGAGGACAGGCTAGATAGATATATAAACCTGTGGGTCACCTGCAAATAGTAATTAAGACCATAGTTATGTATAAAATTTCCTAGGGAGAGAAATTACATTAATAAAAGGAAAAGGTCTTGGTGTAGGATTTGAAAACTTCAACACTTAATGGTCACGTGGAAGAGGATGAAACTTCAAAAGAGACAGTAGAGTGCCCAAAGAGATAGGAGTAAAATTAAGAGTGAAATTACTTCTTCATAAAAGTGAAGAAATAAACAGTATCAAAATTGTGTCAGATGCCACTGAAATACAAACAAAAGACAATTGAAAAATGTTCCTTCATTTTAATGACACGAATGTCTTTGGTGACATTAGTGACAGCTTTTTTGGTGGATTATTTCTGGTTTTGTGATTATTTGTGCCCAAATAGAGTGGCTTGAGGAATGAGTAGAAAGTGAAGAATTGGAGATGGTGGTTATAAATACCTTTTTTGGGGAAGTTTAACTATGAAATAGAGGAGAGAGAGTGGTGGTAAGAGGACAATGTAAAATCAATATATTTTTTTAATTTTTAAACATTGAAAGATTTTAAACTTGTCTCAATGGTGATATAAAAAAAATAATTGACAGACAGGTAATGATTAAATACACATAAGAAAGGATATTGTGAACAGTGTCATTTTCCTGAGACATTGTGTAGGGATGATGTGCCAGTTTGGATATATTATGCCCCCCAAAAGCCATATTCTTTAATGCAATCTTGTGGGGGCAAATTTATTAATCTTTTTGATTAGGGTATGACCCCTTTGATTGAACTTTCCATGGAGATGTGACTCACCCAATTGTGGGTAATACCTTTGATTAGATTATTTCCATGGAGGTGTTACCCCACCCATTCAGTGTGGGTTTTAATTAAATCACTGGAGTCCTATAAGAGCTCACAGATAGAAGGAGCTTTGTGCTGCATCTGAAAGAGACTTTTGGAGAGATGCTTGAAAGTTGATGCTTGGAGATGCGGACAGAAGGACGTTTGGAGATGCTCAGCTAAGAGATGCTAGCCTAGGGTTTGCTCTGGAGAAACGAAGAGAGGACCCCCAGGCAGTTAGATGCACAGTAGCTGAAGAGGCTGAGAGAGACAGCCTAGCAACATTTTGGAGAATGCCATTTTGAAACGCAACATGGGAAAAGCAGATGCCAGCCACGTGACTTCCCAGCCAGCATAGGTGTTCTGGATGCCATTGACCATTCTTCAGTGAAGGTATCTTCTTGTTGATGCCTTAGTTTGGACACTTTTATGGCAACAGAACTGTAAATTTGTAACCAAATAAACCCCCTTTATAAAAGCCAATCCATTTCTGGTATTTTGCATTCTGGCAGCATTAGCAAACCAGAACAGACGAGATTCAATGGATAGGTCAACAGTTTGGCTGCAGAAAGGTCAGCACATTCCTGTCCCTGTTTTTTCTCTCTCTCCCTCTATCCTCCCCCCTCCCCCTTTATGAAATTAGAAGTAAGGTCATCCGTTGAGAGTCAGAGAGGAGGTAGGGCATTGGATGCTTGTGAAGTTTCATTAAAGTTACTTTGGATAAAGGGAGCATGAGTTGACAAAATGAAATCAGTTTGAGGCAAGTGTCATTAGCCCTTTCAATGTTTGTGCTTTTGTTCTTATTGTAGAACCAATCTGCCATATTGTGCAAATTTATCCAGTAGTACTGAACTTCCTGGGTGAGGTTACAGATAAAGCAGATGATTGGGTACTTACAGGGATGATTTCTTACTATATGTATGTGTTTAAAGGGCAAATGGGGAAAGGAAATTTAGGGTATTGGTGAGACTATCATTGACATGAAGGATCACAAAGCTAAAGGATGATATGGAGGGAGTGGAGAAAAGAGTGGCTGATGTTTTGTGAAAAAGTAGAAGCTATAATGAACGGAGTTCACAGTGAGGTCAAAGAGTCTGGAAACCTGAGACTTAGGTATTTTGTCTTCATGGCTGCTAACAAACCCAAGAGGTGGCAGAACGCGGAGGTGGAGAGAAAAAGTGTGAATCTTAGGCCTAAGTTTCACAATTAGTCAGGTAAAATGACTGGGAGGATCATAAATAATCATAACAATGATATTGAGGAGATATAGCCAAATGGTATAGGCTCAAAACATTATGATTTATTATGAGGCTTTGAAGTATCCATCTTGAAGTAGGAAAGGGCAACAAGGAAGGTACTAACTTCAATTTTGACCTTGGAGTACATGGCATATGAAAGATACATGAGTTATGAAAGGACTAAAAAATGGTGGTTTTGACAAAATAGCCAGATTTCAGTTAAGGAGCTTGAGGGATATTGGGAGAAGAGATTGAGTATGTACAAAAGTTTGATGGTTTAGGAGTTCTGTACTGTTTTAGTTACTATAGAGTTATAGTTTGTTTTGTATTTGGTAGGCTAATCTCTCTTCCTTATTCTTAATTTTCATGATTTTCTTGAACATTTTCATGCATGAATTTTAGTATTGTCAGTCATGCTGTTCTTCAAGCATCCTTTTACTTTATATCTCTTATTTTTCACTAGCATGGCAAACCTCAGCTCTCTCTATTTGTTAACCCTAAGATTCATATTTTTTCTGAGGTTTATTGAGAATTTTAAAAATTCCCCTATGTCTAGATAAAAGTTCCTAACATATATGTCACTTCTAAATTACTTTCCTATATTTTCTCCATTGATGTGATCTTAGATGCTTTCTTTTTTCTATAAATCATGCAGAATATGAATTGTTAACCTCCTTTTTATTACTTAGTTTTTCATTTATTCATTAATTTATTCAACAAATATTCATTGATTGCCTACCATTGGTTAGGCACTCTTTTAGGTGTTGGGAAGACAATGGTATGTGAGAAAGGCTTGTTTTCCTATACAATTTTCTTATATCATTTCCATTGTTTTGGCGGAAATTTGGAGAGGAGAGAGGTAAATGTATGAGTTCAAGTAACCATTTTTGTCCATAAATCTTTATTTTTCACTCTTTAGTGAAGTACAGCAAATAGATCAGGAGATACAATCTAGTACTACTGTAAGACCAAGAGCAGGTCAGAGGAATATCTGAAGCTTTAATGAAACTCCCACATGCATTCATCTGATACCTTTTAGAAATCATTAAATTTTTCTTCTTTTGCTGAACTTACAAAAGCATTAAATCCAGAAATACATCCTTTCCCAAATATGCATTAGTCATGATTTTTAGAGGAAAATACCTAGTTGTTTTGCATGATACAAAAAAATTAAGGAAATAAAAGGCCAGGAAAAGATGTGAGGCTTGTATCTTAAGCAGGCAAATGTGATTTCATAAATGTAAATATTGTTTGATGATATGACTTGTGGTTGGATTCAAGAAAAAGTTTTCTGCTAGAAAGGGTTGGAAAGTACTCATCTGTATTTGGAAAACCACATACCTGAGGGGGAGGGAAAGTTTGATGAAGCTAATTTCAGTGAGCATAAAAGAAAAAGAAGAACCGATCTTGGTGTTTGAGGAAACAGATATAATTTTGATGTCAAAGCAATATTTGAAATGTAATGCACTAATAATGGGGGATATCTTCTGGAAGAATTTATCTTCTAGGAGAGTGCCAAATAAAGAATTATGGACAACTTTTTCCGAGGTAGAAAAAGAGTAGGTCCATCATTCAGGACTGAATTTTGACCAACAAAGACATACTGCTCAGAGGTACAGAAATAACTGGAGCTTCACGAAAAACAAAACACTCCTTCTTAGATTTTATGACATTAAAAGAAGAAAGGCAACTAGGCATAATTGGGTTTACTCACACAGTCTAGAAATTTTTATTAAGCACTCCATTCTAGGCAATGTTCTAGATGTTCTAGATGCTGGAGACATAGTATTGAATAAAATAAGCAAGAATTTCTGCCCACATGGCACTTATGTAGTTGGCATGGATAAAGGCAATAAAGCCATAAATAATTAAATAATTTCACCAGTCAAATGGTAACAGTTCCATAGAGTAAAATATATAGTAAAAGAGGGATCAGAAATGCCAAAGTAGCATTTATTAAATTTTAATAATGTGATGCAAGTCTTAAAATGCTAGTCAGGAATGGCCTTAAAGAGAAAGTAATATTTGAACAAAGACCTAAAGGAGGTGAAGGAGCAAGTTATGTAAATATCTGTGGGAAGAGCATTCCAGGAAGAGGCAAGAGTGTGTTCAAAGACCTCATGGTGGAAATATGTCTGGTATGTTTGGGAAACAGCAAAGAATGCAATGATCATTGATGAAACTGGAAGTAAAAAGAGAAATGGTAGATTTGATCATGTAGAATTGGTACCATTGTAAATATTTGGCTTGTATTCTGAGTGCGATGGTGAGTCATTGAAAATTTAGAGCAGAGGAGTGATGTGATCTGACTTACAATTTTGAAAGTTTACTCTGGCTGCCATTTTGAGAATATGTTGTAGCATGGGTGGGGTGGAGGTCAAGGACCAATGTCAACAGATAATTTAGGAAGCTATTGAAAAATCTAAGTAAGAGATTACTTAAATTTCATCACTGTTGATGTGGTTCTTTTGTGTTTAAAAAAAAGTGCAACTATCGAAACGAAAAAAATTATAGAGTAATATTGCCATTCTGCTGATTTTAAATATACAGTACATCATACATACTTTACAAGCAAGTTAAATGGAGATAAAGTTGAAATCATAGAAGATGCAAATGACCTTTCAAAATCAATACAATGTGTTCTGAAACTTGTCGTGACTAATACCATGCACCTGTGATCAATGAACTATGTGGTTTTGATCGGACGTAGGCCATTAGTATTACTACCTGAGCTTAACTTCTGCATGGTTCATAATTTTTAAAGTATAGTTAATATTATGCATGTTATTGTCCTTTCTTCCATTCTTACAAGTATGTGCCCATTTGCAAAACAAGAAAAACGCTAATAAACAGTAATAGTCCTATAAAAGATGTTAACTATGTTTAGTCATTGACTGATCTTGCTCTAACCTTAAAATTTTGTGATTATTGACCTCTGTTGCATTTATTCTAAAACCCCTCCAAAAATTATCTAGCTGTTTTAAATATCAACATTACCCTGGTGTATTCACTGCTGTATGCATTCTTGTTCTTTGTTGCTGTTTTATGCCTTCATATTAGCAAAATATGAAATTCTGTGAAAAACAAAAAAAACCTTTGATCTTAGCCCCCCCCCCTTCTGTAGCAGGAAACAAATTGCTTGTTCTTGAGAACTTTCCCATCAAGAATTTAGTAGAAGCAGGTATACTTATGTCATTTTGATGTTTCTGTTAATGTTTCCAAACAATGTACTTTGAAATCAGAATCCCTTCTTATTCATTTTCTTATAATTGTCCTGATGCTCTTCATCACACATTAGTGATCAGAAAGGAGGTGTAATTCCCCAGCCCCTGCCCAGCAGAGCTAAGTAGGATCTTCCTGTCGGTTGAGGGGAGTTTCACCCTAACTCATGGACTGTGCAAGAATGAACTGCTGTTGGGTTTGATTGATCGTAGATGCACTGTGGCGTGGTGTATTTGAAGGCTATTGAATGCAACTTACAATGCTTAATAAAAATCTTTATTCTTTTAGTATAAAAAAAGAGAAATCATTGCGGCATGGAACAGAGTGATAGTGGTAGAGCTACTGAGTAATGTTGAGTAATGGTTGGATTCTGGATATATTCTGAAAGTAAAACCAATAGGTTTTGTTCACAGATTCAGTAAGGGGGTGTGAGTGAAAGCAAGGAGTCTAAGATGATTTCAAGGTTTTGGCCTTATCAAATGTAAGGATGAAATTGCCATCAACTGAGATTGGGAGAGAGTTTCAGGAGCAGGTTTCTCAGGGAAGAATAAGCAAGGTCATCAGCTGAGTATGAGAACAGAGAAATTGGTAATAGATTTTTGAGGAGAGAGAGAAGATGGTATGAAGGTATTACCTAGGAGAGTGGGGAAATGAATGGAATAGAAAATTTGATGTGGTAACAAGGCAATTTCAAGTACCCCCTTTGAGGTTAGCAGTCACAAATTTAAAGTGAAATAAGTCACCATAGTTGCATGGTTTTCTCCAGCCACATTCTGCTCTATAGGTTTAGGTAAAGACTAGGTGGTGATTTGGGATTGCCAAGCTTGTGCTTTTACTATGGGAGTATAATAAAGAAAGAGAAAGCTAAGGGAGTTGAAGGTATGTGTAAGAGAGTGAACAAAATGATGGGCCATGGAAATTAAAGGTGGGTAAGGAGGGAGGTAAAGATATTAGAAGATGCGGGACAGGGAAATATGCTGGTATCAATGGATTCGAAATACTGATGGAGTCAAAGGATTATTGTAGTCTCAGGGAACTATGGAGAATAATCTTGAATGCTGGAAGATGTTGGTTGGAGAGCAGGGTCTTTGAAACTGATATTATAGAAGGGTTGCATTAATTAATAATGATATAGATGGATAGATAGATAGATAGATCTATCTCAACTATGGAAGTAAGTAGCTAAAATAGAGTTGAATGCATGAGGAGCAAAGGTCAAGAAATTGAATACAGTTTATTAGAATGATTATCTATGTGGATCTTGAAATCACCAATAATTGTTGCAAAAGTAGTGTAGGAGAAAAAATTCATGAATCAAAAACTAAAATCTAACAATAAAAGAAATGCCCTAGGATATCAGGTGTCAGTTACAAGGAAGGTCATAGATGGTATAGTCTTATGAGTTGAGATTCAACATTCAGAAATTTTAGGTGAGAGGGGAGGAGTAATGGGCTGGAAAGGGCAATAAGTAACTCACTTCCTGGCTTGAAGTTATAAGGAGTATGAGAGAGAACACAATCACTGTGAGAGAAGGCTGCAGGGTCAGTGGTGCCTTCAGAGAAGAGCCAGCTTTCCCTTACAGCAAGAAGCTGAAGGGAATTTACAGAAAGGAGGTTGAATACAGGGGAGATTTTTGCTTGTGACACACCATGAGGTCCAGAAGGCTCGTAAATAGGTTTTCAGGAGCCTGGGGGAGTAAGGAATAGATTCAGTGTTCCAGTTTGCTAATTCTGCTGTTTGCAAAATACCAGAAATGGATTGGCTTTTATAAAGGGGGTTTATTTGGTTGCAAAGTTGAAGTTCTAAGGCCATAAAGTGTCCAAACAAAGGCATCAGCAATCGGGTACCTTCACTGAAGAACACCAGTGGTGTCTGGAAAACCTCTGTTAGCTGGGAAGGCCCATGGCTGGCGTCTGCTCCAGGGTTTTGGTTTCAAGATGGCTTTCTCCCACAATGTTTCTCTCTAGGCTTCTGTGGGTGTTCTCTTAGTTTCTTCCAGGCAAACTCCAGACTAGCAAAAGTCTACTTTCAATGGCCATCTCCAAAATGACTCTCTTGGCTGCAGCACCTCCTTCTGTCTGTGAACTTTTTTATAGGACTCCAGTGATTCAGTTAAGACCCACCCTGAATGGGTGGTGTTCTGGTTTGCTAATGCTACCAGAATGCAAAACACCAGAGATGGATTGGATTTTATGAAAGGGGGTTTATTTGGTTACACAGTTACAGTCTTAAGGCCATAAAGTCTCCAAGGTAAGTCATCAACAATCAGGAACCTTCACTGAAGGATGGCCAATGGTGTCCAGAAAACCTCTGTTAGCTGGGAAGGCACGTGGCTGGCGTCTGTTCCAGAGTTTTTGTTTCAAAATGGCTTTCTCCCAGGATGTTCCTCCCTAGGCTTTAGCTCCTCAAAAATGTCACTCTCAGTTGCTCTTGGGGCATTTGTCCTCTCTTTGCTTCTCCGGAGCAAAAGTCTGCTTTCAAAGGCCATCTCCAAAATGTCTCTGTAAGCTGAAGCTTTTCTCTCAGCTCCTGTGTATTCTTCAGAGTGTCCCTCTTGGCTGTAGCAAGCTTGCTCCTTCTCTCTGAGCCTATATAGTGCTCCAGTAAACTGATCAAGGCCCATGCTGAATGGGCAGGGCCACACCTCCATGGAAATCATCCAGTGAAAGATCTCACCCACAATTGAGTGATCACATCTCCATGGAAACATCCAATCAAAAGTCTCCAACCCAATTGTGCCAGTTTGAATGTATTATGTCCCCCAAAATGCCATTATCTTTGATGTACTCTTGTGTGGGCAGATGTATCAGTGTTGATTAGATTGTAATTCTTTGAGTGTTTCCATGGAGATGCACCCCACCCGACTGTGGGTTATGACTCTGATTGGATAATTTCCATGGAGGTGTTATCCCACCCATTCAGGGTGGGTCTAAATTAAATCACTAGAGCCATATAAATGAGCTGACAAACAGAGGGAACTCAGTGCAGCTGAGAGTGACATTTTGAAGAGAAGCTACAGCCAAAAGGGATACTTTGAAGAATGCACTGGAACTGAGAGAGGAGCTTCAGCTTACAGACACATTCTGGAGATGGCCTTTGAAAGCAGACTCTTGCTCCGGAGAAGATGAGAGAGGACAAATATCCCAAGTGCAACTAAGAGTGACATTTTTGAGGAACTGCAGCCTAGAGAGGAACGTCCTGGAAGAAAGCCATTTTGAAACCAGAACTTGGAGCAGATGCCAGCCACGTGCCTTTCCAGCTAACAGAGGTTTTCCAGGCACCACTGGCCATCCTCTAGTGAAGGTTCCCAATGGCTGATGTGTTATCTTAGACACTTTATGGCCTTAAGACTGTAACTGTGTAACCAAATAAACCCCCTTTTATAAAAGCTAATCCATCTCTGGTGTTTTGCATTCTGACAGCATTAGCAAACTAGAACACCAATCAACATCAATACATTTCCTGCCCACACAAGACTACATCAAAGATAATGGCATTTTGGGGGACATAATACATTCAAACCAGCACAGGTGGGGTAACACCTCCATGGAAATTATCAAATCAAAGGTCTTGCCCACAACTGATTGGGTCACATCTCCATGGAAACACTCAATCAAAGGATTCCAACCTAATCAGCACTAATATATCTGCCCCCATAAGATTGTATCAAAGAACATGATTTTTTGGGGGACATAATACATCCAAACCAGCACATTCAGAAAAGGGGATATGGTGAGGAATATGAAGATTAGAATCCCCAGGATGAAGGATGCCCTAGGAGGTATGACTGCTTATGGTAACAGGCACAGTGAGATTAGTCCCAGCTATCTAAAGGCAGAATGGTGGGAGTGGGGGAGAGGTGGGTGTCTTACTAGGAGCATGCAGGGGGAAGGTTCACTCTTTTTCTCCCTCTTTTCAACAGCAATTTGGAAGTTAAAGGATGGTCAGTTTTCTCTGGAACACACAAGGGTTTAGGCTTCCTCTTAAACAAATAAAGCAAGGAAGCCAGGAAAAGGATGGTTTGATCTTGAGATTAAGAGCATTAGAGTTCCCTCTTATCTCCTGAAGATGGAGGTGTGGAGACCAGATGGAGGTAGTGTTTACCCTTGGTTTTCAGGTCAGAAAGATCTTATGAAAGGTAGTTATAATTCAATGGCCTGAAACACTAAAAGGGAACAAAGGTAAAGTAAGGGAGGGAGGCAAGAAAAATGCAGTTCTGGCTATACAATGACAAATTATACCACTACAGAAGCAAAATATAAAGCATTAAGCAAAACCAACATGGCTTCTTAGGAAGATCTCTCTAATTTAAAAAGGACATGCAAAAAACGCAAGGAGAGGCACACAACCAAGGACAAAAATGTTGAAAGACTCTAGGAAAGCTAACTCCAGGAAGCTCTGCATCCATGAAAATGCCAAGTATGAATAGATAGGGTTTTACAGAGGGAATATTAGGATGGGAAGGAGGATAGGGTAGTGGTGGCAGGTGAGAAATATACTCATGACTTGAGACCGATGGCGCCATTTTTTTTCCATTTTATTTCAACAAATAAGTTAATTTCTGTGGCGGTATGGGGACAAATAAAATTCAGAATCTATTTTCAACATTAATTCATACAGCAACTATCCCCCGAGTCCCTTTACAACACGAAGATAACTTGATGAACAAAAAATTATATGGACGCCACCATCATAAAGCTTGCAGTCTAGCATGAAAAACAGATCTTTATCAAACACAAATAAATATAGAATTGAAAACACCAAATTGTGATGCAGGTGGTAAAATAGATAATTATTAGTGTTTCTTAAACCTGTTACCCACCTCAATCACAAAGCGCCTGAGCAACCCAATAAACTCACTTCAGGAGTAGTTCACTGTAGAATTAATTGGTAAATATTGGCCATAGAAGAATCTTCAGAGCAGGGGAATGTAGTTTGAAAAAACTCTCCCTTCTGGCGATTCTGTACAACTCCAAAGGATGTGTGGACCTGCTAAAAATCACCAAATTTAGGTGGGAATGGAGGGAAGGGAATAAGGTTCCAGAGATGTGCACTTAATAACTATAGTGAGGCAGAGGTAGGGGTGTGGGTTTCAAGAAAGATGGAAGGGAGATTGGAGGACAATAATCTCTTCATTTTACATACCAGGACATCAGAGCTACTGGTTAAGGTGATGGCACAAGAAATAGAAGTTTATGCATATGATATAAGGTTAGAAAGGTAATCAATATGATAAAACCAGCCACATTTGAGAGAACAGGATGGAAGAGTTCAGGTAGTATAAGTGAGTATAGTCCTCATCTTTTCAAGTTGATAAATCACAAAATAGTGGTATAGAGATATTATTTAGTGTTGTGGAGGTAAGCCACAAGAACTAAACACAAATGTCCAACAGTGATGGCCTCTTGAGAGGTTCTAAGAATAGAGAGGTGTGGCATGTGGGATATTAGTTTCCATGTTGAGGTCTTCTATCTTAGTTTGTTATTTCCAGTTATTTTATCTCTTTGTGTAAGTCAGTAAAGGAAACAGAAATCCTTCCAGGTATTAAGGCAGGAGTCTATTTAATACAGGGAACTAGATGCTCACAAAATCATTGTAAGAGCTAGAAGTTGAGGGGCTGTCACTGGTTGAATTCAAGATCACACCATCGTAGCTGGAATCTAGAGGTTGAGGAGCTAGATGTTGTTGCTGCTCCTATCACCATGCTGCTGCCACTAAGAAACTGGTGACTAGCTAAAGGGCCATGGAAGTTTCTGGTGACAAGGAGTTACAAAACCGGATGTGTTTTAGAACAAATACTTTGGTATTTGTGTAGACAATGGATTTAAGAGTTCACAGAGACCACTTTAAAAACGGTTTGACTATCTCATCCAGGAAATCATTCCATGAGGAGTAATCACCTCCATTCTTGTTCCCTGCCTGGTTTGCTAGTCTAGCCATCATACAGTAAGTGTTTATATAGGATGCTAAACTGATCAGCATTACTTCTGCTTCTGTCCCATGTGGCAAGCAGAGAGAGATAAGAACACAGATGTGCATTTGGGCTTTGGAGGCACCAGAGGCCCTCATGGGTATGCTGGCTGGGCTGCCTGCTCCCATGCAACTTTGCAAAGAAGCCCTGTCCAAGAGAATCAGTCACATGTGAAGCTAAGAATGAGGTGGTGCTTTTCTGTTCATTTACTATTGTTCCGTGTGTGTGTTCCCCCACAGTGAAGAAGGGGCCTGGCAGAGCAAGATTCAGGCATCCCTGGATCCCTTACCAAAATACTACCCAAATACCATAATGTCATAATTATAAATTCCTGGTCTAACCTCAATGTACTCAGAGAGACGCAAGGATTCACTATATGTGGTAAAGGCACATGGAGCTAGGATAAAAGAGCAGAACTTCCCAACTCCTTATCTGCTTCTACATTAAAAAGAATAATCCTAAAACTGGAAAGAGTAGAGCAACATGGAAAAGGGGGAATTGAAGTAGGAGTTAAATGAGGAATTTCTGAGGGAGCACCGAAAACTCTTTAAAAGAATTAAAGGCTCTATACACAGACAAATTATAGAGTACAAATAAATGAGCGATTTTACTCTTGAGAAGCTGTAGAAAATTAGAAAATACACAGGACTGGGGGAGAACAAATGGTGTTCCATTTATCGAAAAGACAAAATGATTGAGTCTGGAAAATAGAGATCACTTAGTGTGAGGCTGATCCATGGCAAAATGACAGAATGAATTATTCAGCAAGCAGTTCAGTGCAGCAGTGTAACATGGCAGGTAAGGGCATGGGTTCTGTAGCCAGACAATCTGGGTTCTAATCCCTGCTTTGTCACTCCTTAGCTGTGTGAGCCTGGACTCAGCTTCTCAGTGCCTCAGCTTCCTCATCTCTAAGATGGTGATCATAATAATACCTACCTCATTTGGTTGTTCTGAAGATTAAATGAGTTAATATAAAATGCTTAAAAGAATGCCTTCGATCTGGTAGGTGATATGTACTTTTACATATGGCTGCTGCTGCTGATTATGATTATTATTATTATGAAAAAGCACTTGGAGAAGAAAGTGATGATCACTAAAAGTCAACCTGGGCTAAGTAAGAAAAAATTATCCAAACTTAGTTGCCCTTCACTTCTGATAACATGATGTGTTTGTTAAATCGGAAAATGCTATTTCAATAGAGCATTTGGCCAAGGGCCCCCATTCCATACTGGTGCCTAGACCAATGGTAGAGGAAACGGAAATGGAGCTGGCCAGCAGGCAGATGTCATGGAAAGGAAATGGATATCTGGATCAGACAGATTTAGATTTGAAGCAAGAATCTGCAGCTTTTCAGTTGCAGAATTGGGTAAATGATTTAAAATTGCTGAACTTTTTGGCACTCAGCTCTATCAAATGTAAAATAGGGATAACAGTATCTACTTTGCAGGGTGTTCCAGCTAAGCTTAGCCCTAAGACCAAAGAACACACCCAGCACAGAAGTGGACATGGGTTTAATTGGGACTTACTGATGGGAGATGGTCCCATGGTTGTGGGCAGCCATGGAAAGTGAACCACACAAAAAAGAGAGCCGGGAGTGCCAAGGGGTTGGCTTATAAAAGTTTAGGTTCATTGGGTGTGACAACAGAGTTTCAGTGGGTTCTAGTGAGATTTGGTTATTAACAGTCATCAGAAAAGGGTCATTTTAAGGCTTTGATGATACATTCCTTCTCCCCAGGGGGTCTGTTGACCTTTAACATCTGTCCCTGTCACGTAGGTGGCTGCTTGTGTGACTTGCTCTCAAAATGCAGGAGGAGGGTGGGGCTCTGGGTCCTCATACAAAGCTATTGTAGTGAGTTGTTGCTCCTGGATGTTGCCTTAAGTGGGAGATTGGATGGGGAATTGTAAAAACCTCTTTCATCCCGATCTGTCATTGGTGGAGAGATTTTGGTTCCCATCATTTGAATTGAATCACTTGAATTTGAGGGAGTGTATCTTATTATCTAGAATTATTTCTATAAATAATTATTTGGCAAACCTTTCATAAGCCTACTATGTGTCTAACCCTTCCCCTTCCCCTCACCCAGAAATCTCTGTACTGATGTAAACATAAACAAAACATGGTCCCTTTGACTTGTCACAATTCCCCAACTCTTTGCGACTGCTGCAGCTGCCTCTTTCTGGTGATAAGAAAAAGACCATTTTTCATAGAGGAAATTACTCCAAGCAAATAATGTACAATAGTTTGTCCCGGCCCGCGGGACGATCAACGGAGGCTCTGATACCTGTAAGGGAGGAATGGTATGGGACAAGAGACGCGAAGAACGACAGCAAGACAGGTTTCTGGTCAAGCTGCAAAACTTTATTGAAGAGGCAGGGTATATATGCCCTGGAGGGAGAGGGGGTGGCTAATAAGGACAGGTAGCGGTCTGGGATTGGTGATTGCTGTTGCTAGGGTGGATGGCAGATGTGGGGTTAGCATTTTAGGCGCGAACTAGCACTTTTGGCGCGAACTACTTCCGTAAAGAAGGCTGAGGGTAACTTAAGCTATTGTTGTATCAGCCCTGGCGGCCATGTTGCACATCTCCGGCATAGCTGAAGGTGGGCTTCATGCATGCTACCTTAATCGCCCTCTACAATAGAAGTCACTGAATAAATGGTAAAGTATCTTCCCTATAGCTGTTTTTGTTTATCCTTGTCTCTCCGCCTCCAATGAGCACTTTTTTCCATTGTGCTTAACTTAATATCACTTTATTCAGTCTTGGAGAGGATAAATTATTGTCCTTTTCTCTGAAATATCCAACCAGTCACTGTACAGTCAATTTTCAGGATGACCCCAAATTATCTCTGAACTCATCAGATTCACCTGGTGCATCTATTATTTTCTCAAAGTGTTTGACTTACAGATTCCTGCAGAAGAACGTCTCCTATCTAGCCTAGGAGGTCATTCTGCCAGAAGAGCTATCATTCCCTCATTTGTTTGTCCTTAGCAAGTTTGTGCATGATTCTTTTAGGGACTGTTTTTTCCCAATCCTGCAGTGCTTTATCTTTTCTACAGAACTGTAGCTTTTTATCACCATGATCTGACTGACAAAATTTCCTACTTGTAAGCCCCTACACGAAGTTTTGGGGTGTAGGAGACGTTGGATGGTAAGAACATGTCTTTCTTTTAAATTGGGAACTTATTCTCAATAGTCAAGCTGAATCAACCATAAAATCATTATTTGCGTTTAAAATTCAGATTTAATTTTAAAGACAACCTAGAAAATATTCACTGTAGAAGATAAAAAAAATTCCATTTATTGCATAGCATCTGTCCTGAGCCAATAGACTTCACAAAGTATATATTGTCAGTAAAATGTCTTTTATAGACACTGTTACGTATTTCCACGTTGTTATTTAATCATCAATAAATTATGCCTCCCAGAGTAATTTGTTTTAGTGAGAGAGCTTTGGCCTTTGGTGCAATAATTTTGCTATTTTATCATAAGGCATCCATTTGATATAAATTTTAAACTAGTATGCCAGTTGCTTATGTGAACTTATTACCATATCTTATCAGCTTGGATTCGGTGATGAAATTAGGGTGTACTTTGTGACTAGATGGACATAAGTCTACTGGAGAAGGCCCATGTAAAACCGTATTCCACAATGCTCAGCATACTGCAATTCATTAATGCCTATTAATGCATGGGTAGTTTGGAGATGAATGGACAGCTGCTGTGTGATAGCACATTTTATAAATCACTGCAGTATAAACTAAATGAGCGCTTTAAAATAGCTCAATAGATGTTTGGATTGCAAATCTCTAATTCCAGCTTGGCTCTGTGGCCAAAGAACATGGCAGGCTGATATATGGCTGCTCTCTTGGTACAGCACAATATAACATAGAATTCCAGGGGTATGCCTGGTCTCACCCCCCACCTGGCTGCTGGCTGGACTCTTTAGTTCAAAAGAGGGAAAGGGCATGATCTCCTGCTGACTGTTAGATGTCTACTCCTAACAGGGCAATGTTTCACCTTTCATTTTTCATTGGATTCATGTTTTCTTTTTTCTCTCCTTGGCTACTTTGTAAACTCTCAACTAGCAATATTCATAATACATTTGAAAACTGGGCTTACTGTATACATACCATCCTTTAGCTTCTGGAACTTATCACCACAGCATGAACATATTTTCATATCCTTAAATATTCCCCCAAAGCAAGAATTTGAACAGTTGTCTAGTATTCTATCATATGCATATTCCATATGTTATTTTTCCATTCTCTTGGGACAAACTCCTAAAAATATGTCTGAGAAAAGAGGTATTCCTATTTTTAGATCTCTCAGTATATTTTGACAAATGGGTATACCCATTTACATCTAAAGCAAAAATCCATGGAAGCTTTTCTCCCTCTTTAGTGTCACTAGCTGAGAAAATATTTTAAAAAGCCAGGAGTTTTAGAATAAAACCAACCCCTTCCACAAGCCTCAGATATTATGTAATTTCATTTATTCCAAAAAAATTCCAAAGAGACAGAATCTGTCATTGTTATCCTTTTAGCCCTAGCTTCCAGGCCCAGTCCTGCTATTGAACCTGTGAAATTGTATTTAGCATAGCTGAAAAAATCACAGCCAATCTGTCCTATGATCTTAGCTGATAGGGCAGGAAGAGGTTTTCTAGGATGTTTCTGTTGTTTTACTAGCTTAACCTGATGGACCTAAGTGGGGGCTCTGATAGAGTTGTGCTGGAAATTGCTACCCTATGCAAAGTCTGAGCGATATTCATTCCTTGAACTTAAAAACATTGACTAAATACCTATTCTATGATAGGAGCTGGGGATATAAGAATGGGTCGCAGTCTCACACATAGATCCTCTTAATGACCTCACCATCCAGTGGAGAGGACAGTCATGCATACTCATCGCAGTAATACAGGGGAGCTAAGAGAGGCTGTGATTATATGCCCTTGGCACTCCAGAGATGGAGTTGGGATAATGATTTCTGTTATTCAATGCCCACATTGTTCCACTGTGCCCAAACTCCCTTTACATGGCAAACAAAAATTTACTATTATCCAGCTCTTTTTCTGAAATGTTATTTAAGCCTGATTTTTTATCTTCCTCTTGCAAGTCTATCAAATTGTAAGTGAACCCATCATGGCTAGTTTGCTGTCTCTCAAAGCATTGAACACACTGGCAAAAGGGCCCCCGCTCTGTCCTGTGCCAACAGTACTCATTTATTGTTAAGAGTTGCCATTAGTAGTGAGCGACCATCCTCTGCCTTGATGAATAATTTATGATAAAAATTAGTGTTCATTTTAAGGGTAAGATGAGTATTTCACTGGGACTGAATCAGTGTGCTTGAGTTATATCAAATCAATACATCAAAAGTCAATCAGTCATGCCGGCCAAAGAGAAAGCTTTGTCTACTTATGTAGAGCAGCATTCAGGAAAACAAACCTTTTCCTTTTGTTTTTAGCTTCAAAAGGCAATAAATATATAGCAGTAAAGAATTTGGTCATTCAGTTGCTCATTCACTCATTCATTCATTCATTCATTGAATATGTGTTAAACACCGACCCTGTGTCAAACATATTTTAGTAATAGGGAACCCATATCGAATAGGGACCTGCTTTCCTGGATTTTAAATCCCAGTTGGTAGACATATAGGAGCAACAAACAAATAAATGAGCAAGATAATTGCCAATAATGATAACTGTGTTGAAGTAAACACATTTGGGTGGTGCCATAGAAGGTGATGGAGCTGAGATAGGAGATAAGTTAAATTTGGTGGTCAGGGAGTGATTGCTTGAGGTGGAGTCTGAGCTCTTATGAATGACAGTAATGAGGGAACTTTGTAAAGATCTGGGCTCAGAGACTTACTGGCAGAAGTAACAGCATGTTCCAAGGCCATGCAGTGGAAACAAGCTAGTGTGTTTAAAGAACTAAAAGAGGGCCAACGAAGCTAGAACATGGTAAATGAGGAGAGCAGTGAGAGATGAAGTCAGAGAGGTATATTAGGAACCAGGTCATGGAGGGGTCTTGTAGGCCATTTAATGACTTTGGGTTGTATTGTTAGAATTATAGGGAGCCACTCAAGGGTTTTAAACATGAGAGCAATATGATTTGACTTGTATTTTTATAACAGCATTCAGTTCCCACATTGTTCTCTTGTGACTAAACACCCTCTACATGGAAAGGCCAAATATTGTATGGCAAAGGTGGACACAGGGAGATCACTTGGGAGGCTTTTGCAATAATGCAGAAGAGAGATGATGGTTGTGGCCAAGACTAGTATGGTAGAGGGGAGATTGAGAAAAATGGTTGGATTTAGGATATATTTTGAAAGAAGAGCTGATAGACTTGCTAACAAATTGGATGTGCAGGGTGGGAAAGAGACATGAGTCAAGACTGAATTGTCACTTTTTTGCTTTTGTTCATTTTTTGGCTTGATCCACTGGATGGATGATTGTATCATTTACAGAGATACTAAAGACTGTTTTAACAGAGGGGAGTAGGGTGACAGGATAAGAACTTCTAATTTGGTCCTATCAAATTTAATGCCTTTAGACATCCAAGTGGAAAATTCAGTAAAATAGTTTGGAACTAGTAAACGTCTAAGGGTTAGAAAAAGTGGGTTCTTTCACCTAGTGACTCGGTGACTTTGGGAAGTCATTACACCTCTGAGCCTCAGTTTCCTTATTGGTAAAACAGAAGTAATGATAGTGCTAATTGATGGGGAGATGGTAGGGGTAGCCTGTTGAACACTGCAGTCACTTTCTTTAATTTGGTTTAGTGGATACTGGAGACATTTCCTGGACTTTTGCAATATATTTAGTGAAATTCCTAGAATTCAGTGGTGCTATGAGTTTCCTTTTCTTTTTTTTTTTGTTTCTGTGTGTTTTTGTGAGATGTTAGAAAAACTGCATCCCCATTAATTGGTACTATCATTACCATTTAAACCTGAAACCATCAATATTGTTTTGTAAGTCATGAAAATATCAATCTCTCTCCAAGGGCAGGGTTGCGGTAGATAAATCAACTAATCAGCTAACAGCAATGATTTAAGATTTCTTGCTGACCCTGACATTTTATAATGAAACCTGTATCATTTTGACACCTTAACTCTAAGGCTATAAGTGCTAGGAGCATTGAAGACTTCCAAGCTCCAGAGACGTGCAAAGATATAAAGCTTAATAAATTTGAGGGTATGTGTTATTTAGATAATCATATTATATCTGCTTGTCAGGGAGTATCAAAACAATGGTTTTCCTAAGGACCAGTTAAACGGAGACATAGATTTCTGCAAACACCTATGCCAAAATGAGATGCTTTGGTGTAATTATTTCCTTTTGGACATACTAACATTCTTATTAAGACATTCCCATTAATGTTAGAGTGTGATATGAATTATTTGATAACAATTGATAACATGCATTGATCACATTGTTTTTCAGATACTATGCTAAGCAATTTACATGCATTTTTTTTCATTTAATCCAACTCTTTTATAACGACCATTGTGCATGAGGAAACAAAAGCTTTGGAAGACTCAACGACTTGACCGAAGACAGTGAGCTGGTCAGTGGCAGAGGCATGATTTAAATTCTGCTTGGTCCATCTGGCTGCATGGCCTATGCCTGTGATCGCTCTGGGCATTACTGCCTTGGTGTTGCTCATACTCGACTACCAACCTCCCTCTTTTCTCCCCTACTTGAGACATTGAACATTGTCCCAGTCCTCATCAATGTGGCACTAAGTTCATTTTAGGTCTTGACCACATTTGAAAAACAGTGGAAGGAGAAAACAGTCCCAGGAAGAGGGAAAGGGAGAGAGGAGTCAGTGTCTACTGGAAAACCAGTATTGTGCAGTTTTCTGAATTTCAAATGAAAAAGAAAGAATTGGTGGTCAGTAGTATTATAAAGATTCAGGATTAACATTCCAGTTTTCTAAAAGCAAGTGAAAAATGTCCTTTCCACTTCAACATACCATCTTCAAGAAATTTGCAAATTATCTTTCTTTCTATTCATTAGAGAAGTTATTTGGAATTTAATGGTTAGCCTGGGAACCTGCATTTTATCTGAAACATTCTTTCCATGGTATTTTGCATTTTCCATACCAAACAATCAACTTTTATAAAGCTCTTGGATGCTGCTGGTATGATGAAGAAGCATTTCTTACACACAACATGTTTATGCACACTTGTGTACACATACATTCAAAGGGTTTGACCTTCCACCTTTGAAGTTGATGGTCACTGCTCTCAAAGGATGGCTTTTTTTGTTTGTTTAATTCAATTTATTTTCAAGCCATAAATGAACTTTGAAGAATAAGGATCTTGGAATCAAGTGGAATAAAGAATATGGCTAGTAACTGAGTTATATTTTTTCTTTCTGTAAAACTGTTCCTGTTTTCTGTGCCGGTGAAGATGGTGTAATGCCTATTGCTTCAAGCATTTTGATCAAGATCCTCATCTGTTGCAAACAGATCAAGATTATGTGTTTGTAATTCCCTGTTTAAATGAATGTTGTTCTGTTCTCATGGTTACTTTGATCATTTCTTAAAGGTTTTTAGTAGGTTTCCTGCTGAGGCCCTTTCACTGAAGGGGTTGAGGTCTTACTGAATGTCTTTGCAATGTTTTACCTTTGTCCTGACAAGCTATCAGTTCTTGTGTTGATGTCTTTATTTCGTCTCTTACCTTTCTCCTATGAAACATTGCCTCACTTTCATTTCCTCTTATGAAACATTTTGAGACAGGGGTAGGGCAGATGTCACTTTGGACTTCAAAGTGTACAAATAATATTGTTTAGAAAATAGTAAGTAACTAAATTATAGTGTTAAATCAATGGGCTTAAAGTAAATGAAAAGTATGAAAGAAGTTCCCCAACAATGCAAAACCTCAGCAGTGTAGTGGTTCCACTTAGGGTTTTCAAGTCTCAGCAATGTAGTCAACTCCTTTAGAAAGATCCCCTGAACCTTGAACCACCTGTGTGCCTTTTTCATGCTCTCGAGAAACCTGTAACAGGACACTTAGCATGTTATTATTATGTTTTAGTTTTTGCTCAATTCTTTGAAGCTGTAACTAGCAGATCATCTGTAGATCAATTTGACTGCAAGGCTGCTTTTTAATGCTTCCCCCCACTTGTATATTATGAAATATTTCAAACATATTCAAAAACACTAACAATAGCCAGTACTTATATAGTACTTACTATATGTTGGGCACTGTTGTAAGTTCTTTTCCTGTATTAACTTGTCCAAATCTCAGAACAACAATATAAGGTAAATGCTACTACAGATGAGGAAGGTGAAGATTAGAGAGTAAGGTGAAGATTAGAGAGTAAGTAAATTGCCCAAGACCACACAGATAATAAATGATGCAGCTGAGATCTGATCCCCTAGTTGTCCAATTCCACAAAGCACAATTTTAACCTCTATGCTACACTGCCTGTCTGAGAAGCATAGAAATTGCTATTACAGCCCAGACTTAAGGCAGTATAGCTTATAACCATATCCAATCCAGATCTTTTTTTTTTTAAACAAACAAAGTATTACCAATGCAGTTGATGTCCCCTTCAAATGCCTTTCCCATGAAATTATCTTTCCTCTCTTGAAAGAATTAAATACTGTTCAGAAATTCATGTATTTCTCTCCCTGACATACTAAAAGTTTACAACATGTTTATGTCCTCCTAAACAATATACAGGACTTTTGTGTGCTCAAAATTGATATAAATTGATATAAATTATTTCACACTATGCATATTCTTCTGCAACTTTTCTTTTCATTCAATATTATTTTCTATATTTATCCAAAAGGGTAGATATAGATCTAACTCATTCCCTTTAAATAATGGAATGTAGTTCAATTTGTGAATTTACTATGATTTGTTACTCATCCACACTCCTAATGGTGGAGTTTGCTTTTGATTTTCTCCATCTGAAACCATACTGCAACAAAGAGCCAACTCCATGTCTCTTTGCACATATGTTCAAGAATTTCTCTAGGATATATATATATCTAGAAATGTAATTGCTGAGTAATAGGCTCTGCTGGCTATTTCAAATAATATTTCAAGGCAATTAGACTAATTTATGGTAGTACTGGCACTCTATCAAGAGATGGCTATGTTTTATCAACCCTCAATAGAATTTGGTATTATTAAATTTTTAAATTTTAAATTTCTGCCAATCAGATTTGCCAACTCTCCTGTTCCCATATGGGCATTAGAATCTCAGACCCTGAAACCTATACCTATAAAAAATCTTGAGCTTTATTTTTGGGATATAGTAGATTTACTTGGAAATAGTTTGATGTTTGGGGGTCCTGTTTTTAAGATTGGTTAGGTGGGAGAGTGATATATATGTTCAGTCTATGGAAAGTTATTCCCTATTCTTGAGGAATGATGCTTTTGAGTACTCGACCCAGCACCCTGTGAATTATGACATTTTCCAGTCTGGCTGGTTTCAATGGGAACTATTTCCAGTCCTAGGTAACTGCCAGATACTATCCCCTTTAATCTATTCAGGTGACTTTTTCCCTGGTCTCAGGTAATTTCCTCACATGCATGTGCTAATCAGCTCTCTACTGAATACTCAAGAGGAAACATCTCCATATCTCTAGAGATATTACTCTGTGAAGGTAGGTGTCTCTTCTCCAGTAGTCCACCCTGCTAACTCTGCTCTGCTTTTGTTTCCTTGAACTGTGAGCTACTCAACTCCAGGAATCTTTCAGCTTCTACCTGGGTTCCTCCTTCCTTCTTTTTTATTTTAAGACAAGCTTGTCAAATGTCAAGCAATAAACACACACACATCTTCTATTTCTATTGTGTTTGCAATAAATTTTTACTTTAATTTAGGAGAGGATTTACAGTTCTTTTAGAATTGAGTCTTCCATAAGCATGGCATATCTCTCCTTTTAGTGAAGTTGTCTTTTATGTTCTTCAATAAAATTTCGTATTTTCACCACCAAAATATTGCTCATCTTTGGCTAGATTTAATATAAAGCATTTTATAATTTTGCTGCTATCATTAAAGCTCCCTCTCTACACAAAATTGCCTCTTCTAAGTTTTGGTTACTGGTATATAAGAATTCAATTAATATCTGAACATAAATCTTATATTCATCACCTTGTACTTTCTTATTAAATCTTTTTTTTGCAAATTAATTGTAATGTTTTTGTAGACAGTCATATCATTTGTGGATTATGAGAGTTTCTTCCTTTCCAAAATTTATACCATTTATTTATTTTTCTTATCTTACTGCTCTGCTTAGTGTTGCCTATAAATGTTGAATGCAAGTGGTGATAGTAGGCATCCTTGAATTATTATTGAATTTAAAAGAAAAGGATAGACTATAGTTAATAGTACAGTAATGAAAATGTTCTTTCATGAAGAATTATAACAAATGTACCACACTAATGCAAGTTGTTAATAATACAGTGGTATGTGGGAAAAAGAATAATATACCCTAATGTAAACTATGTACTGTAATTAATAGTACAATTATAATATTCTCATGTCAACTGTAACAAAGGTACCACACTAATGTAAAGGGCTAATAATGGGGGGAGGGCATATGGTAACCCCATATTTTCTGCATGATTTTTCTGTAAACCTATACATTCTCTAATAAAAAGATATTTTAAAAACGCTTCTAATATTTTATCATTAGTGTGGTGCCTATGAAGACTTTTGCTTAATATGATATATGTAATTGAAAATGACCCTTTCTGATCCTAGTTTGCTAAGATTATTGTTTTCTTTTTAATCATGCATGCTTCTTGTATTTTATCAAATGCTTTGTCTACCTCTGTGGAGATGATCTTATGCTTTTCCTCCTTTAATTTATGAATATGGTAAATTGCATTAATAGATTTTCTAATGTCAACCATCTTCTCATTCATTGATTTAATGTGACTTGGCCATGACATACTAGATTTATTATTTATTACATACATTACTAGATTTTATTTACTAATATTTTATTTAGATTTTTAAAACATAGGATCTTATGTGAGATTGGCTTGTAATTTCATTTAGTCAGAAACTTCATATCTGGTTTTGATATCATATTTACAGTAGCCCTATTAAATACAGTAGGGTGCATTCCATATAATATGGAAGAGTTTGATATCAGATCAGGTTTTCTTAACCCTTGATTTGTTAGTAGAACTTACTGCAAAACTATATAGGACTTAGATTTTAAGCCCTTGCCTCTTTTTTGAAACAGAAAGTTCTCTTCAGATTTTCTGATTCTTCTTGGATCCACTTTGGTAAATTTGTTTTTTTCTGTCCAAGTTTTCAAATTTATTATCATTGCCTTGCTTTAAAATTTGGTTTTCTTGGTAAGGATCAGCTTATTCAAATTGCAGGTTGTCTATGAATAAATATAAGTTAATTGTATTATGATAGAATAAAATACAGAATGTCTCAAGTTGCTTTTGGCCTTCAGATAGGAGCTTCAAATTTATTGGCTTAAAAATATTAATGATAGTCTATTACTTTCCTTTAATCTCTGCTTTATCTCTACTTACATGCTCTTATGAATTCTTAAGTAGTTTATTTGTGCTTTGTCTTGCTTTTTTGATCATTCTTGCCAGATTAATTTTATTAGCTTTATCTCTGAACCATCTTTTAACTTTGTTAATTAAATTTTGTTTTCTATTATATTATTTTCTACCCTTATATTCTCATATTATTATTTTACCTTGTTCTCACTTCTCTTTGGTACTTATTATTTAAATTCTAAGCATACTAATTTTCTATCTTTCTTCTTTTTTCTAAGATAAACCTTTAAGGATATAAATTTCCTTCTAAGTACCACCTTAGCTACATTTCATAAGTTTGTTATGTAATATTTTAATAATCATTACATTTTAAGTGTTTTCAAACATACATGATTATTTCTTCTTTGACTCATGAATTATTTGAAAGTGCTTATTTTTTTAATTTTCAAATACATGGGGTTTTTTTGGCTTTTTAAAAGTTATTTTTCACTACTGAGTTTGATTTTCACTGCATTGTATTTAGGGAATATTTTCTCTTTGCTAAAAATTCTTCAAATTACCTTGAAATTTGCTTTGTGGCTCATCATCTGGCCCCTTTTCAAATATCCCACATGCACTGGAAAAGAATGCCTATTCTTTAATCATTGGTTGCAGGGTTTTACATATATCCAATGAGCACAGCTTATTTATCATGCTGTTCAAATCTTATCTGTTCTTGGTAATTATTTTTTTCTGGTTGATATTGCAGTAATTAAGATGGATAAATTAAAATTTATCATAAATTACGATTGTGGATTCACCACTTTCCCTTTGTGATACTGTATGTAAACTTTTAATTTATATATTTTTAGATGATGGTGTTAGGTGGATACAAGTTTACAATTTCTGAATATTCCTACTAAATTATCCCTTTTATATATTAGTCAGTGTTTGATATAGCTGTGTCAGTTTCCCTGCAGGCTGTATTTTCCTGATACAATTTTTCTATTCTTTTACTTTTATCCTTTACATGTCCCTGCGTTTATATCTCTTGCAAACAACTTATAGCATGATTTATTTCTTTACCCAAACTCTGAAAAATTCTGCCTTTTAACTGATCAGTTCAGCCAGGTTACAATTCTTTTGATCACTGATAAAATTGGAATTATACTCGTGATTGTATTTATTACACTTATTCTGATTTTTCTAAACTTTAGTTTTTCTATTATTTTATTATTTCTATTTTTATGTATTGAGTTATATTTATAGATTTTTAGGGCTTCCTGCTCAAATTTAACACAGATACCTAACAAAGTCTTAAGTTATCAATGTGTCTACCCACCTCTTGCATAACATAATGACCATAGAACTGTTCAACGTTAATCACTTCCTTCTAAATTACATGTTTTAATAATTTGCAGTTTCAGATATCCCACATTTTCATTAATATTAATGATTATTGTAGTTGCATAAATCATTGTCTGAACAGAAAAGTAAAACTTCTAATTTGAGGAAGTATAAGAAAGGTTGTGTTTTTAAAATATGAGGGAGGTTTGAAGTACAATCACAAAGGATCTTACAATAATACAGGGATAATAACTGTAAGGCTCCATTACCACCTCCATGCTTGAAGGGAGAAAGACTGGGGAAATCATCAACATCCAGGGACAAAGAAAAGTAAGAGATACTAGGCCACCTGTCCAATGCTGAGACATTCAATGAAAGTATCATGTTGGCCCTCAGGGTTCCCAAAGGTGGGGAGTCATGGGAATAAATAACCTGACTTCACTATCCTTCCTGCCTATGCATCTGTTCTAGTTTGCTAATGCTGCCAGAATGCAAAACACCAGAAATGGACTGGCTTTTATAACTGGGGTTTATTTGGTTACATAGTTACAGTCTTAAGGCCATAAAGTGTCCATCAGCAAAGGGTACCTTCACAGGAGAAAGGCCATTGGCATCCAGAAAGCCTCTGTTAGCTGGGAAGACATGTGGCTGGCATCTGCTTGCTCCCAGGTTGCATTTCAAATTGGTGTTCTCCAAAATGTCTGCATCAGCTTCCAATGACAATCTTCAAAATGCCTGTCTCAGTTCCAGCTCGCTATGAGCTCCTTCTGTCTGAGCTTATATAGAGCCCCAGTAAACAGAACAAGGCCCACGCTGAATGGGTGGGGCCACACCTCCATGGAAATTATCCAATCAGAGTCATCACCCACAGTTGAGTGGGCCACATCTCCATGGACACTGAACCAATACGTTCCGACCCATTCCACACTAATATGTCTGCCCCCACAAGAATGCATTCAAGAATATGGCTTTTTCTGGGGGACATAAGATATACAAACCGGCACAGCATCTAAGTGTCCTAACCCAACCAGAAGCTGGATGGCAAGGAAGCCCTTTGAAGAAGTCCATATGGGTCAATCTCCCATTTCACCCTCTTTTTCTCTTCCCGTTTCCTTTTTTACATTCTTACATCTCACTCCTTTCTTATGGGTTCAGTGTCTTTATTCATCATGCTCATTCTTTACTAGTTCTTCTGATGATAACCTTGTTGAAAAATAATACTTGTGTTTCACACTTTCATGTAGCTTGTAGCAATAGTTGTACTCATTCACTCATTCATTGTTATTTTATGTTACATTTTAGAAATGTACCCGAATTTACTTCTTTGTTCCTGTGTTGATGGAATTTTTTTTTTTTTTTCTGATTTTGGCAATTATTCATAGTCCCACTATGAATATTGGTCCCTGTCTTTTGTTGCATCTGTACATGTGTTTCTGTGTGTACATATCTAGGACTGGAATTTCTGGGTCATGGAAAATGTGTTTGTTCAGCATTATTAGATAATGGCAAAGAGTTATTCAAAGTGGTTATAAAAATTCACATACCCACCAGCATTGTATGAGAGTTCTAATTGTAGAGCTTTATTTCCATGGTTTTAATGTGCATTCCCAATTTAATATACACACTGGCTATTTGAATATATCTTCTTTGGTAGAGTGCCTGTTCAAAACTTTTGTCCATTTTTAAAAGTCTGGTTTATTAAAGATTAATTTTAGGAAAATCTACCCTTTTAGAGTACACTTCAATGAGCTTTCAAAAACATATAAACTACCACAATCAAGGTATAGAATATATAAATCACTCACAAATTTCTCTCATGTCCCTTCGTAATAAATACCTCCCCTCCAATCCCAACTCCTAGAAAATACTGATCTGATTTTTTCTCTTTAGTTTTACCCCTGTAAGAATGTCATAAAAATGGAATCACTCAGCATAATAATTATGAGACTCATTTGTGTTGCATGTCAGTCCTTCATTCCTTTATATTGTTGAGTAGCATTTTGTTGAATCCACATTTTGTATATTCCTTCACCAATTGATGGACATTTGCATGGTTTACAGTTTTTTAACAAGCCTTCTTGAATTTTAATAGGTATGACATTGAATCTATAGATCAATTTGGGAAGAATTGATATCTTAGAAATATTAAGACTTAGAATTGATTAATTTATTTGGGTCACCTTTATCTCTTGAAAATGTTATATAATTTTCCACGTACTGGTGTCAAATTTATTTTGACAGATTTACCCATATGTATTTCATATTTTAAGGTGGTATGAAAGGTATTTTAAAATTTTCATTCCAATAGTTTGGTATTTGTATAGAGAAATAGAAGTGATTTTTGTATATTGATCTTGGATCTTGAAATGTTGTTAAACTCACTTGTTAGTTCTAGTACCTTTTTGTAGATTCCTTAGGATTTTCTACATAGAAGATTATGCCCCCTATGAATAAAGTCTGGTTTACTTCTTCCTTTCCAATATGGATGCCTTTTATCTCTTTTCCTTGCCCGACTGCACTGGCCAGAACCCCCATTAGAATGTTGAATAGAAAGTGGTGAAAGTATACCACCGTGTCTTGCTCCCGATGTTTGGGGAGAAATTACACAGTCCTTCACCATTAAGTATAATGTAGGGTTTCTTTTTTTTTAATGTGGCATTTATCAAGTTGAGAAAACTCTTTTATATTCCTACATTGCTGAGAATTTTTCTAATCCTTAACCAACTTTGGATTTTGGGCATAAATTCCACTTAGTCATGATGTATTAACTTTTTTATATATTGCTAAATTTGATTTGCTAAATTTTGTTAAGCATGCTGGTATCTATTTGTCTCTAGTTTCTTTTCTTGTATTATCTTAGTGTGGTTTTTGTATCAGGGTAACTTGGTCTCATAAAATGATGTATTAATGCCTCTTCCTCTGTTTTCTGCAAGTTATTTTTTAGTAGAATTGTTATTTATTTCATAAATGTCCTTGAGTTCACCAGTGAAGCCATCTGGACCTGGATTGGGGTGGGGGGGGTGTTTAATTTTTTAATAAATATAATGCTATTCACATTATCATTCTTGAGTGAGCTTTGTTTATGTTTTTCAAGGAATTTGTTCAATTCATCTAAGTTATCAAATATATAGTTGTAATGGTGCTCATAATAGTCATTATTATTCTTTCATATGTCAAGTTCTATAATGATGCCCTCTTTTTCATTCTTGATATTGGTTATTTATAACTTCTCTCTTTTTTCTTGATCACTTTGGCTAGTTTATCAATTTTATTGATCTTTTCAAAGAATCACCCATTCATTGTACTGATTTTCTCTATTTTTTTGTTTTCTTTTATATTTAACTCCTCTTATCCTTTTATTTTTCCTTTGAACATTTTTTCTTCCTATGACTTTTTTCTGTAATTTGATTATGATATCTTTTGGTGTGGTTTTCTTATGTTCATTCTACTTGGAGTTTCTTAGGTCTGGGATATAATTTTCATCAAATTTGAATCATTTTCAGCCATTATTTTTTCAAATATTTTCTCTGTTTCCGCTTCTTTCTTCTCCTTCTGGGACTCCAATAACTTTCACATTATTTGTTATTGTTCTGTGATGATGTTCTGTTTATTTTTCACTTTTCCCTCTCATTCTTTACCTTTGTATAGTTTCTATTGCTTTGTCTTCAAGTTCAATATTTTTTTTTATTCTGCATTGTCTGATTTGTTGTTAATCCCACCCAATATATATATATATATATATATATATATATATATATATATATATTTTATTTTGGACATTGCAGGTATTATCTTTTTTAAGTCTAAAATTTCAGTTTCTTTTTATATCTTCCATTTCTCTCCTCTGTATGAGCATGCTTTCCTTTAAATGCTTGAACATGATGATGATAGCTCTTATCCTTATCCACTAATTCCACTGTCTGTTTCTTTTCTAGGTCTGTTTTTATTGACTGATTTTTCTCCTGATTATTAATCTGAATGAATCCCTGTTGTTTGCATGTCTAATTTTTTTTTATTGAGTGATAAACACTGTGAATTTTATATTGTTGAGTTTCTGAATTTTGCCCTCTTCTTTTAAGGAATATTGGGCTTTGTTCTAATTGGCAGTTAAGTTATTTGTGGTTCATTTTTATTTTTTTGAGGGTTCTTTTTAAAGTTTGTTTGGGAGAGTCTAGAGAGTAACCATTACAGAAGAGATCATTAGGCTTTACTATTACGGTATGACTCTCTGGGGTCTCCACTGAATGCCCTGAGTGATCAGTAAGGTTTCTCTGCTCTGTCTGGTATAAACGCAAATGACTCCCAGTCTGTGTGAGCTCTTATAATCATTTAGCTCACAGCTCCCACTTCTTTTTTTCCCAATCTAATGGAATTTTAACTTTTGTGTATATGTTTTATTATTTTAGAAAAGACTCAAAGAACTCTTACATAACTTTCTATTGGTCTTTTTCTGCATTGCTTTTTCCTCTCTAGAACTCTGCTTGCAACTTCCAGCCAATTCAATTTTCTGGACTCCAATCGCTGCCTCCTCAACATATTGAAACTGCCATGCTCTTTCTGGGATAATTTTCCCAGCATCTTGGTCTGGAATGTGCCTCCAGGTCAAAAGATGGGGTGATTGTTGACTTATCTCATTAGTTTTCCTTTTTACATATACCACAGTTCTATACTCCTGTTTTAAATGTCTGAAAATAATGTCTTCATATATTTCAAACAGATTTTTAATTGCTAAAATTGGCAAGGTAAATCAGTTCCTCTTATCCCACCAGGACCAGAAGCAGAAACTGAACTTCCCATCCTCCAGCTTAATTTTGAACCCTGAAGGTTTTCCTTTTGTTCATTTAATCTCTGGCATGCATTTAAATATTTGTGCTTAAATTTATCCATTGTTTCTAGGTATCTAGTGGAAACTGAATAGCTATTCTTTCATGTTACTTAAAACAATTGTTTCTTTCCTTTTTCAAAATTGACATGGCCTTCATTTCAAACAGACATTCTAAATCTGTCAACAGAAAGCTTACAACATAGTATCTGAGATAGAGTAGCAAAACACACACACACACACACACACACACACACACACACACGTAATTTAAAAATATATTTTGAGTTGAAACAAAAAATTAACGGTAGCTTAGAAAACATGAGGTGTTTCTCCTGGCTTGCTTTTGACCTTTTGCTTTTTCGGGGTATCTCATTTCATCCATTTCTAACATACAATTAATATAATTGTCTCAAAGAATGTTCCTGTTAAAAGAAGTAAACAGTACTGCGTTTGTGAAATCTCTAGGAGACATTTATAAAAATTTGAATTAAAAAATAATTATTTTTGGTGTTTCAATTCCTATTTATTTTGATGAACACATGACTGTAGTTCAATTGCCAAGCTTAAACTTGTGCCTCACTCTTAGCTACTCTTTGCCTCATTTACAAGAAACAACTTCCACAAACCTTCTTGAGGTTATAGCATCCATAAACATGAAAAACATAATTAAAATGCAGTAGTAACTTTTGCCAGACTGCATTTTTCTTATCTTTTATGGAATTCTAAACATACTGTGCACACACACATCAAAAATCCATATTATGAGAAAACACACATTTGCTGTGGTGATTACTTTTTCAAAAGACAGTTTCTGGCAGCTGCAGGCACTCACACTTTTTTACAACATCTTCACAGCAATTTTGCTCTCATCAGAAACACAAAACTTTCCTGGAAAGAAATGAAACTGGTTATTCAATAAGCCTCCCAGGAACTCTGCATGTAAAAGAATGTTTCCCTTCAATGTAGGTGCAAATTGTAAAGGCAGGGTGTTTGCATTTATTTTTTTCTCAAACGTTTTGTTTTTAAAAATTTCAGACTTACAGGATAGTCACAAAAATATTGCAAAACCCATACAGAGAACTCCAACATACCCTCCCAGATACCCAGATCCACCAATTTTAGCATTTTGTAGCATTTACTCTATAATTTTATCTATCGATCCATCTATCTCTCTAGCTTTATATCTATCTATCTATCTATTTCCTAAACATTTGAGAGTAGGTTGTGTATGTCATGCTCTTTGAACTTATCATACTTCCATGAACATTTCCTAAAAACAAAGATATTCACTTACATAACACCTTAAGTACTGTTATTAAGTTCAAGAAGTTTAGCATTTGATATAGCTTACAGTAATGGTTTGAAGCTGTGTGTACCCCAAAAAACATCATATTCTTAAAGCGAATCCATTGCTGTGGGTGTAGACCTGTTGTGGGTGGCACCCTTTGATTAGGTTATTTTAGTTGATGTGTGCCCCAGGTTGGTCTTAATCCTCTTATTGGAGCCCTTTATAAGAGTATGAAATAGAGAGAAAAAAAAAATGAAGAAGCAGACAGAAAAAAGCCAGAGAAGCTTAGAGAGAAAAGCCAGAGAAGCTCAGAGAAAAAGACACATGGAAACTAAGACAGACAGAAGCTGAAAGAGAGAAACACGTGGCAGCTCAGAGAGGATGCCACTGAATCCAGAAGGTGGAAGCAAGGAAACCCAGGAGAGAAGGACCAGCAGACATTGCCATGTGCCTTCCCATGTGACAGAGGAACTGAGGATGCCAGCAGCCAGTCTTTGGAGTCCAGGTGTCATCCTGTTGATGCCTTGATTTGGACATTTTCATGGACTCAGAATTGTAAACTTGTAACTTAATAAATCCCCATTGTAAAAGCCAACCCATTTCTGGTATATTGCATTTTGTTAGCTTTAGCAAACTAAAACATAGTCTATATTCCAATATTTTCATATGTGACAATAATGTCCTCTTGAGTCTTTTCTCCTCCATTGTTAGAACCAGTACAGGATCATGTATTGAATTTTATTGTCATTGTTTCTTAAGTTGCTCTTTTTTTTAATTGCAGAAACATATATACAACATAAACTTTCCCATCTCAACCACTCCCAAGCATACCATATAGTGGGATTAATCACATTCATAATGTACTATTTTTACCACCATCCATTGCCAGAACTTCCCATCACCCCATTCAGAAACCCTACACCAATTCTGCATTAAGTTCCCATTCATCCTACCCCTGCCCATGGTAATCTGCATTCTACTTTCTGTCTCTGTGCATTTGCATATTCTAGCTCTTTCATGAAGTGGAATCATATAATACTTGTGCCTGACTTATTTCACTCAAAATGATGTCTTCAAGGTTCTTCTATGAAGTGAGTGGCATGTATCAGAAATTCATTCCTTTTTATGACTGAGTAATATTCCATTGTAGGAATATACTACATTTTGTTTATCCATTAGTCTGCTGGTGGACACTTGGGTTGCTTCCATCTTTTGGCAATTGGGAATAATGCTGCTATGAACATCAGTGTGCAAATGTCTGTCTGGGCCATTTGGTAATTCTATACTTTTTGAGGAACTGCTTAACTGTTTTCCATATCAGCTGCATCGTTTTACATTTCCACCAACAATGTATGAGGATTCCTATTTCTCTGCCTCCTCATCAGCACTTATTTTCCTTTTTTAAAAATAATAGCCATTCTAGTGGGTATGAAGTGGTATCTCATTGTGGTTTTGATTTTCATTTCCTTAATAGATAATGATTTTGAACATCTTTTCATGTGCTTATTGGCTATTTGTTTATCTTCTTTGGAAAAATATCTACTCAAGTCTTTTTCGCATTTTTAAATTGGGTTGTTTGTCTTTTTGCTGAGTTGTAGGAGTTCTGTATATAGTCTGGATAGCAAACCCTTATCAGACATATGGCTTCCAAATATTTTCTTCCATTCTGTTGGTGTTCTTTTCACTTTCTTGATAATGTCCTTAGTGCACAAAAGTTTTTAATTTTGATGAAGTTCAGTTTATCTATTTTTTCTTTCATTGCTCATGCTTTTGGTATAAAATCTAAGAATCCATTGCCTAAGACAAGACCCTGCAGAAATTTCCATATATTTTCTTTAAAAAGTGGTATAGATTTTGCTCTTATGTTTAGGTTGTTTTTCCCTTGCAAGTGAATTTTTGCATATGGTGTGAGGTTTTTTTATATTTATTGTTGAGAATTATCTTAAAAGCTAATCAAGTACCCAACAGAAAACAATCCATATTATTTTTTGAATCAACATATATTAACAGAGCCATTACTATGTACCAAGTAGTGCACTAAACACTGGGGATTTCATGGTACATAAAACACAATCAATCCCTGCTTTTACAGCAGTTAGCTCAGAGTCTAGCAGGGAGAACCAGACTGGCAAATAACAGGCAACCTCGTAAGTGATGGGAAGCCCTGGAAGCCATAGAAGTGCAGAAGAGAAGAAAAACCAATCCAGATTTGGGGACTCAAGGAAGGCTTTTTATACAAGATGATAGCTGAGCTGAGAGCTGAAGGATGAGAAGATGTTAGAAGTCAAAGAAAATTAGAGGCAGGAGATGAGAATGTTTCAGGCACAAGGAATAGTATGTCCAAAGTCTTGGAAGTGTAGGACAGTGACTCAAGCTTGAGAAAATACAGATATCACTCTGAAAAGGGAATGTGTATTGTGATTGACTTACTTGTATACTTGAAAGTGGTTGAAAGGAATTTTTGAGCAGCATATATGCTACTACAACTAAAAGTTTAAAAAATGTATGAAGCTGGAGGATGTCAAGATTCAAATCAAGGATGGTTCTGTATGCCACATGAAGGAATTTGGATTTTCATATAGGTATTTGGGAGCATTGTGTGGTTTTCAGAAGGGGATTGACTTGTTTGGAATTATATTTTAAATAGATCTTGTTGGAAGATGTTTGGTGAGTTGTAGTGGAACAAGAGTGGCATCAGGGAAATCAGAGACTATGAGGGCTGAACACATGCAAAACATTGCATTAGGTGTGGAGATGATGGCACAGTTTCAAGATGCATCAAGTTTAAAGAATAATTTTTTTTATTGGATGTGAGAAATAAATGAGAAGAAGGTATCTATAATGCCTTCCATGTTGTTCACTTGGGTTACCAGGTAAATAGTCTTACCCTTCACCAACTTTAAGAAAGCAGGAGGAGAACTAAGTTTATGTTAAAAAGATGATGAATTTGGTTTTTGACATTTTGAGTTTCAGGTGCTATGTAACAATCAAATAGAGAAGTTCCATAGGCTTTCAGTAGTCTTGAGGTGAAGACAGGGAGCTGGACTGCACACAAATGTTTGAGAGACATCACAGTGTATTTGGTAATCAAAGAAGTGTGTTTGGTAATCAAATACATCACAATGTATTTGGTAATCAAAGAAGAAAAGTTTGTTTTTAAAAGAAATATCTATAAAAGAGAAATATTTATTTCCTGACCCATCTCATTCTTTTCCCTTTGGGCCTTTCCATAGGCAGCCAAGATCATGACTTGTCCACATAGAGTATTCTATTGTTGGGTTTTTAAAAAGCTTTTACAATTTACTGAAATGTTATCAAACTGAATTTATCTTCCTGAAGCTTTCTTTTTTTGCATGTCCTTGTTTTTACCATTTGCTTTTATTTGATACAGAGACATAGTTCATTCATATTAATTGTACAAATATATGACATTCCAATGATTTGTTCTCCTTTAGATGGTTTCCAGTTTTTCACTAATGCAAACAAGACTGCAAAAATATCTTTGTGCCATGTCCTTTTGCATATAAGCAAGTGTTTGGTTTCTCTGTGGCATATAATGAGAAGTGGAGTTCTTGAGTCACAGGGTGTATGCATTTTAAATGTCAACTATTGAAAATTCTTTTCCAGACGATCTGTGCCAATTTATGTTCCCATCTGTAGCGTTTGATAATTACCATTTCCTTACCACCTTTCAAATATGGCTGGTGTGCAACTTTAATTTGGGCCTATCTAATGGGTATGAAATGTTTTCTCATTTTTTATTTTTTAGCTTCAATTTATTTATTAGAAGGTTGAGAATCTTGTATGTAATGTTTTCTATTTCTTCTCTTTTCAACTGTTTATATTCACTGTCAATTTATTATGTTGTTTGTCCTTTTCTATTGATTCATATGTATTTATATAATTTAAGTGTTGACCATTTTGTTATATAGAGTACAAATATCTTCTCCCCATGGGTGGTCATCTTTAAGTTTGTTTATAGTGGATATATTTTTTGGAAGAGGTCTTATTTTAAGGACTCCTTTCTTATTATAGATCATAAGTAGATTTTTAAATATTTTTTTAAAATTGTTTAAATGCATTTTTTTTCCTAGATGGTTCTTTAATCTCTCTGGAATTTATCCTTCACATATGGTGTTTGTTCTAGTTTGCTAATGCTGCCAGAATGCAAAACACCAGAAATGGACTGGCTTTTATAAAAGGGGGTTTATTTGGTTACACAGTTACAGTCTTAAGGCCATAAAGTGTCCAAGGTAACACATGAGCAATCGGATACCTTCACTGGAGGATGGCAAATGGTGTCCAGAAAACCTCTGTTAGCTGGGAAGGCATGTGGCTGGCATCTGCTCCAAAGTTCTGGTTTCAAAATGGCTTTCTCCCAGAACATTCCTCTCTAGGCTGCAGTTCCTCAAAAATGTCACTCTTAGTTGCTCTTGGAGTGTTTTTCCTCTCTTAGCTTCTCTGGAGCAAAAGTCTGCTTTCAACAGCCATCTTCAAACTGTCTCTCATCTGCAGCTCCTGTGCATTCTTCAAAGAGTCCCTCTTGGCTGTGGCAAGCTTGCTCCTTCTGTCTGATCTTATATGGTATGCCAGTAATTTAATTCAGACCCACCCAATGGGCGGGCCAACACCTCCATGGAAATTATCCAATCAGAGTCATCACCCACAGTTGGGTGGGGTGCATCTCCATGGAAACACTCAAAGAATTACAATCTAATTAACACTGATAGTCTGCCCACGCAAGATTACATCAAAGATAATGGCATTTGGGGGGACATAATACATTCAAACTGGCACAATGTTGTACCAGTTTGTACATATTATGTCCCCCAGAAAAAGCCATATTCTTAAATGCAATCTTGTGGGGGCAGCCATATTAGTGTTGATTAAATTGGAAACTTTGGATTAGTTTGTTTCCATGAGATGTGACCCACCCAACTGTAGGAGATGGCTCTGATTAGATAATTTCCATGGAGCTGTGGCCCTGCCCATTCAGCGTGGGCCTTGATTGGTTTACTAGAGCACTATATAAGCTCAGACAGAAGGGGCGAGCTTGCTACAGCCAAGAGGGACTCTTTGAAGAATGCACAGGAGCTGAGAAAGTAGCTGTAGCTGAGACAGACATTTTGAAGATGGCCGTTGGAAGCTGATGCAGACATTTTGGAGAATGCCATTTTGAAACGCAACCTGGGAGCAAGCAGATGCCAGCCATGTGCCTTCCCGGCTAACAGAGGTTTTCTGGACACCATTGGCCATCCTCTTGTGAAGGTACTGTTAGGTCCGGAGCTGTTCAAGAATTCACACAACATAGTAAGTCATGGTTTAAGTAGAGAGTTTAAGGTTTATTAGAGGAAGAAAGCAGAAGAAAGCAGGTGGGAGCCATCAGAAAAGAAAGAAAGGAAAAATGGCTCCAGCCCTCTATCTGAGAGCAGCATTTTTTAAAGGAAAAACCCACGTTGGGTGTTGGGGGGGAAGGGTCCTGCTGAGTGTGTTCTGGGCCTTGATTGGGTGAGTGCTTATCAGTTTCTGCTGAATGGTTACTAGGGTTTTAACACACTACTCTTAATCTTCCCTTGTCCGCCCCCTGGGGTCTAGGCGCCACTGTGACTGGGATTTCTAAAACAGCCTTCAACGCTTAGTTGATGGTGCACCTGGTATCTATGAGATAAGCAGCAGGGCCCCTGGATCGCATTCCTTCTATTTGTTAGGCTCTTTTTTCTGGGGTCTGACAGGTACCCGATTGTTGATGCCTTACCTTGGACACTTTATGGCCTTAAGACTGTAACTGTGTAACCAAATAAACCCCCTTTTATAAAAGCCAATCCATTTCTGGTATTTTGCATCCCAGCAGCCTTAGCAAACCGGAACAGGTGTTATAAATTTTTTTCCCATATGGATATTTAGTTATTTCAGTATCATTTGCTAAATAGTCTATCCTTTCTCCACTGATTTTGTAAAGCCTCCTTTTGTTGTGTTGTAAGTTCACAAATATGTCCGAATCTGGTTCTGGGATTTTTATTCCATTCCATTTATCTATTTGTCTATCCTTTAATTGGTTCCACATTTTCTTAATTGCCATAGTTTTATGACAAGTTTTGTATATATGGTGTGGGAAGTCTCCTCTCTTTGTTCCTCCTCCACCTCAGAAATGTCTGAGATGGCCTTTGTATTCTGATTGACATCATCATTTTCATAAGGAATGCAATGGGGTTCATCTTAAAATAAAAATCACAAGATAATGCCAAAGCCTTTCATTAATAAGTTAAAATAAATGAAAGCCTTAAATAGATGCAGTAGTGTTTGACACTACAGCCTCAAAGGTATCTCTGGCTCAGAACATCAAGCTTTACCCACATGATGTTTATAACAATTAATATCACAGGACATTTACTACATGCCAGGCCCCTTTGATAAGAGTCTTACATACCCTCGCTCCTTTAACCTTCACAGTAACCTTGTGAGGTGATAATTTCTCCCATTTTACAGATTCCTTGAGTCACCTCCAGTTACCTCTAATCACTATATTTTATAGTCTCTGAATTCTTGAACATATAGTACTCCATTTGTAGGATCCCAGCAGATGGTATGTTGCACCACTGCCTGAATTTCAGCACTGCTTATCTGGATGCCTTTGTGTCCACTTTTTTGAACACCTACTATCTCATCTCCGCCTTCCTGGGGCCAACTGCTTTGCCTCAAGTATGCCGTTTGTCACTGAATAGCAAAATCGCAAAACTACCGTGGGCTGTTCAGCAGGGTGGAATAAGTATGGAACCTCCTAAGGAGATTACACTCAAAAAGTATGACTTACTCATTTTTGTGGAGACAAAGCAGCTTACTGCCTTCTAAGCAAATCTCATGAATCTAAAATATTGATCAAATGTCATTGGCAGATGCATGTAAATATAGCAGATAATACTCATCCTCTCTTATTCCTTAGCAATGGTTCTGAATAGGCATTTGGAGTCTACCCTGCATTTTCTGTGGCATTCTGGTCATATTGTAGCTTTCCCTAAATAGATAATTTGTGAAATCAGTCTGATTTTATTTTGCATCTGAGAAGTTGTGCTCTACCAAACTTGTCACAACAATGGTTTATCACACTAAATTAAAATTTAAAAAAGAAAAGAAAAAGTGAGCAAGAGGCTGTTCCAACCCAGCTCTTGGAGGGCTTGGATCAGGGCGGCCACAAAACCAAAGAACATACCAGGCAGGCACAGAGTCAGACATGAGTTTTATTAGGACTTATGAACAGGAGAGTCTGGTGGTGTTTGGCTCGAAAATGGAAGTCACTGCTCTGCAAAGGTAAGAGTGCAAAGGGGCAGCTTATAAGGGTTTAGGACAAAGACATTCCATAGGGTATGAGAATAGAGTTTTAGGAGGGTCTCACGACACAGGGGTCTGGAGATTTGTTATCAACAGCGATCAGGGTAGGGGAGTTTCAATGCTTTACAAGATAAGTGGTTTACAATAACATCTGTACATACTTCCCTGAGGAGGTCTCATGGTCTTTAACTTCTGTCTCAGTCATGTAGTAACTAAGTACAGTAACTTACTCTCAATATGGAGAGGGTGCCCAGGCCCTGGGTCTCCACAGAGGCAGAGAGGGTAAGAGGGTATACTTTTAATAAACATCAACAGCTAATAACTTCGGATTTCATAGCCTAATTCCCAGAGTCCTATATCTAAATGAAACTAGACTGGTCATCTGCTTTTAACTTCTGCATGATCCTCATAGTAGCTGAACTGGTATAAAAAGAATTGGTTCAAGAGAAATAAAGGTGGAAACCAACTTACACAGAACATATCTACCAAAGCAGATGTATTTTGTGGGGTGCGTGATAGGACTTGTATTAAGAAAGGATTTACTGTAGGACTCCTTTAAATAAAGTGCTTCTCTAGTCAGGAAATGTTTTAAAAGTGTGATCCCTTGACTACATGCATTGTAATAGCCCAAGGGGATTTATTAAAATGCAGATTCCTGGTCCTGCCCCAGACCCTGATCATTGTGAGGCATGTTTAAATTTGAAAACCACATTTAACTCAGAGAACTACATTTAAACCAGAGGAGTTTTGCAAGGAAAGTGCTTATGAGGGGCACTTTATAGAGCATTTAGTTTTCAATGGGTGGTCATTTATTTTTCAATGGGCAGTAATTTATTTTTCAATGGGCCATCCCTTATGCAGCTTTGGAAGAAAACCTGAATTTTATGGTGGAATGCATTGTTTCCAGCAGGAACAAAGAGCCAGTCTTGATCTTGTCCTTCCAGCATCCCTCCAGTCCTCCTAATTGATTGACTCTGCTTATATAAATGCCATTCCCTCTAGGGTAGCTCTAAGGATTGTTTTTTTCTATTGTGATAATGTTAGAGAATCCTTTCACACACCTGCCAACCTTATAATAATCCCATCAAGCCCATTGGAGAATTCTTGTGAACCTAGGCAAAATGAAGGAGTGTTAGCAGGTAAAACGCCATATATATGCACGTGACCTCCGAGATCAGAGAGGTCTGTATGCAGGGGTTCAGCAAAAACATTGCTGGTGCTTTGTGAGGGCCCAGGGCCTGGGGCCCCGCCCCCTCTGCCATTATTCAGCCGTTTACATGACCAGGCAACAGGCCTCTCCCTCCCCATGGGGGAAATATTAAAATTTCCCTCCCCTGATCACTGTTAATCACCAAATCTCGGGAGACCTTGTTGTAACCGAATCTTGAAAGACTTTGTTATAACCAAATCTCGTGAGAAACGCCGTTGTCACAAACCTTTATAAGCCCCTCCCCGCAGCCTTAGCACGCCTCTGTCTTCTTCACGTGGTTCGCTTTTTGCAGTCAGCCACTACCAGTGAGACTATCTCCTATCTGTAAGTCCCAATTTAACCCATGTCCACTTTGGTGTCTGGTATGTTTCTTCGTTCTTAGAGCTAAGCTGGTTTGGAACAAGCTTTCATTTGGTTTTCAGTCTCTTGTAGATGCTGTTGTTGCGTCCGTAATCAAAATAGAATTACAGGCCAGTAATGAGGTTAGGCTGTAGCATCCAGTCACTATTTGATTTGGCGTGTGGGGGTGGGGATGGGCTATCTCCATCTCTATCTGGATGGTGAGTTAAGGATTCCCAGGTGTGTATCATGACTGTTTCAGTGAGCTATGGGCTTTGGGAGTAACTACTAGTGCCCGTAGGATTCTATATGCTTTATCTAATTAGAGTCTTTGCATGCTGGGGCTGGATTAGATGCAGAGTCCATCTCGTCTCCAAATTGTCAGCATGAGAGGGAACAGAGGCAAATTTATTCTGAAACACCTGCAGTTTAAGCTTCAGGGCCTCTTATTTGGACAAAACCCGGTGAATGGTGGCATTTGTCTGGAGCTATAGAGTGTTCTGCGATAGGAGGGGAGGGTACCTCACACTCAGGAAACGTTTCTACGTGAGCATTTCTGGTAAATAGCCTAAAGGGATTTCCAAATTTTCAAGCTGCAATAATTTTCTCCTTCCAAATAAATATCCACATTCGTTCCTAATTTTCTCTTTGTGTTCTCGTTTTCTTTTTCCTAAATAGAGCCCCCAAATTATATAAGATTCATGCCCCACAAAACCTGGTTTCGCTCTTGAGAAACAATAAGTGTGGTTGAAAGAGTGAATTAGAAAGGTCAAGAATCTACCACATACAGGCTACTTGGCTTTGGGTATATCATGGAATGCCTTTAAGCCTCAAGTCCTTAGCTTTGAGGCTTAAAATGGGGATAATAACATCCCGACACAGGTTGTTTTGAAGTTTCTATGTGTGTGTATATAGTATATGAGGGAGGCCTATAAGGGCAGGGATGGTCACAGCATCCCCACAAAGGAAGGTAGGTGCTGGTCACAGCAAATGTAACAAGTTCACAGCAAGGGCATGACTGGCACAGGGGAACCTTCCATGGCTTGACAACAGCATGTAACAAATGACCAGGATCCTGGGGTACAGAGCCATGTGGATGTTGTTCAATTCTAGCTCCCCAGCACCTAGCCCACAGGTAGCACAGGTAGTAGGTATTTAATACATAGTATTCAGTGGCTATGAATGGCTATGGATGCAAACTTATTACATGAATTTCTGATAGAAAGGGATGTTTGTGCTTAAGATATCAGAGAAACACTTGGATGGATTAACATCACCCCCATTAGTTCGCAGTTACTTATAACTGTATAGGTAATTTAAAAATGTGTCTCTATATCTATATCAAAACAGTGTAAATGTCTAAATATATATTTTTTAATTAGCCAAAGATTTTGCTGTGGATACCAAGTGCCTAAAACCATAGATGTGTCAGTTTAAATTCAGATACTTGGTAATTGCCAACATACCCTCTATTCTTGTATCTTCTGTGAGATTGTAACCTTGAGAAGGCAGGTCTTACAGAGTTTTGTCTTGTACTTATTTTCATCTCTCTTGGTTTTCATTTGTTTCATTATATTGTGTGCTTAATGAATGACTATGAATGAGCAGTTTTGTAACTCCTTAGCTTATTTTTGGCAATTTCCTTTCGGTGTCTGAAGAGTAAAGGTAAGAAAGGAACCAATATTGATGAAATGCCTGCTCTGTGCTAGGCACTTTACAGGTACACAGCTAAATCTCACAGCAGCCCTGCAAGGTGGTTGGTTTGTTTCCTTGTTATAGAAGGATTGAGGCAAAATTTTTAAAAATCATGCTTAATTAAAGTTAGAGATAGTCTCATGAGGTTGAATATGGGATTGGCGTCTGTGTGTCTGTGTATGTCTGCACTTACACATATCAGTGTGCAGGACTCCAATGGGTTTTTGATCATGGTCCTCAATCTGATAGGTCTCAGATGTTTGGCATGGTGCACCAAGAATGGGAAACTGCTGTACAAAGGTATTAGAAAACCTTTAGAGGCAACAACGAGATTTACCACTGTTGTCATGATTAATTATATCTCTCACTAATTGCCCAAAAACTGCATTTGCTTAATTAGAATCCTAAAGTAAAACATGTAGAAAGCATGAGGACACCATAAACATATTACTTTGCAACTGAGAGCACTGCTCTCTTGCTCATTTTATTTTATTTTTATTTTTGCCCCATTGTATTCTTGCACCAGTGATCTGGCCAGTTGTTATTCAATCAATCATAAAACAGCCACTAAATTTTTGTTAATTTTCCCTTGGACAACCAGGTCACCTTGTGTGGCTACCCTAGCCATCAACAATACTACATATTCTGATCTTGAAAGTTTCACTTTAGAGCTTATCTGTGACCCCAGACTTTCTAGAATAGTTGGTGGATCTAAAATTGAAACATTGAAGAACACCTCTCAGATCTATTTTCTCCAATTAAACAGATCCCAAATGAAAGCATTGTCTGTATGCTAAAAGAGACTGGCATCAGTTTAGTGTCCAATTTCATGGTTTGAAAGCAATTCATGGTCTTTTCTCAATCTGTCTTTTCAACATCATCTCCTTTGCTCCTAGCTGAGCAGATAGTATTCAACCTTGTTGGAGTGGGGCCAGGTGAGAATGCTGCTCATGACGTATTGGGCCCCTAAAAGGAAGGACCCAAGTGTAATTCAAACTGGAAGGACAATTCCTGAGATGAGAAGCCAAAAAGTACTGTAGCATCCGCTGAATTCCAAGGAGTTGAGGGCTAAAAACAGAAAGACCTGTACAGTTAGCATCTAACAACTTGAGATGGGGGAAGTGGTGAAATATGAGGTATAGGGCAGGCCAAGTGGATCTTTAACATGTGCTGAGAGACAAGGATGAAACCCTACATCCCCCAAATCAGGCCTTCCCAGACTATTCTCACTTTTCTCTAGCACATTATACACTTTGATTCCTATGATCATGCAGTTCAGTCTACATGGCCCCTGCTCCAGTTTGCTAATGCTGCCATTATGCAAAATACCAGAAATGGATTGGCTTTTATAAAGGGGGTTTATTTGGTTACAGAGTTATAGTCCTAAGGCCATAAAAGTGTCCAAACAAAGGCATCAACAATAGGCTACCTTCACTGAAGAACACTGATGGCATCTGGAGAAGTTCTGTCATCTGGGAAGGCACAGGCACATGGCTGGCGTCTGCTCTGGGGTTCTGGTTTCAAAATGGCTTTCTCCCAGGATGTTTCTCTCTAGGCATCTGGGGGTGTTCTCTTAGTTTCTCCCAGGCAAACTCTGGACTAGCAAAAGTCTACTTTCAATAGTCATCTCTAAAATGTCTCTCTTGGCTGCAGCAGCAAGCTTCTTCTGTCTGAGCTCTTATATAGGACTCCAGTGATTAAATGAAGACCCACACTGAATGGGCAGGGCCACATCTCCATGGAAATAATCTAATCAAAGGTATTACCCACAGTTGGGTGGGTCACATCTCCATGGAAACAGCCTAATCCAAAGATTCCAACATAATCAACACTAATACGTCGGCCTCCACAAGATTGCATTAAAGGACATGGTGTTTGGAGAACATAATGCATCCAAACTGGCACACACCCCTTTCTCAGTTTCTTTGTAATTTGAGAACCTCTCCATTCTACAGAGTCCAACTCAAATGCCACCTGCTGTCCAATGACTTCTCTGATTTTACCATGTACTCATTCATTGCCTAATCTATGATCGCTGAGCACTCTATTTACAGCCATTTAAACCAAGGTGTCAGCTGGCCAGATGTTGTTAAATCCCCCAGCCATGCCTGTGACCACAGGTACCACTTAAAAGAGCTGTCCTTCTCCATCCAGACTCAGGGTATTTTTTCAGAACTCACCTTTTTACCACTTCCTTAAACATCCAAGCCTCAGTCTCTCCTCTTCCTACCCCACCTTCCCCCTCAGCCTGAAGACCTTGACCAGCTTTGGTTTGACTTTTGAGCCTGTACTCTTCTCCTTCTGCCCTATAGAGATTTAGTGGTTCTGTGCCAACATGTTTGCTTTGGGGTTGACCTAGAAATGCTTCTTGAGCTCCATGCTCCACAATAGTGGGCAGTAACTATTATGCCCTTTCTCTAGCCAGGGTCCTGGGACCTTGTGAACTAATTCCCAGGGCCCTTCCCTGAACAGGAAGGAGAGACTAGACATGGCATCCAGTAATACTCAAAAACTTATTGATTGATAGTAGAAAAGAAATTACATTCCAGTTGTTAATTTCCTCCTCAAAGAATTTGACTTTCAGAAATACCACAAATGAAAATGAGACTAAATTGGCTGGTCTAAAAGATAGGAAACTAACATTTGTTACCATAATACAAATCCATTTTAGACAATTGTTGCAATCTATTAAGAAAGGACATGCATTTAAGTGCATGTTTTATTCTAAAACTACAGTTGAGTGGCCTTTCAATTTAGCAGGCTTAATAGAACAGCTGGTCAATTGGAGTATTTTCCTGAAGAGCTGTGATCTGAGAAAACCAAAGAATGACTAAGTGAAGCAGGAGTAATCTGTTTTACAAAGTTTTATGCTACTCATTAAATATTCACTGACCTAAAGTCAACATACTAGCAAAATGCCCTGTCCATTTCTTCTGTGTGACCTCCTCCAACTGTGGGCAATCTCCACGATCTATGAAACAGATTCCCCTCCCCTTCTCCGACAAACCCAGTAGCTACAAAACCCATCTAAAATCCTGTCAAGAAGAAGACATGATGCTTCTTCTTGAGTACAAGGATTAAGGAGGTTTATAGACCTCCACTCCAGGAAAAAAATAATCTACATAACCTTTCCCTGTTATACTGTCACTAGACCAACCCGGAGATTCTGATAAGACTTCCTAACAATAGGAAATTGCACTAAAGGAACAACATGTAGAGCAAATAAGAAAGTATAATGCTGCCTAAGTCAACTGTTTGAGTTAGGAATGAGAGAAATGACTTTTCACAAATGTAGATTGCTGAAATTACAAAGTTACTTTTTAAGCAAAGGCAAGTTGTCATATCTTGTTACTCAGAAAGCTCAAAGATAGATTTGTCCCAAGTTCATTTAGATATTATAATTTTGTTAATGTGTTTCTCCCCCTGGGCAAAGTGACTAAATCAAATATATACTTTTAGATGCATAACTACTTTAAAACAAAACCACACACACAAAAAAACCCTGCTATGATTCTGGTCTTTAGATTCTCTTCCCTCTTTTCATTTTGCAATGCTTTGACAAACCAACAACTGTGCTGTCAAGTTCAGAATTTAAATAGACTTTCACAAAAAGCTTTACGCTCACCAGCTGTAATGTCAGCAACCAACTCCATCTTTATTTTCTGTCTTTAAACAGAAAGCATAGACTCGAGATGGCTCTTGCCAGCCACAGCTTGGGAGGTAGGCTGTAAGGGCGGTTCTTCCCATCTGTGGGAAGCCAAACAGAATCACAAGGCAGAATGTGTGGCGGAAGAAACATCGACATTCCCGAGAAGTTGGATTGATACTCCTTTGGGGAAAAGTGTTATTGTTTTAAAATTATCCTTGCTAAATAATGCCATTTAAGCTGGGTAAGACACAAAATTTAGTTCCTGAGCACAAATACATACTGCCAATAAGACCAAGCTGATACTAATCCCTTTTTGGATTTTGGAGCATTCAGTCGTCTGGTGAAGGCAGAAAGAAAGACAGGAAATGGAGCATTTGAGAGGGTGAAAAACCCACAGTCTACTATAGAATAATGTTTGCCAAAGGAAAGGATACAGAAAGACAAGACTAAAGAAAGAATTGAGGTGTGAAGGTGATACAATAGGGAAAGGAAAGTCAGATTTGCCAGGAGGGGCAAAAAGCTTTTGGAAGTTTTTAGATGTTTCGTAACAGATAGAGCTAATAAAAAAACTCAGCTAGGAAAAAAAGGAACAAATTAACAAATTTATCAATTTTAAAGAGGACAATTGAAACAAAACATTGGAAAAAGAGAAAATGACTCTACAGAGGCTTTTATATTCAGGGATGGGAGAGAAGGGAAAATATTAAAATGTATGGAGTGTTCCCATTATATTGGAGAAATATTTTTTAGCTTGGTACACTGTACAGAGTAAGGAATCAGTGTTTTTTTTGTGGATGTAGCATCCCTGCTTTTTTGTTTTTCTCTGCAGGATAGTCCCTCTTAGATGATTCTAAGCTACTATTTGTACATTTTAGTCATAGGCCAGGAGTTGCATGTGTCTGGTAGGAAATTATTTCCATTGGGAGGTGATGACAGAGCTATGTCCTTTCTGATCAAGGTTTCCAAATGCTTTAGGATAGAACTGCATTGCCCAGTATGGTGGCCACTAACCAATGTGTGGCTTTTGAGCATGTGGAATGAGGCCATTCTAAATTGAGATGAGCTGTAAGTGTAAAATAGTCAAGACTTAGTATGGAAATCAGAATGTAACATGTTTTATTTATACTTTTCATATTGATTAAATATTGAAACAACAATATTGTGGATATCATAAATGAAATATGTTACTAAAATTAATTCCACTTGTTTCTTTTTCCTTTTTTAAGTGTGACACTAAAAAAACTGAAAATTATATACGTGGCTAACGTTTGTTTCTTGCATGATAATTCTGTTGGGCAGTGCTGGTGTAGAATGTAAGGTAAAGGTGGGGATTGTACCTTTCTGCACACCATGGGCCTTATTCCAATTTAGGTGCTATATCCTCAGTGTAAAATATAGCATGTTATATACTGTGATGTGGGTTTACCTGAGGGAGCACTGATTAGAAAATACTTTGTGAAATCAAATGTAATCATGTTTGTAGAGAGAAGACATTGCATTTATGGAAGTTCTGTGAATCGAGGGTGTGTTATAAGTGAATCAGATAGGCAATGGTTTAAAATATACCATCTCATTTGATTCTTCAGTAGCAGGGTTATTTTGACATCTAGATTGTGAATTTAGCCTTTTTAGTTTCATTCATTTTCCCTTTCTAGCTGGCAATGGTTGCTGAACAGAGCATATCCATAATCATTAAGCTAGGATTAAAATGTGGGACTGAGCGCCCAAGGAACTTTACTTTTCAAAGACATCCTAGTTTGCCCTAAATAATATGACCAAACAGGTCTGAAAGGTTTGTTGAAAAATCTGTTCAGGAAATGGTTTATGGGCATTATCTTACTTTAGCTGTATGCATCTGTATTCATTGATAGGATTCCCGAGTGTTCCCAGGATGAAATTGGAAGAATAACATTATCTTTATAGTGACACCCCTGTGTATCATGTACTTTTTATGTTGTGATGAACCATGTTGTCAATGATATGGAAACCCAGAGCTTCTCCAGTTGCAAATGCAAGAAAATTGATTCTTTGTAAAGCTTTGTAAATACTTGCTAAAATGCCTTTGAATCTAAAGTGAGGTTTCTAACACAGACTGCATCCTCTAACTGTGTACATATTTCCATTATAATAGTGACCTTCAGACACTAAAGTAGGTAAATGCATAAAGTTGTTTGCATCCACCTAATATTTAATTCGACTTTGCTATATGAAGTGTGGGACACCAAAAACTCAAGGCTCCATGAAACTTATAATCTAATTGGAGAGCTCTACTTTATACCCATGGAATGTTAACTATTAGTATGACCAGGCTGTGAATGCTGAGAAAAAAATGGACAGTGTCGATGCAAAGCAGTGTTAGAGGTCATGGGAAGAACAATTCACTAACAAAACAATGTGTGGTAGTAAAACAAATGAGAATTTTGAGGCTAGAGCTCCAGGATTAATATAGGGCTCCATTACTTCAAAGTCTGAGTTAACTGACGTCACCTCCCTGAGCCTAGGTGCCATATGTGTATGAAAGACTTTATTAAAATCTGGAACAGTAGAGAGAAAGGTATATGCCAGATGATAACAATAAAATACATACTATTTAGCATTAATATCCTCTACTTATAAAAGTCTTCTAGCCATTTCCTCCACTGAAGGAGTTTCAAAGGTTGTTTTTATTTGTTTGTTTGTTTGTTTGTTTAAGATACAGCCCCAGATCATATCATATTACTTGTCTCGCCTCTGTCTTGCCCTCAAACTCCTCCTTCCCTCACACATTCAGTGATTTCCTGTTCCCAAAGTCTCCTTCACGTCTATCTTAGGCAGAACAGTTTAGTTCTACATTAGACTCATCTTAGCCTATCCTAGCCAAGCCTGGGGAGGGGTATTTGTGGGTGGGTGTAGCAACAGAACTAAAAAGGCCAGCAAGGTATTTTGCCAAAGGCAGGTCTCAGCATTCTGCAGCCGTTTTTACAAGAACCATTTTTCACCCCCAAAGAAATAACTGACAAAATTTTGGTTTTAAACAGTGTTCATGATTGCATTCTTCAGTCAGCAGAATTCAGTGTCATTTCACTTAGCATAATGCATGAAGTCAGCATACACGGTGGCCAGTAAAAAGGTTGAGTATGAAAGGACTGCACTTCCAAGGTGTGACCTCGTCTTCTCTTATCCTTCTCATCCATTATTTGCATGACTCCCACCATCCTTTGCAAACAACAGTAGACCTAGTGCATTGGAATGTGCTCCTACCTATTTATCCCAATGCAAACTGGCACATTCTTATATTGTTCTTCCCTAGAGTTTTCTAATGTAAGACTCATCCTGGGACTTCAATCAGCTGGGTTTAATGATGTTGCCAGGTCTTGTCTGGATTGCCTGGTCATGAAAGTAAGAGATTGAATTGCAAAACTGCTTCTTTTAGTAAGTTTAAATGCTGAATGTGGTGTGAATTTACAGTGCTTTTATCAGTTATCTGTACCTTCCCAAGACAATCTCATTTAATCCTACCAACAATCTTATAAGGTAGGGCCCTCAATTAGCCACATTTTACCAGTGAAGAAATTGAGGTGCTGAGCAGTGGATTAACTTCTTCAACGTCCATGCACACAACCAGTAGGTAGCGGAGCTAGAATTCAAGATCAGATGTATCTAAATGCAGAGCAATCCAATTCTGCCTTTCACTGGAAAGGCTGGGAAAGGCTACATACAGAAGATGGCATTGCAGTTGATTTTTGAATAATAATGAGCAGGATTTTGATAGATGGAGATGTCTGGAGATGGAAGTTCAGAGAGAGCTTTCTAGACTGAGCACCACAGGGGGAAAGGCATCATCAGGAGATGATGCATTGTGTAAGTCTGTGGTGACTCTTCAGGAAATTAGTTAGCAACAAGATGTTTTCAATCATGAGCCTAACGTTACTGGAAAGCTGTATTTGACTAGCCCCTGTCAACCATAGTCTTATATAAGAATCGACAACTTCAGATCATATCATACCAAATAACTTCAAGACAGCAGATGAGGCTTATAGCTATTTCTTTTTCGGAAAAGATAATGCTGTGAATCATAAAGTGAAGTTGGAAGAAAAAAGCATGATCATGTAAAATCAGAGAAAACTCGAAAATACCAAAATGATAATGAAAATTTGAATTTTACTTTATAATCACTTTCTTAATAGAGCAAATGGATAAGAGAATTCTAATACATTAATAAATGTTGCCAAATTGCTTTCTTCAAATGTTTTACTTTATAATAAGAGAACCTTCTTTGTCACATCATCAACACTGGGTTTTAATCAGATATCATTGTTAATGGAAGCCCCTGACTTTTTCAACAAAAGATGGCTGGACTCAAACATTTTATTAATGATTGTGGATTATCATTATAAACTTCAATCACTTTACTTGGCTATTATACAATGATGGTTTGTCTGTACGCTAATTAGCCCCAGAAAATTTTGTTGCCTTCCTTTGTATGACGTATTTATGGTTTTCCTGTATTATTCATTCTAGTCAGGCTGTCAAAATCCTCTTTATGTGCCCCTCTACTTTCGATCTCCTGCAGCTTATTAAAGCTTATTATAATTCTGCTAATATTAAACTGGCTCTGAGTGAGAGCCCGGAATGTTCCCTTATGAATAAATTTAATGACGTTTATTTTGGCTGCTGAAGGTGTTTGTTTACATCCTGGTTTTTCATCTGTGTTCTGAGTATTTAAGGACGCTAGGGACATGAGAGCTGGATAAGGAGGGATTGCCATAGGTATTCAAAAGGAGAATTGTTAATGATACTTTTAAGAAGAGCTATAGCAGAGAATCTTCCTTACAGTCAAAAAACAGGAAATGAAGAGAATGAGTATTTTATATAGGTGCATTTCATATCAAATCAACTCTAAAATATTATAAAGTGATGTTTAGAAACTGTAAATTTTTAAATATTTGAAAATTTTGAAATAAATATGTGAAATATTTTGTATAATGACAGGAAAATACTTCACCACATTCCAGAGGTAGTCAGCCTATTGGTTAAGAACATGAATGCAAGAGGCAGATTCTCTATGACTCCACAGCCTCTCTACTCTAGCTGTGTGACACTGCAGAAGTCACTTCATATTTCTAGGTCTCAGTTTTCACATCTGTAAAATGGAGATAATTTACTAGTACCTACCTTTTAGGGTTGTTGGGAGGATGAAATGAGTGTGTCTATGTAGAACACAAAGAACAGCACCTGGTTTATAGTGACTGCAATTTAAATGTGCCCTTTTGTTAACACAAGAGCTGTTTTCCATTTTAGTTTGCTTTTCAATTTTCAAAAAAGTCCATTCATTGTAAAAACTGTAAGCTCCATGAGGTCAGGGATCTTGGCCTGTCTTGTTTATTACTTTAATCCAGTGCCTAGCATAGTGCTTGGGACATAGCAGGAGCTCTGTATATATTTGCTGAATAAACAAATGAACAGATCATGGTTGAAAAATAATTATTTCAAGTATCCTAGAGGGTGATGCAGTTGTAGCCGGAAGAGAGGAATTATTTCTGCTATAATAAAGTATGAGGTGCCAGTGTTGGCAGGGCCAGATTCAATTATGATGAGTTTTGTGATAAATGCCTTGTTCATTGGAAGACTATCCCTCGGTATTTAACTTAACCTGATGATGTGTTAATGCCAAGAATATGATGAGCTAGCAGCCATGCTATAATAAAATTGTCCATTTTATCTTAGAAAAATGTAATAGAAAGCAATATGAGTATATTATGTAGGTTCTGCAGTGTCTTAAAATATAGAGGGGGGTTTTGTAAGAGATAGTAAGAATTATAGAGGATGGAAATTCTTAGGCTGTTTCTATCTGATGTCAGCACAATTAACTAAGAGTTATAAAAAAATCACTCAATTGTATTAAAATAGCTCTCTATCAAATATACCACAAATAACTACAAATCAAACAACAATCTAAGAGAAATTTTGATATGTATTTATAGTCAAAGGCATAGGACCTTAATTTATAAAAGATGTGTGTAAGAAAAAAGGAGCACATTTAAAGAAAAAGATGGGCAAAAGATAAAACAGGCAGTTGCAAAAATAAGAAACACAAACGGCCAATAAATCTCACTAGTAATAAAAATGCAAATTAAAACAAGAGATACATTTTTCTCCTATGGAACTGGCAGGGCTTTTAAGGATGAGTATTCAGTGCTGAAGAAGTTGTGGGGAAATAAGCACTCTCATACCCTGCTGGTGGGAGGTTAAATTGGTACAACCAGCCTGCACGGCAATTCAGCAAAACAAAATGTCTTGAAAATGTTCATATCCTTTGACTCAGCAGTTTCAGTTCTAGCAATATATCCTATGAAAATAATTGGACAGGTAGGTACCTATAAATGTGTGAAGATATATATCATGTAATTTCCTTCTAATATAATGGAACTGAAAGAAATGCAGATGTTAGTTTTACTGGCTTTAAACTGGTTAAATAAATTGAGGTATGTTACTTAACAAGGATACTATATAAAAATAAAAATTGATGTGGCTAAAAAGCACTTATTGAGTACTTATTATATGCCAGTTGTTTTATTTGAGTTATTTCATTTAGTCCTCACCACAAGACCAGACTCCTCACCCATAATGTAAGAAAATTGATAACTATAAAGGATAGTTCCTTGCCCAAAGAATCAAAACTAGATACATAAATTGCTAAAGTTCAAGATATGAACAGATATTTGGTAGCTTGGAAATAGGGGGAAAGAATGGGTTGCCAAATAGGGTAAAGGTGTGATCTCATTTTTTTTATAACTATAGATATAAAAAGATAAGCTGGTGGTGGATTTGTGGAGATTTTAGTGTCCTACTTTTGCAACATATATTTTCTTCAATACATATTTTTGTTCATGTACTTTTTCTTTTAATTGGAGAGTTGTAAGTTTACAAAAAAATCATGAAGAAAATACAGAGTTCTCATATACCCCCCTTTCACACCCACAATTTTCCCATTTATTAACAATTTGCATTACTGTGGTACCTTTGTTAACATCGATGTAACGATATTATATTATTAACTATAGTCCATAGTTTAAGAGTTCATTGTTTGTGTTGTATAGCACTGTTTTTTTTTTAATTTTTCTAGTAACATATATACAATCTAAAATTCTCCCTTTTAATCACATTCAAATATATAATTGAGTGGAGTTCATTACATTTTCAGTATTGTGCTATCATAACTACCATCCATTACCAAAACATTTCTGTCTCCTCAAACAGAAACTCGGTTCCAATTAAGCCTTAAATCCCCATTCCCTACCTCTGCCCAACACCTGGTAAACTGTATTCTAGTTTCTGACTCCCTGAATTTGCTTATTCTAATTATTTCATATCAGCAAGGTTATACAATATTTTTCCTTTTATGTCTGGCTTATTTCACTTTGAGGTTCATCCATGTTGTCGTATGTATCAGAATTTCATTCCTTTCCACAGATGAATAATATCCATTGTATGTATATACCACATTTTGATTTGCTGTTCATCAGTTGATGGACATTTGGGTTGCTTCCATCTAGTGGCTATTGTGAATAGTGCTGCCATGAACATCTGTGTGAGGCTCTGCTTTCAATACTTTTGGGCATATACCTAGAAGTGCGATTGCCAGGTCATATGGTAATTCTATTCCTACCTTCCTGAAAAATCACCAAATTGTTTTCCACAGGGGCTACACCATTTTACATTCCCACGAACAATGAACAAGAGTTTCCATTTCTCCACATCTTCTCCAACACTTGTTATTTTCTGTTTTGGTAGTAGTAGCTATTTTATTGGGTATAAAATGGTATCTCATTGTAGTTTTGACTTGTATTTCCCTATTGGACAATGATGTTGAGCATCTTTTCATGTCTTCTTTGAAGAAACATCTAAGTCTTTTCCCCATGTTTTAATTGGGTTGTTTGTCTTTTTGTTGTTGAGTTGTAAGAGTTTGAGAGATATTCTGGATATTAAACCCTTATTGGATATGTAGCTTACAAACCCATTCTGTAGGTTGCCTTTTTACTTTCATGATGAAGTCCTTTGATGCCCAAAAGTTTTTAATTTTGATGAAGTCCCATTTACCTATTTTTTCTTTTGTTGGTCATGCTTTCGGTGTAAAATCTAGGAAACCATTTCCTAACACAAGGTCTAGGAGATGCTGCCCTATGTTTTCTCCTAGGAGTTTAATAATTTTGGTTGTTTATGTGTTGTATGTACAAATCCACAGATTTATTATTACTATCTATGTATTTGCATTTTAGAAACTGAAAGAAGTAAAAAGTGGAATTACATCCAAAAAATGCAATAAATAGTACTGGCATTTCTAATTTCCCATGTGATTGCCTTTACCTAAGGTCTTTATTTCTTTATTCTGCTTTGACCCACTATCTAATGTACTTTCTTTTCAGTCTAAAGACCTATCTTTAGCATTGCTTGTAGGGCAAGTCTAGTGGTGACAGACCCCCTCAGCTTTTCTGTAACTGGGAATGTGTTAATCTCTCTCTCATTTTTGAAAGACTGCCTTGCCAGATATAAAATTCTTGTTTGACAATGTTTTTTTTTTTTTTTTTTTCACAGTACTTGAAATATTTAGTCCCACTCTCTTCTTGCCTCTGTGGTTTCTGATGAGAAATTGAAACTTAATCTTATTGGGACATCCTTGTTGCTTTCCTTTGCAGCTTTTAGAACTCTCTCCTTGTTCTTAGAATTTGAAAAGATGTCGAATATCTTTGATGTATTTCATTAAATTTGGGAAGTTTTCTGCCATTATTTCTTTAGGTATACCTGCTGCCCCTATCTCTCTTTCTTCTCCTTCTAGGATTCCCATAATGCATATATTGGTTTGCTTGATGGTGTCCCTCAGGTCTCTTAGGCTCTGCTCACTCCTTTTCATTCTTTTTTCTTTCTGCTCCTCAGCCTGAATCATTTCAATTGTATTATCCTTGAGTTCACTGATTCTTTCTTCTGCCAGCTCCAATCTGCTATTGAAACCCTCTAGGAAATTTTTCATTTCAGTTATTATGGTCTTCAACCCAAGTATTTCTGCTTGATTCTGTTTAAAATTTCTGTCTCTTTATTGAGCTTCCCATATGTTCACTCAACATTTTCCTGATGTCTTTAATTCTTTCTCTGTGTTTTCTTTTATGTCTTTGAGATAAAAGGATAATTTTTTAGGTCTTTTTCTAGTATGTCCAAAGTCTGATCTGATCTTCTTCATGGAAGTTTTCTGGATTTTTATCTGTTCCCTTTGGATGATCCACCATTTCTTGTTTCTTTGTTTGTCTTGTAATCTTTTCCTGCACCCTGTACCTTATACTATTTTAAAGTGTTAATTTTGGGATTTAGTTCCTGAGCTAGGAACTAAAGTACACATTCCTAAATTGTGTACTTGGCTAGTCATATGATAGAGTTTTACTTGAGTGCCTGGAGCTAACAAAAGCAAACAAACTAAGGAAATGAACACCTTTGACAGTTTTTGCAAATTGGCTCAGCTTTTGCTGGTGTTCTCCTTCAGAATTTAGTCCTCCTATTAAGATGACCCTGAGGCAGAAGTGATGTGCAGGGTCTGCTCCATCTTTTCTAAGAATATGTTTTGTCCTAGGGTTTTAATTGCTAATGGCATCAGGAATTCCCCCATTTATAGGAATTTGAATGCCCCTTTATTCCCTATGAAATAGTCTTTCCTTCTTTCCCCTGTATTTCTTAAAGTTGATAATCCTTTGCCCCAAGCCACACTGACTTCATTGTTTCTTACACTGCTTTAGCTGTCCACAATCTTCTTCTGCTTCAGGGCAAGTTCTCAGAGGAGAAGCCAGAGACAAGTTTCTTGGTTCAATCTTTCCACCACCTGGTAGACTGGCATCAGCATACAGGCGCCTCAGTATATGCATAGGGATTACCCTGCACCCTCTGGAACAGGGCCACAGGCCCACAGTGGGAGTGCAGGCTGGCTCCACACTGCACTGGGATGGTGAGGGGAATGGGCTAGCAAGGACGCAACAAGTATCTCCTACCATTTTTAAAGTTTTGTTTTCGTCGTTCAGCCCTAGTCCAGTTATTGCAAGCCTTTAACTTTTTTATGGAGTTTTGAGGAAGATGGTTCTACCAGTTTTTGCTAGTTGTTGAAAGATTCTGTGGGGCAATGGCATCCTGGAGCATCTTAAACCACCATTTTGGTCTGCCTCTCTTTATGTAATTTTAAAAGCTTAATTTTCACGTGAATTGACATGTTTAACTTAATTGCCAAGTCTCTAGAGTCATATTGAGGAAATCTTAATTAAAGCAAAAGAACAAAAGAACTAGAGAGAGAGTATGTGTGTGCATGTTCTAGTTTGCTAATGCTGCCGGAATGCAAACCACCAGAAACGGATTGGCTTTTATAAAAGGGAGTTTATTTGGTTACACAGTTACAGTCTTAAGGCCATAAAGTGTCTAAGGGAATGCATCAACAATTGGGTACCTTCACTGGAGGATGGCCAATGGTGTCCGGAAAACCTCTGTTAGCTGGGAAGGCATGTGGCTGGCATCTCCTCCAGAGTTCTGGTTTCAAAATGGCTTTCTCCCAGGACGTTCCTCTCTAGGCTTCGCTTCTCTCCAAAATGTCACTCTCAGTTGCCCTTGGGGCGTTTGTCTTCTCTTAGCTTTTCTGGAGCAAAAGTCTGCTTTCAAAGGCCATCTCCAAAATGTCTCTGTAAACTGCAGCTCCTCTCTCAGTTCCTGTGCATTCTTCAAAGTGTACCTCTTGGCTGTAGCAAGCTTGCTTCTTCTGTCTGAGCTTATATTGTGCTCCAGTAAATTAATCAAGGCCCATGCTGAATGGGCGGGGCCACACCTCCATGGAAATTATCCAATCAGAGTTATCACCCACAGTTGGGTGGGGCACATTTCCATGGAAACAACCTAATCTAAACGTTCCAACTTAATCCCCACTAATATGTCTTCCCCCACAAGACTGCATCAAAGAACATGGCTTTTTCTGGGGGACATAATATATACAAACTGGTACAGTGCATGTGTACTATGGGTATTGAAATGGAAACTAGCAGACTGACTTTTCCATTTAGTGGCTAATATGTTTCAGTAAAGTTTATGTGAATAGTTGAAATAGTTAACCTATTACAAAGGGCAGTTCCATCCCATTCAGAAGTGAATATAGGTAATTGGAGGATGGTTATACATCTTTTGAAATAAATAATTTAATAATGATAATAGTGAATTCACTATCCCCTTTGATCCCTCAGTTGCCAAAGAGATGATCATAATATTTAATTTATACATTCCTCAACTCATGTTTATGAAGCATCTGCTCTGTGCTGGCTAAGAGGGAAATAAAGACATGCTCCCTACCTCTTTATGGAAGTGGTTATTCCATGCAAATTGACAATTTAGTGAAAAATATATTATGGAAAATTAGAAAGTGAGCAAATAAATGGTATTCATTCTTTAATTTACATTAATTACTGGGGGCTAAAAGTTGTCCTAGATACCACCAAATAAAACATAGTTCTTGGCCCCAAGTGGCTCATGGTTTCATAGTCTAATAGAGTTATCACAAAATGATTTACATATATATATATATATATATATATATATACACACACACACACACATATTTGCCAAAGGTGTTTTGGAGTCTCTGCTAATTGTGGCACAGGGAGAAGAGCTAAAAATTGTTCCATCCATGCCAAGCAGAATATGCCAAAGTGGGGAACTTTCCCTGTGCTTTTGAAAATATCTCTGAAGCCAGTGACTATTTACTGGATTCACTCCCCCTTTATTTGGTTTATCTTCATATGACATACAGGGCCAGATTTTCTGCCAAGGAATATTATGGAGAGGTCATATTTTCCCTAAAGCTTTGGCAAATTTTAGCAAATCACCTTCCTGAATACTATAAAAGCAACAATGAGCCAGTACTTGGAATATTATTACCTGCTATATGTCAACACTATTTTCATGCATTATTACTTAAAAATTGTGCCAGGTTCTCCTTTTCATAGGCCAAAGCTGCACAGGAGGTACCACAATATTCTTGTTGTGTAGTCCAAAAGGTTTCCTTCCATCTTGAAATCACTGAAGCATTTTTACCTTAGAGTTAGAAAGGAGAAAACAAAAGATGGTGGTCATTTAAGCCAGAGATCAGTTATTTAAGTGGGCTTACCCTAGTAATCTAACACCCAGACTTTTAAATTAGAGCTCCAAGATTGGCTTCTCCAAGGAACTCCTTGTGAAAACAAAACAACAACAACAAAAACCTTGGCCCCAATACACTGACATACTCTGACAATAGAACCAATGCTCTTGAGAGCCTCTTAGCAAATCAAGACTCAGCATGGCTGCTGTTCCTTCTTGCAGATCTCATCCATCACTTCTAAACAGTGAAATAGCTGTGATAATGGGTTAGAAAAGTGTACCACACAAAAAAATCACTTATTTCTGAGTCACCTGTTCCTGAACTTTTTCAAGGGCAATGATTTCACTACCTCTTGTCTTGCTCTAACTCATTGCCCTCAGAATGAGCTTTCTTACTTTCACGTTTGCCAGACTGATAAAGTTTTCAAAGATTCATTAATCCATCTTCCTGGGCAATAAAGTCCAAATTCTTTACAATGGCACAGAAAGTCCATCATGCCATCCTCTCCAGCCATAGCTCTCACTATCTCATTCCTTGCACCACAAGCTCCATCTGCCTCTATCCCACTCTATTAGGTCAAAAGCTCCTTAAGGGGAATGTTTTTTCTTAGGTGCCTTTGAAATACCGCCCCTTGCATTGTACTACAGCTTATTTGGCACTCAGTAAATTTTTACTGAATGAATTAATGATACCCTGAGCAAATGTTTATTGAAAGGACTTGGCATAAAGGGATGTCTATATAGAGAAAGAAGAAAAGATTTCTGACTCTTTCTGTGTAAGCAAAATTCTGATGGAAAAGATAGAGGTCATTTTAGAGTATTCTAAGGGAAAACTTGGACGTTTGAGAAAAATTTGGAAATGTAGTATCATATCCAAAGAAAATAGACCATAATAGACCTATTTTTCTTCTAGTACATCAATCTTCTCATGTCGAGAGAAAGAGTAGGTAAAAATTGAAGGACTAATGGTTTGGGAAGATAGTGGAAATAATTGTTTCATATCACTAATGTAGGAAGAAGAAATGATCAGTTGGCAGTTGGAGCTCAGCTCAAGGCTTATTCCTTTACACAATACAATGCAGGTGTTTCTGATGCAGTTATGGCAGGACACTCAGCAGTGATGTTCTCACCATTAAAGACCTCATAAGTGTGACAGAGAAATCCAGATCACTCCCTTAAATGCTACAGTGTGATGAGATTGGCCACCTGAAGCAGGAACTAACTCCACTGGAAGAGAAAGGAAACTGATATTTTGTCCTGAAATATTGGTGAGTAAAGCCACTGGTGGGTTGTGCAAAGAGCTGCAAAAAAGATATGGTCCCCTGCTGTGGGGCTCCTGCATTCTAACACCAAAACAAATGGCCAAGCTTTAAAGGTATTGTCTTTGAAGTTTGTATTCTATATTTCTTTTTCTGTTGCTCGTACTTTGTGCATCCACACTTGACTTCCACCTAAACTGAAGCCCGTCACAGGGGACATGAACCTTCAGATGTAGAAGGATATCCTGTGTATAGAGAAGAGATAGGATTAATGGATGGAGAAAGGAGCGTGGAACTGATCTGGGTTTCGTATGAAAGGTCTGAAGAACAAGGGAGACACTATTAATCTGATCTTCAGTTCAGCATCAGATATTCACAACATATATTTTGTGTCATGCATTCTGTGTGTGCTAGGGATGGGGATGAGCACTATAGATTTTGGCACTGAAGCAGCTTCCTGTAGGGTAAGTACTATGGAGCAGGCATGTCACTTATGTTCATGGAGTTACCCATGTTCTAGAATAAACCACCACTAGGGCCATGATACAAGGAATCTGAGCAATAAGTAGTTACATTTCACTTAAACATATTTTGAACATTTACGATAAATAAGCAAGGATGCAATTAAATTAAATAAAGATTCATTTTACTACTTTTCCAAGTCCAACGCTAGATGCTAAAGACAAGGGGATGTGAGAAGATGACCAAGACAGTTTCAGCCTTCAGGTAGCTCGTGGCCTTTTGCTTCCCTTATTATGAAGAGATAGTCATTCAGTAATGCAGCAATTTATTGAGCACCTACTATTTTAGGCTCTGGAGATTCAGCAGTGAACAAACTAAACAAAAAAATTTGCCCTCATTCTACTGGGGGAAGATGAGCAAATAAGTAAAATATATAGTATGTCACTTGGGGACATATGGGAAAAAAGTAGGAAGGAGGAAAGGGAAGTGCAGGGTGGGGGTTGCCTCACTGTCCCAGAGCTATATGTAGATTAGAAACCTGAAGAGTCCTGGACCTCAAGTGGTAATTATTGCCAAATGATGACTTCAAAGTGAACAGCTGACGTGAGGCTGGGAATGTTGACAGGGGAAGGAGGGGTTCTTACCAGGAGCACACAGGATTCTAGGGCCTTTCACAACTGCCAGCAGGCATGTGACGGTCTGGGACTGGGCAGTCTTAGAGTATAAGGAGCTCCTGGGCATCTTCTGGACTTCTGCCAAGGAATTAGGGTGCTCCTTGGGAGGAATTTTCTGATCCAGACCTCACACTGAGGTCAGGGGCTCTTGGTCAAATTCAAAAGGTCTGGAAGATAGGGTATTGGAAAAAAACACACTGCTAAGACTTTGCTATTGCTTGTGATTTTATTCAATTCCAAATTTTCAAGCTTCAAATAAGAGGTCTTCAAATTTCAAAATGGTCTTTAACCAAAGCAAGGGCTGAGTCCCAGAAACCAGAAATCTTCTTGAGGAACAGAGCCAGAGGCTGTCTACTGGTAAGCTCTCAGGAGTTCCGGGCTGAGAGTGAAAATAACTATGCATAGACTTGATGGAGAACATTCACGTATTGCTTTTTTGTGAGAGAAGTCTATTATTGAAGTTGCATCAACAAAACCCATAATTTATGCTTTATATCTAGTCTCTGTACACTCCAAGCCCATCATTTTGGAAATAAGTCTCAGGAATCAAGTGGGTGAAGTCAGAAATTTCATTCTCTATCAAAGCTCTCCCACAGTTGACAGTTTAGGAAGAAAAATGCGACATGTAGCCACATAACTACAAAGCAAGATGTTGCCAGTGTCAGTATACACTTGAGCAGCTGTAGTTTTTTGGGGGCCCTTGAGAAACTTCAAGAGAGTCAAATACCAGTGTGCTCTGCCTTTACTTGGGAGATTTTATTACTCTCATGAAGCTGTACAGGAATGAAGTTGTCATTGCCAGAGCTATCACAAGAGAGATAGATGTGGCAACAACTCAAGACTTCTTCAGTGATGCAGATTTTTGACCAAGGTTTATGGAGTTCCAAGAAACTATTTTTTCTCCATTTTACAAGTCTTTGCCACTTTCAGTTTCCCACATAATACACCTGCCATAATCCCTCCCATTATCAGGAAAAATGGAATGAATTTATATACTACTACAACTTTAAAAGCCCTTAGTTGAGAAATACTTGTCTGCTCATGAGTACCTGGCTTCTAGCTGTTCTTTATGAATCAACATTGTAGTTTTCTGGGTCTTTCTAGATATTTTGGCACTTCCATGCCTTATCCATGTACAGAGTTATTACAAATTTAGAGATAGCCTACATATTAACTAGAAAAATGGTGAAAAATCATTGTAACCAGAAGGAGTGTGGGTTATCAGGGAATGGCTTGCCTTGCTGGTTAAGGAAATGCAGCATAGAAAGGTATGGTGGGAGGAACCTAAGATGGCGACTAGGTGAGACAAAGAAAAAAACACCTCCATGGAAACACTAGATAAAAAACCAGAAAGGACCCAGAACACCACTTCCAGAGTAGCACCAGCTGGACAAGTTCTGCTAAAGCCACAGGGAATGTGCGTTTGGTGAAACCAGGAGTCTGCATTCTGAAACGAGTGAGTGAGTAGGCTGAATCCCTCGGCCACGCTGCGGTGTGGGGAAACGGTGGGTTGGCATTTTTTTTTTTAAAAAAAAAAGAAGCCTGGGAACAGCTGCAGATAAGACAGGAGCAGTCTGGACTAACGCCTCGGTGTCTGGGGTGGAAGATACCCCTTCCCACACCCACTGCTGATTATCTCAGGTCCAGGGAAACAAAGGGGAGACACACGACTTGCAGCTGTCCCCCAGCGGGCGGGGCTACTCCTGCCCAGCCGAACACACAGCACAGAGCCGAGCGAAGAAACCCAGCCTGACAGGGAGTCTTTCCCGCAGCACTGCTCACATGACACAATATCGGCCGTGGACAGTGACCTTGAATACACCCACGGCTGATCGTCCCAGAGCTGGGAGAGCGGAGCTGTGCGGAAAGGGGGAAGTTAACGCGTCCCATTCAACCATCTTTGAAGTGGGCAGGGAACGCCCCTACACAGCCCGGCAGCCCAGGGCTTCCCTGGAGGCCGGCGCTCACTTGTGACATTGCACGGCCCTCCCCCCCTCAGCAGAGGTCCTGGAAAAGCACAGCAGGGAGGGGGGAACCGCTCAGAAATCCCAGGGAACCTACGCCAATACCAAGGACTTTTGTGTCAACGGCAGAGAACAGCCTTAAATCTCCGGGAACACCTGGGAGGTTTGATTGTTAAACCTGCCCTTCCTCCCTAACTGCTCAGGTACACGCCCCTCATTGAGGGCAGACAGCACCGACAACACCCAAATTAAGTGCACCAATTGGACCCCAAAAGAATCAGATCCCCACATACCACAAAGTTGGGGAGAACTGACTTGAGGGGAATAAGTGACTCACGGAAGCCATCTGCTGGTTAGTTAGAGAAAGTGTATGTCACCAAGCTGCAATTCTAACAAATTAAAGATCAAGTAAAGCAAATGCCAAGAGGCCAAAAACAACAGAAAATCATAAAGCATATGATAAAACCAGATGACATGGAGAACGCGAACCCAAACACTCAAATCAAAAGATCCGAAGGCACACAGTTCCTGGCAGAATTAATCAAAGAACTACAGACAGGCAATGAGAGCATGGCACGGGATATAAAAGACTTGAGGAAGAGCGTGGCACAGAATATAAAAGACATAAAGAAGACCCTAGAAGAGCATGAAGAAAATATTGCAAGAGTAAATAAAAAAATAGAAGATCTTATGGAAATTAAAGAAACTGTAGGCCAAATTGAAGACTCTGGATACTCATAATACAAGATTAGAGGAAGTTGAACAACAGCTCAACCTCCTCAAGGAGCACAGAACAGAAAATGAAAGAACAAAAGAAAGAATGGGGAAAAAATTGAAAAAATCAAAATGGATCTCAGGGATATGATAGATAAAATAAAACATCCAAATTTAAGACTCATTGGTGTCCCAGAAGGGGAAGAGAAGGGTAAAGGTCTAGAAAGAGTATTCAAAGAAATTGTTGGGGAAAACTTCCCAAACCTTCTACACAATATAAATATACAAAGCGTAAATGCCCAGCGAACTCAAAATAGAATAAATTCACACAAACCCAGTCCAAGACATATTCTGATCAGACTGTCAAATACTGAAGAGAAGGAGCAAGTTCTGAAAGCAGCAAGAGAAAAGCAATTCACCACATACAAAGGAAACAACATAAGACTAAGTAGTGACTACTCAGCGGCCACCATGGAGGCGACAAGGCAGTGGCATGACATATTTAAAATTCTGAGAGAGAAAAATTTCCAACCAAGAATACTTTGTCCAGCAAAACTCTCCTTCAAATTTGAGGGAGAGCTTAAATTTTTCACAGACAAACAAATGCTGAGAGAGTTTGCTAATAAAAGATCTGCCCTACTTCAGATACTAAAGCGAGCCCTTCCGACAGAGAAACAAAGAAATGAGAGAGAGATATAGAGACTTCTAACAGACATATATAGAATATTACACCCCAGGTCACTGGGACACATGTTCACTAGTGATCACGGGATCTTTCTCCAGAATGGACTGTATGCCGGGACATAAAAACAAGCCTCAATAAAATAAAAAATAAAAAAATGAATTTGTTCAAAGCACATTCTCTGACCACAGTGGAATACAAATAGAAGTCAATAACCATCAGAGACTTGGAGAAGTCACAAACACCTGAAGGATAAAAATGAGGGGGAGATGAAAACATTCCCGGACAATCAAAAGCTGAGGAACTTCGTCATCAGTAGATCAGTCCTAAGCAGGCTGAAAGGAAGGGACACTAAACAATTGACTGAAACCACATGAAGAAATAAAGATTTCCAGTAAAGTTCACATGGTAAATATAAAGACCAGTACTACTGTATTGTTGATTTATAACTCCACTATTTACTTCCTACAGGATCTAAAATACATAAACTGTAATGATAAATTGGTGGTTTTGGACTCAATGTAAAATATGTAATTCTTGACAAGAACTACATAAAGGTGGGGGAATGGAGGAGTATAGGAACACAGTTTACGTGTCCTGTTGAAGTTAAGTTGGTATCAAAGAAAAACAAGATTGTTATAGATTTAAGAGGTTAAATTTAAGCCCCATGGTAAGCACAAAGAAAGTATCAGAGAATATGACCAAAGAGATGAAAAGTAGAGTAGGGGTTCCAAGAAGTGGGGGAAGGGCAATGGGGAGTTAAGAAATGAGACTAGGGGCTTTGGTTTGGGGTGAAAGGAAACTTCTAGAAATGGATGGTCGGAAGGTGATAGCATTGCAACATTCTAAATGTGATTAATCCCACTAAGGGAATGCTAGGGAGGGGTGGAATAGGAAGATTTAGGCTATATATATCTTTCCACAATTGAAAAAAAAAATAAGACAGTCTAAATAGATGACAATTAAATGCCAAGGATGATCCTGGATGGGATCTGAGGTCGGAGGAGAGGAGGCTCAAAGGGACACAGATGGGACACAAGGGGAAAAAAAAAAAGGAGATATAGAATGCAAACTTTATATCAGTGTTGAATTTCTTGAACTTCTTAGCTGCGTTTAATGAGATTGCATAAAATAATGTTCTTGTTCATGGGAAAGGTATATGTGAATTATATTGTTTGTTCAAAGATAATGTACAGCTTGCTCTCATATGTTCAGAGGACAGAGCAATAGATGATGGGTGTTAGGGAGGGAGGGAGGGAAAGAAAGAGACAGTGGTGTGACAGGATCTTAAAGGTGATGGATCGGGGTGTCGGGGGAGGGGGGTCGGGGTATGATGGAGTTCTGTGTATGGGGTTTGTACTGTTTTTACAACTGTTCCTGTAAGATTGACCTTATTTCAAAATAAAATTTATTATAAAAAAAAAAAAAAAGAAAGATATGGTATGGCTCACTGCAAGGCTGAGTGCTTCCAAGCTCTGATGCTTAGTGAGGTGCCTGGAATTTTCATCCAGTTTAGATCAAAACAACACTAACACTAGAAGATTTTGCCTCATGCCAAATGACAGATGCACATCTCTTCCAGGGAGGATCTGGCAGTGACACCGCCTTTGGGGGCATTAGGTTTTTATCAGACAGAAATGGGAGAGTCAGGATGGGGATGGGGACAGGATTTGGGGAGATTGGTGGACTCATGCCAGACATGAGTGGTCTGAAAAGAGGCATGGGGAGGGAAGGGACAAATTGTGTCAAGAGACAGTGATTTGATCAGTTTGCCTAGAATGAAAGTTTCAAAAATCGGAGAGCAGTTAAAATGAAACTGGAAAAATAAATTAGATCCAGATTGTATGGGTCTTTGAATGCCAGAAGGTTAAACTAGATCTAAGATTTTTGGTTATAAGCAATTAATGACAGACCTGATTCATGAGCCTTATTTATCATTACACAGTAGATATCATATTTTTCCCAACAAAAGCTACCACTGGAAATCACTTTGAATACTAGAAGACTCTGATCTCAGAAAGCCTCATTTCTTTTGTGATGGTTTTCAATACTTTCAGATATACATTCTCTAGACTAACTAACCATTATATATCTTTCTATGTGTCATTACTACTGGTATTTTCAAAACATTTTCCACCACTTTAATGTCCTTCTATGTGTAGCTCATGAGAATGCCCATAGAAAATACATACCTAAATGTATTAGAGTAAGATTGGAAAACTAACTTCTTATTTCGAAAGGGTAACAAGGCCATTCCATCATTAATTCTTCCCCAGAAGACTGAAATAATTTAACTCTCAGGAGTACCCTTAATTGACAAGCACACCGAGACAAAATGTGTTATCTGCTCTTTGAGTTAATTTGTATTGATCCTGAAAAAATGTCAGTGGAAACTGCTGTTGCAAAACCATCTCCCTCAAACTGCTGATGAATTTTATGTCAAGACTTCTAAAGATGATCTGTGTAAGAATGAAACATAAAATTCAGCAACTTTTAAATGGAATGGGTCTCTTGAAATATCATGTGTATCACAATGGCCTGAGTTAGTTCAAGAACGTGTTCACGCATAATGAACTGGGAGGCCAAAAAAAGAGAAACTCTGTGAGGTGTTTTGTTTTGTTTTTGAATTCGAGAAGGACTGTACAAATTTTCATATAAAAAATGATTCTAGGATGGGCTTGGCACTTCTAGCTGGGTATTGAGCAAATAATAAATTCTGAGACTGTGTCCTTGCCCATAAAAAATTGGGGATAACAATTAATACATAACCTGTATATGCCACCAGTTTTTAAAAAAATCTGTATATCTGCAGTGTAAACTTGCAAGTGTTATATATATGTATGGCATTATTATTATGACTTGCCATATCCCTAAAGTTCTCCAAATTACAATGTGTAATATATAACTGTATAAATTATTTATTTTTTTATTATCTTTGATATTATAAAGATATTCTTCTACATTTTATTCTGAAATCTTTAAAATTTACTTTTAATATCAGTCTGTTTAATACACCTGGAATTGATTTTTGAGGAGGGCATATAAAGTTATATATTATACATTGTAATTTAGAGAATTTTAGGGATATGGCAAGTCATAATAATAATGCCATACATATATATAACACTTGCAAGTTTACACAGTGCTGATATACAGTTTTTTTTTTTTTAAATCCAGGGATTCAATCTCAGTTATTTTTATCAATGGTAGGCAATTGTCTGAGAACTATTTACTAAATAGTCAATGCCCTTTCCATTGATTAACAATGCCGGTTCTATCATCTGTCAGATGTGGGCCTCTTTCTGGGCTCTTTATTCAGTTACTTTAATTTGTCTTTCCTTGCACCAACACTGCAATGTTTTAATTACTATAGTGTTCTAATAATTCTTGATATCAGGTAGGGCAATTCCTCCACCTTATTCTTCTTCTAAGGAATGTCTTGGGTATGTTTTTCTATCAGTGGACATGATATATCTCTCCATTTATTTAGCTATTCTTTAGCATCCTTTGACAAAACTGTCATTTTCTCCATGAAGATTTTACACATCCTTTGTTAAACTTATTTTTAAAACTTTTAATTTTTTGTTAATATCTAACAAGGTAATTTTTTAAAAAGTTAAAATTTCTATGATGCTGGAAATTCAATTGATTTTTGTATATTGATCTTATATACATCAACTTGTTATTCTCCTTTATGCATTCTAATCATTTCTTCTAATAATTTTACTTTTGGGTTTTTTGCATAGAAAATCATGTAATCTAAAGACAACAATTTCTTCCTTTCCAATACTTATGCATTTTATTTCCTTCTCTTGTCTTAACTAGTTTACATGGGGTTGTGAGCACAATATTGAACCAAAATTCATACAGGGTATTCTTGTCCTGTTTCTGATTTTAAGAAAATTCCTCCAAATTTTTGCTATTAAGTATGAGTTTTGCTCTAGATTTTTGATGACTATCCTTATCATTTTAAGGAGATAGCTTTCCATTCCAATCTTTGTTTATTAGAAGTTTTGTTTTTCTTTGTTTTGTTTTGCTTAGACATTAATGGGTGCTGAATTTTGGCAAATGCTTTTTTGATATACTGAAATGAAAATATGCTTTTCTCCTTTAATATGTTGGTGTGAATTATATTACTATATTTAATCTTGTTTTGCATTCCTTGTATAAACCCTATCTCAGTCAGTGATAATAGATAGATAGGGATAGATAGATAAATGAGTAGATACAGATATAATTCTATTTGCCAATATTTTATTTAGCATGTTATATTGATGGTCATGAAGAATATTAACCAGTTATTTTACTCTTTTCCCATGACCTTTTCTGCTTGGGGTATCAAGGTTATACTGGTCCCTACAATGAATTTGTAAGTAGTTTCTTTTTATCTGTTCTTTAAAAAATGTGCAGTATTATAGTCTTTCTTTTTTTTTGCAGGACTATTTTTAGACTCATGTTATTTAGTCACCTTTTAACATATTTTTCTAGGAATTAACCCATTTTATCTACATTTTCAAGGGTATTATTCCTCAATTCTTATAAATTTTACTCTGCTGTGTGTGCAGTTGTGTTCAGCTTTTCATTAGTAATATTCCATTTTGTCATATTTTATTCCTGTGAAATCTTAGCAGAGGTTTTCTCTTTCATTATATGTGAGCATTTTTGGATTTATTGATTCTTTCTATTCTTTGTTTTCTATTTCATGGATTTCTGCTGTGATACCTATTATTTGCTTCTTCTTACACTCTTTGCATTTATTCTGTTCTTTTTTTAATCTTTTAAGAAAAACGTTAAGCTTATTGAATTTTGACTTCTCATCTTTTCTGAGATAAAGATATAGATTCCTGTTTGCATTGTATTTTACCTCCAATAATATTTGAAAAGTGCTTAATATTCATCGTCATTCAGCTCTGCCTTTATTAAATGTCTATGATTTATTCTTTCATGCAGTAATTCCAAAAATTGTTTAGTAATTTCTAATCTTACAGATGTTTTCAGATATTTTTGTAATTTATTTGTAACAGTTGAATTTTGATCAGAGAATTTGATCTGTATAATACTAAATTAAAAAAAAATGTTGGAGTCTATAGTTTTATAAACAGTCAATTTCTGTCAAAGTTCTATGTTTGAGAAGAATGTGTTTTCCTTAATTGCTGGATGGAGGGTTTTCTATACATCCAGAAATCCCTGCTTGGAAATTATGCTGTTCACAGAATTATAAGTAGCCTAGCTATTTTTTTCTCCTATCTGACTTTTGAAATATTGAGGGAGATGTGTTTGAACTCCCCAAATGATGACAGATTTCAATTTCTTCAGGAATTCTATCAAATTTTTATGTACTTGGATCCTACGTTTTACATGCATTCACATTGAATCTTCTCTGAGAATTAAAACTTTTATCACTGTGTAATTGTTCTTTTTAGTTAATACTCCTCAAAAACTTACTTTATACCAGACACTATTGTAGGTGTTTTAAATTTATTTGCTCACTTAATCTTCACCACAACTTCATTGAAACAGGTATTAATAGTACTCTTATTTTATAGGTGAGGAAATAAGCAGAAAGAGGTTAAGCAACTTGCCCAAATCACAGAGCTAGTATGAGCCCAACAGTATGACATAATTTTCTATATCCATAAACATTACTCTATGCTTCCTATAATAATGTTTTATGTTTAATGCTTGACCTAATTTTTATTAGTCTATTTTAATAAAAGTACCTCAACTCTCTTTTGGTTAGTGTTTCCCTGATATATCTTTAACTAAATTTTTTCTGTGTCCTTATATTTTAGACGAATCTATTATAAATGGGAGATAGATATATTTTGTTTTACTGCTCAATCTGACAAGTCATCCTTTAGCTGGCAAGTTATCTGTATCAGTGTGAAAGAGTGTGTGTGTGTGTGTGTGTGCATGTGTAGGGTATAGAGATGGTACAGAGAAAGGATTCATTAAGAATAATTTTCATCTTCATAATGGATCAGTGAAGAAAATTATGATACTGGCCTTTTGAAAGTTGGACTTATATAATTTTTTATTCCCAAGTATTATCATCCTACTATACTGTGGATGCTGAGCTAAGGACCAGTGTTGTGACTTTGAATGATGTGGTTGGTCTCAGAACCCAAGGAGTCACAGCCTAGGAGAGAAACAGCTACAGTTTATAGCCTAAGATACATCAAGATCTGTACTAAACTGTCACAGATATTAATTCACTGAATCCTCACAACAACCCAATGGAGAAGGTGCCATTATTACTTGCATTTTTCACACGAAGAAACTGAGGGTCAAGAAGGCTAAGTGACTTCATCAAAATTAGAAAGCTAGTAGGCCGTACAAGTAGGTTGTGAATATTGGTCTCTCTGACTGCAAAGTCTGCGTTTTTAATGACTGTGCCTCATTGACACCTGTCCTTGAATGAAGACAGGCCATCACAGTGCAGTATGGTTAGTTTAGTCCCAGCACTGAAAGTATGGCTTGAGCAGCTGTATTTGTAATTCTGTTTTAGACACAATGTCATGGCTATTGAGAAAAATGGATGTTTTTGTAACTGTTAGGACCTTTCTATGTATGTATTGTGGTGTAAGGTCTTGGCACTCACTGGTTATGGAAATTGAGAGGGCAATACTACATGCTTTGTCTTCAGATAGTGGACAAATTTGCTAAATGTGACCTATTCTGGCTCCAAACTCTCAGCACTTTGGAGTAGAGAAAACACAGAACAACAATTACAAAAAAAAGACACCTAATTGGATTAGAATAGGTATGGTCTGAGTGCAAATCAAATCAAGAGTTTTTATTCTACTTTGGGGTTTTTGTTGGCTGTAGGACAATGTCTCAGCTCCCTAACATGGTCCCTAAGGCCCGTCATGATGTGAACCCTGCCTGCCCCTCTGGTCTCATTTACCTTCATACCCCTAGATGCACCCCATTCTCCAAAGTGTCATTCCAAAATCCACATGATTCCATAATCACTGTATCTTTTTCAACTATCTAGGACTTTACATCACGCTGATCACCCTGCTTTGTGTTGCCTCCCCCAACTCTGCTTGGAGAAAGCTTTTATCAAGACCCAGTCCAAACATCATGGCGCCATATTCCCAACTCCTACAGGCAGATTCAGTGTCCCTGTCTCTGTGGCCGCACAACCCATAGGTCCTTACCTTGAAGCACATTTTACTGTCAGTAGGACTGGCAATGTAATTGGAAGGACTCAGGAAAAAGTGAATATGTGGTGCCCTTTTTTCAAAACTATTAACAAATTTAAGACAGGGTCAGTAGAGCATTAAACCAAGCACAGGGCCCTGCTAAGCCTGGGGCTCTGGTCTACTATCCAGGTCATGCCCACGAAGCTAACTCTGATTTTAAATCTCTATTTTTAAGTTTCTTTCCCATTCTTTTCAAACCATGAGGGATCATATTTTATTCATCTCTCCATTTAGCCTGAAACACATAGCAGGTTCTCAATAAATATTTGTTAAAAAAATGAAATTGGTTGGTTCAGTAATCTGGGGTGGCAGGCAGGTATGCCGTTTTGTTTCCAGGACAGTTCCTTGGTCCTAATGCCCTTTTTCTCTTGGTTATACAAGTTTGCTTCATTCTCAGTAGGTGGCCAGGCTGCCGGGAAGGAATATAAGTCTTTCTCCCTCCCTTATGCAAAGGATGGTGTGCCAGTTTGTATATATTGTGTCCCCTAGAAAAAGCCATGTTCTTTGATGCAATCTTGTGGGGGCAGACATATTAGAGTTGATTAGGTTGGAACCTTTTGATTGTTTCCATGGAGATGTGACCCACCCAACTCTGAGTGACACCTTTGGTTAGGGTGTGACCCCTGATTGAATGTTTCCATGAGGTGTGGCCCCGCCCTTGGTTAGTTCACTGGAGCCCTATAAAAGCTAGGACAGAAGGAGCTCACTGCTAGCTGCAGCTGAGAGACACCTTTTGAAGATGGCCATTGGAAGCTGACACTGATGTTTTGGAGAACACCATTTTGAAATGCAACCTGGGAGCAAGCAGACGCCAGCCATGTGCCTTCCCAGCTAACAGAGGTTTTCCCGATGCCAATCAATGGACTTTCTCCAGTGAAGGTACCCTTTGTTGATGCCCTTACCTTGGTCACTTTATGGCCTTAAGACTGTAACTTTGTAACCAAATAAATCCCCTTTATAAAAGCCAATCCTTTTCTGGTACTTTGCAAAATGGCAGCATTAGCAAACCAGAACAGGTGGTTTTGGGGATTGAGTCATGTTCCCCATAAAAGACATGTGCAAGTCTATACCCCCGGTCCTGTGGGTGTGAACCCATTTTTAAATAGGACCTTTGGGGATGCTATTAGTAGTTAAGGTGTGGCCAACCTGAAGGAGGGCAGACCTTAATCCAATATTGCTAATGTCCTTATAAGTAAAGGCAATTGGACACAGAAGTCGAAGACAGAGGAGAAGCCAGAGAGAGAGAGATCACCATATACTGAAGGATTGCCATCACCAGAATGCTACAGACGTTAGAGAAAGCATGACCTTGCCATACCTTGATTTTGGACTTCTATCCTGCAAATTTGTAAGCCAGTAAATTTTCCTGTTGTTTACGTCAACCCGAGTTTGGTATTTTCCATAGCAGCCCTGGAAAACTAAGACAGATGGTGATACTGGTGGCTTTGTAGCATCCAGGAGAAAAAGCAAGGTTTTTATTTTGTTTTGTTTTGGGTTTTCGAAATCTGTGGCCAGGAATCACACAGAAAACCACCCTCTGATATGCTGTAGTACCCAGGAGACCTGAATTCTGTCTTTCAGCTCCTTGGGATCTGGAAAACTAAATTCACTCTTGTTTATGAGGCCTATGAAATACAGCAATAGATTAGCATAAGGGGGGAATTTTAAAAGAGAATGCTAGAGTAGCTTGGGGACTTTTCGATAAGTCGAAATCTCAATAGATTAGGACAAAAATATGATAACTGCAGGGTGGTGATCAGGTCTTCCCAGACTTCAAACCCTTATGCTTGGAGGTTGAGTGAAAGGAGATGAAAGCTAACTATGATCTGTGAAGGGCTATGGACATGTAACAGGTGACACTGCTGTTTATGGTGCCCGGCACATGCTAGTGGCTCACTGGGTATTCTGTAGATGCTAAAAAACCAAGAGATTCTAGATGACTTAATAGCTGAGGTTTATTTCCACTCTGCAATTCTGTAATAGGTTACCTCAGCAGCTTTTATGGGAGAAGGATGCACTGGCCCAGGAATTCTCTTCCATTATCATTACAAAAATTCTTGATTCTTTTAATAATACTATATCACAGAAATCATATAAATTCCAGCATGAAAGCAAATGTTTTTCTTACTATTTTTATTAACTTAAACTTCACATACGGAAAATTCATGATTTTAATCATTATAAAGACTACTATTCAATGGCTTTAACTGCATTCACAATGTTGTTCAATGATCACCGCTATCTAGTTCCAGAACATTTTCTGAACCCTCAGGTGAAACCCTGTACCCATTAAGCAATCACTCCTGGTCCCCCAGCCCCTGGAAACTGCTATACTGCTTTCTGTCTCTATGGATTTGTCTTTTCTGAATATTTTATTTACATGCAGTCATAACAATATATGGCCTTTTCTGCCTGGCTTCTTTCATGTAGCATAATGTTTTCAAGGTTTATCTATATTTTATCGAGTATCAATATTTAATTCCTTTTTGTGAGAGAGTAACATTGTACTGTCTGGATATACTGCATTTTGTTTATCCATCCATCAGTGGATGGGCATTTGGGTTGTTTCCTCCTTTGGGCTTTTGTGATAGTGCTGCTATGAACGGTTGTGTATAAGTTTTTGTTTGAACATCTGTTTCCAATTATTTATGATATAAACCTAGGAGTGAAATTGCTGGGTCATATGGTAATTCTAATGTTTAACTTTTTGAAGAACTGCCAAACTTTTCCACAGTGGCTGAAGCATTTTACATTTCACCAGCAATATATGAGGGTTCCAATTTCTCTACATCCTTGCCAACAGTTGTTTTCCTTTTTTTTCTTCTATAGCCAACCTAGTGGGTGTGAAGTGGTATCTCACTGTGGCTTTGTTTGCGTTTCCCTAATGACTAATAATCTTGAGCATCTTTTCATGTGCTTCTTGGCCATGTGTGTATCTTCTTTGTATACGTGACCATTCAAGTCTTTTCCCTATTTTATAATTGGGTTATGTTTTGGTTGTTTAGTTGTGAGAGTTCTTTATGTGTTCTGGGTACTAGACCCTTATCTTATCAAATATATGATTTACAAATTTTTTATCCCATTCTCCGTGTTGTCTTTTCACTTGCTTGATGGTGTCATTGTATGCACAAATGTTTTAATTTTCATAAAGTTCAATTTATCTGTTTTTACTTTGTTACTTATGCTTTTGGTGTTATATCTAAGAAATTATTGCAAAATCTAAAGTCATGAAAACTTACCTTAAAGTTTTCTAATAGTTTTATAGTTTTAGCTCTTACTTTTATGTGTCTGAACCATTTTGAGTTAATATTTGTCTGTGTTGTGTCATAAGGGTCCAACTTCATTCTTTTGCATGTAGATATACAGCTTTCCCAGTCCCATTTGTTAAAGAGACTATTCTTTCCTCACTGAAGATCTTGGCATCCTTGTGAAAAATCAATTGATCATAAAATTATGAGTTTATTTATGGAGTCTTACCTCTAGTCCATTGATCTCTATGTCTATCTATATGCCAGTATCACCCTGTTTTCATTAGTGTAGCTTTGTAGAAAGTTTTGAGATTGGGAGGTGTGAGTCCAACTTTGTTCTTTTTGAAGATGGCTTTTGCTTTGGGGTCCCTTGCAATGACATATGAATTTTAAAATCAACTTTTCCATTTATACAAAATATATCATTTAAATTTTGATAGGCATCACATTGAATCTGTAACTAACTGTTACATCTTCTTGTTAAATTGTCCCCTTTGTCAGTATGTAATCACCATTTTGTCTTCATAACTGTTTCTGACTTAAAGTCTGTTTTATCTGATATTAGTACAGCTACCCAAACTCTTTTGGTTACCTCTTGCTTGGCATAATTTGTCCATCCTTTCACTGTAAACCCACTTGTATCTTTGACTTTAAGATGAGTATCTTGCAGACAGCATAGATTTGGGTCATGGTTTCTTATCCATTCTGCCAATCTCTGCCTTTTGACTAGAGAGTTTAAATCCATTTACATTTAAAATCAGTAGTGATCAATACAGGTATTTCTTCTGCCATTTTGCTATTTAGCCTTTGCAAGTCTTATGTCTGCTTTGTGTCTCATATCTGTTAAAGCCTACTTTTGTATTTATTTGCTTTCTTGTGTTGTACCATATTGAGTGCCTTCTCATTTCTATCTGTATATATTTTTCATCTATTTTCCTTGTGGTTACCCTAGGGTTAAAAATTTTAACCTCCTAAATATATAACAATTGTATTTCATTTGATACCAACTTAACTTCAATAGCATGTACGTATACTTTCCATATACACCTCTGTCTCCCCATCATTTGTTACTACATGTCTTTGTACATTTTATGTCCAATACCTAGATTTACCATTACTATTTGCATATTAGCACTTGTAGGAAGTAAGAAGTGGAGTTACATACAAAACAGTGCAATAAAAAAATACTGGCATTTATTATTTCCAAATATTTACCTTTATTGCAGGTCTTTATTTCTTATTGCTGCTTTGAACCACTGTCTAGTGTCCTTACCTTTCTGTCTCAAGAACTCCCTTTATCATTGCTTGTAGCACAGGTCAAGTGGTAATGAACTCCCTCAGATTTTGTTTATATGAGAATGTCTTAATCTCTTACTCATTTTTGAAAGAGTCTTGCCAGATACACAATTCTTGGTTGGCAGATGTTTTCCTTTAGCACTTTAAGTATTTCAGCCCGCTTCCTGCTCACTTCCATGGTTTCTGACAAGAAATTGGCACCCAGTCTTTTGGGGACTCCTTTGTATGTAACAGGTTGCTTTTCTCTTGCAGCTTTCAGAACTCTCTCCTTGTCTTTTGCATTTGATAGTGTAATCAATATATGATGGGGTGTATTTTTCTTCATGTTCATCCTGTTTGGTGTTCTCTGAGCTTCTTGGGTATGCATATTCACATCTTTTACTAACTTTGGAAAGTTCTCTGTCACTATTTTTTTGACTATTCCTTCTGCCTCTTTCTCTATTTCTTCTCCTTCTGGGGCTCCCATGACATGTATATTGGTGTGCTTGATGGTGTCCCAAAGCTGTCCTAGGCAATTTTTGCTTTTAATATTTCTGTTTTCTTTCTGCTCCTCAGCCTGATGCATTCCAAGTATCTTGTCTTCAGATTCACTGATTCTTTCTTCTGCCAGCTCCATTATGCTCTTGAACTGCTCCTGGGCATTTTTCATTTCAGTTATTGTGGTCCTCAACTCCAATAGTTCTGTTTCGTTCTTTTTTAAAATTTCTATCTCTTTACCTAGACTCTCATATTGTTCGTTCATTGTTTTCCTGATATCCTGTAGTTCTTTCTCTGCACTTCCCTTTATCTCCCTTGAGCATTTAAAAAAATTTTTTTATATTCATTTTATTGAGATATATTCACATACCATGCAGTCATACAAAACAAATTGTACATTCGATTGTTCACAGTACCATTACATAGTTGTGCATTCATCACCAAAATCAATCCCTGACACCTTCATTACCACACACACACAAATAACAAGAATAATAATTAAAGTGAAAAAGAGCAATTAAAGTGAAAAAGAGCAATTAAAGTAAAAAAGAACACTGAGTGCCTTTGTTTGTTTGTTTCCTTCCCCCATTTTTCTACTCATCCATCCATAAACTAGACAAAGGGGAGTGTGGTCCTTATGGCCCTCCCAATCCCATTGTCACCCCTCGTAAGCTACGTTTTTGTACAATTGTCTTCAAGATTCATGGGTTCTGGGTTGTAGTTTGATAGTTTCAGGTATTTACCGCCAGCTACCCCAATTCATTAGAACCTAAAAAGGGTTGTCTATATTGTGCGTAAGAGTGCCCACCAGAGTGACCTCTCGGCTCCTTTTGGAATCTCTCTGCCACTGAAGCTTATTTCATTTCCTTTCACATCCCCCTTTTGGTCAAGAAGATGTTCTCCATCCCACGATGCTGGGTCTACATTCCTCCCTGGGAGTCATATTCCACGTTGCCAGGGAGATTCACTCCCCTGGGTGTCTGATCCCACGTAGTGGGGAGGGCAGTGATTTCACCTTTCAAGTGGGCTTAGCTAGAGAGAGAGGGCCACATCTGAGCAACAAAGAGGCATTTGGGAGGAGGCTCTTAGGCACAATTATAGGGAGGCCTAGTCTTTCCTTTGCAGCAACAGTCTTCCCAAGGGCAAATCCTGTGGTAGAGGGCTCCACCCATCAAAACACCAGTCCCCTATGTCTGTGAGCACATCAGCAACCATCAAGGTGGGGCAGGCCAACACCCCTGCATTCTCCACTAGCTCTTCAAGGGGGCTCTGCATATTTTTTTCCTTTTTTTTTTTTTTTAATTAACTTTCTTTTTTAAATCAACTGTATAAAAAATTTAAAAAATTAAAAGAAAACATACAATAAAAGAACATTTCAAACAGACCATAACAAGGGAGTAAGAAAAGGATAACCAACCTAAGATAACTACTTTACTTCCAACATGTTCCTACCTTGAGCATTTTAAGATCATTTTTAAAGGCTTTTCAGTACGTCCACATTCTCATCTTCTTTGTTTGTGTTTTTTATATTTTTACCCTCTTCCTTTGGATGGGCCATCTTTTCCTGTTTCTTGTTTGTCTTGTATTCTTTTATTGCACACTGTACATTTAAATATTTTAAAATGTGAACTCTGGGATTTACTCCCTGTGATGTCACTTTCCTGGTTTTGTAACCAACCGTTGATAACACAGGGATATTCTTGAGCTTCAGCCCTCTTATCAAGAAGGTCTGCCAAAGGTGAATGCAGTGTACAGGGTTTTCCCTACATTACTGGGCCTCTGTCTTCTCCAGGGCTTTTACTGGTTAGTTGTTTTGGAGTACCCCTGTTTACAAGAGTTTGGTTCTCCCTTCTGTTTCCCAGGGGACACACCTCCTTCTCCCTGGTATCTGAAGCCAGCAGGCTTTGTCCCAGGGTGTCCACCACTATATTTTTTTACACTACTCTCATTGTCTCACACTGCTCTTGCCTGGAGGGAAAATTGTGGGAGGAGGGTCACCCTGGGGAGGACTTTCCCAATGTGGACTTTCTCAGCCAACGCAGGGCCAGGGATCCATGAAGGGGACACAGACTGGCTCCAAAGTGCCCTGTGAATGGGGTCAGGAAGGGCACTCAAAACTTTTCCAATGGCTCCCCCAATCTGAGCTTTCCTGGTCTGCCCAGCAAATGCAACTCTTCAGATGACTTTCCCCCACAACCTGGAGGAAGCCCTACATCTTTAAATCTCTACTGCATCCACCCTTGTCCAGGTAGGGTTGATACACTGGCTGCCACTACCTTTGTCCAGGTAAGGTTTGAAATAATGGCCACTGTTCTGGTTTGCTAATGCTGTCATTTTGCAAAACACCAGAAATGGATTGGCTTTTATAAAGGGGGTTTATTTGGTTACACAGTTACAGTCTTAAGGCCAAAAGTTTCCGAGGTAAGGCATCAACAATCAGTACCTTCACTGGAGGAAGGCTTTTGGCATCCAGAAAACTTCTGTTAGCTGGGAAGGCATGTGGTTGGCGTCTGCTTGGTCCTAGGTTGCGTTTCAGCTCCTCTCTCAGCTCCTGTGCATTCTTCAAAGTGTGCCTCTTGGCTGTAGCTGTGTCTGGGCCTGTGTGGCTCTTTTTAAAGTACTCCAGTGACCCAATAAAGACCCACCCTGAATGGGTGGGGCAACACCTCCATGGAAATAATCCAATGAAAGGTCTCACTCACAGTTGATTGAGTCACCTCTGCATGGAAACATCCAATCAAAAGTTTCCAACCTAAGCAATACTAATATGTTTTCTGCCCACACAAGGTTGCATTAAACATAATGCGTTTGGGGGGACATAATGCACCCAAACCGGCACAGCTACCAATGTCTTTGTCCGGGGTGAAACAACTGCTGCCCTTAGAGCCAGGACTTAGTGATCTGAATTTACTAATCAAAAGCCATGATCAGTGATCAGCCATGCACACCCCTGTTCTTGGGAAAAAGGATTTTTATGTCCCTTACTGTCACCACCAGTTAGCTAGGGACTGGATCCCATGACAGCCTACCACCACAGTGGGGTATGGGTGCCAGTCGCTGCCATGCAGAAAGAGCAATTTATGGTTCTTTACCATAATCTATCAGCCTCTTCCTACTGCCCTTCCATGGATGCTGTACAATGTTCTTCTGGTCTCTGGAGTTTCAGAGTAATTGTTTCAGACAGTTCATGCCTGTTTAATAGTTGTTTTGGTAGAAGGATTGCGTCCTGGATCCCCCTACTCCACTATCTTCCTAGAAGTTCCTGTCCCAACTGATTTTTGGCAATGTGGCAAAGACCAGTTCTTTCAGTTTGCTAAAACTGCTGGAATGCAATATATCAGAAATGGGTTGGCTTTTTCAATGGGGTTTTATTAGGTTACAAATTTGCAGTTCTGAGGCCATGAAAATGTCAAACTTAAGGCATCAAGGGAAAGATTCCTTTGCTGAGGAAAGGCTGCTGGCATCTGGGGTTCCTTTGTCACATGGGAAGGCAAATGGTGATGTCTGCTGGTCCTTTTCTCCTGGTTCTGGTTTCAGTAGCTGTCTCCAAATGTCTCAGGGTGTTTCTCAGCCCTCTGGGCCTTTACTGTCTTTTATACTCTTCACAAAGGACTCCAGTAAAGGATTAAGACCCAGCTTGAATAGGCTGGGTCACATGTCAATTGAAATAGCCTAACCAAAAGGTCCCACCCATAATAGGTCCGCCTGTACAAGAATGGATTGAAAGAACATGGCATTTTCTGGGGTACATAAAAGCTCCAAACCAGCACACTAATCAATTGTAAAAGAATAGTCTCTTCGACAAATGGTGATGGGAACACTGGTGATGGGAACATTTGTAAAAAATAGGAGGACACCTACCTCACACCAGATACAAAAATCAACTCAAAATAGATTAAAGACCTAAACATAAGAGCTAGAACTATCATTTCCTAGAAGAAAATGTAGAGAAGCATCTTCAAGACCTACTGTTAGGCTATGATTTCTTAGAGTTTACACCCAAAGCACAAGCAACAAAAGAGAAAATAGATAAATGGGACCTCATCAAAATTAAAAATTTTTGTTCCTCAAAAGTCTTTATCATGAAAGTAAAAAGACAACCTAAACAATGGGAGAAAGTATTTGGAAACCATATATCTGAGAAATGATTAATATCCAGGATTTATAAAGAAATCCTTCAACTTAATAACAAAAATATAAACAACCTAATTATAAAATGGGAAAAAAAAGACTTGGAAGGACATCTCTTCAAAGAAGATATACAAATGATCAGAAAGCACATGAAAAGATGCTCAACATCATTATCCATCAGGGAAATGCAAATCAAAACCACAATGCGATACCATTTCACTCCCATTAGAATGGCTGCTATTAAAAAAACAAACAGAAAATTAAATGTGTTGGAGAGTATGTGGAAAAATAGGAACATGCATTCATCATTGGGGGGAGTATAAAATGCTGTAGTCACTGTGAAAGACAGTTTGGCAGTTCCTCTGAAAGCTAAGTACAGAACTACTGTATGACTTGGCAATCCCACTACTAGGTATAAACCCAAAAGAATTGAAAGCAGGGTCTCAAACAGATATTTGCACACTGATGTTCATAGCAGCATTATTCATAATTGCCAAAAGATGGAAGCAACCCAAATGTCCAGCAACTGATGAATGGATAAATAATATGTGTTATATACATACAATGGAACATTATTCTGCCATAAAAAGGAATGAAGTCCTAATTCATGCAACAACATGGATGAACCTTGAAGACATCATGTTGAGTTAAATAAGCCAGACACGAAAGGACAAATAGTGCATGATCTCACTATTTTGACATACTTAGAATAAGCAAACTCATAGAATCAGAATCTAGAATATAGGTTACCAGGGGATGGGGTGGGTTAGAGAATGGGAAGTTAAGGCTTAAAATGTGCAGGGTTCCTATTTGGAATATGGAAATGTTTTGGTAATAGATAGTTGTGATGGTAGCACAACATTGTGAACACAGCTAAAAGCATTGAAATATATATCTGATTGTCTTTAAAAGGGGAAATGTTAGCTTGTACATATGGTAACCGAATAAAGACTTAAGGAAAAATCAATGGAACTACACTTCACGGACAGTGAAACCTAAGTTAAACCATTGACTTTAGTTAATATTACAATTATAAAAATGTGCTATCATAAATTGTAACAAATATTCCACACCAATGCAAGGTGTTCGTGGTAGGGTGTTATATGGGAATCCTGTATTTTGTGTGTGATTGCACTGTGACCTACAGCTTCTCTAATAAAAAATAAAATAAAGTACACTGACTTTGAGAGACTTGCCCAACAGCATCACACAGCTAGTAAATGGGTGGCACTGGGGTTTTAATCCAGATAGGGTGACTCCAGAGCCTGTGCTCTGCCTTAGCACGCTACTGCTAGTATTGTAGAGACATAGTTATCAATTAATAATACTAACAATGAGGTGGAAATATTTACTGCTGAACTGTTTCTTTCACTGGGGTGATTTTTTTTTTTTCCAGTATCATAGATATACACTAGAGTAAAGCATTCTAGCCTCATATAAGAGAATTGGTTGCTTTGGATGCTACTTCCTTATCAGTCTTAATATACTATTTTGTTGTTGAATTAATTTTTATTTTGCTTTTGTCCTTGTTATCAATCCTTTTGAGATGAACCTTGGGCTAGCACTGATTTTATCTGTTTTAACTTATTTTGAGGTATTCCCATTTGACATCCAAAAATTAGTTCATTTGAGTGGCCTTTTGAAAAACACATTTCTTCCTAATTGACATATAATTCTAGGTTGTGACATTTCTGGGTATTGATTTAGTTTCTTTCCTGTGATAATTTTTGGGAGAACTTTGACAAAATTACGTGATAATTCCCCACATTAAAGCAAATATTAAGCACCTCTACTCACATGTATAAGTGTAAATTTGAAATCTCTCTGACAGCTACTGAAGTGGACCCTTAAACTCAGCTGCATTAATGTCAGGGGTCTGGAGAAGAACATTAAAACAGCTAAGTGGAAGATTAACTAAAGAATATAACAAATGTCACATAAAATGAAAGAGGATTTGTGGATTTAGAGAGCCAGATACAGTAACCATGAAATGAGAAAATGACAACATGGTGCTTGAATTACAAGGCTTTGAGTTTCAATTGATGTTTTCTATCTCTTGAAAGGAACTGAAGTTCTTAGACAAGCTTAATAGAAGAAACAGCATTTGTGAAATACGCATGCTGAGGTTCTTTCTGAAATCATAGTACTGCCATGTTTTCTTCTGAGAAGAAATTTGCAACAAATCATTTTAACAAGCCTTTAAAGTATTTGCAGTGTAATCCTTAATTGGGTAAAACTTGAGACGTTAAGTGTGTTTAAAATAATTACAATTAGCAAGAAAATGTCTCAAAATTCCACAAAAAATATGCTATGCTATATAAGTGTTTAGTTGCTAAACAAGTGAAATATATGTTAAAATCTAATCAAATGATGACGGTGGTTAATTGTACTAATATAAGAAAGGTTCTTACATGAACTAGAACAAACAGACATCACTATTACAAGGTGTTTATAATAGGGTGGAATATGAGAAAAATACAATTAATGCAAACTAAGGTCCATATTAACAGAATGTAGTATTCTTTCATTAATTGTAACTAAGGCACTATATCAAAGCTAAATATCAATAATAGGGGAATATAGGAGGTATGAGATTTTTTTTGGGGGGGGGTGGGAAGAAATGAAACATTCTGATATTGACTGTGGTGGTGAATGCATACCTATGCGATTATACCAGGAGCCATTGATTGTATGATTAGGATGGATTGTATGGTGTGTGAATAAAACTGAAAAAAATAAAACACAACAAATTCAAGCAGCAACGTTTTACTACATGCATGTAAAATGAAGTCTTAACCTCTAGGGGAGGCATTATAAGAAGATTCTTCCGGTCAGAGAAGGAATCAAGGGACATTCTAGTCATCCTCCCTCCATGTCCTTCCCCACACCCCCTGTCTTAGTTTACCAGGGCTGCTATAATAAATACCACACATTGGTTGGCTTAAAAAAAGTCTAATAAAAATAACTCTGGATTAAATTACTATAAAAATGAGGAAATCCGAACCCTGTTCTTTCAGGACCTGAGTTTCTCTGGGTCTAAGGGGTAGGAGGAGAGGGTCATTAACACCTATAACCAAGAACACCTCTATTGATGTTTTTTTTTTCATTTTTCTTACTTAACTTCCTCTAAAAAACCCTGTCCTGAGGCATAGGCACGCACACACGCGCGCGCGCACACACACACACACACACAGTCTCCCCTCAGATAATCAGCAGATAAAATCACTTCCCAAACTACTAAGCAATTGACAGAGCCATTAAGTATTAACCAACCAAAAAAATTCCCTTCTTTGCTCTTATGTTTCCAGAGTTCTGTTGTATTTTGTTTGGATGTGTCAGAAAACAAATCTGGATTTTTTAGGTAAGGAAAGGATCACTGCAGTAAGGGGAGGGAGGCTCTTGCAATCCTGGAAGGAGGACTTTTGTGATGAGGAGAATGCAGCAACCATGAGACCTGAGACATAAAGGAACTTTTTTTTTTTTTTTTTTTATTAATAAGCATATGTTTATTTAAAGGACAGCAATCCATTTGCTTCATAGAATTTCCAGTTGGATGCTCTCAATGGAAGTCTGCAATATCAAAATATGTCTTTATGACCAGTTTAGTATACATTTTGGGGCATAAAAACCCATGTTACTATAAATTAAGAATGATATTAAAAGCTGACTGAACAAATGCTGCTGCATCAGCATATATAGCAAATCCCTGGGGTGCATGGACAAAGGATAGAATTGTCACAAAGACTGCATTGGAATAAATTATGTATTCATTGACTATAGGATGCCTTGCTTACAGTGCATATCTACTCTGGAATTCCAATGTCAGTGTATGGCCAAACAGCCACAACAGCAGCTGAATTTATGCCTTCTCTTTTGCTAGCTTTAATTTTATCATTTTTTGTCAATGATTCAATTCTTTCCAATGTTCCAGCCAGCAATTTTTTGTTTCCTTCTTACAAAAGGAAAGTCATTTTATTTTCCTTTGTCATAAGGAAGTTACTTTAGGCTTTCCAGTCATCTCTACTGTATTCATGATTGCCTTCAGTCTGTTTTTTTTTTTTTTAATTAAATTCAGTTTTATTGAAATACATTCACACACCATACAATCATCCATGATATACAATCCACTGTCCACAGTATGATAACATAGTTATGCGTTCATCACCACAATCTGTCTCTGAACATTTTCCTTACATCAGAAAGAACCAGAACAAGAATAAAAAATAAAAGTGAAAAAAGAACACCCAAATCATCCCCCCATCCCACCCCATTTGTCCTTTAGTTTTTATCCCCATTCCTCCACTCATCCATACACTAGATAAAGGGGGTGTGATCCACAAGGTCTTCACAATCACACTGTCACCCCTTGTAATCTACATTATTATATAATCGTCTTCAGGAGTCCAGACTGCTGGGTTGGAGTTTGGTAGTTTCAGGTATTTACTTCTAGCTATTCCAATACATTAAAGCCTAAGAGGTGTTATCTATATAGTGCATAAGAATGTCCACCAGAGTGACCTCTCGACTCCATTTGGAATCTCTCAGCCACTGAAACTATTTCGTCTCATTTTGCATCCCCCTTTTGGTCAAGAAGATACTCTCAGTCCCATGATGCCGGGTCCACATTCATCCCCGGGAGTCATACTTTGCGTTGCCAGGGAGATTTACACCCCTGGGAGTCGGGTCCCACGTAGTGGGGAGGGCAGCGAGTTCACCTGTCGAGATGGCTCAGTTAGAGAGAGGGCCACATCTGAGCAACAAAGAGGTACTCAGGGGGAGACTCTTAGGCACCATTACATACAACTTTAGACTCTCCTTTGTGGTAATGAGCTTCATAAGGGCAAGTCCCATGCTCGAGGGCTCAGCACATCAAACCGCCAGTCCCAGTGTTTGTGACAACATCAACACCAGTCCAGGTGAGGATGTCCAACACATCCGCACCTTCCCCCAGATCCTCGGGGCTGGGGAGGGGGAGGCTGTAAATATATTTTTTATTATCTGCCCAAATTACTCTAGGATGTGTCACTATTTCACTCCAGCCTATACTAACCTACCGTATCTCACTTCCTATTCAAAGTTCCATGCAATTGTGGTGTTTGAACAAATCGACTGTAGAGTTGTACCATTTAGAAAATTTAGATCCTGTACCAAATAGATATCTATTCCCTTGGTCTCATATGGAAGTTGAAGTTTTAAAACACAATCAGTTTCAACCTTTACCCTTTGGCCTGGCTTGCCCTGGTCTTAAACAGACCTGCTTCATTCATATCATTAATTGAAGTCTGGGCTCTTTTTCAGCTTTTTTTTTTTTTTTGACAGTGGCTGTATGCACTAATACTGACATTCATATCTGCCGAGCTCTAGCTCTGAGTTTCAGGTGTCTCAGAGATATGCATTGTTCCAGAGACCAATCAGGTTATACGCTAGGGAATCAGCATCTCAAAGTTTAGAGATAGGCCTTACAATTCAGGGATAGAGTTAACTGCTGTAAGAGCTTACAATCTAGGGACTATTACAATTATTGTGTCCACGTTAGGCTATGTTCTAAGATTCAATTCTGAGTTTACACACTGTAGTTAGTCCATATTGGTGAGGCATCATCCCTCTCACCATGTTTTCTCCAACACTTTGACTCCTATATATATATTTTCCTACAATTTTATAGAGTTATGTTCACATACCATACATTTATCCACAGTGTACAATCAGTTGTTCATGGTATCATCATACAGTTGTACATTTATCACCACAATCAGCACTTGAACATACTGATTACTACAAGAAAAATTGTTTGTTTTTTTTCAGCAATAAGAAAAAATGATAAAAAGAAAAATAACATGTCATACAATACAATATACTACTAAGGACAGCAAATAACACCACTACCAAGAATCCCATATTGCTCCCCTATATCCCCCTCTCATATACATTTAGCATTGGCATATTGCCTTTGTTACATTTAATGGAGGTATATTACAATGTTACTGTTGACCATAGACTCCAGTTTGCTTTGATTATGTTTTTTCCTGAATACCATCCCTTTTTCAAATTTCTACATGGTTGACATTCATTTGCTTTCCCACATGCAAAAACATTTTTATATTTGTATATTTAGTAACAGTCATTGGCCACTCCAGTTTTTGCCACGTTATACAGTCCAAGTCTTTATCATCTATCTTTACCTCTGGTGTCATACATTCTCCTATCCCACCTCTTTCAGCTTTACTCACAGACATCTTTGTTCAGTGTACTTACAATACCATGCTACCATTACACAGTATTATGCTATCTATTTCTGGATCTATGCAATCAATCCTAAGCATTCTGTAGTCCTTCAGCATCAAATGGCTGATCTCTGCCCTCTTTCTATCTCCTGGTCGCCTGTGTTGTCAGCTTTTAACTCCCAAAGTTTGTTCATTAATGTCTGTTCATATTAGTGAGACCATACAGAATCTGTCCTTTTGTTTCTGGCCAACTTCACTCAACATAATGTCCTCAAGGTTCATCCACATTATTACATGATCCATGTCTTTGTTCTGTCTTACAGCTGCATAATATTCCATCATATGTATATACCACAGTTTGTTTATCCACTCGTCCTTTGATGGACATTTGGGCTGTTTCCATCTCTTGGCAATTGTGAATAATGCTGCAATAAACATTGGTTTACAAATGTCTGTTTGTGTCTTAAGTTTCAGTTCCTCTGAGTATATACCCAGCAATGGAATAGCTGGGTCATATGGCAAATCTATATTTAGCTTCCTGAGGAACCTCCATACTGTCTTCCAGAGTGGTTGCACCATTCTACATTCCGACCAACAATGAATAAGTGTGCCTCTTTCTCCACATCCTCTCCAGCACTTGTCATTTTCTGTTTTTTGGATAATGGCCATTCTGGTAGGTGTGAGATGATATCTCATTGTGGTTTTGATTTGCATTTCCTTAATAGCCAGTGAAGTTGAGCATTTTTTTATATGCTTTTGAGCCATTTGTACTTCCTCTTCAGAAAAATGTCTGTTCATGTCTTTTGCCCATTTTTTAATTGGATTGTTTGTCTTTCTGTTATTGAGATGCAGGATTCCTTTATATATTTGGGATATTAAACCCTTATCTGATATGTGGTTTCCAAATATCACCTCCCATTGTGTAGGTTGCCTTTTTACTTTTCTGACAAAGTCCTTTAATGTATAAAAGTGTTTAATTTTGAGGAGATCCCATTTGTCTATTTGTTCTTTGGTTGCTCGTGCCTTGGGTGTGAGGTCTAAGAAACCACCTCCTTTCACAAGATCTTTAAGATATTGCCCTACATTTTCTTCTAAGAGTTTTATGGTCTTGGTGCTAATGTTTAGGTCTTTGATCCACTTTGAGTTAATTTTGGTATAAGGTGTGAGATAGACATCCTCTTTCATTCTTTTGGAAATGGATATCCAGTTCTCCAAACACCATTTATTGAACAGGCTGCTCTTTCCCAGTTGCTTCGGCTTCACTGCCTTATCAAAGATCAGTTTTCCATAGATGTAAGGGTCTACTTCTGAACACTCAATTCGATTCCATTGATCAGTATATCTGTCCTTATGCCAGTACCATGCTGTTTTGAGCACTGTAGCTTTGTAATATGCTTCAAAGTCAGGTAGTGTGAGACCTCCCACTTCATTCCTCTTTCTCAAGACATTTTTGGCTATTCGGGGCACCTTACCCTTCCAAATAAATTTAGTTATTGGTTTTTCTATTTCTGTAAAGTAAGTTGTTGGGATTTGAATTGGTATTGCATTGAATCTGTAAATCAGTTTAGGTAAAATTGCCATCTTAACTATATTTAGTCTTCCAATCCATGAACATGGTATGTTCTTCCATTTTTTCAGGTCTTGTTCAATTTCTTTTAGCAGTTTCTTATAGTTTTCTATGTAAAGGTCTTTTGTGTCCTTGGTTAAGTTTATTCCTAAATACTTGATTCTTTTGGTTGCTATTGTAAATGGGATTTTTTTCTTGATTTCCTCCTCTTGTTGCACATTACTTGTGTATAGGAACACTACAGATTTTTGCATGTTGATCTTGTAGCCTGCCACTTTGCTGTATTTATTGACTAGTTCTAGTAGCTTTGCTGTAGATTTTTCTGGATTTCCTACATATAGAATCATGTCATCTGCAAATAGTGAAAGTTTTACTTCTTCCTCTCCAATTTGGATGCCTTTTATTTCTTTTTCTTGCCTAATTGCTCTAGCTAGAACTTCCAGCACAATGTTGAATAACAGTGGTGATAGTGGGCATCCCTGTCTTGTTCCTGATCTTAGAGGAAAAGCTTTCAGTCTCTCCCCATTGAGTGCGATGTTAGCTGTGGGTTTTTCATATATTGCCTTTATCATATTGAAAAAGTTCCCTTCTATTCCTATCCTTTGAAGTGTTTTCATCAGGAAAGGATGTTGAATTTTGTCAAATGCCTTTTCTGCATCAATCGAGATGATCATGTGGTTCTTCTGCTTTGATTTATTGATGTGGTGTATTACATTAATTGATTTTCTTGTGTTGAACCAGCCTTGCATACCTGGAATAAATCCCACCTGGTCGTGGTGTATAATTCTTTTAATGTGCTGCTGGATTCGATTTGCGAGTATTTTGTTGAGGATTTTTGCGTCTATATTCATTAAAGAAATTGGTCTATAATTTTCTTTTTTTGTAGTATCTTTGCCTGGTTTTGGTATTAGGGTGATGATGGCTTCATAGAAAGAGTTAGGTAGCTTTCCCTCTTCTTCAATTTTTTTGAAGAGATTGAGCAGGATTGGTACTAATTCGTTCTTGAAAGCTTGGTAGAATTCACATGTGAAACCATCTGGTCCTGGGCTTTTCCTTTTTGGGAGCTTTTTGATGACTGACTCAATCTCTTTACTTGTGATTGGTTTGTTGAGGTCATCTATTTCTTCTTGAGTTAATGTTGGTTGTTTATGCTTTTCTAGGAAGTTGTCCATTTCATCTAAGTTGTCTAGTTTATTAGCATATAGTTGCTCATAGTATCTTCTCATTATCTCCTTAATTTCTGCAGGGTCGGTAGTTATATTTCCTTTCCCATTTCTGATTGCATTTATTTGCATCTGCTCTCTCTTTTTTTGTTAGCCTAGCCAGTGGTCCATCGATTTTATTGATTTTCTCAAAGAACCAACTTCTGGTTTTGTTGATTCTCTCTATTGTTTTCCTGTTCTCAATTGCATTTATTTCTGCTCTAATCTTTGTTATTTCTTCCCTTCTGCTTGCTTTGGGGTTAGTTTGCTGTTCTTTCTCTAATTCCTCCAGGTGAGCAGTTAACTCTTCAATTTTTGCTCTCTCTTCTCTTTTAATATAGGCATTTAGGGCAATAAATTTCCCTCTCAGCACCGCCTTTGCTGCATCACATAAGTTTTGATAAGTTGTGTTTTCATTGTCATTTGCCTCGAGGTATTTACTAATTTCTCTTGCAATTTCTTCCTTTACCCACTGGTTTTCTAAGAGGGTGTTGTTTAGCCTCCATATGTTTGTGAATTTTATGACCTTCTGCCTTTTATTTATTTCCAACTTCATTCCATTGTGGTCTGAGAAAGTGTTTTGTATAATATCAATATTTTTAAATTTGTTGAGACTTGCTTTGTGACCCAACATGTGGTCTATCCTAGAGAATGTTCCATGAGCACTTGAGAAAAAAGTGTATCCTGCTGTTGTTGGATGTAGTGTTCTATAAATGTCTGTCAAGTCTAGTTCATTTATCATACAATTCAACATCTCTGTTTCTTTAGTGATCCACTGTCTAGATGTTCTATCCATTGATGAGAGTGGTGTATTGAAGTCTCCAACTATTATTGTAGTGGTATCTATTTCTCCTTTCAGTGATTGCAGTGTTTGCCTCATGAATTTTGGGGCATTCTGGCTTGGTGCATAAATATTTATGACTGTTATGTTTTCTTGATGAATTGACCCTTTTATTAATATATAGTGTCCTTCTTTGTCTCTTTTAATTGTTTCGGTTTTGAATTCTAACTTGTCTGATATTAATATAGCTACTCCCGCTTTTTTCTGGTTGTTGTTTGCATGAAATATCTTTTTCCAACCTTTCACTTTCAGTCTATGTTTGTCCTTATGTCTAAAGTGAGTTTCTTGTAGACAGCATATAGATGGGTCCTGTTTTTTAATCCATTCTGCCAGTCTGTGTCTTTTTATTGGGGAGTTTAATCCATTTACATTTAGTGTTATTACTGTAAGGGTAGTACTTTCTACTACCATTTTGTTTTTTGGAATTTATATGTCATATCTTATTTTTTCCTTTCCTTTTACCTTTCCTGATAATCTTCATTTCTGCACTCTTCTCCAACTCTCTCTCTCCTGTCTTTTCCTATCAGCCTGTAGCACTCCCTTTAGTATTTCTTGTAGTGCTGGTCTCGTATTCACAAACTCTCTCAGTGTCTGTTTGTCTGAAAATGTTTTAATCTCTCCCTCATTTTTGAAGGATAGTTTTGCTGGATATAGAATTCTTGGTTGGCAGTTTTTCTCTTTCAGTATCTTAAATATATCATGCCACTGTCTTCTTGCCTCCATGGTTTCTGCAGAGAAATCTGTACATAGTCTTATTGACCTTCCCTTGTATGTGATGGATCGCTTTTCTCTTGCTGCTTTCAGGATCCTCTCTTTGTCTTTGACATTGGACAATCTGACCAGTAAGTGTCTTGGAGTAGGTCTATTGGGATCTATTCTATTTGGGGTACGTTGTACTTCTTGAATCTCTAATTTTCTGTCTTTTATAAGAGTTGGGAAATTTTCAGTGAATATGTCTTCTATTACTCTTTCTGCCCCTTTTCCCCTCTCTTCTCCTTCTGGGATACCCATAACACGTATATTTGTGCGTTTCATGTTGTCACTCAGCTCCCTAAGACCCTGCTCATATTTTTCCATTTTTTTCACCATCTGTTCTTTTGTGTGTATGAATTCGAATGACCTGTCTTCCAGTTCACTGATCCTTTCTTCTGCCTGTTCAAATCTACTGTTGTGTCCCTCCATTGTGTTTTTCCTCTCCTCCATTGTGGCCTTCATTCCCATGAGTTCTGCCATTTGTTTTTTTAAGTTTATGAATTCTTCTTTATGGTCAGCCAGTGTCTTCTTTATATCCTTCAGCTCTTTTGCTATATCTTCCTTCATTTCATCAAATTTATTTAGCATTAGTTGCCTCCACTCCTGTGTCTCAGCTGAGCTATTAGTTTGTTCGTTTGGCTGGTCCATGTTTTCGTGTTTCCTGGTATGGCTTATTATCTTAAGTTGTCTAGGCATCTGATTCTCTTGATTAGTTTATTTTGGAGCTTGTTTTCTGTCTTTTACCTAGTGGTTTTCTTGTTGGTTGGCTTTGTTCTCTGGCCTCTGTTATTCAGTTCAACTTATTCTAGACCTCTAACTTAGGTTCTATTTGGTTGATCAGAATTTTTCCCCTCTTGTTTTTTCTGTTTCTTGCTCTGCCTCTATGTAACCTTTTTGTGAGTGGGTCTCCTCAGATATGGTCGACCCTAGTCAGATTTTCCCAGTCTAGTGAGGCCCAGGTCTCATTGGGAGGGTATAGAGTTTTCCTGAGAATGAGACCCTCCTATGAGGCCTTTAGAATTGGTGCTTTTCCTCTCCTGTCCAGCAGGTGGCGCTTGCCAGCCCGCAGCTCCCCCACCAGTGTAAGGAGGTGTGGAGACTTTAGTTCTCCTGGTGACTCTGATCCTGTTGGGGGCGTGGCTGACTGAAGCCAGAATCTGAATTCCAGCCCCTGGGGTCTGAATTCCCAGAAGGAGGACTGCCAGTTGAGCTGGACCTCCCTCCACTCTCCCAATCCTCAGTACTCCAGTTGTCTCTCAGGGGCACTATTCCCTTTTCCCCTCTCCTCTTTGGGGCCTCTCCAGGTAGATTCCTTGGTCAGCCTGGGTTGCCAATTAAAGACGGTGGTGGAGGCCTTCAGTAGTGAATACGGAATTCAAAGACACTGTGGGTACTCTGTCTCCCCCAAGCCCAGCCTAGTCCTTCAACCTGGGCTTTCCAATAGAAAATAACCACATATATTACTTTTAGATTTAAAAAAAAAAAATAGAAAAGAAATCAAGGAAAAGAAAAAAGGAAAAAAAAAAAAAAAGGAGTCTCTTTTAAAAGTCTTTCCCCAGCCTGGAAGTTTTGTCAGTGTCAGAATAGAGCATTTAAAGATATGCTTTGGGCTATTGTCTGATAAGTACTCTCCAACCTCTTCAGTTCCACCCCTGCTGGGGGCTATTGAAATGCAAAAAGATAAGGGATCAGTGAGAAGCCAGAAGGGACAAAATGTAGGGGGAAAAAAATGGGTTTTTTGGAGTCTGGGAATGGGTGCCCGCTTTTACGTGCCCCCACTTCTCGGAGCCCAGCCCTTCTTTAGCACCCCAGCTCCCAAAGTTAGTTAATTAATTTGTTAATTAATTCTGCAGTTGAGGCTGGTTTGAGCCTCCCTTCTTGCCCTCAGCAGATTGCTGTTTTTTGGTTTTTTTTTCCCCCCCTTTCAGGGAGCCGGCAGCAAGACAGTCTGTGAGGTCTGGGTGGGGAGGGGCACCAGACCCCTGGTCCGGGGAACTTACAATGTTCGCTGCGATCTCAGCTTTTCCTCCAATTCCAAACTTGTGTCCAATGTGTGACTGGTTACTGGAGACCCCGAAAACACTGTTTCATATAGTTCTTGGGTAATTGCCAGCTGCTCTAGGGGAGAGACGAAATTCTGCTCCTCACCACTCCGCCATCTTGCCCCACCTCCAGGAACTTTCTTTTATAAGCATACGTAAAGAAGGCTAGAAAGAACCACGTGTGTGGAGGGGTGTGGGATGAGTGGATGAGACAATTGAACAAGAAATGTCTTTCCTTGAGGTCGCGGTTAGCCTGACCTTAAGGGGCCATTAAAGAAGGGTTGTTGCACATTCTAGTGCTGGTTCAGGCTGAGAGTAGATAAAAGTTCGGGGGCCTGGGGATAAGAGAGAAGTTTACCTAAAGTTTGGGCAAGTTAAGTTAGCAGACATTTTGTCCAGATTGGTCAGTAGCTGAGAAAGAGTTCCGCTAATCATTTATGAGACAGAATGGGAGTTTGGTGGGTTTTTGTCTGGCTTTGTCCTAGGTAAAACAAGATGGTATCTGTGAGTCCTATCTAAGTCATATGGGAAAGGAAATGTCTTTGCTTGCAGTAAGCACTTTCCTGGAACACAAAAGAATAGGGGGAATTCTTAATTGTTGCTGTTTTCCAGAAGCGTAGGTTTTAGGTAAAGTTCAACATTGTCAATTATAAATAAAAAAGATGACATGCCATTCAGTGTGTTGAGTGGTCAGCCAGTTTTAATACCTCATGTGCATTATGAACACATATTCTATATCAAGCTTTCTATTACTTCTTGACCTCAGAGGTTGTCTTCCCAACTTCCCATTTGGTCCTCCTGTTGCACCAAAAGCAAGAGGCCTCACTTATCCTTGCACCTCTTCTTTCCACCACCATAATAGCCAGGATTGACCCCTTGATTTACTTCAAGCTTGATGAGTCGATTTCACACACATCTCTCCTTTGAGGCCTAATGTTTAGGGAAGATTGAGAAACAATGAGGCAAGACCACTAAGTGATCAGCAAAGCTTAACATATTTCCAAGCTATGAAGACTAGGTTATTATCAGAGACCATTTGGGGGTCACATACTCAGCCTGCAGCCAAGATTCCAAAATTGACTCAACAGACCTTTTCTGGGTTTGACCTCTGAGGCACGGATTTTACATTCTTTCAGTAATACACACAAGCTCATTCACCTCCTGCTTTTATACCACCTCTATCAAAAGTATCCCTCCGTGACTCAAAGCCCCAGCAACACACCTTCAGAAAGTGTGCTGAGAAATTCAGCCACTTAACAGTCTTAATATGTGAGCCTCCTGAGGGACATCTTTTTATGGTGATCGTAGTTGTTATTTTGTTTGCTGATTGGTTGTTTTCTTCTTTCCCAGGGAGAGGACAAGAAATGGAAGTTTTATGTTACTTAATGAATAGCAGGGTGGTCTATTTGATTTTGGGCTGGTCTGAACACTTCTGGTGCATTATACAGTGCTGGAGATCACAGTGTTTACATTAAAGCCATTCTCGGACCCCGTGGCCAGATGGAGGGTCTCCTCCTCTGTCCGGGTGTGCAGAGTGTGCAGAGGGCAGACTTCTCAGCAGGCTGTCTACATTTGGGATTTCTGGTCTACCACAAGCCTGTGTCCTGCCATCTTCACTTCCCTTCTACTTCCTGATACCACTCTGACCTCATTTTCTAATAGTCTCCCTCTCATTCACTCTGCTCTGGTTTTTTGAATATGCCAGGCACACTCCTGCCTTGTGGCTTTTTTTTTCTTTTTTGTTTTTTAGCTGTTCCCTCTGCCTGGAATGTTGTTTCCCCAGATAGCCACTTGTCTCACTCCCTCATCTCCATGTCTTTTTTCACGGATGTCTTTCTCAGTTAGGACTACCCTGAACACCTTATTTAAAACCACAACCTACATCTCTCTGACCCACAGGCCTGTATTTCTGATCCTTCTTATCCCATTCTACTTGTTATTGCAGAGAAGTTTTCATATTCTAGCATCCTTTATAATTTATGTTGAAGGAGAGCGAGATTTTGAAAACTTTGTTTATTGCTGTGGCCCTGGCACCTAGGATTATACTCAGCACAAAGTAGATAATCAATAATTATGTGTAAAATTAATTAACTGTATGCTCAATAAAAATGATTTTGATAGATGGCAAAAGGGCATAAATATAAGTATAAAACAATATAATAAAACTCTTACATGATACAAAACTGTTTCACATGTATATATGTGTGTGTGTGTGCCTGTATGTGTTCATCCAGAAAATTCCTATTTTAAATTTAAGAGCCAATATCACAGTTCTTTTTGGTATGAAGGCGTAATTGGATGTGGTCAGACTAAGAGCCTTGCCAGGTCTTTAGTTTCTCCTGGAAGTGGAGACGGTTTCCTCATGTATTGCAAATCTTTTTTCCATTACCAGTTTTCACAAGCACTATGGGTTTTCTACTTCAGGTATCTCTCCTGATGATAGGAACGGTTAAAATCTAGGTTCTAATAGAGTCTCTAACATCCTTATAAACATAAAATGAAATCTTTTTCTCCTCCCATGCATTTCACACACATTTCACCTTTGACTTTCATACGATGACTTTCATACGATGGTTCTTGTCTCCATAAATATACTTCTCTCTTCTTGCTCAAGGCAGTCTTTCTTATAATACCTTGTCTTCATTTAAGATGGTTGACTTAAGTCAAGGAATGAACTGTGAAGGAGAGATCTGCAACTGTGGAGTTAATCACTTGCAAACTCTTGTTTTGTTTTCACTGTCTTGTAGAGAAGATTGATTATATTTGAAGAAAGATAGTAATGAATGCCAAAAGGAAAGGAAAAAAAAAATCAATTCTGAATGTCCCTAAGGAAGAGAATAAATCTGAAAAACAAATGTTCATTCTGGGTTCCCAGCCCCAAGAGAGCCTTTGAGGGGAGTCACAGTCTGTTGATCCCAGAGATACCAATCCCACAGAGTGAGATATTCAGGAGGACCGAATTGATAATAACCTACTGAAATAATTTTCAGAGTAAACAGTGATAATGGATGCTGGCTGTGGACTGTTCTTTGGAAGGGAGCCTTGGTATTGCAAATGCTGCAAATCCAGGAAAGCCCAAAGCCAGGCCTGGGCCTACACAGGCGGAGAGACGATATTGTATCCTCATTTCATCTTTCCTGAAGCCCTCACATGAAACTTAAGAGAAGAGAAGCCACCAAGAATTAATCAAAATGCAATTTAAGAAAGAGAAGTTGACTGTAACAGTCAGGCTGAAGAGAAGAATGGCCAGATTTGCAATGGATAGTTACTGTCTCAAGAAAGAAAGATTAAAAGACAAATGGCAACTACTTGTTCTCCACTGAGGAGAAACAGACTTAAACTGAAGGACAAAGTATAAAGTCAGCAAGCAGGATGCCCTGTCTGTTAGAGGGTTCAGTTAGACCTCAGAGGTTCTAATTTAGTGACTCTGGGGTATCTCTTTCCTTGGAAAGTAATTTGAGAAGTTTTTTCCCTCATTCCTGTGCTTGAGTGTGAACTTATAAGATGAAGTGGGTGAGGGCTTTAGGTACTCTTGATTCAACAGCAGCATTTGCATTGCATAGCACTCCCATCCCTCCCTGCTCTGTCTCTTTCACTGCCTGCAGTGAGTGCCAGCAATTCTTTGTGAATGTCTACTCTCCAGCCTCTTCACTGCTTTGTTCAGAAACATATTTACTGATTATCGCCCATGTGCCTAGATAGACAGTGAGGATGTAGAGGTGAGTGTCTCAGTTTTCCAGGGCTGCTATGACAAATATCACATCCTGGTTGGCTTATGCAACATGAATTTATTATCTCACAGTTTTGGAGGCTACAAGTCCAAAGTCAAGGTATTGATTGACAAAGCTTGCTTTCTCCTGGAATTTGTAGCATTCAGGCAATCCTCTGTCACATGGTGATCTCCCTCTCCTTGTGCCTTCTCCTTTGGTTTCTGCTGACTTCTGGCCTCTTCTTGTTGCTGGCTTCTACTGACTCACTGCATCCATATTTCCTCTGCCTTATAAGGGCTCCAGTCATATGGATTAAGGCCCACCCTGATTCAATTTGGCCTCTTCTAAATAGGGTTTTCAAAGATCCTATTCACAAATGAGTCCACACATTAACTTGTCCACATCTTATACTAATAATAACATCCTCAAAGGTTTTATTTATAAATGAGCTTACACCCACGGGAACATGGATTAAGATTTGAACCTGGCTTTTTTGGGGGGCATGATTCAATCCCCAACAGTGAGTAAAACCAGACAAGGCATTGCCATTGTAGGGCTTATATTGGGAGGGGAAGGCAATAGAAAAGGGAATAAACAACCTGATTTCATATACAGTAAGTACTGCTGTGAGGAAGAGCTGGGTTCTGAGATAAGCTGTGACTAAAGGGGTAGGGGAGATGTTTCAGATAGGGTGTCAGGAATGGCTTCTCTGAGGAGGTCATTAGTGAGCTGAGGCCTAAAGGATGATCAGGAAGCAGTTCTGTGAAAAAAGGAGAAGACAGAGGAAACAGTCTGCTCAAAGACCTGGAGATGACCCATTAGCCTGGAATCCTGGGCTTGAACACCAATGCCCATTTCCTTAGTTTTAAAAAAAATCTACACATCTCCTCTAATGAAAAGGATATAAAGCCTTAACATTTTCCCTAAATGGCAGCCAGCCATCCCAAACAAAAATTGAGATTGGGTGGTAGGAATTAATATTTTATCAAGTCAAACATTCAGGGATAGTTGCTAATCATGTAACACCAGGCTTTCCAGGTAGAAGTAGATAGTTGAAGATTTGCTTCCTGATTTGAACAGTGGATGATAGTTGAATACGATATGAGATGTTTTTGATCGTGGTTAAGAGCCAGCACTCTGAAGTCAGACTGCTGGAATTTGGACCCCAGTTGCACTACTTACTAGCTCTGTGACCCTGAGCCAGTTTCTTAAAACCACTCTGAGTCTTAATGTTCTCATCTATAAAACACAGATAATAAGAGTACCCACCTCAGAGAGATGTTATCAAGATTAATTGCCTTTATATTCATAAGCACTTGGAATAGTGCCTGACACATAGCAAGTGCTTAAATAAATGTTATTCAAATAATAATAATAAAATAAGTGATTATATAGTATGGATAACCTGAGCTAAATGTTGATGCAAACTATAAGGATGTCTTCATAGCATTGGCTGCAGGAGACTCATTTGGCATATCAAGGATTAAGGCTCTGTCAATGAAAACTTATCATTCCATATGGGTTGAGTGAAAGTTTCTCCTTGTACTACCCACGAAGTATATAATAAGTGAATTATTAATATAAAGAACTTTGTTGTGTATATTAAAGTTTCTTAAAGGACCAGATTTTTTCTCAACCATTTTAGCAGCATCTATTTATAAATGTACATTTGATACACTGAGAATTAATTAGTCTTATTTTTTCATTTAATTTATTTGACAACATTCTATAAAATGTTACTTTATAACAATGCATGCCTAGATATGTCATAAGTGCATATAAAATATACATATAATTTATGTCAATCTAATTTTATCTTCTCCCCTCTTTATTCCCTGTCTCATGTCTTTATTTTCTATGTCTCCTGTATAATAAAACATAAAGATGCGATAGCTCAGATTATGCAGTTTTCAATGTGGAGTACTTTCTAAATAAAAAACAAACCCTCATGTTCTCTTCTTCCTTCCACCCCAACCCTACACACGACACAAAGAATGTAGAATTTCTTGTGTTGAGAAGTGCTCTCCCTGACATAGTCTTCATGAAATTGTCAAAGTTCATGTCTGATTATCTGACGTTCATATCTTGGTGTCAGTGCCAGGTATCAAGGAGCATCTGGACATCTCATTCTGTACCTCATCCCACACGGGATATATATATTTTCCCCAGAAATAAAATGTCAACCCAGAGCACTGCTATACAGAGTGAACACATTGTTCTTGCCTCAGGTTATAAGAACACTGATTTTCAGACATTTGTACAATTACTTTTCTTCCTCTGTTTCTCAGATGATATCTCTACAAAGCAATATCATGAAGATTTGGCAGCTCTAGAATTATGGTCCCCGATACTTGCTTTTGTAAGCCAGACATTGAATATCAGTTATTCTGAAGTCGGTTCCGAACTGTGTACATAAACCTCGCTCATGTGCCCTATGGGGTATTGCTTTGACACTCTTGTCCCTGTTTATGCAGCCAGTTATGATTGTAATTCTGTCTTGCATGTCATATCAAATCTTCCACCATGTGTGGGCCTCCAGGGACGACATGTGTCACCACTCAAGTGTTTGCAACTCCTCAAGCAAGCTTCTTCACAATGAGTCATCTGCCTGCTTAAAAACCCTCAAAATATATTCAGATTTTTTCCTTGACTCTTGAAAAAAATTAAAACTAAAAAAAAAAAAAGAAGCAGCATCCTACCTGTCTATCAACATCAAGAGATTGCAAATGCAAAGGACCCCTTGTGCATATGGGGAAGAATGGCATCCACACAGTGGCCTGAGGAATTTGTCATGTGCGAGAATAGCCACTGGCATTTGCTGGAGGGAATGCAAGCTTTGCCTCTAACTCTCATTGTGTAAGCTTCCCTATACATCACATAAGGGCTGGCAGACCTGGAACAAGATCAGTGCGTGGCTCTGAAAGCTGTCTGTCTGGTCCATGTTGTTGTTTTTGCAGAGTTTTGTTTTCAGGGCCAGTCATTTCGTACTAACACCATTTAACCATTCAGAAATCATTTATAGGGCCCCTGTTACATGCCAAGCCTTCATTTGGATCCTGGGGAGCGCAGTGATGAGCAAAACATGGTCCCTGCATTCAACATGTTCTGTGGATAGCAGGGATGATATGTTACCAGTCTTATTCAAAGTAGAGTGCAGTAAGTAGTAAACTATGGGAGCTCAGAGATCAAGCAGAGTTCCTTCAGGCAAGGTCAGGGGAGAGGTGGATGGAGGGAATAGGGGTCAAGAAAGTATTTCCTGAGGGCATTAGGCTGAAGGATCCAGAAGGTCCCTTTCCACACATTTTTCTATAATATTTCTCACCCCCTCTGTGAGCTACAATCACTGTTTACATCCCATTCAATATCAGTCTATATATTTGAAGCCTGGTATTAAGGCCCTAGGAGGATAGTAGATCTTCTACCAGTAAATGAGAAGGGATGGAGTGTGATGACTTCAGAGCAAGTATACAACACTTAGCTGCCTCCCATTTAATCTCAACTATGCTGAAAAGAGGAGAGAGGAGAAACATAATTAAGAATTTCATGCTGAGAAGAATGGAGGACATCAGGGCAAAGAAGGTCATTCGGGAGCCAAAAGCTAGAGACATCAGATGCTTTAAGAAAATCATGAGGCTGTTCATTAAGGAAGAGTGATGAGAAAGGGAAGAGGCAAAGCAGGCAGCATGAGGAATATCACAGGAAAGAGGAGAGCGGAGCACATGTATCTTCAAAGCAATTGAAAAGCTGGCATTTATGTGAATCGTTAGGAAGCATGCTTAATCTGCTCCCACACTACGACAAGGCATTTTCATCAGGTTGTTTCTAAAACAGAGTTTGTGGTATTTTAAACATTCCAGCTGGCTTGTGGTTTCAGCATCCCCAAATTATTGATAGTTATAATCCACAGACATGATCATATTAATTTATAATGAGACTCTTTCACAGGGTAAAAAAGAAATTGCCATGCACTAGTGTATTTCAGATGCAATGCGTATTCATGCATCAGCCTGATTTACTCTGCTGACACCTGGGCATTCCCAGTTAGGGGACTTTTTCTGCCTCATGACTTTCCTCAGTCCCCTGGTCCTGTACCAACACTGCCCACCTTCCTGTGCTCTGCTCATCTAACTCCTAGTCATTTTTCAGGTCCTAAGTTCAACATCGCTCAATGTTACTTCCTCTTAGAACCCTTCCCTGGCCCTCAAGGGTAGGTCAGGGCCCCCTGTAATGGGCCAGTCCAACACTGTGTAATATTCTCTACACTAAGCTTTACTTATAAAAACATTCATGTGATTGCTTAATTCTGTTCCCTTCATCTCCTTCCCAGTTAGAATGTAAGCTCCATGAAGGCAGGGGCCACCATATTTCCAGGGCTTATCATCGAGTCTGACACATAGTAGGTTCTCATGTAATCTTTGTTGCATGGATAAATGCCTAAAATTTGATGAAATTGTTAGGCCCAAAATGTATGGGTATAACTTAGGTTCTTGATACCCAGTGGCTACTTTGATTTTAGAGTAGATCGTAGAATTAAGTAAATATCTCTTCTGATATTATCTAAGGGTGCCTGTGTCACTGCAGTTGCAGAATTCAGTATTACCTTTTCAACCAGCAATTCTTATTTTCTTTCTTCAAAGTGCAAGGCAATTGAAAATAGATTTTTTTCATTCAGGGTAAATTCTTTTCTTGATATTACTAAAATGTACCTCTGGTATAGTCACATACATATGATCATAGCAACATTATCTGACTTGGCCAAATGCCACCATCAACAATATTTGGCATTTCTGGGCTGCTTTGGTGAGGGTGAAATCAGTCTTTTTAAAGCATTGTGTGCATACTTGATTTAATTGAGATTATTGTATTGAGCATAACATGCTCCAGCTCATTAAAATTTCTTATTTAATGAGTTAAGCTAAAAATTACTTTTTTGTTTCACCTCTTTTATATCTTTGAACAATGTAAATATCCCTACCTCACACTATAAATCAATATTGATTTCATGTAAAATAAAAAAAATGTTAAAGAAGAATAATTCAAAGAATATTTATGTTAAAGATTACTTTTAAAGTATGTTATTTCCGTATACGTCAGCACACCATAACATTTTAAATTATCAACAATCATTAAAAAACTTGTTTTCTCCCAAATGGGGAAAATACTTATGTATGATCAACAAAGAGTTAATTTCATTATTTCATGAAAACTCTTTAAAACATTAACACACATGAAAAAAAAGGCAAAGGACATGGAAATAATTTTGCAAAACTTTTAAATAAATGGCTTAAAAATGAAACTGCAACTCATTAGTAATCAAATGAATACAAATTAAAACAACAATGGAATAACATTTTTGACTATGAAATTATTAAAAATAAAATAAATGATATTATCTAGTATTCTAGGGTGTCCAGGGGAACAAGCATTCTCTCACACATTGATGGATGGAGATTTAAATCAGTACAACACTTTCTTTAAGAGGAACTGAGTATTTTATATCAAAAGCTACTAGACTGAACACTCAAACTGCCAGTGGAAATGTAAAATGGTGCAGTTTCTTTGGAAAACAATCTGCAGTTCTTCAAAAGTTTAAGCATAAATTTATCGTATGACCCATATATTCCACCCATGGTTATATAACCAAAAGAAATGAAAATGTATATCCACAGAAAAACCTGTACGTGAATTTTCATAGCAGCACTATTCATAATAGTCAAAAGGTGGAAACAACCCAAATGCCCATAAAATGATCAATGGGTAAATAAAATGCCATTTATCCATAAAATGGAATGGTATTCTTCAGTTAAAAATAATACCTGCTATCACATGGATGAACTTTGATAATATTATGCTAAGTGAAAGAAGCCAGTCTAAAAATACCACGTTAGATGACTTTACTTACATGAAATCTATGGAATATGCAAACTTATGGAGACAGAAAGTAGATTAGTGGTTGCCTAGGATTGGGTGGGAGGAGTTGGGGAAAATGGAGAGTGACTGCTAATGGGTGTGGGGTTTCTTTTTGGGATGATGAATATTTTCTAAAATTGATTTTGGTGATGATTGTAAAACTCTGTTAATATACTAAAAGTAATTGAATGGTATACTGTAAATGGGTGAATTGTATGGCATGTAAACTATATCTCAAAGTTGTTATCAAAAGTAAATAGTATACTGAGATGCTGATCCCTTTGTGTATAACCTGATTGGTCTCTGGAACGTTGGGTATCTGTGTGACACCTGAAACTCAGAGCTAGAGCTCGGTGGATATGAATGTCAGTATTAGTGCATAAAGCAATTGTTAAAAAAAAAAAAGCTGAAAAAGAGCCCAGACTTCAATTAGAGATATGAATGAAGCAGATCTGGTTAAGACTAGGGCAAACCGGGCCAAAGGGTAAAGATCGAAACTGACTGTGTTTTAAAATTTCAACTTACATGTGAGACCAAGGGAAGAGCTGTTTATTTGGTGCAGGATCCATATTTTCTAAACAATATAACTTCAACAGTCAGTTTGTTCAAACACCACAATTACATGGAACTTTGAATAGGAAGTGAGATATGGTAGGTTAGTATAGGTTAGAGTGAAATAGCACCACATCCCAAAGTAATTTGGGCAGAGAGTAAAAATATATATGCAGGGCACCCCTGAGGAGCTGGGTGAAAATGTGGAAGTGTTGGACTTCCTCACCTGGATTGTTGCTGATGTTCTCACAAACATTGAGGACTGATGGTTGGGTATGCCAAGCCCTTTATCTTGGGGCTTACCCTTATGAAGCTCATTACTGCAAAGGAGAGACTAAATCTGCTTATAATTGTGCCTAAGAGTCTCCCCCTGAGTGCCTCTTTCTTGCTCAGGTGTGGCCCTCTCTCTCTAGCTAAGCCAACTTGGCGGGTGAACTCACTGCCCTCCCCCCTTCGTGGGACCTGACTCCTTGGGGTGTAAATCTCCCTGGCAATGCAGGATATGATTCCTGGGGATGAATCTGGACCCAGCATTGTGGGATTGAGAACATCTTCTTGACCAAAATGGGGATGCAAAATGAAATGGAATAAAATTTCCATGGCTGAGAGATTTCAAATGGGGTCGAGAGGTCACTCTGGTGGACATTCTTACGCACTATATAGACAACACTTTTTAGGTTTTAATGAATTGGAATAGCTGGAAGTAAATACCTGAAACTATCAAACTCCAACCCAGTAGCCTTGACTCTTGAAGATGATTGTATAAAAATATACAAGGGGTGACAGTGTGATTGTGAAACCTTGTGGATCGCACTCCCTTTATCCAGTGTATGGATGGATGAGTAGAAAAATGGGGACAAAACTAAATGAAAAATAGGGTGGGATGGGGGGATGATTTGGGTGTTTTTTTTTTACTTTTATTTTTTATTCTTATATTTATTCTTATATTTTATTCTTATATTTATTTTTTATTCTTATATTTATTCTTTCAAAAATAGATTTGGATGATGAATGTGTAACTATATGATGGTACTATGAGCAGTTGATTCTATACCATGGATGATTATATGATAAGTGAATATATCTCAATAAAACTGAATTTAATTAAAAAAATAAAAAATAAATAAACAGTACAGTTTTTTTTTATTACATCCATCCTAAGGCAGAAAGAGAAAAAAAAAGCTGCTAGACTGAGGATGCCATGTTGAATGAAGCTTAAAACCTGTATACATTTTGATAATGTATCATTTCTCATATTTTATAATATGGAAATATTTAAATATTTATTCCTTCACCCATTTAATCAACAACCATTTGTTGAAGGCTTACATGGAGCTCATATTTCATGGAGCTCATATTTCCATCTTACATGGAGCTCATATTTCAGTCAGAGATCCAGACATTAGCCAGATAAGTAAAAAGATTTGACATTATAAATATCATGGCACTATAAAAAAGTTAAACATAATGTTATTAGAGCAAATAACGAAATAGACAAAAATCTCTGCTATCATGGAATTACTACCCAGTGAAGAAACACAGAATGTAAAAAAGAAATTAGTAAAATTATAGCATATGTGATGCTTCTGCTGCTATTTTGGAAAACAAAGCAGGTCAAGAGTATATGGGTTTCATTGAAAATAGCATGATTAGGGAAGGCATTTCTAAGGAGCAAAGAGCCAAAGAAGATGAGGCAGCTACCTGTAAAGATGTCTAGGCATGAGAATTTCGCATAGAAGAAAGAATTTGTGCAAAATCCCTGAGAAGGAAGGGAGCGTGCTTGAACAAGTATGCCCAACCTCAAGAAGGCCAGTGTAATTGAAGCAGAGTGTCATAGAGGAGGGTGTCAGGGAAGTTTTAGGTGAGAGAGATTAACAGCTTATCAGGGAGAAAATTTCGTAGAATCTCTAGAAATTTAGAATCTCTAAATTTCATAGAATCTCTGACTGAGATGGGAAGCCACTGGATCATTGGATGTTTTTCAGCAGAGGGGTGACATGATCTATTTTAGCATCATTCTAGCTGCTGTCTTGAAAACAGACTGAAGGTGGTGGTACAAGGAAGAAACAAAGAGGTCCCTTAGGAGACTATTGGAGTAATCCAGGAGGGAGATGATGGTTGCTTGTATTAAAGTAGTGGCAATGCAGATGGATTAAGGATATTTTTTGAAGATAAAGCCAGTAGGATTTGCTGATGTGTTGAGGTGGGTTGTGGTAGAGAGGAAGGAAGAATAAATATAAGTTTTGGGCTTGAGCAACTAGAAGAATTAAATTGGCATTCACTGGATACAGAGAAGCCTGGAGGAGTAGTGTGTTTTGCTGGAAAAACAAGAGTTTGGTTTTGGACATGTTAATTTTGAATCATTAGACTTCCAAGAGGTGAAGTATAGTAGGAGATAGTAAGATATATTATTTGGGAGGTCCGTGGAAGGTTCGAGCCAAATATATAAATTTGGGAGTTCTCAGTGTAGAAATGATATTTGAATTCTTGTGACCCCATGATTTCATCAAGGGACAAAGGAGAACATTTTGAGGACTGAACCCTGGCGAGCCTAATTGTTAACAAATTAGCAAAATAAGGAAGAACAGCTAAGGAGACTGAATTGGAGTTGTTACAGAACATATCACAAGGGCATTTGATCTAGTTAGGGTATATGCAAAGATTTTACCCTATGACTGTTTATTACTTTGTTATTTATATTAGTGAGAAGTAAGAAACAATCTCAATGTCCAATGGCAGTAAATTCTAGTAAATCCATTAAGTGAAATACTATGCAGTGATTAAAAAATACCTATAATGACATACTATTTTATTGACAGGGATAAATGTTTAGTGAATACTCTTAAAAGGGCAAAACTCAGAAGCATCTGGGGTGATTAGAATATAGTCTACGTGGAGTGATATAGATCTAAGGAGATGATGGAGCATCTTGAAAAGGATGAGTTTGGGCAGGATCTCATTTAACATAAAATTCATTCAAGGTAGGTATTATTATTCTGATTTTCAAAATTAGCCATTTGAGGCCCAGAGAGGGATCTCCTAAATTAACTACACTAAATTCTTTTAACACAGTAACCACTTCAGAAGTATCTGCATTCAGGGAGCTGCTTATAGGTTTTGTGTTAAAGACTGTGATTTCAGCTAGGTCTTATGGTTGACATGAACTCCTTTCAAGCCATATATGATAGTTCTTGACAAATATGCCCATATACAGATTATTTTGTTCTCAGGTTTCCATCCAAATCAAGGTTGGCATCATCGGGATAGGGTCAATCATTAAGCCAGTTGACCCTGACTCTGTATATCCGTTCTAGAACTGTAGAGTGCTTGGAGAAGGGCAGGTGAGGATGAGTTTCACCCTTTGGGGCTCTAACTCATGTCAGGGTTCAGAAGTGGCTGATAAGTGAGTGGGCCTGGAGAGAACCTCATTTTCTGCTGGTACAGCTCAGGGAGTTCTGGGATAACCGATTCTGGTTCGGTTGCCCCCGCTATCGAACCTGGAGGAGAACAGAAGCTCCCTATTACAATTCAAGACACCTGAGGGCAGAAAAGTTTGTTATTTTGTTCATAGCTGCATCCCCTTTTCTAGAATACTACCTACAACACAATAGGCTCTCAATAAATATTTGTTGAATCCATGGGTGTCCTTGGGAACTTGAAACAAGACAAAGGACAGGCAGTGTTTATTCTTCCAGGCCAGTGGTTCTCAGTTGTAGCAGTACATTTGAAACATCTCAAAGCATTTTGAAAGTAGAGATGCCTGGGGAGCACCCCAGAGATACGAATTTACTGACAATGGGTAGGTCCCAAGCATCAGTAGTTTAAAAATCTCTCCAGGAGACTCCGGTGTTTACCCAGGATTGAGAAAAACTGGTCGAAGCAGTCACCAAACACTCAGGCTGCTGAAAGGAATGAGATGTTAATTGTAGTCCTCAGCACTTGGGGGTTCTCTCATGTTTCCCAGGGCTGGGGTCTGTTGCCTCCTCTGCTGGGCTCTGGGTCCATAGTTATGTCTGGTTTGGGGTAGCCATAGAGACTCTTGGTCTCAGAAGTCCAGCTGAGACTCTTCCTGCAGAACCAGAAGAAAAGACTAATTCTAGTTTGGGGGCTTAGAAAGGTGAGCAGATTTGAGGTTACAATGACCTGACCATGCAAACATTGAGGAGTAGCATGACATTGGCAGCCTGCCTTATCTGGGGGAGAGGAGGGATTCAGAGACCAGAAACCCAGCAGGGCCTGACATCTCTCTTTTTTTTTTCTGCTTTGACATTTCCTTTGCTGTGGAAAGGAAAAGTACACATTCTTTTCATACCACATAAATTATTATGATTATAGGACCTGGTAATAGTACACATAATCACAAATCTCTTCTGATATAAAAATGCTCCAGAATGTCACACACATAATTTAAACTACAATTTAAAGGGATGTATCAGGTCACATTCCTACTTATCCATATCAGAGAAGATATATTATCTGACAAACATAGAATAGGTTATGAAATGAAATCTTCTAAAAGTCATTGCTGACATTGCTATCCAATTCTTGCTCTTTATTTCCCCAGAAAGAATGCCATAGACTCAATCTGCAGATAAACATATAGCACTTTATTTTGCTTTGTTCCAACTCTATGAATTGGACAGAAAATCCCTCTAGGTTCTTTTGATTATATATTGTCCCTCTAGAATGCCCTCACTGGAAGTGTTTCATGACAAGAAAGTTATTGTGATGTGACATTTTTTTGCCCTTTGAAGTAAGGATATAACAGTGAAAATAACTTTTATGAGACCTTGTGGGAATCTTACTTATTGTGACAGTAGATAAGTATATTCATAGGTGGAAACGTGGTAAAGGGATTATCCTTTTGAAACAAAAAGCAAACTGGCCTTTATATTGAGGTGAGACAGACACCCCCCACCCCAACTGTGCATCTGCAACTACAGTTTTGCAAATGAGAGCTTCAGTCACGTTTTTATGTTTGCAACTTGAAATCCATAAGCTTGGTCATTTTGAACACAGTTTGGGGCAGCTGTAGCCAAAATGAGCTAATTAAATATGCACAATAAGAGTGACTAGAAAGACTTCAGGTTGAGGCTGACTATTTAATCCGAAGATGGAGCAGGAAGATGCCATCTCCTTGAATTTTATTTGTACTCTGCAATACATTATATAAAATGAGAACAGTTATTCTTCTTCATATTAATAAGGTCAGCAGAGATCAAATATTAAATAAATATAGATGAGAACTATGTATCTGTTTCATGCCATGTCTGCATGAAGAAAGTTAAATATGAAGTTGGAAATTTTGTATCAGAATGCACTGGTGACTGTCACTTTAGGCTACTTACAGAATTGACAGATATCCCAGGAAAACCACAAGCCATTATTTTTATGAGACCGCGGCATCTCAGAGCATTAGAAAGGGGGCAAATTGGGAGCCTATATATCCCAAAGGAAAAGTTTAGACCTCAGGATGAGCAGACTGATCAGGTTCATGTTATCACCTGGAAAGATGCTGTCCATATTGATTTCAGTAGGGCTCACAATTCTATTTCATTTGATTTTCTCATTAATAAAAAATAAGAGTATGTTAATGACTATGTTAATTTTAATAAAAGCAGGGAATAAGTTATTGGGGTGGGGGGGGCTTGGAGTCAATTTTGGCAGGTATGAACTGTAGCAACCCATGACAAATGGCCCTAGATGGCATGCAATAACCTTATTGACCCTCACTATAAAGAACTTGAGGTTATGCCCAGCAGATTTTCAGACAGCATTAAATTATTTGGAGTTTCCAACATTCTAGAAGACATAAATGAAATTTTAAGTGATCACGATAAGTGGGGAAATGGGTCCAGTCAAACAGGATGCAATTTATTTAGGATATGTACGAAATGGCTTAGAGCTAAAGGGACAAAGAGAAATGAGTAGAACTGAGTGCCTGTCAGCAACATTTCTACTCTGAATTAGAAGTCATTGTGACACTAAGTATAACAGGAGTCAACTATAATGACTGAGAAAGAATGTCCTGCCTTGGACATTAGATGGATTTGACCTTTGCACAGGAGGTAGTAATTCTAGAAAGGGTCCAGAGAAGAGTAATAAAACTGATAAAACATTAGAAAATAGGTCTGTTGAGTAATGGTAAATGATGTATTATTTTTAAGATGAGATGTTAAGGAAGGATGCAGTTATAGTTTTGCAAATATATGAAGAATGTTTTATGATAATGATGGTGTTTAATCAATTTCCACATTCTCTGAATACTTTTATGTGACCCACGTTTAAACTTAGGAAATATGTATATCTTTATTTCTGGCATTGATTAGTAATTTATGTAAGCTATTTAATAACAACCAGCTATGATCTGTTTGGAATTTAAAATAGAAATACACCTTCTTAAGTAACATCAATTTCTCACACTCGCTGACTCTTCACCTCTTGCCCTCAAACATATTTGGTTCTTTCTAACTTTAAAGAAACAAAAACAACCAAAAAAGAGAAACCCTTACTTGACCCTAATTATTAATCATATCCTTTTCAAACTCCTTTAGTACTTACTTGCTAAACCTCAAATTAGTACATTATGTTTTGTCCTATTTTACTGCCTGACACTGATAAGTTAACACTTGACTATTTTAGAATATAGCACTATTCATAAAACTTTTTGTTCCATTTACTCATTCAACAAGACTTTATTAGGCACTTACTATGTGCCCAGCAGTGTGCTGGCACTAGGAATACAAATAAGAATGAGAAGCACAGTCCTATAGTACTGAACAAGAGAGACACAGACCCTTCCTGTCTAGTGGAGTAAATAGGCAATAATCAAACATCACACAAATAAATATGCAAATGCAATGACGTAAGATACTGTGAGATTCTTTGAGACCATACAATAGAGAATATAACCAATGGGGGTGTAAACTCAGTGTTTTCTGTATGTAGCATGTCTTTTCTCAACGTTATAGAGAAAAACAATTTAAGGCTTGTTTTATAGAATTCACCGTACTTAGCACACTTTTAAGCACATAGATGCACAGTAACTACTTATTTGAGTTCCTGATTTACAAAACTGAACAGATATTCTTCATCATGATACATCAAAACAAGAATTACATGGTGCATCCTTGGCAGCAAGGATTTGACTCATGTACTGCTTGGATTGCTTACAGTAGCCAATCTCTCAGTTAGTAAGTCTAGTTGATCAATTAATGTATATGTATTCCCAACTAGCCATTTTCTCTTCCCATTATCCATGGGATTAGTCACTCTCATCAAGTAATTAAAAGAAAACACAGTGTTTCTTTGTGCAAACCAGATGGCAACCATTCCTGTAGGAAGACCAATGCCCCCACCAAGTTTTCTGCAAATTCCAGTAGGTGGATGTAATTTCATGGTCCATTCGGTTCTGATTTCTCTGTGTCTACCTAATTCTTATTCTTCACTCTGAATTGTGTAGCCTTTTTCTCTGCGCTGGAATTGTCCCCATCGTAAGCTCTAGGCTATTTTCCTTGTTCACCCCTTCCAAAGCGTTCACTAACATAGGACTGTTGTGTGTAGAACATTTAATGACCATTGTCATGTAATGAAGAAAAGTTACATTGTACCATCAAACACCAAAAAAAAAATGATATTTTGCATTAGATATTACTATTCTTGTGGTAGGTTAATTATATACCCCAATTTAGGCTTGTTCTAAATCTTAATCTGCATTCCTGTGGTGGGAACCCACTGTAAATAAGATCTCTTGAAGTTGTTAGTTCAGTAAAGCATGGCTTAACCGAATGATGGTGGGTGGTTAATCTAGATTACTGGAGTCCTTTATAAGCAGAAGAAATTCAGACACAGTCAGAAAAAGCTGCAGGAGGCTCCAGAAGCCAGAATAATGAAACATGGAAGATAAAGGAGAGGACATTGCTATGTGGTGGGAAAGCCAAGGAACCCAAGGATTGCCAGTCAGCCGGAAGGCTACCAAACCTGGGAGGAAGCAAGACTTCAAGCCAATGCCTTGATTTGGACTTCTGGCCTCTGAAACTGTGAGCCAATAAATTCCTATCACTTAAGCCAACCCACCATGTGGTATTTATCATAGCAGTCTGGAAAACTGAAATAATTATTAGAAGACCTTCTGGAAATTCAGCCATTGGGCATTTCTCACAGACTATACTACTCATGTGGAGCCTTGGCCTCTAACCAATTTATTGGCTTCTCTCTAAATCTCTAACCTCTTAATTCAGCCTTCTCTTGATCTTAAGACCAAACTTAGTCCTTGGCCTAACTTTACATATAAAATCTGTCAAGGTTCTTAGCTGAGTAAAAGGGCCATCCTTAAGTTGGAGCCATTACATTCCCTAGAAGGCAGTGGTGATTTTTTTTTCTCCCTTACATTTATAGGGGCGTAAAAGAACTCTGAAGAGAAATCCATAGTCAGTGATAGAGATTAAAGGAGAGATTAAGAAAAAAGATCTCAAGTAATTATTGTTCTCCACTTGAAAATAGACATTTTTGAAAAATTAAGGGGTAAAATGTCAAATTTTGTTAGTGGCTCAGATCTGTCACATTGTGTCCACTATACACTCTATACAGAATAAAGGAAAACAATTGATGAGAATTTCATCAAATGGTCAGATCCATGCAAAAATTTACTTTAGTCTTGTATGTATTAAGTATTTTATAATCTGAAGTGATCACTTTCATTTTTCAATTTTATGCTACTGTATTTTCATTTATTTATTAAAATTTTTTTTTATTTATTGAGATTGTTCACATACCATACAATTATCCAAAGATCCAAAGTGTACAATCAGTTGTCCCCAGTACCATCATACAGCTGTGCATCCATCACCACAATTAATTTTTTTTTCAATTTTTAGAACATTTTCATTAATCCAGAAAAGAAATACAGACTAAAAAAAGGAAACTCAAAGCCTCCCATACCCCTAACTACCCCCCCTCCATTGTTGACTCATAGTATTGGTATAGTACATTTGTTACTGTTGATGAAAGAACGTTAAAATACTACTAACTGTAGTTAGTTTGCAATAGGTGTATTTTTTCCCTATATGCCCCTCTATTATTTTTTTTAAAGTTTCAGAATAGTATTTAATTTTCAGATATTTATAGTCATCTTATTTGATATCATAAAATAGTGGCCACGTTATAAATTTTACAGATGAGGATATTGTTGCACTATTCTCACCATACACAGGCTGCAGAATAAATCTGAATACAGATCAATACTTCCCCTTCTTCCTCCTTTGTATATTTACAAACATGCGTACACATAACCCTTGCTATTCAAATTATTTTTATCTGAACCAAGGAACTAAATGCATTGAGATGATTTTGTTTTGTTTATAGGAATTCTCACTGTAAACTATACAAGCTTAGGGATCAGAGAGTAAATAGATTTTTTTTTTGCCAAACCCTCTGTCTGAACTCAGAAGCTAAAATGGTTCAGTATTTTCCATTAACTATGCAATAAATAGCAAATCTTGGGTCCACAATTAATGTTCTTTTGTTTCAGTGTATGAAATAGAAGTTAATAGTTGCCACTTAAATTTAGTGGTTCAGTGACTACCACAACAGATGTCTCTCCATATATAAATAGACATTTTCACCAACACTGCTCCCTATATGCCTTTGCTCTATGTATCCCACGCCTATCTCCAGACAATGGCATCTGATCTACACCAACCAATAAAACACAATTGAGAATACACATTTTTCAATGGCCTCAAAAAATATAAGAGTATTCCTTTGGATTTTCAAAAGAAGTCTATATTTTCAGACATAAATTTAATAGTTTTTAATTATTCTTAGTCTAGTTCCTGTTTTATCAATTAGGAAACTAAGAGTCATCTTACAAGTTAAGTGAGATGACCATATTTACAATTAGCAAGTCAGAAAAGTGAGGCAAGTATCTTCATCTTCTGACTTCTAGTGTTTCGGAAAGAATGCCATACCATAAACCTGAGTTATCCATTATAAATAGAGTGAAAGAAATGGTAGCCTGGAATAGGATGTGATACCAAGTATGTTTTCTCCTTCATAATGTCACCATTCTGTAATGTCTGTTTATTCCTCTCTGAAATATGGAATTAAAAATAATTTAATATAGGGTTGTGTCTTATGATGACTATGATGATAATAAAGCCAAACTTATATTCAGTGGTCACTATATGGCTTAAAAAATGCATCTTCATCTAATATTATGGAACCTTTCTTCATATATCTCTCTTCTTTCTTTGTTTCTCTGTTGGTGGGGCTCCCTTTAGTATCTCAAGTAGGGCAGGAATTTTATTAGCAAAATCTCTCAGCATTTGTTTGTGAAAAATTTAAGCTCTCCCTCAAATCTGAAGGAGAGCTTTGCTGGATAAAGAATTCTTGGTTGGAAATTTTTCTCTCTCAGAATTTTAAATATGTCATGCCACTGCCTTCTCACCTCCATGGTGGTTGCAGAGTAGTCACTACTTAGTCTTATGTTTTTTCCTTTGTATGTGGTGAATTGCTTTTCTCTTGCTGCTTTCAGAACTTGCTCCTTCTCTTCAGTATTTGACAGTCTGATCAGAATATGTCTTGGACTGGGTTTATTTGGATTTATTCTATTTGGAGTTCTTTGGGCTTTTATGCTTTGTGTATTTATGTTGTGTAGAAGGTTTGGGAAATTTTCCCCAACAATTTCTTTGAATACTCTTTCTAGACCTTTACCCTTCTCTTCCCCTTCTGGGACACCAATGAGTCTTATATTTGGACGTTTTATTTTATCTATCATATCCCTGAGGTCCATTTTGATTTTTTCAATTTTTTTCCCCATTCTTTCTTTTGTTCTTTCATTTTCCATTTTGTCGTACTCCAGGTCGCTGATTCATTGTTCAGTTTCCTCTAGTCTTGTACTGTGAGTATCCATAATCTTTTTAATTTGGTCCACACTTTCTTTTATTTTCATAAGATCATCTATTTTTTTATTTACTCTTGCAATTTCTTCTTTATGCTCTTCTAGGCTCTTCTTCATGTCCTTTATATCCTGTGCCATGGTCTCCTTGTTTGTCTTTAGTTCTTTGATTAATTGCTCCAAGTACTGCGTCACCTCTGATCTTTTGATTTGGGTGTTTGGGTTTGGGTTATCCATATCATCTGGTTTTTTCATATGCTTAAAAATTTTCTGTTGTTTTTGGCCTCTTGGCATTTGCTTAACTTGATAGGGTTCTTTTAGGATATGTATGCTAATTCAAAGACTTCTCTCTAATTTGTCAGATCTACATCTTGGTGGTGTACACTTTCTCTAACTAACCAGCAGGTGTCATCTGCGAGCCACCTATTCCCCTCAAGCCAGCCCCAACTTTGTCTTTGTGGTGTGTGGGGGTCTGATTCTTTTGGGGTCCAATTGATGTACCAGTTTTGCGTGTGTAGTTGGTGCTGTCTTCCCTGAATGTGGGGTGTGTTTCTGAGCGGTTAGGGAGCGAGAGCGGCTTACACAATCAAACCTCCCAGGTGTTCCTGGAGATTTAAGGTTGTTCCAAGAGTCTAAACCTTCAGTTTGGTCTTGCCACAGATTGTCTCTGCCGCTGACCCACAAGTCCTTGGTATTGGCATATGGTCCCTGGAATTTCTTAGTGGGTCTCTCTTCCAAGCTATGCCCTTCTAGGGCCTCTGCTGAGGGAAAGCTGTGTTACGTCACAAGTGCACATCGACCCTCAAGGGAAGTTCTGGGCTGCAGGGCCATGTAGAGGTGTTCCCGGCCTGCTGAAAGGATGGGTGAATGGGGCGTGTTAATTTCGCCCTTTTTGCACCACTCTGCCTTCCTAGCTCTGGGACAGTTAGCTGCTGGTGTGCGAAAGGCTATGTTCCACGCCAGATATTGTGGTGTATGTATGCGTTGCTGGAAACATGTCCTGTCACACTGGGTTTTTGGCACAGCTCTGGGCTGTGGCGCCGGCACTGGGCAGGAGCGTTCCCAGCCCGCCAGGAAGATGGCTGTAAGGGGCGTGGCTTTTTTTCCCCTTTTGGCTAACCTCTGCCTTCCTAGCTCCGAGACAGGTAGCAGTAGGTACGCAAAAGGCTATCGTCCACGCCAGATACTGAGGCATACTCACAGGTTGTGGAGACACCGTTCCTGCCGCGCTTCCCTGTATGGTTCTCACTGTCGTATCTGCAGCCGCTTTTGGGTTTTTAAAAAAGAACTAGTCCGACTCCAAACGCCAACCCATGGTTTCCCCACACCGCAGCATGGCTGCTGGACATTCAGCAGGCTCACTCACTCGTTTCAGAATGCAGACTCCCGGTTTCACCAAGTGCATGGTCCCTGTGGATTTAGCAGACCTTGTCCAGCTGGTGCATCACTGGAACTGGTGTTCTGGGTGACTTTCTGGCTTTTATCTAGTATTTTTCACGGAGGTGTTTTTTTTGCCTTGTCTCTTCTAACCGCCATCTTCCAGAAGTCTGCTACTGTATTTGGGGGGGGGGGGGGGTATTATGTTTTACTGGAATTTTTAATTTTGATATTCATAAATATCTCAGTATGTATCCCTTATGAATGTCTAGGGTTTACTGAAATATGTTTTTTTATCCTCAAGAAGTTAGTGGAGGACTTTTATGGACTGCTTACTATTTTCCAAGCACCTTCATAAAGTTAACATATTTTACTGTAATCAGAAAATATGCATTGTGGGCCTATATTTGCTACTCACCATGTGACCTTTATAAATTATATATCTTCTGGGTCCCAGCTTCCCCACTTGCTTCAAAATCTCTAGGTGTCATGTTCACTGTGACTGATTTTTAAAACGTGTATAATTTTACAAAACTGAGGATATTTTAAGCAGAGATAATTACCATTATTTACATAACTAAGCAAATTGAAAGGAATTTTGCTTGGATAGAAAAGGAGGAAGAGGTGAAGAAACAGACTAAATTTTATTAATTTCTTAAGTGTAATTTTCATAATATAAACTCTTTAGATACTTAACGCATATGAATTTTATAAGTGATATTTGAAAGCATCTGGAACTTCCAGTTCCAATTTATAATACGCTTTAGATGATAAACTATTGAAGGCATTTCAATTTTTCCCTTTCATATATTTGGCTTCATTATATAGTAGACATTAGTGAAAAGTTGTATGGGTTGGTGAAAAGCATATGAGGCAAACAATAATATTGTAAGGATCACAAATTATTGTCTCTATGACCTTGGTTTAGAAATTTAAACTTTCATTTTTTTCAGTTTCTTCATCTGTGAAATGGCAATAATAATACCTATGTATCAAAGTGTTGTTGTGATGATTAAGTTAAATTACCTCATTAGTTAGAAAACTGGTTGAATTCTAATAAGTTCCGTAGAGTATTGTGCCTATGTTAATTTTCTGGTTGCTATAAGTGTACTGTGGTTATGCAAGATGTTAACATAAGGTGAAACTGGGTGAAGGATATACAGAAATTTTCTGTACAATTTTGCAGCTATTCTGTGGCTCAAATTTTTTTAAACATAAGAGGAAAAGAGAAAAAATTTCAGGGACAGTTGGGGAGATCAGAATATAGAATAGGCATTATATGATATTAGGGAATTGCTGTTAATTTTCTTAAGTGAGATCATGAAATTTGGTTATGTAGTAAAATGTCCTTATTTTTAGGATACGTGTGTCAGAATATTTAGGGCTTAAATGTCATAAATACATCTGCAGTTTATTTTGAAATGGATCAATAAAATAAATAGCTTATGCATATACATATAATGCATACACACAATGCAAAAACAGCAAACTGATAGCAACTGTTGATTGTAGGCCATGGGACTATGAATGCTCACTGTATTAATCTTATAACTTTTCTGTGGATTTGAAAATTTTCAGAAAAAAATGTTAAAAAATTAAATGCTCCTCTCCAATATTAGTTTTATTTTTATTCAGATTATTATTATATTTTATGCCACCATATCCAGGTCCTATGGCTTGCCTGGAGTGACCAGAGCATAACTGATTTCATTATTTTACCCTCTTAATTACTGAGATTGTCTACCACTTTGACTGATTCCTTGCTGATCAACTCCTCAGGGATTATGACTCATATATAGAACATTCCAATTATTTCTATAGTGCTCATATTCCCAGTCAGTAAATTTTCCTAGATTCTATCTATGCATGAATGGATGTAATCAAATTCATTACCTTGAGGAGTTTCATCATGGAATTTCCTAGTAGGCAAATAGAAAGATTTTGCAATCATTTTCAACTTATTGTTAAAGATCTCTAGCAAAAAAATCTATCATGACAAGTCTGTTTCATTCAGAAACTTCATCATTCCCTTAACCTACATCTCTTTTATCTCTTCTCATTTTATCCTTGATGTAATAGGGAAAGAAGATTTTTTTATTATTGATAATAATTCAAACTCTATGGGAGGACTTCTGTTCTCCCTTCTATTCTCTTCTTGGTTTAAGACTCATTCATTTAATCCTTGATGAAAGCTACTATTTTCCAGACCTTTAACATAGTTTATTGTAAACCTTTCTAGCTCCAGTGTACCTTTTTGCTATTTGCTGAATATCTGAGTAGACTTCATATTTTTGGTATGTGTCACAGACATCCTGAAATCCAGGACTTCAGAGAAAAGTTAACATCAGATTAAAAATGGGGAACAAACCCCAGCCCCTTAACCCTTTAAAAATTAACACATTCACCTTGGCTGAGCCCCCATGAAAGTCAGAGATTTGCCCCAGTTCTTCTCCCTTGTATAAATGTTCCCCCCTTTTATGATGCTTAAATAATATCATAAATTGGGAACTGCCTTAGAAATCAGAAAACAGAAGTTTGAATTGCATCATTGCCTCTCATGCCTGCAAAACTTTAGCATTTTGATGAACATCTCAGCCTCAGTTTCCTCATCTGTGAAATAGAATTCCTGACACTTTCTCTGCCTACCTCACAGTGTTGTTGTGAGAATCAAAAGTGAAGATCATCTGTGATCAATGAAATGATATTGTGAAGTCAAATATGATCACTATGCAACAATGACAACAAAACATGATTTACGGACATATATATATCCATTAAGCTAATATATACATTAGCCTGCATAAAAATATTTTAATGTCTTTTGTCTGATTTTGTGCTATTATTTAAGCTTCAAATGGACATACACATAGTTTTCTTTAACTTTTGCAGTCTATCTGAAGGGATTTTTTAAGAGCATTATGCTAATGTCATCTTCAAGGTGCAAATGCAAAAAGATTCGTATCCAGTAGAGGGTTAAAATATTCATTTTCTCTTTATAATCTTTGAAAGCAGCCAGCTGTCTTCTCAAACCTGAGAGACTCCTTAGAAGCTTCTCTATAATATATTTTAGCCTTCATAAATTTGAAAGATATCATAAACTCCTACTGATAGGAAATTTGTGGAGATAGTGTGGATGTTTTAGGGACATTATTAATTAATTCATCTTTGTTAATGTGCCCAAACATGAATACTCATCACTGTAACTGTCAATCCACAGTATTACACAACTATCACCTGGAATGAAATAATTCATGACAATATTGCCTGATGGACATAATGTAGACCTTATTATAAATTCCATTTCTCTAAGTGTCAGAATGTATGATAATTCCTGTGAAATACTTCTTTGTAGCCTATTCATCCCGACAACAATTTATATCTTAACTCTTGCATCTTGTTACAAATGGCTTTTTTTTTTTTTTTTTTTTTAAATCATCATTTTATTGAGATATATTCACATACCACGCAGTCATACAAAACAAATTGTACTTTCGATTGTTTACAGTACCATTACATAGTTGTACATTCATCACCTAAATCAATCCCTGACACCTTCATTAGCACACACACAAAAATAACAAGAATAATAATTAGAGTGAAAAAGAGCAATTGAAGTAAAAAAGAACACTGGGTACCTTTGTCTGTCTGTTTCCCTCCCCTACTTTTCTACACATCCATCCATAAACTAGACAAAGTGGTGTTTGGTCCTTATGGCTTTCCCAATCCCATTGTCACCCCTCATAAGCTACATTTTTATACAACTGTCTTCGAGATTCATGGGTTCTGGGTTGTAGATTGATAGTTTCAGGTATCCACCACCAGCTACCCCAATTCTTTAGAACCTAAAAAGGGTTGTCTAAAGTGTGCATAAGAGTGCCCACCAGAGTGACCTCTCGGCTCCTTTTGGAATCTCTCTGCCACTGAAGCTTATTTCATTTCCTTTCACATCCCCCTTTTGGTCAAGAAGATGTTCTCCGTCCCACGGTGCCAGGTCTACATTCCTCCCTGGGAGTCATATTCCACGTTGCCAGGGAGATTCACTTCCCTGGGTGTCTGATCCCACGTAGGGGGGAGGGCAGTGATTTCACCTTTCAAGTTGGCTTAGCCAGAGAGAGAGGGCCACATCTGAGCAACAAAGAGGCACAAATGGCTTTTTACCATACGGTTCCAGGATCATTTGAGATGATGTTCTTTGTGTTCATTAAATTCAACAAATATTGTTCTTACAAACAATTATTACAATTAAAACTTTTAAAATCAATTTATGCATTTCATTTACTGAAGATATATCCGTGGAATTACTTTACATTTTAATTAGAGCAAAAGCAAACCACAGTACGCTCAACTGGTTAAGGTTTACATCTTGGGAAAGCAAGAAGTGATTAATTCCTAGCCACCAATAATTTTGAAAATGGGTTTAGCCTAAGAATGAGTATATTAGGTCCAAGCCTTAACTCAGTGAAGAAATCTGGAAGGAAGAGGTATATTCTAATCATTTGGGCAGTAGGGTAAGGATGGTCACTTTTAAGTGCAATAGCTAAAGAATACATGCCATCCAAGGCCCCTTCCATCCATGAAGAATTGTGAAGTTAAGTTAGTCAGGCTTTGCTTGTGAACACCAACCTGAATATAGACTTGTTTTCTTCTTGAGTCAGTCCTCTCTCTGCCTCAGTGAAACTAGCTGACACCTTTAAGTTGATGAGGGGCAGGAAGAGATTAGTTAAATCGCATCACAAACTAAGATCAATGAAAACTGACAATTTATTTTTAAGTGTATGTATCCTAGAGATCTGAAGCTTAGTAACATACTGACACCTGGAACATTTACAGATCATATGAAAAACATATATGCACTAAAAGGTCATATTCTTCAGGGCTACAGCAGAAGCTACAGCCAGTGGTCTTGAATTATCCTTGACCTGCACTGGAACCCCTTAAGAATACCTATGGGGGTCCTGAATTCCTTAGAAATAATGAGATGTATCATGGGCAAAAGATCCAATCTTATACATATTTCATTTTGCTCTATAGTAGCAACAAGGCAGATTTCATTTCAAGGGAGCTAGAAACTGCTATAGATCATGTTGTAGGCAGAATTCTAAGTTGGTCCTCAATTTTTCCCTCTCCCTATGTACACACACATTCTCTTTTTTTAAAATGCAATTTTATTGAAATATATTCACATACCAGACAATCATCTGAAGTTTATAATCAGTTGTTCACAGTATCATCATATAGTTGTGCATTCATCACAGCAGTGAATTCTTAAACATTTTCATTAATCCAAAAAAGAAAAAGAAAAAGAAGAATAAAAATAAATGAACAAAGGGCACTCAAAACATCCCACACCTCTCCTCCTCTCTATTATTAATTTACTTTTTGTCCTCATTTTTCTACTCATCAGTTCATACACTGGATAATAAAGGGAGTATGAGCCATAAGGTTTTCACAGTCACATGGTTACACCATGTAAGCTATCTAATTATATGATCGTCTTCAAGAATCAACGATACTGAGTTGCAGTTCAAAAGTTTTAGCTATTTCCTTCTAGCTATTCTAATACAGTAAAAACCAAAAAGGGATGTCTATATAATGCATAAGAATAACCTCCAGAATGACCTCTTGGCTCCATTTGAAATCTCTCAGCCACTGAAACTTTATTTTGTTTCATTTCTCTTCCCCCTTTTGGTCAAGAAGGCTTCCTCAATCCCACGATGCCAGATCCAGGATCATCCCTGGGAGTCATGTCCCACATTGCCAGGGAGATTCACACCCCTGGGGATCATGTCCCACGTAGCGGGGAGGGCAGTGAGTTCACCTGTGGAGTTGGCTTAGAGAGAGAGAGGCCACATCTGAGCAACAAAAGAGGTTCTCTCAGGGTGACTCTTAGGCACAATTATAAATAGGCTTAGCCTCACCTCTGTGGTAACAAGCTTCGTAAGGGCAAGCCCCAAGATCAAGGGCTCAGTCAACTAAACTGGTAATCCCCAATGCTTTCAAGAATATCAGGAATTCCCCAGGTGGGGAAGTTTAATATTTCCATATTTTCCCCAGTCCCTCAAGGGGACTTTGCAAATACTTTTTATTCCCTGCCCAAATTACCCTGGAATATATCAGGGCTTCATGCTAACCTGAACAAACCAACCAGATCTCATCCCCTATTCAAGGTTCCATGGAATTATGGTGTTTGAATAAATTGACCATACAAGTTAAATTTTATAGTGTGCTACAGAAAATATCAATTTTGCACCAAATAAACATCTTTTCCTTTGATCTCACATAGAAGTTGAAATTTTAAACCACAGTCAATATTGTCCTTTACACTTCAGTCTGATTTACCTTAGTCCCAACCAAGTCCATTTTGTTCTTATCTCTAATTGAAGTCTGATCTCTTTTTCAGCTTTTTAAACAGTTGCTGTGTGGGGTAATGCTGACACTCATAGCTGCTGAACTCTGGCTCTGAGTCTCAGGTGTCAAACAGATATCTATAGTTATAGGGACCAACCAGGTTATACACAAACTGGTCAGCATCTCAGAATTTAGAAATAGCCATTACAACTCATGAATGGATGTGACAGTTGTAAGAGCTTATAATCTAGGAACCTTTACAATAAGCCTTTTCCTGATAACCTATGCTCTCAGATTCAATTCTCAGAGTTTGCACAATATAGTTAGTCCATATTAGTGAGGCGTTATAATGTCTGTCTTTTTGATTCTGGCTTATTTCACTCAACATACTGTCTTCAAGGTCCATTCACCTAGTTGCATACCTCACAACTTCATTCCTCCTGACCGCCACTCAGTATTACATCATATGTATACGCAACAGTTCACCATTCTGTTTATCAGTCAATGTACCCTTAGGCCACTTACGTCCACTGAAAATTGTAAATACTGTCAACATAAACATTAGTGTGCAAATGTCCATTTGTGTCCCTTCTCTCAGTTCTTCCAAGTATATACCCAGTAACAGGAGTGCAGGATCATATGACAACCCCATTCTTAGCTTCTTGTGGAACCACCACACTGCCTTCCAGATGGGCTGCAGCATTCTACTTCCCCACGTACAAGGAATAGGTACATCCCTTTCTCCACATTTTCTCCAGCACTTGTATCCCTCTGTTTATTTTTTAAACAGTTTTATTCACAACCCATACAATCCCTCCTAAGTAAATAATCAATGAGTCCCAGTATAATCACATAGTTATGCTTTCACCACCAAAATCTATAAAAGGATATTTTGGTTCCTTCCAAAAAGAAAGAGGAAGAGGATAAAAACAAATGAAGAGTAAAAAAATAAAAGACAGAAGGAAAATAAAAATAAATAAAATAAAATAAAATGAAGAGGTCAGACAACAGCAACAGCACCAAGGATCCCATATCCCTCCCTTATAGCCCCCTCTTATAGACATTTAGCTTTGGTATTTTGCCTTTGTTACAATTAATGGAAGCAGCTTACAATGTTACTATTAACTATAGACTCTAGTTGGCATTATTTGTATTTTTCCCCTATACCATCCAATCTGCAACACCTTGCAATGTTGACATTGATTTGTTCTCTCATGTAAAAACATTCTTAGTTTTGTACATTTAATCAACATCATTGACCACTCTAAGTTTTGCTAAGATATACAATCCCAGTCTTTATCTTCTATCTTTCCTTCACATGTCATACATGCCCCTTGCCTTCCTCTTTCAACCATACTCACATTCATCTTTGTTCAGAGTACTTACAGTATTATGCTACCATCACACAGTATTGTGCTGTCCATTTCTGGATCTACACAACAAATCCTGTTGAACATTCTGTACTCCCTCAGCATCAAATGCCCTATCTCTAACCTCTTTCTGTCTTCTGATAACCTGTGTTCTCAACTTTAACTCTCAAAGTTTGCTCATTAATATTAGTTCATATTAGTGAGACCATACAGTATTTTTGCTTTTGTTTCTGGCTAATTTCACTCAATGTAATGTCTACTATCTACCATTTTGTCTTTTGGATTTTATATATCATATTTTGTTTTATTTTTCTTTTCCTCTCTCTCTCTCTTTTTACTCTTACTGATAGTCTTCATTTCTATAGTCTTTTCAAAACAACTCTCTCCTTGCTTTTCATATCTGCCTGTAGTTCTCCCTTTAGTATTTCTTGGAAAGCAGGCATCTTGTTAAGAAACTCTCTAAGTGTCTGTTTGTCTGAAAATATTTTAAACTCTCCTTCATTTTTGAAGGACAGTTTTGCTGGATATAGAATTCTCTTTCATTATCTTAAATATATCATACCACTGCCTTCTCACCTCCATGGTCTTATTGAGCTTCCCTTGTATGTGATGGATCGCTTTTCTCTTGCTGCTTTTGGAATTCTCTCTGCCTTTGACATTTGATAATCTGATTATTAAGTGTCTTGGAGGAGGTCTGTTTGCATATCTGCTGTTTGGGGTACATTGCACTTCTTGGATCTGTAATTTTATGTCTTTCTTAGAAGATGATAAATTTTTGGTGATTATTTCCTCCATTATTCTCTCTGTCCCCTTTCCCTTCTCCTTCTGGAACATGCATGACACATATATTTGGGTGCTTCATGTTGTCCTTCAATTTCCTTAGTCCCTGCTCATATTTTTCTATTCTTTTCCCTATCTGTTCTTTTGTGTGTAGGATTTCAGATGTCTCATCCTCCAGTTCATGAATCCTTTCTTCTGCCTCTGCAAATCTGCTGTTGTATGTCTCTGTTGCATTTTTCATCTCTTCTGTTGTGCCTTTCATTCCAAGAAGTTCTGCCATGTTTTTCAGGCTTATGAATTCTTCTTTATGGTCATCCAGTGTCTTATTATATCCCTCATCTCTTTTGCCACATTTTCCTTCAGTTCATTGATTTGATTTAGAAGATATGCTTGAACATCTTTAATTAGTTGATTCAACTCCTGTATCTCATTTGAAGTATAAATTTGTTCCTTTGACTGGGCCATATCTTCATTTTTCCTTGTGTGAATCATAATTTGTTGTTGTCTAGGCATCTGGTTTCCTTGATTCCGCTAATCAGATTTTCCCAGACCAGATGAGCTCAGGTCTCAGGAGAAGACTGTATTCTGTATCAAGTTTCCCTGAGGATGAGCCCCAGAAGATTGTGAGACTTTCCTGTGAGGCCTCTAGACTCTGTGCTTTTCCTGTCCTGCCCGGCAGGTGGTGCTTGTCAGCCCACAGCTCCCCACTGGTGTAAAGAGGTGCAGTCTCTTTAATTCTCAGAACACTTTGTCCCTTCTCTGGAGGTGGGTGGTCAGAAGCCAAGCTTAAGTTGTTTCTGTTTTTTTTTTTTTTTTAACCAGGACTTGGGGTCTGAATTCTCTTGGAGAGGGCAACCACTTTAGCTGGGCCCCACCCACTGTTTTCTTAGCAAAGATTTGACCATTAGGGAATTATCTCCTTGACTTGATTTCTTCCTTTGTCTCTCTGACTATCTTACCACCACCTTTGCCTGGGTCTGTGCTGGCAATTGAAAATGCCTGAGGCTTTCTCTAATGAGCTACTTAGAATGAAAGAAAAAAGAAAGGAATCCCCTTTTCAGAGCCCATCCCCAGCCCCCAGTTTTTCCAGTCGAGAGCTGGAGTTGGCACCTGGTTCTATGTGCCCATTTTCTTGGGACACAGCCATTTTTCAGTATTCTGAGTCAGCTGACTCCAAAAGCCTCTGTTTTTTTTTTTTTTTTTAAATTTATCTCTTTATCTCTTTATCTATGTATGTATGTATGTATCTATCTATCTATCTATCTATCTATCTATCTATATCTATCTATTTATTTTCCATTAGCCCCATTAGACCTCAGGGTTCCTTTTCTGCTTTCTCCTGGTTTATCTGTGCTCATAGCTTATATTCAGTAGTCCAAATTTGTTAATTAAAACTGCAGTTGGAGCTTAGTTGAGCTACCTTCCTTGGTCCCTGCAGGGGTTGCTTCTTTTTCCCTCAAGGAAGTATTCCAATTCAGCCTGCTGTGACAGTGGGATATGGGTACCAGCCCCACAGTTTGGGGAGCTTTACTTACTTCTATGCTGTAATCTCAGCCATTCTGCTCACTCCATAGTGGTGTATGATGTGTGTCCAGTCATAGATGTCCCCCAAACTGTTGTTCCAGACTATTTTCTAGTTATTCCTGGCTATTTACTACTTGCTCTAGGGGACTAACTAAATTCCACACCTCCCTATGCAGCCATCTTGCCCTGTCTCCACACATCTTCTCTTAGATATTCAGTAACACACTAATTAGTTGACTTTAAGTCAGGGAGATTCAACTTGTGAGAGGATATATGGAGGGGACCACATGGGAAGAAACTACAGCAGCCTCTAGTTATAAAGGGCAACTTCCAGCCAACACCAGCAAGGAAATGGGGACCTCAAGCCTCCAACCACAAGGAACTGAATTTTCCAACAAACTGAATGACCCTGGAAGTGAATTCTTCCCCAGAGTCTCCATATAGGAGCCCAACCCGGCTGACACCTTTAGTGTGAGGCACTGAGCAGAGGACCCAGTTGAGCCCTCCTGGACTTGTGACATAGAATTGAGAGATTGTAAATGAGTGTAGTTTTGAGCCACTAAATTTGTGGTAATTTATTAGGCAGTGATAGAATACTAATATAGATCATCATATAAATTATTTTATATTATGTGCATGGAGTATAGTGTAACAAATGTCTTTCTTTTGCCAGAATATTAAGGGTGATGATAGTGGCTGAAGTTGGTATTGATTTAGGTTTAGTGACTTTGATGGTGTTGCTTTGCACTCTAGTTCATCCATTGTTTCAGTCTGTGTATTGTATCTTGGAATTGTCAAATCATGTGTGAAGCCCAGGCATGGATGTTCTCAGAGCCTTCTCTTGCCATAGTGTTGCAGACATAGATGCCTACTTGTATTTGCTTTCTCTCCTTCCCTATCTCACACTCCTTTTCCTGTATTCCCATTACCCCTGCACTTATACTCTCATAACAAGCAGTTTCATATGAGCCTTTACCTGAGGTTCTGCTTTTCAGGGAACCCATGCTAAAGCATGAAATCCTTGTATGGCTCATGCTATCTGCTTCACTAATTCAGGTGGCACTAGCTTTGCCCATGAGGTTGGGGATTTCCCACTTATGATTCAACAGAAGTTATTTAGCCTTCCCTTTTTTAGAAGCCACCTTCAGCTAGCTGTGTATATTGGAAATTTTATTAAAGAAACTGTTCCTCAATTGACTCTATCCTAGTCCCATTATTTTAGCATATTTTTTCAGAGTAGTCCAGCTCTTTGCTTTGACATATGTCTTGTTTTACCAGGACTACTGTAATAAAGTACCTCAGATTAGTTGGCTTAAACAACAGGAATTTGTTGTCTCTCCATTTTGAAGGCTAGAAGTCCAAAATCAAGGTGTCAGTAGGCTCATGCTTTCTCTGAAGTCTGTAACATTCTGATGGTGTCTTGCCAGCAGTCCATTACTCAGTATCTTTTTCCATCAAGAGACCATCTCTCTTCGTGTCTGTTTCCTACTGATCATCTCCAAATTTCCTCTACTCATAAGGACCCCAGTCATATTGGATTATGGTCCACCCTGATTCAGTTTGTCCTCTTCTTAACTAATAACATCTTCAAAGATCCTATTTATAAGTGAGTTCACATCCACAGGACTGGGGTTAGGACTTGAACATGTCTTTGTAGGGGACATGAGTCAATCTATAACAGCTTACATCCTGGTTAGATAAGTTTTCCCTTTCTACCTTGCCTTGTCATCACTTTAAACTATGGCTAGCAAACTACTTTACCTTCCTAATAGGGTTGTTGACAGAATTAAGTGAGATAACGCATATAACTATCTTTTGAGTGCTTTGTCACAGTGTTTGTGCTGTGAATTTTCCATGCAAATGGGAGATTCCTCTGGGTTGTATGAAACCAAGATTAAGCAACACACACAGGCTTTAATTTCATGATTTTTGTATTCTTTAAGCCCTAAAGGCACAGCTATATCCCTTTTCCATGGGCCTCTGTACAAAGCTGCTGCCGTTAGTCAGCTTGGGAAACAGCTCCAGGTTTTTCCATCTGTCCTTGAACATTCCCTCTTCTGTGGTTTCCCTTCTGGATTCATGACAGGACTCTCTCCCTGTCAATCACTTGGAAGACGGTCTTTCTAGCTTTTTATTTGTCATTTTTCTAAGACACTTGTACACACCACATCCCCTGAGCTCCAAGTGTTGAAAATATGGGGAAAGTGATATTGAACACCTGACCCAGACCATGAGGATGCCTGTCCTCTGCTTGAACTTGGTGCCACAGAATGCGGACAGTGTGCCTAGGCAGAACATGAACTCAGGCACCTGTTTCCAAGGATGACCTATTCATCCTAGGATGGCCTATTGATAGCTATAGCTTGCAGCAGCCTTCAGCATTTACCTAATTCAAATGGTACTGTGCTGGTTTGAATGTATTATGTCCCCCAGAAAAAGCCATATTCTTTGATGCAATCTTGTGGGGCAGACATATTAGTGTGGATTAAGTTGGAATGTTTGGATTAGGTTGTTTGCATGGAAATGCGCCCCACCCAACTGTGGGTGATGACTCTAATTGGATAATTTCCATGGAGGTGTTACCCTACCCATTCAGGATGGGTCTAAATTAAATTACTGGAGCCATATAAATGAGCTGACAAACAGAAGGAACTCAGTGCAGCTGAGAGTGACATTTTGAAGGGAGCTACAGCCAAGAGGGACACTTTGGAGAATGCACAGAAACTGAGAGAGGAGCTGCAGATGAGAGACAGTTTGAAGACAACCGTTAAAGGCAGACTCTTGTTCTGGAGAAGCTAAGAGAGGACAAATGCTCCAAGAGCAACTGAGAGTGACATTTTGAAGAGGAGCTGTGGCCTAGAGAGGAACATCCTGGGAGAAAGCTATTTTGAAACCAGAACTTTGGAGTAGATGCCAGCCACGTGCCTTCCCAGCTAACAGAGGTTTTCCGGACACCATTGGCCATCCTCCAGTGGAGGTACCCGATTGTTGATGCCTTACCTTGGACACTTTATGGCCTTAAGACTGTAACTGTGGAACCAAATAAACTCCTTTTATAAAAGCCAATCCATTTCTGGTGTTTTGCATTCTGGCAGCATTAGCAAACCAGAACAGGTACCACAGGGAAAATAGGTTTGAACAAGGTAATTGAATCATTCAGGAAATATTTGAGGGCTTACTCTTTCTAGGCATCATTGTTGGTGCTAGAAAAGAAGACTGACACCATCCCTGCATTCACAGAGATTGCATTAAAACCCAGAAATATCTTAATCAATTTTAAGCCAGTAATAGGGAAATGAATCTTCTTTATACATCCATATTTTATGTATGCTGACCAGCCTTCATCTATTCCCTTGTTTGCTTAGTTAGAAAACACTGAGCACCTAGAGGACATGCTGTATATTAAAAGGATATTTATGCATTCTTTTTATAAAATCATAAAATCAGAAATTACTTAAATGTTTAACAACCAAAGATTGGCTTAAGTAAATTGTTCTCTTTTCTTAGGATGGAGTACTATGCTGTCTTTAGACAGAATTTCCAATTAGATGCTTTTTAATGCTCATCTCTTTTGATCTTAAGGCATCTGGAGGGCACACTCTCATGTGATCCCCAAGGAGATAAGCCCTCTTGTAATCCTTGTGTGCATAGAACCTGTAACTTAGTCCTAACCAAGAGAATATGGCAAAGGTGATGGGCTATCACTTTCATGATGTGTTACATTATATAAGACTCCATCTTAGTAGACTAGACAGAGATATATTCCTTTGCTGGCTTTGAAGATGTAATCTTCCATGTTATCAGAGAAGGCTTCTGGGAGGGCCACATGGCAAGGAACTATGGGTAGGTTCAAAGAACTGAGAACAGCCTCTGGCCAGCTACTAGCAAGAGAATAGGGACCTCAATCCTACAACTGCAAGGAATGAATTTTAAAAACTTTAGCACACTTGGAAGCATATTGTTTTCTACTCAAGCCTCAAGATATGAACCCAACACAGCTGAGAGACTGATTTCAGCCTAATGAGATGCAGAAGAGATGAATCAGCTAAGTTGTGCCTGAATTTCTGATCCTTGGAAACTGTGAGTTAACAAATGTATATTGTTTTAAGCCACTAAAGTTTTGGTAATTTATTAGGTAGCACTATTAAACTAATACACACTTGGGACCAGAAGTAGCGTGGTGCTGTAGAAGTGTCTTTGGAACTGGGAACTGGGCAGATGTTGGAGGAATTTTGAGGCTCACAGTAAAGAAAGCCAAAATTTCCTTGAACTGACTGATAGTAAAAATACAGTCTGTGCCAGTTTGAATGTATTGTGTCCCCCAAACGCCATTATCTTTGATGTAGTCTTGTGGGGCAGACATTTTGGTGCTGATTAGATTTGCTTGGAATGTGCCCCACCCAGCTGTGGGTGATGACTCTGATGAGATATTCCCATGGAGGCATGGCCCCACCCGTTCAGGGTGGGCCTTGATCAGTGGAGCCATATAAATGAGCTGACTCAAAGAGAAGGAACTCAGTGCAGCTGTGAGTGATGTTTTGAAGAGGCGCAAGCTTGCTAGAGAGGAACGTCCTGGGAGAAAGCCATTTTGAAACCAGAACTTTGGAGCAGACGCCAGCCACATGCCTTCCCAGCTAACAGACTTTTTCCAGACGCCATTGGCCATCCTCCAGTGAAGCATTAGCAAACTAGAACAGATTTTGGTACCAGAGAAGTGGGGTGCTTTTGCTGCTGAGTTTGCAAATGCCAAACATGTTGGAGCGGCTTTTTAAATGGATAAGGGGAAGATTCTGGAAGAATTGTGAGGAGCTTGATAGAAAAGGCCTAAACTGCTTTGAAGAGACTGTGTGTGGAAATATGGACTCTAAAGATACTTCTGATGAGGACTTGAACAGAGATGATCAATGTGTTGTTGTGAACTGGAAGAAAGGCGATCCTTGTTTTAAAGTGGCAGAGAATTTGGCAAAATTGAGTCCTGGTGTCAGATGGAAGGAAGAATTTGGAAGCAACAACCTGGAATACTTAGCTGAGGAGATCTCCAGACTACATGTGGAGGATGTATCCTGGCTTCTCCTTGCAGCTTATAGTAAAATATGAGCAGAGAGAGATAAACTTAGAACTGAACTCTTGGGTTCAAAGAAACCAGAAGCTAATGGCTTGGAAAATTACAGGCTTCCAGGGGGTGGAATTCCAGAAGCTACAGCCCAACGTGAGGATGTAACCAAACATGGAACCCAGCCGCCATTTCAGTGCAAGCCAAGATTGGAGATGGAATTATCCAGAAAGGATTTGTGGAAACTCCTATTGTCTGATGGCTTTGACCCCTGCATGCTTCATGCGAAGCCAACAGAATTTTTGTGAGATCTTTACAGACAGAGCCATTGCCGGTCTGGACTGGAGAAGACAGACAAGGAACAAACTGAAGGAAAAATTTCTTCAAAGACAGAGCCATGGAGGTTGAGGTCTGGAGTCAAGAAGCCTTGGGCTGGGAGAGTGGAGCAGCCTACATGCATGGAAAGAGTGAGTTTGCCCCGGAGGTTGAGGGTGGGCATTCCACCTCAATGCTCTGGAAGAGTTTTGCCACCCGAGGTCCCAAAGAGGGTGGAGCACATTCCCAGGGAATTGGGGAGAGCCTGGCTGCCACCACGCTGTTCTGAAGGGGTTGAGCATGTGCCCCGGAGATGGAAGGGAATCCGGGAGCTGCCCTGATGTTTGAGGAGGGTGGGGCCGAGAAGGTGGTCTCCCCAATGTGTGGATATGTTGGAGCACTCACCTAAGCATTTGGAGAGGAAAGGGCTGCTGCAGAGGCCCTTAGGAAGGGTTAGACTCCTGCTCTCTCAAGCCCCAAGGAAGCAACGTCGTTCTGTTAATGACTCTCAGACTTTGAAATCTAATGGAGTTTGTCCTGCAGGTTTTAGGAACTGTTTTGGTCCTGTTAACCCTGTTTTCCTTACTCTTTCTCCTTATGGCAATGGGAATGTTTATTCTATGAATGTCCCTCCTTTGTATATTGGAAGCATATAACTTGTTCTAAGTCCACAGATCCAAAGCTAAAGGAGAATTATGCCTTAGGACCCACCACGCCTGTAATTGATTTTGATAGGATCTTGTACTTAACTTTTGTTACTGAAATGATTTAAGTTTTTGTGATATTGCGATGGAATGTATGTATTTTGTATTTGGAAAGATAATGTCATTTTGGGGTCCAGGGGGTGGAATGTGCCAGTTTGAATGTATTGTGTCCCCCAAACGCCATTATCTTTGATGTAGTCTTGTGGGGCAGACATTTTGGTGCTGATTAGATTTGCTTGGAATGTGCGCCACCCAGCTGTGGGTGATGACTCTGATGAGATATTCCCATGGAGGCATGGCCCCACCCATTCAGGGTGGGCCTTGATCAGTGGAGCCATATAAATGAGCTGACTCAAAGAGAAGGAACTCAGTGCAGCTGTGAGTGACGTTTTGAAGAGGAGCTACAGCCAAGAGAGACACTTAAAGAAAGCACAGGAGCTGCCGATGAGAGACATTTTGCAGAAGGCCGTTGAAAGCAGACTCTTGCTCTGGAGAAGCTGAGAGAGGACAAATACCCCAAGTGCAACTAAGAGTGACATTTTTGAGGAACTGCAGCCTAGAGAGGAACGTCCTGGGAGAAAGCCATTTTGAAACCAGAACTTTGGAGCAGAAGCCAGCCATGTGCCTTCCCAGCTAACAGACTTTTTCCGGACGCCATTGGCCTTCCTCCAGTGAAGCATTAGCAAACTAGAAGACAGACATTGAAGATGTTGCTAGTGAGGACTCAGTAGAAAGTGAGGAACATATTATTAGAAACTGGAGGAAGTTAGATCTCTGTTATATAGTGGCTGAACACTTAGCAAAATTGTCTCCAGCGGCTATGTGGAAAGAAGAACTTGTGAGAGATGAACTTCAATAAATAGTTAAGGAGATGTCCAAGCAAAGGGTTGAAGGTGTAGTTTTTTTTTTCTTTCTGTTTATAGTAAAATGTGAGAGAAGAGAGACAAATCCAGGGAATAACCTGTTAGAAAGGAACTGGGATTGGATGATTTTGAAAATTCCCAGCCTCTATCGATGACAAAAGATGCTAAAATTAAGAGATTCACTATCAGGGCAGCACACTTTAAAGAAAGGGCGGAAGACGTGACTCTACAAATTTTCTCTAAAATCCTAGAAAGATGAAAGTGCAAGAGTTTTCAGTCAAACAAAGATCCCTTTCAATAGATTAAGGGTTTATCTCACAGGTCTTCTCAGTCAAACCAGAGAGCCTCTAGGAAGCTTAAGTGTGTTATCTTTCAGTCATCTCAACAGAAGACCAAGATAGGGAAGGGATTATCTTGAAAATATTTGTGAATGCATCTTTTATCTAATGGAGTAAATCCCCATGAAATTCATGGAAGACCCATAAAGTTTTGAGAAATTAATTTCAGTAAAACTCTCTCAAATTGGTCCAAAAGTTAAGGAAAATGGAAAGGAGGCTGTCAAACTCTCAAATTCTACTGGAAGGAAGCATCTTGGTAAAATTACTCATCTGCAAACACATGCTAAAGAGGAATAGATAACTATGAGGCTGGAACCTGGAACCAGGAATGCAGAGGATGGAGATGAAAACCACCAAGGATTGTCTCCAGACCTTGAAATGAATCAAGGAGTTTGCCCAGCTGAATTTCAAGATTACTTTGGAGCAGACTCCTTTGTACCTTCTATTTTCCCTCCTTTGGAACTAAAGTGAGTGTCCATAGCCATTAATTTATACATGTCCCATCATTTTCTGATGTGTGTATTCAAGGGCAGATAACTTGTCTCGTGAGTTTCACATTCCCACAAATGGAAATGAATTGTGTCCAAGGAACTGTAATTAATTGGTTATACCCAGGAACATCATTAAACCTGATTTACATAATATATATGAAATGATATTTTGGACTTTGAGTGGATGAGATTTAGAAGATGAGACTTGGGAATTTGAGATGATGCTGTAATAGGTGGAGACTTTTGGGGGAACTTGGGAGGAGATGGATAGATTTTGCCTGTGGGAGAGATGTGATCATTAGGGATCAGAGGGAAGAGTGATGGATATATCCAAAGGTGACTGCCAAGGAGTCAGGCCCTTGGATAATCACCTAACCTTGAATGTGGGCAGAACCTTTGACCTGTTCCTAACCCAGAGAATATGACCAAGATGATGGGATGTCACTCCCATGATTAGATTATGGGATATGGCTAAGATGATAGGATATCACACATCAGTAGAAAACAAATGCATCACATTTAATACTATTGACCATTCTTTCCCTCTGGAAACACTCTTTTCCCATGACTTCCATGACACCATATTGTCGTGGTTAGTTTAGTTTAATCTTATTTGCTCACGTCTTTCCCTCTATCTCTGTCCCTTTCAGTGGTTGTATGCTCCTTCTGGATTGCCCTAGACCCTCTTCTCTTCTCATACTGTATAATCTCTCTGTGTAATCTACAAATCTACAAGGTTACTATTTTCTCCACAATATCTATTCTGCCCTTCTTTCTCAGTAATAGAACCCCTATATTTAGCTGGGCTCATGGCCAAAAAAATTAAAGATTTCATTTCCAGCTTCCTTCCAGGGAGATGTGGCATGTAACCACATTCTGGCCAATTAGCTGTAATGTGTGTTGAACCAGTCATGTCTTTAAAGAGAAAGACTTCATACCTTGGTACCTTCTTAGCCCCTTCCTTCATCCTGCTGCTTAGAAAATGAATGAGTGATTGTGTCCCATCTCAGACATAAAAATGAGGTCCACACCACAGGGTTGGAGGAAGAGAGCACTGAAAGCTGTATGTATCCCAGATAACTGGGAGGCCCCCACACCAGCCTTCAACTATGTACCTTTAATGTGAAAGAGAAAGAAACTTCTTTCTTTCTTAAGCCACTATTGTTTAGCATTTCTCTTACATGAAGCTCAATCATTTTTCCATGTATAACAACCTCTAGCCTAGTCATCTCTCTCTAGCTCCAAACACTAAAATCCAGTTGCTTCTGGGTTGTTACCATTTTAATGTCTCACAGGTACTTCACATTCACCTGACTCAAAATCACTCCCACCCCAAAACAAAAACAGTAGACCATTCTTCCTCCATGGTTCCACATCTCAGGAAATCATGTCACTATCTTGTCAGTTACTGAATGGAGAACTCTAGAAATCAATCTTTACTTCTTCCTCTCCGTCACTACAACGAATTGATTGAACTTTTGAATGCTCATGTGTGAGTGAATGCACATATACCCACATCTAGTAAAATCCAATCTGAAATTTCTTGAATTACTCCACTTCTTTATCTACCAACACCCTAGGAAAAATCTTGAATCTTTTAGCTGCCACTACTTGACTCCCAGCATCAATTCTTGCCCCTCTCTAAGCCATTATTCCTGAGTAGTCAGGTACTCTTCCTACAGTCCTAGTTTGTTCATGACACTCATATGGTCAGAACCTTTTAATTCTCCCCCTTTAAGCTCAGGATGAAGTCCTAACTCATTAGTATGGCATAAAAACACCTCTGCAATATGACTCTTGCTTGTTTCTACAGTGGAGTTTTTCAAACTATGGCTGCAACTCATTAGTGAGGTCAGGGAATCAATTTTGTTAGTCGTGACTGGCATCTTCTTTTTAAATGAAAAATAGTAAAATCAAATACAATACAAAATATTGGAGTTCATTTCACATAGTAAGTGCATTTCATGAAGTATTTGTTTCAGTTACATATGTGTGCTCCTGGGTCACAATATAAAATGCACTTCTTGCTGTAGGTCACAGTGAGAACATTTTGAAAGTTCTTACTCTATAGTATCATCCCATTGGCACTCTTTCCCTTGCTTTGCATTCTAACCTTTTGAACATCTTTCAGTCCCTCAAATTGCCATATATTCTCTTTCTACCAGGTTCTTTGCACATGAATTGTTTTATCCTGTGTATGTCTGTGCATGTGTGTGTGTGTGTGTACATGCATGCATAAGCATAACCAGAAATTAACACTGGCTATTTCTGGGGGATGGAGTTGCAGGGAAGTCTTTCTTGTATTTTACTGTATATTTCAAAATTTCAACAATGATCATGTGTGTGTGTGTATATATATATATATACACACATATAGTACAAAATAGATAAGAAGCTTATAGTGTAGTTGAAGAGAAGGATAAGTACAGTAATTTAAAAATGAAATACTATGTGCCATTTTGTATTTCACAAGGGATGAGCAACAAAAAGTCTAGTTTACTGAATCTAAAAGAAGGTCTAGGAAGTTATCAGAAAGAAGAGGGGAGGGTGCTCTGAGCAGAGGGAAAAGCATGTGCAAGGGCCCAGAAATCTGAAATCATGCCATAGAAATGATCTGTAATTTACATGACTCTAGAGTATATTATGTGGCAGGTAAAGAGAATCATGGGAGATGGAGTTGGAGAGGTGCATTGGGGTCATTTTTACTTTAGCCTGCAAATAATGGGGATCCATACTAGGTTCATATGCAGGAAATTGGATGGCTACATTAGTTTGGGAATGGTAACCCTGGCGGGAGTGTGGAAGATGAAATGGAGCTAGACGAGGGGGAGATTTCATAGCTGGTTGTATTTTTCCTTGTCATCTGCCTCTGCCTTTATCTGTTGACAGCCCATATTGCTATAGAGCTCAAGACCCCTGTGAACCCCAACCCCAGGAGTGCTTACTTGGTTGCAAGTCTGCAGGTGTGCTCTGTGCCTCGAGCCAGCCTCGGGTAGATGGAACTTCCGTCACTCAGAGCTGGATATAATTGGCCCCTGTGGGACCTTGATGGCAGCCACTTGGGGGCAGACATGGAGGGTGGGGAAGAGGGATGAACAGAAAACCCAGGGGATGTGTGATTAGTTTATGCATATTTATTCTACATGACAAAGAGAACACAGTTCAGAAAGCAGCACAATATGCACATTTACTATTGGCTCCTAGTTTTCTTTGCTTCTATCAGTGAAAAACCCTGAATTATCTGCCAGGTCTCATAAATGGCCTTGGTCTGGGTATCAAGTCAGAGTTTATCTAAACCTGACACTCTGCCAATACTTGACTGCTGACAGCACAGCTGAATAATGTGGGATATTGTCCTTTGCTTGCTCAAGAGGAGGCCTGGCAGTGGGATCAATGTTGGCTTTATAATAAGACCTGAGTTAGAATCCACTTTCAACCACTTGCAAAAGTCGATTAACTTTCCCTGGGATAATACCAAACTCCCGGTATAGATGGAGTTATTTAACGAGATAACCGCTGGCAAGTTTCTGGGGCATAGTAAGTTCTCAGTAGATGTTTGCAATAATAATGCTAATGTTAATAATAATAATGTGACTTGTAAAGGTGGTAGGAGCTGTCATGTATTGATCACATATTGGTAGGCGTTATGTCAGCAGCTTCACGTATATTAACCCATTTGATACTCACATTTCAAAGCAAAGAAAACAGAGGTTTCGAACGGTGAATTTGCATGAGGTCATGAATCTAGCAAGTCACAGAGCTGGCACTTGCTCATGAGATGTCCCGATTGCTTCCTCTTCTCTATGTTGATAAGGGAGGGTTTCCTGCCCTAGGGCTATGGTGATGGTCAAAAACACAACACCTGGCACTGGACAGATGAAGTGGATAGCAGTTTATTGGACACACAGATTCCCGGGCCAGGAGAGGAGGCCATTGCAAGCCACACAGGCCCACTGGGGGTGGGGGTGGGTTGCATTCAGGCATAAAGTGAACAGCAGGGGCTGTGGGAGTGACAAGAGGGTGGGATGACCCATGGTTCCTGCGGGATGATGTGATTGGTCTGTTTGAATAATTCCACAGACTACCAGGGAACTGAAGCCTACTGCTCAGAAAGAAGCAGGCACTGTGCCCAGTCCCCATGATTAGGAAGGTTGTTTGGTTAGGGGACCTTATCCACATGAGCAGACGGGGAGAAAAATGTGCAGTTATACCATTTGAGACCCTCCTGATTTTACCAGATGTCAAGGCAGCATTTAATATTGAACCTAAATTTCAGGCTTTATAGTACACAAGTTATGGGGCAAAGGGTCCCATACTTTTAACCACTCTCTGATATCATCACCCTAACGGGGATGTCCATTTATTTATTTGTTTTTCACATTTTATTCTTTTCTTTCATAGCTCATCTGGGAGCTGCCCCTTAGAAGATAGAAATGATGATTATCATTTTGTAGCTTTGATTAGTGCTATTACTAAGACTTAGCTGCATGGGTTTATTTGTACAATCATGGATGTCACTTTACAAATGAATTTCTAAATAACCTGCCAGTTTGACTGTTTAGCAAAAAAAGATTACACTTGTGGTCGGTGACAGAAATGAAAAGTTGCAGGGTGTTTAATTTTATATTACTTTCTAGCAGCAGTTACTAAAGCCTCATCACAGTTCTTCATAACTAAAAATTACTGGAAAAGGGAGAAAAATCATGTCACTTTTTTTTTTTACTGGCTGGAAATCAGTAATTTTGATTTAAATAGCACAGGTATTGTACTGTAAAAAAGAAGTGTTCGAGCAGTATTCTGACTTTTTCTGTTTTTCTTATGACTCAACTGCCAGTCAATCGTCTGCTATGACACTTGGAGCAATGCTGGCCCAAGCAATCTCTTTAGGATTCTATACCCAGGTTAGGCTGTTGCAATAATCCTGTGTTCCTTTAAAAATCATTTCTCGAGAATCCACTGTGCACCCAGAACTGCACTGATGTTTCCCAGTGTCGTGGCTATTAAGCCATCTCAGAGACACTACCAGCTCAGCTAGCCAGACTGGTTGCAGGCCCAGGGCAAAGCTTTGTAGTGAAGACAGTTTACAAGTTTGGAGTGAGTGGAGATGACTCTTGCAGGCATCCCTTACTGGGTCTGGAAGACTCTCTTGCCTGCTTAAACTGTTTAATGATGCAGGGGTTTATAATTCTCCTTTGTCCCCTCCCAAAGAGGGAGAGCACACATCTAATTTTTTGTTCATGTTTCTGCCTATGAAAACCATACCACTGCAATTTCTGCCTTCCACCAATTTATTCAGCCCCAATTTGACACATTATCTCATTTAATTTAATTATCACAAAATTCTAAGATGGGTAGATGCTATTAATATCCCCATTTTATTGAAACAAAATTTGAAGTTGAGCAGTTTGTCCCAAATCATATACCTAGCAAATGGCAGATCAGAGATTCTAAGCCAGAGCTTTCTGACGACATTTCCTTCCTTGATATCTTGGAATCTACCATGATATTTATCAGGTTGGGACTCTAATTACACTTGGCTTATCCCTTTCTTTGGGTACATTTTATTTCCATCTTGTGTTATAATAATATGTATTCGTATCACCGAGTTCGGGCTGCTTCAGAGTAAATGGCACGTCCTGCTCATTTCTCTCTTCTCTACATTGTTGACCAGGCACTGTGTGTGATGTGAAGACATTGAGTATGTGTTCAGAAGATGACTACAAGTAAATGTAAATGTGTTTCACACTTTTCCAAAAATTACTTAGGAATCACATTCCTTTTGCAATTTTTTTTTTCTCACAGCTTCCTAAGTCATTGAATTAATATTCTGAACCAAATCTCCAATGATTAACTACTTTAAGCAAAAAATAAAACATTTAAGTATCCATGCTTCTATAAAATGAGGAAAACAAGTTATATAAGCTGTGATAGTAAAGGATGATAAGGCATTATGTGGTTATTCAACAAATACCATGGTTCAGGGGGCTCATTAATAATCCTTTACATTTGGCTTTCTGGAGGTTTTATATACATTCTCCCCTTGCACTGTCCTGTGAGTCAGGTAAGGCAGTGCAATTTCCATTGGACAGATGTGGTTATTGAGGCTCAAAGAGGATAAGTAACTTGGGAATGGTTGCATAGCTGGTAAGTAGTAGAGCTGTGTTCTGGTTTGCTAATGCTGCCGTTTTGCAAAACACCAGAAATGGATTGGCTCTTATAAAGGGGGTTTATTTGGTTACAAAGTTACAGTCCTTAAGGCCATAAAGTGTACAAGGTAAGGCATCAACAGTAGGGTACCTCCACTGGAGAAAGGTCTTTGGCATCTGGAAAATCTCCATTAGCTGGGAAAGCACGTGGCTGGCATCTGCTTGCTCCCAGGTTGCACTTCAAATGGCATTCTCCAAAATGTCAGCTTTCAATGGCCATCCTCAAAATGTCTATCTTAGCTGCAGCTCTGAGGTCCTTCTCTTTGTGAACTTTTATAGGGCTTCAGTTAACTAATCAAGACCCACCCTGAATGGGTGGGGCCACATTTCCATGGAAACATTCAATAAAGAGGTCACACCCTAATCAAAGGTGCCACTCACAGTTAGGTGAGTCACATGTCCATGGAAACAATCAAAAAGTTCCAACCTAATCAACTGTCATATGTCTGCCCCCATAAAATTGCATCAAAGATAATGGTGTTTTGGGGGACATAATACATCCAAACTGGCACAAGCTGGGACTAGTATCTGGGTCTTGACCCCTTGTCCACATTGCCTTTCAGAAGAAACCTTCCGCCTAGTGGCTCAAATCAGAACAATGGAAGTCATTCTCAGCTTCTCTCTATCTCCCTCCTGGGCTACTTAAACATCTCTTCAAACTGTTTCCTATTTTATTGTTGCTATCAACCTGGTCCAGATGATCACTGGTTCATGCAAAAGCTCTCACCTGTTGATCTCCCTGCTTCTGGTCTTCTTCCTTACTCTATTCTCTGTAAAAACTTAAATCAGACTAATCACTTATCTGTGCAAAACCTTTAAATGGCTCCATAACTCATTAGCTTGATACCCCAGACCCTTGCCAGCCTCATTTGGTTCTACTCTTCCCCTCCCTTGAGCATTTGCTACCAGTCCACTCCTGTGGGGGCCCAGGACCCCTCCCCTCCATAATTATGAAAGTGAGTTATTGTGTGTACCTGCCTACTTTACCGGGACAGATGTTAAAGGTCATCAGACCTCCTGGGGGGTGGGGAAGAGAATGTACAAATGGTATCATAAAGCATTAAAACTCCCCTCCCCTGATCACTGTTGATAACAAATCTCCATACTCCTGTGGAAACTCTGTTCTCACACCCTGTGGAATGTCTTTGTCCTAACCCTTATAAACCACCCCCTGGCATCTGCCGCTCTTTGCGGAGTGCTAACTTCCATCTTTCCCAGCTGGACCCAGACGTGGAAACTTCTCCTGTTTGTTAGTCCTAATTAAACGCATATCTAACTCCATGCCTGGTATATTCTTTGGTCTTGGGGCTGAGCTGAGTTGGAACAACTCCCATGGTGAAACTAACTGTAGTTGCTCTCCTATTTCTGGACCATTTCACATGATGTTCTCTCAGACTTTATGGAGATAACATATTTTATCTTTCCCTAGTCTCTTTTCCATCTGGTTCATATCTACTCATTGTTTAAGCCTCTAAGTAAATACCACCTCTTCGTAGAAGCTTTCCCTGATTCTCCAAGTTCACCCAAATAGTTCCTTTTCTATAGCAAAATAGCCCCTTGCCCTTATCCTTATAGCATTTATCATACTGCATTATAATTAGTGCATTGAATCTCTTACTAGGCTGTGGCTGTATTATTCAGATGTTCCAGATGTTCTAGGTGACATGGTTCTTGTTTAAGTACCCTTGGGAACTTGAGGACATGTAGCTGGAGCACTGCAATAAGAGTTGTTGGAAGGACTCTAGCATCTGGACTTTCTGATGATAAGCTAAGCTGTGGACCTGACCTCTATTCTAAGCCAGATCATACTTGACTCATACCTGCTGTATTTGAAAAATTGGACTCCTGAATAATAGTAAATGAGTAATAACTAGAGAAGAATTCAGGTCCTTCCTTCTCTAAAACATTCACTCTAGATTGGAATAAAATCAACTAATGGATAAAGCTTGCTGATGTTAGTCAACCAAAGAGTCAGTCCATTTTCTAGCCATAACCTTTCTTAAATACTACCTCAAACATATTGAGTTTATTATTTGAGTGCTGTTTTCAAAATTTGAAATTACGAATAACATAAGCAGTCATGGCCATTGTGATAGTGCAAATTTGTAATTATTTGAAACAAATAATTAAACTGTCATCATGCTCAGTAGTTTACAGTGGACATTGTAAGCACTTCATGGATAAGAACCATTGTTTTATGGATAATACCTAGTATAATGTGTGACATATAGTACATCTTTGAATAAATGAATTAACGTTTTACTGTATTAGGTTGTTTGATTCTCACCACAACCCTGAGTGTCAAGGCTAACATTTTGAAGATGAAAAAAAAAAATGATACCTAGAGATGAAATAAGATGGAGATAACTGTATTTATCGGAATACCTATTATGGGTGAATACTTCCTGGTGGGTTCCCTGGAAACATTCTTGAGTAATAACAACCAGTCATCAAAGACCCTTCCACAGAGGTTGGGCCCTCTTCTGCACAAGAGTTTTGATTGCTTGTATACAGATTTGGTCATAATCCTTGGGAAAACAGTGGAGGGACTGAGAAGCTGAGTGCTACATAAAGAAAGGGTAGAATCAGCACTCCCCAGAAAGACAGATGATTGGAGAAACTGGAGGGGGAGAGAATGTCAAATATAAAAGACACTGGTATCATAACAGTGAGCAAGACTGCCAAGGTCCCTTTACTTATGGAACTTACATTCTAGTAGGAAAGCCAGACATTGTACTATAAACACAATAATGTTTTCCATAAGTGCTTTGAAAGGAAAAAAATAAAACAGGGTTATGTGCTAGAAGAAAAAAAACTTGAAATTGTGGGTACTTTGAATAGAATAGTCAGAGAAGGTCCCTCTGAGCAGTGATGTTCAAGGTCAAAAGGAGAAGAAGGAGAAACCCTGGTTAAAAAGAAGGCGGAAGTGGATTCCAGGCTTAGGGAACAGAAAATAAAGACATATCAAGGAAAGATAAAGCCTGGCATGTTATAGAAATTGTCATAAGACCGTTGTGATTGGATAAAGTGTGGGCAGTGGCATGCTATAGCACCAAAATTAAGTTTTTTTAAAAATGCCTAGTTTAATATTCTTCCCATTTCACCTCTAAATCTCACAGCGATGGTAACATGATAATGGTATTTACATTGGATTTTCTACTTGGGGTGGTAATAAGCAGTGTTGATTCTGAAATGCAACATGTTTTAATGTAAAATGTTAATTAGAAAGTCTTCAATATATCATTCTCACTATTAGAGGGATTACCCTTTTTCACTGACCTGGCTGATGCTTTATCTCAGAACCAGTGTCTATTTTACCTCGTTGCCTTTTCCAAGAAGATGAAAAGAGTTTTATTTCTTAGCTATAAATGACAGTAGAGCATTAATGTGATGGATAGGTTTAATTTCAATAAGTGTATTCAAATCTGAAGAGGGCCAGGACTGAAGCATTCTGCTGATACATTCCAAAGGCAATTCTTCTACCCATCAATAGTTACCTAATCAACCCATCTGGAACCCCTAAAAGCAAAATTGGAAGTTCAGAAATAAATGTGTTTATTAAAAAAGAAAACTCACAGAGTTTTTCCATGCAGGTCTTTGCATTTGACTAATAATTAGATGGCATTTCCTCACCTATGAACTAAGCTAGGTTCGGGTAGCACCTGTCAATTTTCAGGACATTGAATGGGAATCAAGCACCACCATCTTGAAGGAGAATTTTTACACTTGGGTGCTTAAGGCAATTATATATATAACCCAGTAGCATCCTTATTCCTGACTCTTAGCCACTCTAATAATTTAAGTGCTTAGAAAGGCATAAGCATTGGTCAGAAATGAAATGAGACAATGGAATGGACTTTTACTGTAGTCTCCTAAGGAATAACTCTCCTCCTATGTAACTACTAATGTAACCCGTATCCATAAGAACTTTCAAAATTACTTATTATAAACATTAATGAGAAAAGCATAGTCAGTGTTCATAGTATAGGTTCTAGAGCTTGAATGCTTGGATTTGAATCCTGGTTCTACACTCATTATCTGTGCGATTTTGGACAAGCTGCTAAACTACTCTGTGCCTCAGTTTCCTCATCTGTAATGGTGAAAATAATAGGTGGGTTGTAAGGATTTAGGTGATGCATGTAAAGTGCTTAGAACAGTTTGCCAGGACTCAAGCCCTCACTAAATCTTAGCTATTTTTATTGTTCTATTCTAATACTCAATATTTTAGGATACTCACCTACATGTAATAGTCTTCTTGTGGGAGAGACCCCCATTGCAAATTATACCATTATATATTATGCTTTCACTAAAGCCATATTAAACAGAAAACATAAACACACAGTATTAAGGTATCTATTTCTATAATTACTGGAAAAATCTTCTAGTCATCTTTTGTAGAAGCTCATTCTTGAAGAAGCAATTTTTTTTTAGGTAGACCAAAAAAATACTAAAACTCTAAAAATAAAAACATCTCTGAAAATATGGCAACCACTTCTTATTTTCATTTGACAATTACTTATTCACATAATTGGTTGTTTTGTCTTGAAATATATAGCTTATTTCTATAAGAAGAAATTACATGTCAATTTAATGAGGACATATCACTCTCAATCTTTTTGAAAGGTAAGATTGTTATAATTTGTGAACCCTAAGACAAACATAAAAATACATAAATACAAGAGCAGAAAAAGGGTGGATGCTAAGAGAGTGTGGGTAGGATATAAAAACAGCTTGAGAAGAAAGAAACAGAGTTGGAGGCAGGTCACGAATAGGATTGATATTGACATCCTCCAACTATAGAAAATTTCTAATCCAAATCAGACAGAGGAGAATGTCAGTCCATGGACAAGTGTATGATCAGGCTTGGCAGAACTTTCCAGGTTTGCTTTACCTGGGAAAATGGTTGGTCACACTGAAGGGCCAATTCAATTTCATTTCATATACTTTACGCACATATCATATGCATGCAAGTATGTCTCATTGCAGAGATTAAAATTTTGGAAGCTAGAATCAGTACTTCCTGTTCAATCCATAATGTTTCCAATGATCTTGAAAGCGCCATACTCTGTGCCAGGCATTTGGCAAGCTGCATGCAGTGTTCGTCATTGATGAACTGATTTTTGTGGTGACATAGTATACAAAGGGAAGCAGTGAGCATGCATTTATGATTAGCTTTTCTAACTAGCCATCCTTAATGCTTTCCAAAGCACTAGGAAGAAAGGTTCATTTAATTTTTCTAAAATAAGCTGTGATTCCAGCTGGGATATGGCACTTTATCATTTAGACATGCTGCATAGCTGCATCACATTCTCCAAAGGGCCCATTCAAACTAATAGAATGGCAAGTTAAACAGACCTTTGCCTTTGCAAATAAGAAATGCATATTTATAATCAATAAGAGTGGGCATGGTTTTGCACATGTCCCTCAGCTTCCATCACTTTGTTTTCCCTCCTCTTGGAGAATGGTTACAGAAAGTAAAGAAATTCTAAAAGTCATTTAACTAGCCTCTTTTTTGTGATAGAAAGCTATTCCCTTTCCCACTGTTTCAGTTTGCTAAAGCTGCTGGAATGCAATATACCAGAAATGGGTTGGCTTTTTTCAATGGGGTTTTATTAGGTTACAAATTTACGATTCTAAGGCCATGAAAATGTCCAAATTAAGGCATCAAGAGGAAGATACGTTCTCTGAGGAAAAGCTGCTGGCATCCAGGGTTCCTCTGTCACATGGGAAGGCACATGGTGACTTCTGCTGGTCCTTCTCTCCTGGGCCCTGGTTTCAAAATGGCTGTCTCCAGATGTCTCTGGGCGTTTCTCTCTCAGCTTCTCTGAGCTCTCTGAGTTTCATCTGCCTTTTATGCTCTCATAGAGGTCTCAAGCAAGGGGATTAAGACCCACCCTGAATGGGCTGGGTCACATCTCCATGGAAACAACCCAATCAAAAGGTGCCATCCAACACAAGGTCTGCCCCACAAGAATGAATTAAAAAGAACATAGTCTTTTCTGGGGTGCGTAACAGCTCCAAACCAGCACACCCACCTTGGAATTTAGTTTAGTAATAAAATCATGTGGACTATCCTATATGAAATGAATGAAAACTAATTGTAGAACAGTTTAAAAAGTGTAAAAAATAGAATACAATTCTCATAAGAAAACGTGAATTTGTAAAAATGGGAATCAAGTACGATACAATTTTTGAGAATTTCTATGTTCATAGAGCACACATCTATAAACAATGAGTATGTTTGTAACAGCTTATACAGAAAAGGAACATAATATTGGTTGCCCCAAAGTGGGCAATAATTCTAAAACTTGACATGACATTACCAATAACCAGTAGTGACATACAGAAATGAATACTTTTCTTTAAATGGCCAAACATGCTAAAAGAAAGACTAAATTATCTTTCTTTTTGGTTTATATTACAAAATGATTGTCATATGAAGAAGAAGCAATCAAAGACAATACAATCAAAAATGTAGGAGAAGATTATTATGGAGATGAGGTGGGTAGTTAATTAATCTTTAAAATGTTATATTTTTGGATTTGATGAATTTGGGTTATTCATCAGCTTTGTAAATTTTGTGATAGCTTGTGATTTCTTTTCTTATTCTAAATAAATGTTCATGTCTGTACTTAATTTCATATCATAATGTTGTACTCCTGTCCCAAAAATTGTAAAACCCTAAGGCTTCAAAAAACTTGGGTCCACTCCTTATCTTACTATATATACAAGTTTGCATGTTGCCATACTTTCATTCAAAATTATATTGCAGGTAATCTATTACAAACTGCAATTATCAAATATTAAAAATATTGATGTGTACCAACATTTATTTGACTGTTACCAAATGATTAGACTTCAGTTGTTTTGTACATTTTTTCAAAAATTATTAACATAATTATGACCATCCTAGATTAAAAAAAAAAGCCACTTTGCTCTTGTTTATTAGTTTTCCTTACACTGTGTTTTTAGAAACAGAACTTCTGAAGTCAAAGCTTCTCTTTCTTTCTTTCTCTCTCTCCCCCTTTCCCTCTCTTTCTCTCCACAAGTCCTTTTCAAAATGGGTTTAGCAATTTACATTCCCATCAACACACCCTGGTCAGTTTTCCTCCACTTCCAAATTCCAGTTTCTTCATCTTGTGTAGTGGCTGAGTGACACTTTAAAAATTACTCTCTACCATTCTGTGATGGGTTTCATCTTCTAACCTAAGAGTCTTATTAAGGTTTTTCTCTTAAACAAAAACATATTCTTTCTTAAGAGAAATTCTATTTTTAACCTTATGATAATTAATTTTCCAATTTCATATATATGTTTGAATTTACTTTTTTTTTTCAGTCATTAGTGACTTTTGAACATTTGTATGTCCACTATTGAAAACTGACTTTCCGTATCTTTTGAAATTTTATTTTGTGGTCTTGGTGCTTTCCTTATTGAGATGCATAAATAATATATCCAAGCATTTCTCCTACAGCTCAAGATTTTCATAGTGTGATTTTTTTATCACATCCATTAATTAGACAACATGATTTGCAATTGAATATAATGCTCTTGTCATCTGAAACTAGCACCAGGAATACAGGAAGGAAAAATAAAACCAAAATTTTTCTTTGCAACAGGGTCATTTCGAGTCATTTTTATTTTATCCATAAAAACCATGAGTGGAAAAAGGGACAAAAATGTCTAGAAAGAATGAGCTAATTCATCAGTGGTGATTTTAGAAAAAGGAAAGTTAAACAAAAGCCGGATATAATAATAACAACAGTTGGATTTGTTTACTGATGTTTAAGTGTTTAGATATTACTATACACTTATGGCTCTAAAAAAATGTTTATTAAAAAATCCTTACAGAAAGTGTTACTGAGTCTAAAGCTCTCTACCTTTGATTTCTTTCTTCTTCTTGTGAAACAATTATTTTCTTACACAGTTGATGATAAAGTAAGTTGCTTAGAAATGTATCTATCTTCTTCTAGAACAGATTGTATTTGATGGCTACCCTTGTATTTGTCACAATTCTCTCTTATTTTTTAATTTATTTGATCTTTGATTAATAAAAATTGTAAATTGTTGAATTATTTTTTTCTTCTCTTTTTTGATGAATTTCATAGCTTCTGTGCTAGAGAATTTTTCCCTCCCTGCATTCATAACACTATTATAGATATCAATCTAAATGACTCATGTATTTCATGATTTCATGTTTTATATTTAATTATAATCCACCTAAAATTTATTTTAATATATGATGTGAAGAAGATTCTATAATTTTTTCAGGCAATTTACTTATATCCATTTATTGAATAGTCTGTACCTTGCCTTGTTTTCTTTATTCTATATTAAAATATTATATAGAGCAGGGTCTGTTTCTAAGGTATCTTTGAGTCTGTTTTCACACTACTATCACATTTTTATTATACCTTTGCAATATATTTTCATGTTTCAAAGCATTACCACTCTTCTTTCCCCAAATGTTATGGCTGTATACTTCCCTGCCTTCTTTTTTACCTTTAATAATATAGGTTGTTTTAAGAAAATAATTGTCAACACATTTGCAACAATAAGCAAACAAGCATACAAAATTTCAAAAAGCAAAACAATATCTTGGGTTTTCAGAAAAGAAGAATTAAATCAATAGGGGGAAAAGTTTATTCACCATATCTATGTTTTTAAATGTCTTTTACTGCTGGCCATTTATAAGCTAGTTAAGAGGAAAAAAAACCCTGTGGTTTAATTCACTGATTTTACCCCTACTCCTTCTTAATACATACCATGATGTACTTAGTTTCAAAAGCTTTATTATCTAGTTGAGAAGGAGAAGCCAGTAGCCTGAATTATAACAATCCGTTTGCCTACATGTAAAATAATTCCTTGGCGTTTTCTGAATCTATATCTTTAGATTTTGAGAAATCTTAAGAAAACCCATTTGTGATACATGCTCTCCTTTGTAAATTCATCTCTGTAAGTGTTTCAGCATTGTATTAAATGCCATTTTTATTTTAATAAATTTCTCTTGATGCTATTTCCATATGAATAAATTTTCCATGGTGATAAAAATTTACTCTCAATGCATTCACATTTTCAATGGAGCCTTTTATGAATAATTCAATAAGTATGCAAATAAATGATATATTTAAATGTATAGTAATGTGTTTTTCACATTTAGGCTAAGACAATATTCCAAACTTATTCAGTTGTGAAGGAAACCTTTTCTTTTTGGTTCACCATATCTAACTAGACAGTGAGAGACAGTAGAGTTGTTGAAAATAATTATTCTTTGCAGTGGACCTCAAAATAACCTTTATTAAAATATTAATGCATTTCAAAGTGTTTGTATTAGCAAACAATCTCTTGTAACATTTGAAGCTTTGACAGAAAGCAATTTAAAATTAATTGTCGGTGTTCTCAAAATGACACAGACGGAATGTTCACCTTCTCCTCTTTTATTTTTTGAGAGACCATATTTTGCAGCAGATGCCACCTTATGAAAGAAAGTTATAGTGCCATGTTGGGTGTTGTGAACTGAATTGTATCTTCATAAAAAAGATGGTTAAGTCCTAACCCCAGATCTCATGTACGTGATCCTATTTGGAAATGGGATCTTTGAAGGTGCTATTAGCGAATATGATGCCAAACTTGAATTAAGGTGGGGCTTAATCCAATATGACTGGTGTCCTTCTGAAGAGAGGAAGTTTGGAGACAGGAAGTTATGTGATGGAGGCAGAGACTGAGTTATGCTACAAGCCAAAGAATGCCATGGATTGCCAGCATGCCACTGGCAGATCACTACAGACTTCTGAGGAAGCGTGGCCTAGCTGACACCATGATTCGGACTTCTGGCCTCCAGAACTGTAAGACGTTTCTGTTGTTTTAGCCACCCAGTTTGTGGCACTCTGCTACAGTAGTCCTAGGAAACTGGAACATTGGGCCATAGCAAATTTGATTAGTGAAAACTATATACCAGCTTATAGTCAAGGTCTGAGTCTGCAAATAGAGACCAAATGTGGCAATAAAAGAATGAGCAGCTTATGTTACAATCAGCTTTGCCCCTGAAGAGTAAGACCTTACATCCTTTAGAACCCTTTACTCTGGGGAGGAGGCATTGCCTGGGTTCATCACCTTATGTTCTTCCTCTGCAAATCATTCTTTCTGCTTTATTATTTTTATTTCCTGCTTAGTCTGTGGGAATGCCTGTATGTTCCTGTGAGATGAATGGTAAAAGTAACAAATCATTTTTTGTTTCCCAAAGCCAAACCTTATAGTAATACCCATACATTCAGGCCCAACCCCCCAGGCCAATATCAGTTATTCTGTGCTCACGAAGAACATTCCTGCCTCTATATGTTGCCATTACCATTAGCATTTGATTGAGCCCATTTTTAGATCTTTATTCAGGCAAATATACTTTCGGACTGGACTGCATAAGAGAATAAGAAACCGATCTCACCCATAGCCATGCCTTAAGACATGCTGAGGATTGTGTAAAACAAATGTCTATGATCATATCCTAGCTTTTAACCCCTATCTATGCCCCTCACTTTACCCATTCCTGTGTCCATAATCTTACTTATGGTCAAAATATAGGTCCACATCCAAGTCCATCCCCTTTCTGGTGTAATGCCAGGGCATACTGTGGGAGGCAGAATTCTCAGATGGCCCACAATGAGTTAAATGTCTTTGTATAATCCCCTCCCATTGAGCGTGGTTGGAACCTGTGTCATGCTTCTAGCCAAAAGAATATGGCAAAGAATGATGGGTTTGCCATTCTCTTGAATGCATTGCATTATATCAGAATCTGTCTTAGCAGATTGGAGCAAGAGATTCTCTTGCTGGCATTGAAGAAGTAAGCTGCCATGTTGTGAGAGGGCCACATGGTGAGGACCTGAGGGCAATCTTCTAGGAGCTAAGATCAACCCCTGGCCAACAGACAACAATAAAAGAGGACCCCAGGCCTGCAAGGAACTGAATTGTTCCAACAGCTTTAATGAGCTTAGAAGATGATCTTGAGCTCCAGAAAGGAATATAACCCAGCTGAGACCTGGATTGTAGCCTTGTGAAACCCTGAGTTGAGGACCCAGCCAAATAGGGGACTCAGCCAAGCTGTGCCTGGACTCTTGCCCTATGGAAACTGTGAGATAATAAATGCATGTAGAAATGTAATACATATGCCCAGACACATAAGCTCAAAGTCATTCTCAGCAGCCAATGCCCACACCCATAACCATGGGCAGGCAATGACCATAACAATATCCATGCTTGACAGTACAGTGTATGTTTTTCCATGCCCTTACCTCCTTAGAATGCAAAGATATATACCTTTATCCATGTTCTAACCCATATACAAGCCCAGGCATGCCCAGATTCACACTTAGTATTATATATGCATGTTTCTGGACACAATTACCCAGACAAACACATAACCATGTCCAACTCAAACTTCAGCTGGCTATATCCATACCCTGGTAGGCCTACATGGAGAACACCCTGATATATATGCTGATGCAGGCCGAGGCTCATGCCCATTTCCATGCCTGTGCAGGCATCAACATTGAGATGTCTTTATCCAGTTCCATTGGTCCCGTCAATAAAGTTGCTATACCTTTATTAATGTACATACTCATATAGATACATATACTCATAAGACACCAAAAACTGAGTCAACCAGATTAACATGTGTCCATCTAAACATGATCATGTCTTCAGTGAGATGCCCAAGGTCCAATGGAAAATGGAGGATGTATGCATATTTTAAGTAGGAATGAATATCTGAATACTCCATACTTGTTGTGGAAATGCATGGGTATGGTTATCTCCCAGTCTGTTCAACATAACTCCTGGCTCTGGGGACACAGAAGCAGAAGCCAGTCTTTAGGAGGACAGAGCTAACAGATTAACATGAGGCAAGCATCAGATGAATGCTCCAGTCAGGCAGAGTGAGGTTCAGGAAGAGAGCACCAGACTCAGTGCAGAGACTATAGTGTTGAATCAGTACTGAAACCCACTTGTAGAGGCTAGGCCAAGACCACAAAGGAGAGACAGGAGAGCCATGATTGGCTGGATACCCAGAGCTCCTCTTCAGATCTATGGCAGCAAAACTAGTAAATGAGACAGAAGGTTAGAGGCTTTGCAATCAAGCCCAAGTTGTTTTAATTTTCTTGAATCCCCTAAAACATAGTAACTCCTTTATGTTCCTATTAAAACCTTGATATACATCTTTTAGTACTTACACTCAAATTTCATGCCTTCTGTTACCACTGATTGGTCTTATTATTATTATCATTATTTTTTATATTACTATCAGAAGCTTTTATTTATTGATCTTCTAAGATCTGGGAACTGTGTTGGTCACTTTATATAATCATTGTCTCTGATCTTTGCAACCAACTTAGGTTTTGTCATAATCTTGATTTTAAGGTGAGGAAACTAAGATACAGCGAGATTAAGAAACTTGCTCTGGGCGACATGGGTGATCACAGGAGTGGGAGTGAAGTTTAAAGCTGTGGCTGTTGGCCTTTGGAGCTAAGCTCATCATCGCTCTGCTCTACTGATGTGTCTCTCACATCTGCCAAGCTTTGTCTCCTCGAACCCACATCTGTCCTTCGGATGAACTCTGTGTCTTCATCCTGTCACTATTCTCATGGCCAAACACGGTGCCTGGCACATACTAGACATTTTACACATATTTTGGAATGAAGGAATTAATCATTTTATATTTTATTTTTAAATTATGAAATACTGCAGATTACATAAAATTTTTATTTTTCCTTTGAAATAATTTCAAACTTACAGGAAAGTTAAAGGAACAGTACAAAAAAATTCCAGAGTTCCTTTCAAGTTTCAACAACCACACCAATAATGTCTTCTATAGCAAGAGAATCCCATCAAGGGTCACGCATTGCACCCAGTTATCATGTCTTTTCAGTCTCTCTCAACCCAGAATGGTTCCTTAGTTCTTCCTTCACCTTTATGACCTTGAGAACTTGGTAGAATATAAGCCAGTTATTTTGTAGAAAGTTCAATTGAGGTTTATCTTATGTTTCCTCATGATTAGATATAATTTATACATCTTTGGCAAGAATAGCACAGAAGTGATGCTGTGTCCTCATCACTTCTATCAAGAAGCACACAATGCAAATTTGTCCCATCATTGATGACAATTTGGATCACTTGAGTAAGTTGGTGCCTACCGGAATCCCACCATAAAGTTGCTTTTTTTTCCCTTTTGTAATTAATATGTAATATGTGGGGAGATGCTTTGAGACTGTTTAAATATTCTGCTTCACTTCCAACTTTCACCCACTAATTTTAGCATGTATCAATTCCTGCTTGAATTAATTGTTACTATGATGATTACCAAGTGGTGATTTTCTAATTCTGCTATTCCTTCAATATTTGTTAGTTGGCATTCACTTAAGAATTTTCCCATCTCTACTATTCATTTTTTCATTCACTTATAACAGTGGAGATTCATGGATTCCTACTTCATTCAAAATAAATAATTATTTTTTTATTATTTATTTATTTTGATGCTCAAATTTTCTAAGATTTGGCCAATAGGAGCCTGTCTTAGTTTGTAAGGGCTGCTACGATAAATATCACACAGTGGGTTGGCTTAAAGAACAGGAATTTATTCTCTTGATTTTGGAGGCTAGAAGTTTAAATCAAGATATTGGCGGGGCGTGCTTTCTCCTACAAACTGTAGCATTCCAGAAATCCTGTCACATGGTGATCATTCGTCTCCTTGAGTCTGCTCCTTTGATTTCCACTACTGTGATGGTTAGGTTCATGTGTCAACTTGGCCAGGTGATAGTACCCAGCTGTCTGGTCAAGCAAATACTGGCCTAACAATTGCTGTGAGGACATTTGTGGCTGGTTAATAAACCAACAGGCTGGTTTATTAAATCATCAGTCAATTGACTGCAGCTGTGACTGATGACTCACCAAAGGGTGTGCCTTCTACAATGAGAGAATGTAATTGGATGGATTTAATCCAATTAATCAGTTGAAGACTTATAAGTGAGACAGATAGAGGACCGTCTTCTTCTTCTTCGGCTGCCCAGTGAAGGGTTTCCTGAGGAGTTCGTCAAAGTTGCCGGTTTGTTTCCTGAGGAGTTCATCAAACATGTTTGTTGAAGATCCCAGTTCATTTCCTGAGGAGTCTGTCGAAGTTGCCGGTTCGTTTCCTGAGGAGTTCATTGGACGTCTTCCTTGGAGTTGACAGTTTATTGACTGCTCTATAGAATTTGGACTCGTGCATACCCACAGTCACGTGAGTCACTTTTACAAATTTGATAGTCAGGGACACCTCTCATTGATTCTGTTCAAGTCCTCGTCAGAAGTATCTTTAGAGTCCATATTTCCATAAACAGTCTCTTCAAAACAGTTTAGGCCTTTTCTATCAAGCTCCTCACAATTCTTCCAGAATCTCCCCCTTATCCATTCAAAAAGCTGTTCCAACATGTTTGGTATTTGCAAACTCAGCAGCACCAGCACCCCACTTCTCTGGTACCAAAATCTGTTCTAGTTTGCTAATGCTGCCAGAATGCAAAACACCAGAGATGGATTGGCTTTTATAAAAGGGGGTTTATTTGGTTACACAGTTACAGTCTTAAAGCCATAAAGTGTCCAAGGTAACACATCAGCAATTGGGTACTTTCACTGGAGGATGGCCGATGGTGTCCAGAAAACCTCTGTTAGCTGGGAAGGCATGTGGCTGGCGTCTGCTCCAAAGTTCTGGTTTCAAAATGGCTTTCTCCCAGAATGTTCCTCTCTAGGCTGTGGTTCCTCAAAAATGTCACTCTTAGTTGCACTTGGGGTATTTGTCCTCTCAGCTTCTCTGGAGCAAGAGTCTGCTTTCAACGGCCATCTTCAAAATGTCTCTCATCTGCAGCTCCTGTGCTTTCTTCAAAGTGTCCCTCTTGGCTGTAGCTCCTCTTCAAAATGTCACTCACAGCTGCACTGAGTTCCCTCTGCCCCTCAGCTCATTTATATGGCTCCACTGATCAAGGCCCACCCTGAATGGGTGGGGCCACGCCTCCATGGAAATATCTCATCAGAGTTATCACCTACAGTTGGGTGGGGCACGTTTCCATGCAAACAACCCAATCCAAAGGTTCCAACTTAATCCCCACTAATATGTCTGCCCCACAAGATTGCATCAAAGAATATGGCTTTTTCTGGGGGACATAACACAATCAAACCGGCACAACTACCTTCTCCCTTCTATGGACATCTGGATTCTACTAACTTCTCTCTTCTTCTCAGTGACTTTGTTTATGAGGACTCTAGCCATGTGGATTAAGGCCCACCCTGATTCAATCTGCCTCATTTTTATAGGCTCTTCAAAGATCCTATTCACAAATGAGTCCACACCTTAGCTAATAATAACATCTTGAAAGGTCAGTGAGTTCACATCCACAGAGTGGCGTATCAGGACGTGAACGTGTGTTTTGTGGAGGACACGATTCAGTCCCCAACAGAGCCCCTTCAAGCTCTTAAGAAGAACATGTCCTTTTGACATGTTCCTGTCATTCCTTGAGCAGTTCCTTTCCTCTTGGCACAGTAAGATTTTCCAAGTTTATATACCTTCTCTTCCCCAACCCTGGAATCTGGTATTTATCCGAGAAGCCCTGGTTCTTTTTAGTGCCAAGTGATATTTAGAAACCAACGTTAGGTACTAGGTGTGCTCATGGCTACCTTAGCATGGTTGAACATATACCGTCTCTGTGGACAGAGGGAATATGCATACATATACACACTGAGATGGTTAATTTCATGTGTCAACTTGACCGGGTTATGGTGAGCAGTGTTTGGTCAAGCACACACTGGCCTGATTGCTACTATGAGGGTATTTCATGGGTTTAAATCGTTAGTCAGTTGATTGCATCCATGGCTAATTACATCTGCAATCAATGAAGGAGATTGTCTTCAGCAATGAGAGGAGTCTTCACATCCAGTCACCTGGATGCCTTAAAGGGAAAACTAAGAATTTCAGCAGTCAGAAAGAAGAATTTCTATCTCTTCTTCAACCAGCCACCTTCTCCTGGGGAATTCAATGTCACCTTCATTGAGTTTCCAACTTGCAGTCTGCCCTTCAGAATGTGGACTTTCCAATCCCCATGATTGCGTGAGCTAATTCCTATAATAAATATCTTAATATTTACATATATTAATCAGGAGAATTCTGACTAATACACAAACTTGCATCTATATTTATTTCTAACTCTTTCTATATATATTGAAAATCATAACTTAATACCTCCAGTTCCAGTGCAATACTATAATACAGTGTTCATTCCAATTCCTCTCACTTTCTGTTATGCTGTCTTCTAAAATAATGAAAAACCTTGAACCATTAGTTTAATATATTTAATTATTTACTTAATCTCCTTGAGTGTGACAAATACCCAGAACCCAGGCTGCTGCCCAACCCTGCCAGTTTTCTCCCGTTGGCCTGCCTAAAGGCTTTTTGAGTGAAATGTTCGGGAAGGAAAAAAGGACAGAGAGAGGGAGAGAGAGAGGAAGGGAAGAAAGAAAAAAAAAATACATAAATATCCACCTCAGGATGATTTCTGCATCAAAGGCGCTAGGGACAAAGTTTGAAAGATCCCTATTCAGAACCGGCCTATAATGTTTTGATTTACCCATGCACACAGATACCCCCAAATTGTAGAAATATATGACAAGGATAAAATGAAATCCTTCACCTTCTTATTCCCTTTTGGCAGAGTTCTCTTATCTCCCCAAATATAAACCTCTTAGGGACTTGAAAGACATGTTCCATCTCAAGGCCTTGCAAAGAAGAACAAGCCATTTTTCCAAAACTTGGGTTCAAAAAGCCGATCAAATTTTTTTTCCTATTCAACAGTATGCAGCAGAGAGACCCCAAAGGGTTAAAGCAGTTAGAGTTTTGATATCCTACCCCTTTTGACACATGAGGTTCTACAGTAAGAATGTAATTGATCAGTCAGAAAAGAATGTCAGTGTTGCTTTGTACAGAAGCCCTATGTTTTGTTTTGTTTTTGTTCTGCTTGGTTTTGTTTTTCTAAATTCAAGTTGTTTATAGAGTTTGACCTTCTCATACTTCAATGAGAAAATGTTCACAACAGACAGTGGTTCTGATTAGAATTGTTTCCTGTGAATTTTATGGTGGTTGACATTTGTTGTTTCATAACAGGTCACTACAAAAAGCGAGGTATTTTAGCTGCAGCTGGGACTGCGCAATGGAACAAATCCGGTTAATGGCTTGGAACCCACAGGGCATGTTCTGTTGTGGGATGGTCACTTGGGCCACACCAGGGGCAATTTATTACCTCTCTTTTGTTAGCTTAATAAAAAGTGGAACCCGGTTTGCCCACAAGAGCTGCTCTGGCCTCAGACTCATGCCCCAAATGTATATGCAGGCCTAATGGAGCTGTTCCACCTAGTGTAGTGATTAAGTCCACAGAATACCCTGTTGAGGTTCCAGTTCTGGCTCAGCAACGTGCTAATTGTGAGTGACCATATGCATGTTAATTAAACTCGCTGTGCCCGTTTCTTCATCTGTAAAACAGAGATGATAATGGTACAGTCTTCATAGGGTTGGTCAGGGGGATTAAGTGAGTTATCAGACATAAGGCAGTTAGAACAGTGGGCAGCACTTGATATAAGCCCTTTGGGAGCACACAGGAAGGAAATACTGACTCTGTGTGTGCGTACATGCATGTGTGCGCTTAGGAGTGGGGTTCAGGTAGTGGGCGGGGGGTGGGGTGTAGTCAGAGGAGATTTGAAAGTGTAAGGGATTCATGAGAAATCTTGAAAAATGAGTAGGTATTTTCTAGGCAAACAAGACGAGGAGAGAGGTTACCCCAAGCAGGGCCACCTCATGACAAAATGACTCTCTGTGAAATATAAGTAGTTGAGTAGAGCTGAAGGGAATGTGTTTGCGGGGAGGAGCAGGAGGCCTCTGCGAGACTAAGGAGTTTATTTGGATTGGAGGTTGAGACTGAACCTAAGCTGTGTCCACTGCTAGGACCCATGCGTGTCTGGGAAAGCCTAGAGAACTGGAGCGATGAGTTCAGTAGAACTATTTGGGTGGTGAGGGGTTTGATCGGGGAGCTACCTGGAAGAAAACTGATTGTACTGGAAGGTTTTAGGCATAGTGAGCTTGATCTGCTAACCAAACCATGTTTTGGCTGTTGGAGGAGAGGGTGATTCAGAGGGCAGCGTAGAGAAGGACCACAGGGGTCTGGCTCAGTCCTCATCCTCTGTGTCTCCTGTCTGGTCATAATGACACAGCTTTGAGTTTTCTGCCTGGCTGCAAAGGTGTGAATAAATAGCTGCACACCTCCCTGGTGAGGTCCCTATTGGGTGATTACAGTTTTCAAAGGGAATCATTTACTGACTGCCATTCCAGATTGATGAAGGAATTCCTTGCAGACCATTTGGCTGGCTGCCTTCCACTCACAGCAGAAGAAGCTTTTGCCATCAGTGCCAAGATTTCAAATTGGCATTTTCATAAAAACAGGCAAAGCGGTCCATTATCTAACTGATGTCCATAAATTACAGTGGCTTGGGGAGTCAATGTCGATGCACTTGGTGTTGGCCATTTTTTTGGAAGGTGCTCAATTCTAGGCTTGGAATATCCTCTTTATAAAGAGAAGCCCTGGATTCCTTTACTAAAAAATAATTTAAAGCTCCCCATTTGAACAGCTTTCACATACACAATCTCTGGAAGCAAACACTGGGACTCTTTACCAAGTTTCCTTTGCAATCTGTAGTAGGTAAAGGAAATGTACCATGGTATTTAAGATGAATTAGAGGTGACACATAATACAGCTGTACATATCTCTTAGCACAAACAAGCTTTCTGCCTAACAAGAGTTGTTTCTGTTTGCTTGGCTTTAATTACTACAGAAAATGATCAGTCACCTCCCTCTTAGGCTCCTCATGCTTCAATAACAACTATCCTTGGCTTGTTACCAGAAGAAATTTAGTGTCACACCCCATCCACATGGTACACCACTTAGGGGAATAGATGAGATGATGGAGACAATTTTATAAATAGGATATGGTATTTTCACCAGCAAAGGCATGACCATGAGGGAGTAAAAGGAATCAAATGAAATGGAACCAGATGTCATCAATACCCTGCCCCTCTTAAATTCAGTTTGCTTGAGCTGCCTCTGGATGGGTGGGCCAGTCCAGTTCACACCTTACAGTGTCCAGGTTTTCAAAAATCATACAACACATTCAGCTGCTCCCATGCAGCCTATAAAAGAACTAGGCAATGTATCCCACTCAAGTAAAATTCCACTGAGTGCCTGCCATGTGCCAGAAGCTATATTAGGCATAGGGAATAGAAATAAGTGCTAGAATGTATTGAGTGCTTACATGTGCCAGATACCACTCCAGTCTAATTACTTTATGTGTATTAACTCATAAATCCTAACAACCATCCTGGGAATTATGGACTATTATTACACCTATTTACAGGTGAGGAAAATGAGGCATGGAGATTAATTTGAGAATGTTCTCATAGCTAAGAAGTGGAGGAGTTGGAATTTGAAGCCAGGAAGTGAGGTTTAGGATGCTTCATCATACTCACCATTTCTTGATGAGGAATCAAGTAAGGTCCCTTACACTGAAGGAATTCGGAGTCCAGATCAGAAAGTAGACATAAAATTTAATAAATTATTATACCATATCGTAGGCATTTAAGCTAGTCTTGAAGGCACAGAGGACAGAGATTTGAATTTGCAATGATTTGAGTACCCACTAAATACCAGGTACAATATAAAGTGCCATATTGGCATGAGTTCATTTCATTCTTGTAGTATCAGGATCCTCTCTCCAAATAGTTGAGGCTACCTTGGGCTCACCAAAATAATTTAGACAGCATAATATTTCAAAGATATTCCTTCATATTCATCACTTTGCTTATTATATGTAAGGGGAAAGTTTCATTTAAAAAAAAAGATTCATTGAGATCTAATTCATATACAGAAAAATTCACACTTTTAAAGTATGCAGTCCAGTGGTTTTAATTATGTACACAGCATTGTGCAACCAGCACCATTATCTATTCCAGAACATTTCTATCACCCTAAAAAGAAACCCTGTACCTAGTAGCAGTAACTCACCATTCCCCCTCTCTAAAGACCCTGGGAAACACTAATCTGCTTTTTTTATAACAGTTTTATTTGGATATAGTTTACATGCCATACAACTCACCTATTTAAAATGTACAATTCAGTGATTTTAGTATATTCATAGAGTTGTGCAACCATTACCACTATATAATTTCAGAATATTTTTATCACCCCATAAGGCAACTCTGTGCTAAATTTTAGCAGTCTCTCTCCATTTCCTCCCCCAAATCCTACTATCTTAGTCAACTGCTAATTTACTTTCTATCACTATGAATTTGCTTATTCTGGGTAATTCATAAAAGTGGAATCATACAATATATGGGCATTGGTGCCTGGCTTTTTTTGCTTAGCATGATGCTTTCAAGGTTCATCCATACTGTAGCTTGTATCGGTACTTCACTTATTTTACTGCTGAATAATATTCCATTGTGTTGATATACCACATTTTGTTTATCCATTCATCAGAGGATGGACATTTGGGTTGTTTCCACTTTGTGGCTATTAATATTTTATTTTGGGTGGATATGCTTTCAGTTTTCTTGAGTACATATCTAGGAGCGGCATTACTGGCTGATATGGTAACAATCTCCTTAACATTTTGAGGAACTGCCAAATTGTTTTCCAAAGTGGCTGCATCATTTTGAATTTTCACCAGCAGTGTATGAGGGTTCCAAGTTCTCAACACCCTTAACAATACTATTTACTGTCTTTTTTGATTCTAGCCATCCTACTGGATGTGAAGTACTATCTTCCTGTGGTTTTGATTGGCATTTCCCTAATGACTAAAGATGTTGAACATCATTTTATGTTCTTATTGGGCAGTTGAATATCTTCTTGGTAGAAATGTCTATTCAGATCCCTTGTCCATTCCTTAATTGGATTATTTGTCTTTTTATTATTAAGTTGTGAGAGTTCTTTGCATAATCTGGAAAAAATATCCTATCAGATATATGATTTATATGTTTTCTCCTATTATGGGCATTGTCTTTTCACTTACTTGGTATCTTTTGGAGGACAAAAACTTTTCATTTTGATGAAGTTCAGTTTATTGGTTTTTCTTTTGTTTCTTGTATTTTTGGTGTCATATCTAAGAAACCAGTGCCAAATCCAAGGCCAAAAAATCTTACTTGAAGGTTTTCATTTAAAATTTTTATAGGTTTAGCTATTACATCTGGGTCTTTCATCCATTTTGAGTTAAATTTTGTAAAGACTGTGTGGTATAAGTACAAATTCTTTCTTTTGAATGTGAATATCCAGTTACCTGAACACCATTTGTTGAAAAGACTGTTCTATCTCCATTGAAGTGTCTTGAAATCTTTGTCAAAATCAATAGGTGGTAATTTCTAGACTCTCAATTCTATTCCATTGATCTATATATCTAAACGTATGCCAGTACCACACTATCTTAAGTACTGTAGCTTTGTAGTAAGTTTTGAAATCCCACATTTCTCTGAGTCTTTGTTCACTTTTCTTCATTCTTTATTTTCTCTGTTCTTTGAATTGCGTGATACCTGTGGATCTCTCTTCAAGTTCATTCTTTTTCTTCTGCCAGCTCAAATCTGTTGTTGAACCCTTTTAGCAAATGTTTCATTTCAGTTACTGTACATTTCAACTCCAGAATTTCTATTTGTTTTCTTTTATTAATTTATATATCTTTATTGATATTCTCTATGTGGTGAGATGTCATTCTTATATTTTTCTTTAACTTCTTTATACATAGTTTCCTTTTGTTCTTTAAGCACATGTAAAGTAGCTGATTTAAAGTCTTTGTATACTAAGTTCAATGTCTGGGCTTCCTCAGTAACAATTGCTGTTGACTTCTTTTTTCCCATATATGGTCCATACTTTCCTGTTTTTTTGCATGTCTTATAAATTTTTCTTGAAAACTGGACATTTATTTCCAGAGTTACCCCATTGTATTATTTTAAGAGTCCCCTCCCATCCCTAAGGTTTGTTATTTTTGCTTTTTGTTGTTGGTGATGGTTGTGGTGCTGTTTATTTTAGTGACTTCCCTGAGCTAATACCATAAAGTCTGTGTTCCTTTTCATCTGCAGCCTTTGAAGTTTCTACTCATTTTACATAGTGGTCATCTAATTATTGTACAGAGATTTCCTTAAATGCATTGAACCATTAAGTCTTCCCAGGATTGTGTTGAAGATTTTTAAATCCCTCTATGGAAATCTTTTTTCATAGATTTTGCTTTTGTTATTTGGTCAGCTTCTTGTTTGCTGATAAAACTTATCATCACCTCATTCAACTGCACTGTTAAACATTTGCTGCTGATTGGTTTTGACAAACACTCTCAGAGAAAGGCTGTTTATGCTGAGAGCTCTGAGTCAGTTCAAATAAAGACAATCCCTGTGAGTAGGGTTTTCCAGAGAACTTCCAGAAAGATCCAATTTGACAATTCTCTGGGGATGGGGCTTTCGGGGAGCTCTATACCCATACCAGTAGTCGCTAGGTTGCTGTTTTTCATGCCTGCCATGATTGTAAGGTTATCACTTTTCAAGGCTACCACAGAGCTGTGGAGAGGAGGATGAAAATAAGGCTAGGGTAAATAGCCATGTAATTCTCTGTTTTTACCAAGTTTCAATTTTTCTTGAATAAACACTCCTCAGATTGTTTCAAGCTTTTAGTTAATTTCCAGAATTAAAAAATGTTGATGTTGACAATATTTTGCTCATGTTCTCATTACTTTCATGGAGGAGTGAATTTCAGAGGTCCTTACCCTGCCATTCCTTGAGGAACAGTTTTTTGTGTGCAAATTAATAAGAAAAGACCCTTAGATGCCCCAGGCCCATTTACAGACCAGAACCTCCATCTTTCTTAATATTAAAAAACCTTCCCTAGTCTTACTTGTGTTAAGTCAACATCAGCTGCCTCGTATAGTTATATCTTTTAAATTTTCTTTCCTTCTTTCTCCTTTCCTTATTTCCCTAAATATTTATTGAACCTCGACTAAATACTGGTTTCTGAGCTGGATGCTAGGGATAAAAATGTAAATAAGATAGACATTTTGCCCTCATGTATGTTAGAATTCTGTGGGACAGATTGACCATAAGCATATCCAAAGACACTTGGGGCACTTGCCAAAGATTATGCTAGTATGTGTGTGTATGCATGTGTAGAATTGCTGTTTATAGGGCAGGAGCCACTGGGAATTATCTTTATCTCCTTCTTTCATTAAAGCTTTGATGGAAGGTAGGATTCTGAAATTAATTCATTCAGAAACATGACATGAGCCAGGCAATGTGCTGAAAGTTTGGCATGTGGCAGCAAACAAATCAGACATAATCTCTGACTTCAGAGAGCTCAGAATTTAATGGGGAATTCATAGAAGGGGACATTTAACCTAACTTCTATACTGGCTCCCTTCATGGGCTCAGTCCAGATTTCCCTGTAATCTCTGACTTTCCCCCTGTGCCAGGCAGCTGTATTAGTGACTTTTCTCTGAACACTCAATTCCCCTTTACAGACCCTTACTTCCCCTGCTCTTCCCACCATTACATATGATCTACTTCCTGTGATAAACTCATTACTCCAAAATAGCCTGATATATAAGGAATAACAAAAATCCTCATCTAAGTTTTCTTTTTATCTTGTGGGCCAAGATGTTTTGTTTTAACCTAAAAATGTAGCCCCCTCTATCTGAGTACCTGCCAGCAGTTAAACACAAAGAATGTATCTTGTGCATTTTGCTTTTTACTATCATCACTTATCCCTTTGACATAAATAGCTCCACTCTAGACCCCTTCTTTTTCTGTCCTTTAACTAATAGTCAGAATAATGATTATAAATAATTATTAACACCAATTAAACATGCATTAGTTGTCAGGAACACTGCTAAGCACTTTACATGCATAGCTCCTTAATTCTTCAACAACCCGATGAAATAGGTGTTATTGACAGTCCTGTTTTATGGATGAGGAAATTAAAACTTTGAGAGATGTTAAATAACTAGCTCAAAGTCACCTAACTGATAAGTGGTAGGACCAGAATTTGAATCGAGATTTACTGGGCTCTATTATTTCAAAACATTGTGAACTGTGAAAATATGCTTAAGTTTCAAGGTGTTATTTTTTTACTCAGACCAAAATAATGCAAATAGTTTTAAGAGGGTGGATTATATATAAAATATCACACTTAACTAATCCTACATCCATCAGTTCACATTTGATAATTCCTACAGGCACTTATGAGATGTGTTATTACTGCTTTTTTAATAGATAAGGAAACTGAGGCTCCCAGAGGTTAAAACATCTGCCAATACCCAAATAGCCAAAAAGTGGCTGAGACAGAATTCACACTCAATTCTTAGAGGGAAGAAAAATCCAGACACAGGATACAATATGAGAAGACCATGTTTGCTTGGGGAATAAGAATGAATTGAATGTAACTCTGGGTAGGGGGCAGGTTGCTGGGTTGAGGAGTGGTCAGGTAAATTGGAGTAGATGAAGCCAGAAAGGTAGGCTGGGACCAAACCATGAAAGGCCTACACTGATCTGTGAAAGAGCTCAGATATTATCTTGAAAGCAATGGCTTGTCAAAGTTTGCACAGCTGAGCTAGGATTCAAGTCCAGTTTTATCGGCTCCAAAGTCTATGATATGATATACATTCAATTCTACACTGTCATTACTGCTCTCGGTTATACCACATACATGGAAATTCACAGTTTACAAATCACATTTATAGCCATTATTTCATTTGATCCTCACATTCAACCTAGTGAGATAAATAGTACGTTTAACCCCGTTTAAACATGAAGGCACAAAAACTTGCTAGTAATGCTGAAATAAATCCATGGATACACAAATGTGGCAGATCCCACAATCAGTCCCCAGAGTTCTTGTGCAAAATGCCATGCTTTTTCACATCCAATTGCCTACTGAATAATCCATCCATCTCTCCCTTAAGCACAATATGCAAATGCCTAATTTTCTCACCAAGACCTGCTTCTCCTTTTGTCTCGGTCTGGATTAATGTACCACTCTCTAGTACGTTATTCAAACCTGAAAACCTGAATGTCTGAAGCGTTCTACTTTCACCAATGTTTAAAAAATACCATTCATCAATCAAGCCACAAAAATTCTTATCAAAATGCTGATGTTTTTAACCTGTAGTGTCCCTTGTTCATCACTTGATTACTGCCTCTCTGTTGGGGACGATTATGGTAGCATATATAATATTCACCTTCAGCGATACCGGTAACATGCAACATGGCCGCCAGGGCTGATGCAAGAACAGCCTGAGCTATAATTAGCCTTCTTCAAGGAAGGATTAGCAGTTTGTGCCAAAAGCTAACCTTACATCTGCCTCTCACCCTAGCAACAGCAATCACCAATCCTAGACCGCCACCCGCCTTTGCAGCCACCAATCCTAGGCCGCCACCCGTTTTTACTAGCCACTCCCTCTACCTTAGAGCATATATACCCTGCCTCTTCAATAAAATTTTGCAGCTTGATCAGAAACCTGTCTTGCTGTCATTCCTCGTGTCTCTTGTCCCATACCATTCTTCCCTCGCAGGAGTCAGAGCCTCGGTTGATCGTCCCGCGGGCCGGGACACCTCTCTGTTTCCCTGTGGTGGTTATCAACAAATCTGATAGATAACTGATAGTGCCTTGAACTTGGCAGCTCTGAGAAGGCTGGTGTCAGGGCATAGGACCCTAGCCTATGCTCTTGATGAAAGGCCGCCTAGTAAAAATTTTAACAGCTTTTTTGAGGTAAGATTGACATACAATAAACTGCACATCTTTAAAAGTACAATTTGATAACTTTTGGCATAAACCATAATCACAATCAAGATAATGAACATAACCATTTTACCCCCTCAAATTCTTTCCCGCCTCTTGCTAATCTCTCTCGCTACCCCTCCATGCACCCCCATCACCCACTCCTGGAGCAACTACTGATCTGTTTTCTGCCATTATACATTAGTTTGCATTCCCTTTACTTTTATATAAATGGAATCATATATTGTTTGCTCTTTTGTTTGGCTTCTTTCTCTCAGCGTAATTATTTTGAGATTCATACATGTTGCTACATGTATCAATGCTTCATTTCTTTTCATTGCTGAGTAGTATTTCCTTATATTCTTGCCCTGGAGAAGCTAAGAGAGGACCCCCAGATGCTTAGAGAGAAATGCCCTGGGAGAACAAGCAAGGATGCAGAGAGGCTGAGAGAAGCTAAGAGACACAGAAGCCCAGAGACATTTTGGAGACAGCTGTTGAAACCAGACGCTTGGAGATGCTAAGCAGAGATGAAGCTCAGAGTTTGCCCCTGAGAAGCGAAGTGAGAATGCACAGATGCTTGAAGAGAAAGCCACTGGAATCAGAAGCTGAAAGCAATGCAACCCAGGAGCAAAGGACCAGCAGACGCCAGCCACTTACCTTCCCATGTGAAAGAGGAAGCCCAGATGCCCTCTGCCTTTCTTCAGTGAAGGTACCGTCTTGTTGGATGCCTTAGTTTGAACACTTTTATGACCTTAGAACTATAAATTTGTAACGTAATACATTCTCTTTTTAAAAACCAATCCATTTCTGGTATTTTGCATTCTGGTGGCCTTAGCAAACTGAAGCAATGCCAATACCACACTATCCTTCCTTTTTTTGTAAAATATGTTTTATTGTTCTTTAAAAGGATTCAAGGTTTGGTTTTAAATCATTCTGCACACCTCTTATCAGTCTGACGTCTCTCTCACCATGTCAAACTGGTTTTAGCTAACATTACTTCATTAAATCAAAAAGAAAAAAATCTGTTTTAATTTTGAGGAAAAAAATCCAGTTCTGAGAGCAATTGACATTAGTCTGTAATTTAAAACAAAATAAGGGCTAATGTTTCATGTTGCTTTATACACCCTTCTCATACAGAACCAGAAATGTACTTTTCCTAACTCAGGCAGGCACTGATACTGCTGGACACTGCACACACACACACACACACACACACACACACACACAGACAAACCCTCCCCCTAAAACAACAAAAATCAGAGTATGTCAAAGGAAAAATGTTTGTAATGGTATGAGCAAAACCCTTGGAGTCAACAGTCTATCTGAGCTTGGAGGGTATGTTTTTTGATCTTGAATCTATGTTAAAAGAATAAGTTGTTATGTTCTGAAATAAAGAATTCTGGTAGTGCCATCACCTTTCACTATAAAATCTTAGAAGCATTTTCAAAAAGCACTATTTTCTTTTGTTTTTAGGGGAATACAACATTATCTTGATGACTGTAGCTTTGTAAGTTTTTAAATGAGATAGTGCTAGTCCTCCAAATTCTTCTTCTTCTTTAATGGTTTATTTAGTCTATTTTATTATCATTTTCATATAAATTGAATTTTCATATACATTTTAGAATCAGTTTCTACAATGAAAACTCCTTTGATTTGATTGAGATTTCATTGAATATATACTTCAATTTGGGGAAAATTGATATCTTAACAATATTGATTCTTTTTACCCAGTGACATGGCATACCTATCAGTTTATTTAGGTCTTCTTTAATTTCTTTCAGCCATATTTCATAGTTTTCAGTGTACATATCTTTCATGTCTTTTCTCATATATATCCCTACATATTTCATATTTTTGATGCTATTTTAAATTATAAGGTTTGAAATTTCAATTGACAACTATTCATTACTAATATATATATACACATATATACACACACACACGATTGTTTTTATATTGATCTTATATCCTACAAGTTAGCTAAATTCACATGTAAGTAGCTTTCTCTTGAATTCCATTGAAATAAACAATCAAGTCATCTGCAAATAAAGACAGTTTTCTTTCTTTCTTTCCAGTTTGGGCATCTTTTATTTCTTTGTCTTGCCTTATTTTACTGACTAGAGCTTTCAGTCCAATGGTGAATGAAAATGTTCAGAGCAGATATTCTTTTTTTTCCTGATCTTAGGGAATGTGTTCAGTCTTTTACCATTAAGAATGAAGTTACTTACTGGTTTTTCATAGATTCCTTTTATCAGGTTGAGGATGTTTCTATTCTTAGGTTACTGGTAGTTTTTAATCAAGAATGAGTGCTAGATTTTGTCAAATGGTTTTTCTGACTATATTGAGCTGATTATATGTTTTTTTCTGTTTGTTAATATTGTGAATTACATTGATTGTTTTTAGAATGTTAAACCAACTGTGCATTCTTGGGGTACATATCCAATGAAACACCTTTTGTATATATTGTTGAATTTAATTTGCTAAAATTTTGTTTAGAATTTTTGTCTCTATGTTCATGTGGGACATAGGTATGAAATAACTTTTCTTGGTTTTGATATCAGAATGATGCTGGCCTTAGAATGAATTGTTAAGTAATCCCTACTCTCTGGTTTGTGAAACAGTTTGTATAGAACTGGACTTATTTTTCTGTTAAATATTTGGTAGAATTGATTAGTGAAGCAATCTCAGCCTGTAATTTTTCCTGTGGAAAAGTTTTTAACTATGAATTCCATTTCTTTAATAGATATAAGGGCGATTTAGGTTTTCTATTTCTTCTTGAATGAGCATTGACATTTTGAATCTTTTAAGAAATTCGTCCATTTCCTTTAAATTGTCAGAATTATTGGCATACTGCTGTTCATAATATCCCACTATTGTATTTTCAATATTTCTAGAGTCTATAGTGATGTCACCTCTCTAATTCCTGATATTGGTAATTTCTGTCCTCACTCTTTCCCCCCACCAATCAGTTAGGTTAGACCTTTGACAATATAATTGAAATCATCAAAGAACCAGCTTTGGGAAGGATACGGAGAGTATGAAGAAAACTTTATATAAGCATAATATTATGCAAAATAAGAGCATTTATGGATGCACACATACATATAGAGTAAATATAGAATTTATAGATACACAAATAGGCAGTAAAATATGAAGAAATATGTGTAAATTATAACCACATAATTGAAAGCAGTGGTGTTTTAGTTTCCTTGTTGCTAAAGCAAATATTATGCAATGGGTTGGCTTAAACTGGGAATTTATTGGCTTATGGTTTTGAGTCTAGGAGAAGTTCAAATAAGGGCATTATCATGGCAATGCTTTCTTCCAGAAAACTGTGGCATTCCAGGGCTAGCTGCTGGTGATCCTTGGTCCTTGAACCCTCTGCCATTTGGCAATGCTTATGATGGCCTCTCTTGGTCTTTCCCATTTCTTCTGGATTCTGTTGACTTTGAGCTTCTGTTTGCTCCCTTAGTGGCTTTTTCTCTGTGTCTCAAGTTCATTCTGCTTATAAAGGACCCCAGTAATAGGATTTGGACCCATCCTCATTGAGTAGGGCCACACCCTAACTGAAGTAACCTCATCAAAAGGTCCTACTTACAATGGGTTCACACCCACAGGAATAGGTTAAGTTTAAGAATATGTTTTTCTGGGGTACCTAGCTCCAAACTGCTATAAGTGGTTACCTCTGGGAAAGAAGAGGAGGAAAAGATAGTTGGGGAGATCTTTAAATATACATGTAATGTATTTTGTCCTTAAAAAATTATGAACTTATGCACACACACTGTCAGGGAAATGAGAAGATATTGTGTCAGTGAAACAAGAACAAGAGGCTCTTCAAAAGAAACATTTCAGAGCACAAAAAAGGTATTTAAAGTTATGATAGCTGAAATTTTTTAAAAGTGTAACAATGATGAGAGATAAAGTTGAAGAAATTTCCCAGAAACTAGACAAAGAGAAAGAAAAAATAGGAGTGAAAAGACAGTAAATGTTGAGTTAACAATCCAGTCAGTCCAAATTCTGAATAACGTGAATTTTAGAAAGGATGGTCAGAGAAAGCAGGAAATTATCTGAGAAGTAATACAAAGAAATTTTTCATTACGGAAGGGGGCCACAAGTTCCTGGGTTAATAGGTACCACATAGAGCCTAAAATGAATGAAAAAAAATCCATGCCCTTCCTTCATTGTGAAATTTTAGAACCTCAGTGATAAAGTGAAGATGCTAAAAGCTTCCATAGATGGAGAAAAGTTCACATATAAATGATCAGACATGTTTTTGGCTGTAGGTTTCTCAATAGCAATATAAGCAGCTAGAAGACAGGAGCAATGCCCCAACATTCTGAGAAGTGATTTTCAACCAGTAATTCCACACCCATCTAAACTTCCAGTTGGATGTAAGAGTAAATAAAATATAGGCATTTAAGGACATATAAGGTCTCTAAAATTTATTTCCCATGCATTATTTCTCAACAAGCTACTGGAAGATATTCTCAATAAAAAATGAAGGAAAAAGCTAAGAAGAAAATATAAAAATCAAGAATTGGGACTCAACAGAGGAAAGAGGTGAAGGAAATTCCCAGGAAGTTTATGAAAGGGGCCTGTTAGCATGGAAGCTGTGTGGAAGTTCCAGAAACTAGTCAGTTGGAGCCAGGGGATAGAAGCCACCAAGAGATGACTTAAAGGAAATGAATGAAACATTCCCTGATGTGTGTGTATGGAGAAGAGATATACACTGCTGTGGGATTGTTAGGGGATGTTCCTGATAGATACTTTGAAGACTGAGCAAAGAAAGAAACAAGAAATATAAGTAATAGTTAACTCCTTGAAGAAATAAAAAATCTTGCACAAGAAAGGAAATATAATCAAAGTGCATTATGTGACCTAGTCTCAAAAGTATTTATATAGTAGCAACAATTTGAATACAAATTATTTAACCAAAAACACTGCCATAGCTATATTCAGAGGATGGGGATTAGAAAAGTGTTGGGTGGGTGTGCTGGTTTGTATATGTTATGTCCCCCAGCAAAAGCCATATTCTTTAATGCAGTCTTTTTAATTAGGGTGTGACCTCTTGATTGAATGTTTCCATGGAGATATGACCCTGCCCATTCAAGGTAGGTCTTGATTAGTTTAGTGGAATCCTTTAAAAAGAGCTGACACAGGCCCAGATGCTTGCTGATGCTTTGAGATGCTAGCCCAGAGTTTGCTCCAGAGAAGCTAAGAGGGGACAAAATGACCCAAGAGCAGCTGAGAGAGACATTTTGGAGAAAGCCATTTTGAAACACAACCCAGGACTAGCAGACGCCAGCCACATGCCTTCCCAGCTGACAGAGGTGTTCCAGATGCCATCAGCCATTCTAAACTGAAGGTATCCTCTTGTTGATGCCTTAGTTTGGACATTTTTATGGCCTCAGAACTGTAAATTTGTATCCAATAAACCCCCTTTATAAAAGCCAATCTATTTCTGGTATTTTGCATAATGGCAGCATTAGCAAACCAGAACAGTGGGTAATGGATAAATGTGGTGGTAAAAAGATGGTTAAACCCTCTTAGTGCATGATGAGGGGTCAAGACAATATCTATATGTCTGTATCTATACCCTAAGAATAAAATATAAGGGCATGCTATTTTAAATATGAATATAAATACCAGAAAAAAAATAATAAGTGAAAGTGGTTAGCTTTTGGGAGTGGGACTCAGGAGTGGGAGAGAGTATGGCAGCATACTGGAACTGCTATTTTGGGTTATTAGCTTTGAAGGACTGTTTGACTTTTATATTATGCACCTATATTACTTTAACAACACTAAAATAAAATTGAATTGAATATGTGAAAAGTTTTAATAATTTAGTATAAGTAATTAACTGTCTATCTTTACAAAATATCAGCCCAGTTCCTATTTTAATATACTAGCATAAACTATTGATAAGTGTTGGAATTTTTCCATCCATTGTATTTTCTGTTGTTGACTCTTGGATAACTGAGAGATAACAAGGCAATCTCAGGGCCCAGCGAGAGCCATTTTAGTACCTGAGTTTGGAAATGCTAACCAATTGCTCCTCATTGCTTTGATTTTTAAAAATATTGTCTCACTTCAGTCACCACGGCTTTTAAGTTTTTTTCTTAGAAGCCATGAGGCAGTGAATCAGTTGCCTCCAATGCTGCTGATAATACAACACATCACCTATATCTAAAACTGATATTCTTTAAATATCAGTAGTAAATAGACTCTTCTGCTGATCTGCTGCCATTTGCTTGATATTAGAATATTAGAGCAGCAATTTTCTCCTTCATTTGTGTGCTGGTTTGAATGTATTATGTCCCCCAGAAAAAGCCATATTCTTTGATGCAATCTTGTGGGGCAGACATATTAGTGGGGATTAAGTTGGAATGTTTGCATTAGGTTGTTTGCATGGAAATACACCCCACTCAACTGTAGGTGATAACTCTGATGAGATAATTTCCATGGAGGTGTGGCCCCACCCATTCAGGGTGGGCCTTGATCAGTGGAGCCATATAAACGAGCTGACAAACAGAAGGAACTCAGTGCGGCTGAGAGTGACATTTTGAAGAGGAGCTACAGCCAAGAGGGACACTTTGAAGAAAGCACAGGAGCTGCAGATGAGAGACAGTTTGAAGACGGCTGTTGAAAGCAGACTCTTGCACCAGAGAAGCTGAGAGAGGACAAATATCCCAAGTGCATCTAAGAGTGACATTTTCAAGGAACTGCAGCCTAGAGAGGAACGTCCTGGGAGAAAGCCATTTTGAAACCAGAACTTTGGAGCAGACGCCAGCCACGTGCCTTCCCAGCTAACAGAGGTTTTCCGGACACCATTGTCCATCCTCCAGTGAAGGTACCTGATTGCTGATGTGTTACCTTGGAAACTTTATGGCCTTGAGACTGTAACTGTGTAACCAAATAAACCCCCTTTTATAAAAGCCAATCCATCTCTGGTGGTTTGCATGCAGGCAGCATTAGCAAACTAGAACAATTTGTAGCATCCATTTATTTCTCTTTTAAATCATTCTATGCCCATTTGTTCCATGGCAATCACATCATTTTAACCCTTAAAATTTAGAGAGGACTTGCATAAAAGTTATGCCCATTAAATTCTGCACAGTATAAATATGAGGCCCTAATCTCGCTAAAGATACTTCTCTTAGGAATGGTCTGCTTCAATCACAGGAGATTTGGTTAGAGTACAAATGTTGGGACTAAATGATAGCATCCACATAAGAGGGTCTCTGAGTTTTCTGAAGTTACTAGCTCTCCTTGGGTGGCCAGTTTATAGAGCAGAAGATAAAGACATAATAGAAAGGAAATCAGATTGTTAAAATTGATAAGGTTGGGAAATGTGAACTTAATATATGTGGTGGTTTGGAGCTGTGTACCCCAGAAAAACATGTTAATAAATTTAATCCATTCCTGTGCATATGAACTCTTGTAAATAGGACACCCCGCTTCTATTGGGGTAGGGGGGGCTTCAGGGGAAATTTATCTTTTATATTAAAAATTCCATAATGAAAAGCACAAGAAGAACTGGGGCAAATATTTGTAAAATATGATTTCCTCAATTCCAAGATGCAGTTTCCTTTCCATCACCCTTCTCCCCCGCCCCCCCCCCCAAAAAAAGAAAACAAACTATGATTTGTGTCACAATTGAGGAAATAGACGTTAGGGAAAAGAAATTGGAATCCTTAACATATAAAGTGGTCTGACAAACCTGATAAAAATGGGCACAGGACATTTACAGGGAATTCACTTATCAAAAGGTTAAGCAATGCAAATTAAACTGCAGTATTTATGATTAATGAAATTATTAAAAGCACCACCCCCAGCACCCTTGACCTGGGAAGCCCACTTCCAATCCCAAGGAAATTGTCATGGATATATGTCAAGGTAAGCATGCAGTGTCCATGGTGGTGTCAATCACAAATAAAATGGTAGACATACAGGGATGGGGTTGGTATCTGATCATAAGGTACAAATTTCTAAGCAAAGTATAACATTTATTCTGTAAAATAAATATCTATACACATATATTAGAAAGAGACTAAGAAAAAACCCCTAAACATCAACAGTGGCTATCTCTGGAGAATGGGATAAAGGGAATTTTTTAAATAAAGTTCTTCATTTTATTAATGTTAAACAGTAATTCTCTATTTAGAGGTGAAAATGCATTATTAAAAAACAAACAAAAAATCTGTAGGTCAAGCCCTTGGCTACAGGCCGGGCAGCTTCCTTTCTGGTACAAGTTTCATAGAAAACTTGGGCTGCAGCAGAATCTGTCCATGTTCCTGGGCTGCCAGAGAGAGGGAGGTCCTGATGGTGAGGAGGGGTGGCCAAGACTTCTGGTCTACCAGTGAAACCTCAGGGGGCTTCTCCCCAAAGTTTTTGGGGAGTGAGTCTTCTTGACCGCCTGCATTCCTGATGCCTCATAGTTTGTCCTGCTGAGCTCACGCAAAGCTGGACGCTCAGACCCCTTCCCAGTCCAGAGAAGGGAGACCTGGGGGGCTGGTGGGGAGGGTCCCCAACATGGGGAGGCTTGTCCCCAATAAGCACCTTTCATCATCCCGGGTGAGTGTGGGTCCCTGCCGGCCATGCACCTGCTGGCTGGGGTCTCCTGCAGTGCTGCCATGGCTTAGCCAGGGCCACAGGGAGCTTAGGCAGGCTTGGTGCCAGGGTTGGCCACCACCAGCCCGCCCGGCCCTGGCTCCTTTACAAACTTTCTGTGCACTGTGACTTCCTACCTGCCCTGCTGCATCACACCTGAGGGACTGCGGGGTTTTAGCTCATGCCCTTCCCCCTCCCCTCCCCACTGGGGAGCTGGACTCAAAACGGTTTGTCACTTCTGTACCTGTTCCCTTTCAGCCAGGGTCTGGTCTTCTTGGCCAACAATGAAGGACCAACAACAACAAAACACCACAAGTCAATATTTGGAAAGGCAGGTGAGTGTGAAGAAGATAACAAAACTCACTGGTGTATTTGTTGCCTAATTGTGTGCCTCCAGGGTGACTTACTTGGGTTTAGAAACACTGGATTCCTGTGTGTGTCCGAGCTCAGCTTTGCTCCTTCTCCCCCTCAGGCTTGGGATGGAGATGGGCTCTGGGCTCAGCCTTTCACACCGTCCTTCCCGCAGGCCATGTGACCACTGCCATCAACCGTGGGGAGACCCTCCTTGGCCATTTCTCCACCCTTCCTGGGCACCAACCCCCAGAATTTGTGCAGGGTAAATCCCCACTCTGTAGCCCAGCAGGTGGTTTAGGGCTTTCCACCTGGGGCACCCCTGGGTGGGGTGGCCTTTCCAAGTAGATTCTCTGCCTGGTTGTCATATCAACAGGGATCCCAGTGGGGTGCCCTCCTGCACTCCTCCTGGCTGTGCACTTTCTGGTGCTGGATCAGGACACACAGCTGGCTGCAGGCTTTGCCGCAGGCACTACACTGGCACAGCTTCTCGCCACTATGGAGCCAGCAGTGCTCTTTGAGGGTGTGACTCAAATGCCTTGCCACACCATGGTGCATTCAAAGGGCTTCTCCTTGTTGTGGATTATTCTAGTGCAGAGTGAGATTGAGCTTGCAACTGAAGGCTTTGTCACATTACGGACACACGAAAGGCTTCTCACCCGTGTGCAACCTTTGGGGTAGCAGGAGCAGGGAGTTGTGTTTGAAAGGTTTCTGGTACATGGTGTGCTCATAGGATTTGTCCCCTGTGGGGGTCTTCTGGACTGGCCCGAGCAGAGGGCTCTGGCACTTGCTGTTACTTGGGGATGCTCCTCAGCCTGCAGCCTCTGATGCTTCTCCTCTGGGGACCCTCTCTTCTCATCCACCTGCAGAATCAAGGCCCCTGGCTACTCCTCTTGCTCCCAGAGGGAGATCAGGGCCGGTTTGGCAATGAGACAACCCAGTGAGGCCACATTCCCATGGTTCTACAGCATCACATCCTGGTAGAGTGCCTGCTAGTCAGGAACTAGGCAATTCCACTCTAACCTCCTGAAATCCACGATCACATCCTCAAATACGACAGGCCTCCTGGAGAGAGGGAGAGCTTGCCTGGGGTCCAGGCATGGGGCACTCCCCACCATTCAGGGTGCCCTTTTCTTATCTGTCTTCTCTCATGAGGTCAGGTCTTTGGTCTGCATTATTCATGGCTGCATATTGCACATGTGCTCGATGGGTTTGGGAAATGAGTGAATGGATCCATGAAGCAGGCTACTTATTTATTGCCAGTCTCTCCTCTATTATAACATAGGTTCCAGGAGGCCAGGGACAGTGCCTGTTCACTGTGGCACCCCCAGCACTAGAAGAATCCTTAGGATACAGTCAGGGCTCCGTAACTACCTGTGGAATGACTGTTGTTCAATCAATGACTAAACCTGAGGGTGGGAAAAAAGGGCCAAGGTAAAGTGTGAAGGTGAAAGGGCTTCAGGCTGGCAGTTCTTCTCACGGAAATGAGGGTGCTCGGGATTAGTCTATAGCCAGCACCTGCTGCTTCCACACTGGGCTCCCTCACTGTGCTCCCAGGAGGAGCCGCCATCTTGCCAACCCCTCGCCCACTGGCTCACAGGGTTTGGGATGGCCTGCACACCTCCCATCACAGCCGGCAGGGATTGTGGAGCCCCCAATCAACAATATGGGCCTAGGACATGCCTTCTGTGGCCGGGACCCTCCCCAAGGCCCCGAGCCACAGAAGAGCAGGCCGCAGTCTCTGCCAGGCCAGAGGGCCGTGCCTCTTCCTGCGGCCTGGGCCACTCACCCATGCTGCCCTCAGGGCTGTGGGGGAGGGCCCCAAGGTCCAGAGCTATAAATAGGACCTTTTGATGAGGTTACTTCAGTTAAGGTGTGGCCCACCTCAATAAGGATGAGTCTTAATCCCATTACTGAAAGCCTTATAGGGAAGACCAATGAGACAGAGAAAGCCAGAGGTAGCAGCCAGAAACTGAAAGCCAACAGAAACTGGAAGAGAAAGAAGAAGCCAGGAGAGGTAGCCATGCGCATTGCCATGTGATAGAAAAGCCAAGGACCAAGGATCACCAGCAGTCAGCTCCAGAACACCACAGTCTTTTGGGAGAAAGCATCACCTTGATGACACCTCCATTTTAGACTTCTCCTAGCCTCTGACCATGAGCCAATAGATTCCCATCATTCAAGCCAATCCATTACATGGTATTTGCTTTAGCAACCAGGAAACCGAAACAGTATTATTCAAGTCTTGATTATTAAATACTACTCAAGCCGTGTGTATTATTTAACACTGAATATTTTTAGTACAAGGTGCTAGTTGCCATTGGAATGCAAAAGTAATTCATGTGTGACCTCATTTCACTGTAACTTCCAGTAGAGTTGGAGAAATAATTATATTAAAATATAAATATGGTTCAAGGCCAAAATGCTGTAATTTATATGTAAAGTTCTTTGATGACGCTAGGAGAGGGGAGTACTTTAAGCTACTGAGGGCATTTAGAGGGTTTGTCACTGAGGAAGTAGTATATGGTTTGATGAGAAGGCACACCAGTGAAGGATACAGAATTAGCACTGGGGAACTGAGGAAGTATTTTATGCATTCACATAACTGCAAATGATGCGTTGTGATTAGAGTGTGTGTTCGGGGAGGGCACATGAAGAAAACACCATTGTAAATGAAGGTTATTTATGATGGACAAGCTCAGATCCTCTTGTACTTGATTGATAAAGAGATGACCAAGAAAAGTAAACTACTATTTTGATACCTCTAGGTATCAGATCTTATCATGTGTACTTTCAGATATGTCCAAGCAGATTGAACCCAAGAATGATGGATAGAATCAGATTCCATTTGCTTTGCGGCGCATACTTGAATCCATTTCAATGAAACTCTGAGGTGACAAAGAAATACTTGATATTTATTCTCATTGTAAGAGAGATTGTGATGTTTATTTCTTTCAGCTCAGGGGACAGGTAGATGTTTTGTGTGCTTCATGCCCAAAGTCACGTGGCATTGAGGTAGGCTTAAGGTACCTAATGGGCACCTGCTTGAATTACCTGTACCATGAAAAGCCCCAATTTTGGGCTTTTATCCCTCTCAACTTTTATATCATCCTACTGCTTCCTCCTCATTTGACCCTCATTTGTTGCAGGAAGTATGGAGAGGGTAATGGAATGTGAACCTCCAATAAGTTCTGAGTATAAAGCCTTGGGCAGGGAGAAGAACAACAATAAGAAATGAAGGCAACTGCAATTTAATTTTTAGTAATAACTGGTTCTCGTATTTTCTCCATACCCAATAATACCTTGGCTTGCCTCAAGCTTCATTTAATTTGCATTTATTGCATTTTATTTAAAATGAATGTACCAGTTACCCACTGATAAGTGAATGTGTGGGAGAATTATTAACATCCTTTAGACAACTTATTAGAACCCTAAGCTTTACCTTATTCAACAACTCAGCAAACATGAGCTTACATAACACTATAGCGAGAACCATAATACTGATCAGCTTTTGGTAGGTGCACTTGGAGGTACAGTGTATTATGGGAGCCACTGGAGATGGATTTGAGAGTGAAGAATGATGGAAGATTTTATGTCACAGATGGGAGACTGGCTTATGTGTAAATAAGTTGTGTCATTTCAGTTGCTTTATTACTCAGAGGTCTTATGTAATGAAATAATTTACTTGAGGTAAGTGGCAAGATGTGGTTTTCTTTTGTATCCTAGTAAGGTCTGAGAGGAGTGGATAGAGCAACTTCATTGAAGGGCCTTCATAAAGAGACTTACTGCCATCTTGATTCCCACTGAGGGGTCAGGCCAGTTGATGGATGCAGTTTGTAAGGCAGCATCTCTAAGAAGACGTCTGTATGAAAGTCCAAAGGAACTTTCTCTTTTCTTTTCAATTCCTGTGAACCCAGAGGTGGATTAGATATTTTTGGAACGTGCCACAGGCAGCCAGGCAGGTTGGGGATTTGATTCCAGCCCATCTCTGTTCTAAAATAATGAAAGAAGCTCCAAGAAATTGTACCTGTCAGATCTGTCAGGGACTAAAAGCAAGAGGAGATCATTTTGACATTTTTCAACAGTCATTCTGCTGATCACCCATGTTACTACTGCACTGTGTTCCTGGGGAAGTGATGGGTGAGCAGTGAATTATGTGTTTCAGAATTAACTCAAAAAGATCTCTCAAATATATTTGTTGCATTACGACAAGTTTGGAAAAGCTGACTTCATATCCCAGAAAGGCTTGTATCTGAGGGAGAGAGAGAGGCTTAATGTGGGTTGGATATGTATAGAGTCGACAATATGATCATATTCCTGTCTTGTATCTCAGTTCTTGTTTTCTTTTTGTGGGTTTTACTTGCAAATAGAAATGAGCTTCCTGACACCCACGTTGCAGTGGGAATGCATGGCATTTCTCTCATTTCTTACTTCACTGTGGGGAAAAAAAACCAAATAAACAAATAAACCAAAGCACATACCACCAGCCAAAAAACATGCTTCTGGGTCCACATGAGGGAAGGAGTGTTGGTGCTAAAAGAAGACACTGGCTGTGTTTTCCTTTAGGTTTAGTTGGGGCATCGTGTTGGATTATTCTGCATATTAAATCATGGATTCATTAGTCAGAAAGTCACCTTGTGTGTGCTACATACTCCAGTCTTTTGTCATGTAATAGGATTGAGTCACTATCCTCTTCCAAGGAATTTCATCTGGTCTAGTGTTTAAATTTAAAAGAGCAGGTTATATGAATGCATTGTTGTAAGGGTGTCATCTAGAACTAAAGGTTGAAATACTACAGAGATTTGGGGTTACTCTTAGTTTCTTGAAGGAAGTATCAATTAGAGAAAGAGTTTTAGACCTAAGCCAAAAGACCTGGGGTTAGTTTCAGATTCTATTCCACTTGCTAGCTGTGTATCTTTGGACAAGGCACTTAACTACCCTCATCCCAGTTTCCTCGTCTTCAAAGTGAAATAATAGTAGTTACAGGGATGTTTTTAAGAGTTTCAAACAAGATAATATATTAAACCACTTTAGAATCTCTAAAATACTATAACAATGTGAAGGCTTGTTAAAGTAACAGTCGTGATTTATATTTTTGTTATCCCCAAAGTATTCATATAGTAAGATTGTTAGGTGAAGAAACATTCTGCCCTCCCTCCCTTCCTTCCTTCTGAACTTGCAGAAATTTTCCCAAGTTTAGAAGAATTGGAATTATTTCCTTCCTAGTGTCTTTTTGCTTAAATTTTGTCTTTTAAATTTGAATGCTTGACCCCAGGAAAGCAGCAGGGAGTGCCAGACTCCTGGTCTTTCAAGTTTAGAAAAGGCACTGGGCCAGGTAGGGACCACAGGAGCCAAGGACTGCCTGCCCTTGTATTTTTTCTCCTTGGTTTTGTATTACAAGAGTTACTGGAGACAGTTTCAGATGATTATTTAATTTGTAAATATTGTACAAATTTTAATAGCTTAAATTGTATATACGGCCAAATAAAAACTTGCTTTGACAAGTCCCTCCCTCCCTCCTTCCCTCCCTCCCTCCCTTCCTTCCTTCCAACAGTGAGTCCCTATACTATCCAGAACCTGCACTAAGCAGGTAGGATATAGTGATAAATAAGACCTGTTCTCTGACCTCCATGATCAATTATTGATGGAAAATTTATGTGAGAATTTCATTTTCAATATTCCCATATTACATTCTAAATGTTTCTTGGGGGAGGGTAATCTTATTACTTAAGTTCACTAAAACCTTTAAAAACTTCAGGTGGTAACTGTTCCGGTTTGCTAATGCTGCTATTAAGCAAAATACCAGAAATGGATTGGCTTTTATAAAGGGGGTTTATTTGGTTACAAAGTTACAGTCTTAAGGCCATAAAGTGTCCAAGGTAATGCATCAACAATCGGGTACCTTCACTGGAGGATGGCCAATGGTGTCCATAAAATCTCTGTTAGCTGGGAAGGCACGTGGCTGGCATCTGCTCCAAAGTTCTGGTTTCAAAATGGTTTTCTCCTAGGACGTTCCTCTCTAGGCCTCAGCTCCTCTTCCAAATGTCACTCTCAGTTGCTCTTGAGGTGTTTGTCCTCTCTTAGCTTCTCTGGAGCAAAAGTCTGCTTTCAAAGGCCATCTCCAAAATGTCTCAGTAAGCTGAAGCTCTTCTCTCAGCTCCTGTGCATTCTTCACAGTGTCCCTCTTGGCTGTAGCAAGCTCACTCTTCTGTCTGAGCTTATATAGTGCTCTAGTAAACTAATCAAGGCCCACGCTGAATGGGCAGGGCCACACCTCCATGGAAACTATCCAATCAGAGTTATCACCTACAGTCGGGTGGGTCACATCTCCATGGAAACACTCAATCAAAGAATTACAATCTAATCAGCACTAATAGTCTGCCTACACAAGATTGCTTCAAAGATAATGGTGTTTTGGGGGACATAATACATTCAAACTGGCACAGTAACCAATTAATAGATTGTGAAATACATTTAGTGGGTCACAAGACATATTTATTTGTGGTGTAATAGAATAAAATACAATAGAAAATTTCAGAAAGCATTTCATATAGTAAGGATATTGTTTCATGTGGTGTTTTATTTTGGAATAAATATACATACATACATATACATATAAATTTATATGCATATTTACATGTATATGCATGTGCATACATGTGTGTGTCTGTGTACACTAAGTACCATTAAAATGATGTCTTATTGTTCGTCACAATAAAAAATGTCTGAAAACCACACATTAAAAAGAAGATTCCTTTTTTGTAGCATTCTGGCCATCTACCTAGGATGGCCCTTCAGGGAAAGGCTGCAGGAAAAGAGTTGTAGAGAATAAGGAGGGGCTAGGATTAAGAGGTTAAACCTTTCCTTCTTCCCTATTTACCTTGGTTTATCCCAAACTCTGCTAAAACTTAACCAAAAACAACTTTCCCATATTTCAATTCCTTTTTAAACAGTCTAATGTTGTAGTCCAGGAAGAAAAAGAAATGAAATTGTTTTTTAATTAAGAAATTTATAAACATAAAGAAAAATATATTATATCTATAACCAATGGCAAAATAATTTTCAGGGACAGTGTAATTAGAATCATATAATTAGGTCTCTGTATAGCTGTTTTGAGAATTCATATTGTCCTTTTTCAATTAGGAATACAGCCATAATTGTTAAAAGTAGGGCACTTTAAATCTAAGATATGGATGTACAACTCCTCAGAACATTCTTATAGCCATCTAATATATTATGAAAGAGCCTTGCCTTTTTTTGGTTTTGTTTTGTTTTGTTGTTTGAGGTAGTATAACTTGAATGGGTGATATCTACTCTGAACATGGGCCATCTAATTTGAACCTGAGTCATCCAACTTAAAACATTTAAATCAGTTCCACATGTTTCTATCTGTTAAATTGAGGTCTGGGTATTTAATCAAGCAGACTTCCTTAGTTGATCATACAGTGAAAGATACATAATATGAGGTAATCATCAGTGCTGTTCACCACGTATGTCTAGGTTTCTGTCTTCTGGGCACCTGGTGGGATTTAATTTGTGATTGGGTGGGGCCTTATGAGTTATGACCAATGAGTTGTGAGTATAATTAATATGTGGTCACTCCCAGCTGGAAGATTTAATTGCCAAAGCCAGGCCCTCCAGAAGATGATTCTTGAAGGTAAATTTACCAAGGGCATCTGAGATAGTGGCTGCTCTGTCCGTGTGGGTCCCTGAGTGGACATGAAGATCAGAGCCTTCTACCGACTGGAGACAGACATATAACATAAGCAAGAATAAACCTTTTGTTGCTTTAAGCCATGGAAATTTTGTGGCAGTTGTTATCATAGCATAAACTAACCTGCCTGATACATAGAATGAAGTAAACATTGGTGAGGCTGACCCACAATTTCTGAGCCAGTGGTTGATGAATAGGTTAGCTTGAGCTAAGACTATCAAGACCCAAGATTTTGACCAAATTGACCAATTAATTCAGTCAAGAAAATGGATTGACATTATTGTTTATGTAATTGAAAAAATTCACAGAAATGCTTGTTGGGAAGATTAAGTTTCTAGTTTATGGAGATTCCTATTTCATATTCATATTGTGATCACTTGAATATTAAGTCTTTATGATTCCATAACTTTCATAGTGATTGTAAGTAATGTCTGATTAAGGGTTGAAATTTGAGAGTTAAATTTATGCAATAACTACACAAATCTCAAATGTTTCTATAGGGAAAGCAGGAGCAATGCAACCATAAAACATGTTAAATGGTTAAAATAAAAAGAGTGAAAATATTCAAGTAGATTACAAGAAGGTAATACTAAAATGCTACTAAAATGCTAATTCCTTTAAATACTAAAAGATCTACGTTGTAGAATTTAAAAAATGTACAGTCTCAGGAAAGATCTTTGGGACATTTATAGCAGTGAATTGTGACACCACCAAAGGCAATCAAATATCAAATAAAATTTGGGGAACTTTAGATTAACAAAATGCCAGTGCATAAATAAGTTTATACAACATCTCCTCAGAATTCCATAAAAACGAGTTCACAAAAAATGCAAAATGATATTCATACATTCATACTATCAGAGAGAGAAATAGAAGGTTGAGAGCAAATGTTTGAAGATAAAGCACCATCTCCTGATGTTTTTAAACCATGGAAAAGATGACAAAAGGACTTTAGTTTTATAATGCCTTTAAAAATGTAAAGTATGGAAATATCCAGTGTTGTTAACATGTGCTTCCTATCTAAAATAGCTGTCTGCTATTTTCCTTCTTCTCTTTGTCATATAAAGAAAGGCCCCTGCTCATCTCCCAGTGATGTAGGCTACATACCACAGCTGAGCTCAGTGCCTTGGGACCTAATATGGGTCATATTAAAAAAGCTGAAGGGGAAATTTCCCTTCTTATTTTGCATGCTGCATTTGTTTAATGTGACTTGTAAGGCTGCTATTTCCAACCATCTTAGTCATGACAATGATTATAATGATAAATAGAATAATTATGTAGTTTATTCATTAACTTGATCAATCAGTCTTGTACTCACTTTATTTTATGAAGTTATCTGGCATTGTTTTTAAGATCATATTGATGAATAATGATACCCATTGTGTTACTATTAGAAAGATGAGTAATTTTTAAGGAATCCCAAGCAATGGAAGTCTGGCACAATTGTGATCATCTTAAAAATTTTACTGAGAAAATAAACTTTAGGTATGGAATCTTAAGAAATTAGAATTTGAGTACAAATCTAAGATGATTCATCATCATGTATATAAGTTAATACTATAGATTTATTTCTCTAAATAGCCAATGCAAAATCTTCCCATTTATACAAAAGTAAACAAAGTTTCTAATGAAAATATAGAATTAAAGATTCTCAATGTTGGAAGTAATCTTGAATATAATCTAATTCAGGGACTCTTAAACGATGGTGGTACATGGAATTGGACAACTCAGACATTGTAGGCAAGAGTTTATTCTGCTTCTTTATACAGAAAAAGTAACTATTTGGGGTATGAGTTGAAAATGGATTGCTCAAGGAGCAGAACATGGATATCACATGCGATATAATTAAGCCACCCTCTTGGCTGGTACTGTAAAAACATTTAAATCCTAATGTACAAGCAGATAGCATTTTGGCATGGTATCTCGCATTTAATCTTTATGATAATCCATGGAATAAGCATGTGAAAAATAATGATTTTTGATTATGATGCTTTTGTGAAATCCATTTGTAATTTATTCACTGCAAGGGACCAGGTAGATTAAACAGGTTTAAACTTCTGGCTGTATGTACAATGCTTGGAATATAATGAAATATGATACAATGAGACTGATCAGGAAATTTTGCTTTTGGCTACCATAGAATAAGAGACAACAGATTAATCTTCCAGCCTGAAACAACTAAAAACATGGACAAAATATATGAAACAATGCCTTTAAAAACACTAGACATTAGGCAATAAAGGAGTGATCCCTGAGAGATGGGAAATAAATGAGGTACCCCAGCTAATTTCCCTAGCCTTTGACTTATGGTTTCCCTGCTTATTGTCTAAAAAGAGCTTCCAGGATGTGGTGCAAGTAGAGGGAACTCAAGTGCCAGAGAGGGACTGATAGATGCTCTAAGAATTAAAAGGTGGAGATTGTCAGATTGGATAAAAAAGGAACACTCAACTATAGGCTGACTACAACAAATACATTATAAATATAAAAACCCTAATAGGTTAAAAGTAAAATGATGAAACTATGTCATGCTTTCACTAGCCAAAGGAAAGCTGGGCTGGCTGTATTAAAATCAGATAAAAAATATATTTCAAAGCATAGCATATTACCAGATATAAAGACAGTCATTTCATAATGAAAAAGGGGTCAATTCACCAAGAGTATATAGCAATACTAAATGTTTATGCACTGAAAAACAGCTTCAAAATACATGAAAAAATGGATAGAAATGCAAGAAGTACAAAACCACAATTATGTTGTGTATTTCAGTATGCATCTCTTGTTAATTGATAGAACCTGTAGAGAAAAATCAGTAAGGACATATAACACTTGAAGAAAACTATCAGCCAGCTTAACCTAATTGTTGTTTAATACACATAATACACATTCTTTTCATGTACACGTAGAGCATTTACCAACATAGACCATATTTGGGGGCATAAAGCAAGTTAAAATAATTTAAAAGAGTTCAAGTTTTTCAAAGTATGTTCTCCAGCTACAACTAAATTAAGAAATCAATAAAGGAATGACCTCTGTTATTTAGTTTGGAAACTAAATAACACACAACTAAAACACCCGAATGTCAAAGCCAAAAATCAAGATGGAAATTACAAAGCAATTTGAGCTGAATGAAAATGAAAGTACAACATACCAAAATTTGTAGGATGACATTAAGGCAGTACTTACGTGGCAATTTAATGGAGAAATTTATAATACTAAATGCCAATATTAGAAAAGAAGAAAGATCTCAAATCAATGACCTCAGCTTCTAACTTAAGAAACCAGAAAAAGAAGAACAAGTTAAACCTAAACTATGTAGAAGAGAGAAGTAATAAATATCAGAATAGAAATTGAGAAAATAAACAACAAAAAATAAAGCAAAATCAGTCAAATCTGGTTCTTTGAGAATAGCAATTAAATTGATAAAACTCTAGCCAGACGGATACAGAACAAAGAGCAAAGAAACAAATGATCAATTACCGGAATGAGAGAGGTGATATCACAATAGACTACATAAACTGAAAGGCTAATAAGGAGGCATTATGAATGACTTTATGACAATAATTTCCACAAATTAGAGAAAATTGTGAAATTCCTTGAAAGACAAACACTAATAAATCTCACTGAAGAAGAAAAAGATAGGCTGCCTTCTGGGATGTTCTGACTAAACTGTTCCTAGTGCTATTGGTAACTGAAGGGCCTTGCTTGTGTCATTGCTGTGGGGCTTACATGGGGTCTGATGAAGCTTCAGCTCTGAGAGCTTCCTGTCTCCTGGCTTCTATTCTTGCCCACTCAAGTCCATTATCTACGCTGCAGCTAGAGCGTTGCATTAAAAACAAATATGGAAAAATCTTATGAACCTAACTTATAAATCAGGAAATTTCTGTCCCAGATGGCCAGTCTTTTCACCTCCCCCATATTTGGTGTCTCACAGCTTGGGAGTCCATGAAAGGCAGTGGCCTAGGTTACACTCCCTGCATATAGAGACTATAAAGTCACTCATAGCAGCAAGTTAGAACCCCATACATATCCAAGTAAAGAGCTCCAAGTTCACAGAGACCCAAGGTGGAACACAAGCTGCTGAGGAAAAGGGACTGTGGCAGAGGGGGAAAAGAGAGAGAGAGAGAGAGGAGAGAGAGAGGCAGTAGAACTGCTGGCAAGAACTGCTGTGCCTTTGCTGAATCCAGTTTCTGTTGGCTGGACCACCTAATGCAAAACAGACTTTTCTGAAGTGACCCATCTTTCTGGATGGACCCCATTTGGCTCCCCAGAGTGAGATACCCTAATGAGGAGGAAACCAGAGACAAAAAAAACCTCACAGAAGAAAGGGGGTTGAAGGTTAAACTGAACTACTGTAAGATGGGACAGGTCCCAGAACTGAAAAGTGTAAGGAAAATGGGGCACTGACTGAGGGAGAGAATTTAAATAAATCATAGGAACTGGGTATATAATTCTACACACAAGCGAAAAAACAGAACAGATCAAGATTCCCAAAGAAACAGAGGAAAGGAAGCTTTCTCCTGGAGGTGCAACAATTACATAAAAGTGCAATCTTAAAAATTGCACAACATATCAAGGAAAGAATCAGATGAAGAACTGAAAAATCTGAACACTTTAATAGGGCTATCCTAAAGATCTATAATAAGTTGGACCAAACACCAAAGAATAGCCTTAACACAAAGCTAATCAACAATAAAATCCTAGAAAAGAGACAGAAACAGATCTTTGGAACTTACTCATCAAGATAATAAAATGCATGGATATAAGCAAAAATTATAAGCCATACTGAGTAACAAGAAAATAGGAATCAGTCAAGGGAACAAATTAAAACTTTAGAGGACACTCAGAAGTTGGAACAACTAATCAAAGATGATTAAACAAGTCTCCTAGATCAATTCAAAGAGGTGAAAAAAATATGGGTAAAGAGAAAAAGAACATTAAGAAGACACTGGGAGAGCATAAAGAAGAATTTTAAAATATAAAAAGAAACATAAAAACAGAAATTATGGGGAAGAAAGCACCAATAATAAAGAGTAAAAATATACTAGAGGCATAAAAGAGCAGATTTGAACAGGAAAAAAAAAGAATCAGAGAACCAAAAGACAGAACAATCAAAATCATACAGTCAGAAGAACATAAAAAAACAAAGAATAGACAAAATTGAGCGGTGTCTCAGGGATGTGAGTGACACACAAAGTGCACAAACATGTGCCGTGGGTGTTCTGGAAGGAGAAGATAAGGGAAAAGGGGCAGAAAGAGTATTTGATAAAATAATGGCCCAAAATTTCCCAACTCTTATGGAAGCCATAAATATACATATCCATGAAGCACGATGTACTCCAAACAGAATAAATCCTAATAGGCCTACTGAGATACATGCTAAACAGAATGTCAAATGCCAAGAGATAAAGAGAATTCTGAAAGCAGGAAGAGAAATGCAATTCATCACTTACAAGGGATCCTCAAGTGCCAGTTTCACATTAGAAACCATAGAGGTGAGAAGGCAGTTGTATGATATATTTAAGGTACAAAAAGGAAAAAGTGCCAACCATAATTATTTATCTGGCAAAACTAGCCTTCAAAAATGGAGGATAGTTTAAAATATTCACAGATGAATAGAAACTTAGAGTTTATCAACAAAAGATCTAATCTACAAGAATTGCTAAAGGGAATTCTGCAGGTGAATGATGCCCACTGCTACCACTGTTATTCAACATTGTACTGGAAGTTTTGGCCAGATCAGTTATGCAAGAAAAAGGAATAAAAGGCATCCAAATTGGAAAGGAAGAAGCAAAATTGTCACTATTTTCAGACAACACGATCCTATACATAGAAAGTCCTGAAAAATCTACAACAAACCTATTAGAGCTATTAAATGTATTCAGCAAACTGGTAGTTACAAAGTGAACACCCCCAAATTAGCAGTGTTGCTATATACTTGTAATGAGCAATCTGAGGAGGAAATCAATTTTACAAATTCCATTTTAAAGGGAGGCAGGGGAAGTAGGCAGCATAGCGAGGTTAGAATTTAGTTAGTCCTCTAGAGAAACTAGTAAATAGCTAGGAACAAGTATAAATAGTCTGGAAGAACTGTTGGGTACAGCCATGACAGGATACACATCGCACACCAGTCTGGATGGGTGGAATGGCTGAGATCACAGCACAGAATGGTAAGTAAAGCTCCCCAAACTGTGGAGCAGGCACCCCTCCCCCACTGTCACAACAGGCTGAGTTGGCCTCAGCATTTTCAATTGTCAGCACTGACCCATGCAAGGGTAGAGTTAAGAGAGTCAGAGACACAAAGGAAGAAGTCAACTGTAGGAGATAATTCCCTAAAGAGCATAACTTCCCTAAGAAAAGGGGAGCAGGGCCCAACTCAAGTGACTGCTCTCCCTCAGAGAATTCAGACCCCAGGGCCTGGGGGAAAAAAAACAGAAACAACTTAAGCTTGGCTTCTGACATCCTTGGCCCCTGGCCAAGACAGGGTTGCTGAGAATTAAAGGTACCCCAACTGTTTACACAAGTGGGGAGCTCTGAGCTGACAGGTGCCACCTGCTGTGCAGGAAAGGAACAGCACATAGAAACCTCACAGGATCGTATGACAACTTGCTGTGTTTCATCCTCAGGGACACTTGATACTGATTACACCCTTCTCCTGAGACCTAGGCCTGTCTGGTCTGCCAAAATATGATTGGGGTAATCAAGGAAACCAGATGACTAGACAACAAAAATTTAAATGTCACACTAGGAAAAATGAAGATATGGCCCAGTAAAAGGAACAAACTTAAACTTCAAATGAGATACAGGAATTGAAACAACTTATTAAAGATGTTCCAACAAATCTTCTAAATCAAATTATCAAGCTGAAGGAAAATGTAGCAAGAGATGAAGGAGATAAAGAAGACACTGGGTGACCATAAAGAAGAATTCATAAGCTTGAAAAAGCAAATGGCAGAAATTATGGGAATGAACGGCACAATAGAAGAGATGAAAAATACAATAGAGGCATACAACAGTAGATTTGAAGAGGCTGAAGAAAGGATTCATGAACTGGAGGACAGGGCATCTGAAATCCAACACACAAAATAGATAGGGAAAAGAATGGAAAAAATATGAACAGCAGCTCAGAGAACTGAATGACAACATGTAGGGCATGAATATACCTGTCAAGGGTGTCCCAGAAGGAGAAGAGAAAGGAAAAGGGGAAGAAACAATAATGGAGGAAATAATCACTGAAAATTTCCCATCTCTTATGAAAGACATAAAATTTCAGATCCAAGAAGCGCAGCATACCCCAAACAGAATAGATCCGAATAGACCTATTCCAAGACACTTAATAATCATGTTGTCAAATGTCAAAGACAGAGAATTCTGAAAGGAGCAAGAGAAAAGCGATCCATCACATACAAGGGAAGCTCAATAAGACTAAGTGAAGATTTCTCAGCAGAAACCATAGAGGTGAGAAGGAAGTGTTGTGATATATTTAAGATACTGAAAGAAAAACCGCCAACCAAGAATCCTATATCCTGTCCTTCAAATATGAAGGAGAGTTTAAAATATTTCAGACAAACAGACACTGAAAGAGTTTGTGAATAAGATACCTACTCTACAAGAAATACTAAAGGGAGAACTATAGGCAGATAGGAAAATACAGGAGAGAGGGGTTCTGAGTAGAGTGTAGAAATGAAGACTATTAGGGTAAAAAGAGAGAGATAAAAGAAAAATAAAATAAGACATGACATATAAAATCCAAAAGACAAAATGGGAGACAGTAGACATTATGTTGAGTGAAATTATCCAGAAACAAAAGGACAAATACTGTATGGTCTCACTAGTATGAACTAACATAAATGAGCAAACCTTGAAAGTTAAAGTTGAGAACACAGGTTATCATAAGATAAAAAGAGCATAGAGATGAGACATCTGATGCTGAAGCAGTACCAAATGTTCAACAGTATTGATTGTATAGATTGAGAAATAGATAATATGATACCATATGATGGTAGCACAATATTGTAAGTACTCTGAGCAAAGTTGAGTGTAAGGGTGAAAGAGGAAGGCTAGGGGCATGTATGATAACAGGAAGAAACATAGAGGATAAAGACTGGGACCATATAACTTAGTGAAGCCTAGAGTGGCCAATAATGGTGATTATGTGTACTGATATAACAGTGTTTTTACATGAGGGAGAACAAATCAATGATAACATTGCAAGGTATTAAAAACTAGATGGTATGGGGAAAAATACAATCAATGCAAACTAGAGTCTATAATTAGCAGTAGCAGTGTAATATTCTTCCATTAATTGTAACAAAGTCAATATACCAAAGCTAAATTTCTATAAGAGGGGGATATAAGGGAGTACTATGGGATTCTTGGTTGTTGTTGGCTATTGTTGTATGACCATTGATTGCATTTATCTAAAACTCTAGAAAATGCAAACTAATCCATAGTGACAGAAATCAGATCAGTGGTTACCTGGGAATGGGGGGCAGGGAGGGTGGGAAGAAGGAATATACAAAGGGAAACTTTTGGTAGTGATGGATATGTTCAATATCTTGATTGTGGTGATGGTTTCACAGGTGTGTATTCATACGTTAAATATGGTGAAATTTTACACTTTAAATATGTGCAGTATATTGTATGTCAGTTATAACTCCATAAATCTGTTAAATTTAAATTTAAAAATATCACTGGTGTTATTGATTTAGTTTCAAAGCACCTAGTGAAGTGGTGGGCTCTCACTCACCTGCTTATATGATTGGTAGTTTCAGTTGACATTTATAATGACAATGAACCATTGTAGTGTGCTTGCAATTCTGTAGGATTGTTATAAATTGAATTTATATCACGGGGACAATAAACTACAGCATATAAAGGTGGCCTACTCACTTAAATATAATAAATAAAGCTCTGAAATCAGTCTTGATCTTCCAAAAATGATGTTGGTGACATATACAGAATCCTGTCATATTCATTATATTAATCATATGTAACATTTTCCCTTGCATTCTTCAACACTGTGTCCAATTTTTATTAAAGGTGATGTACACTAGCCTTCTAAGTTCTAATCATTGCAATTAATACAGCCTAAATAGTGACACTCTAACCCATGTTTTCTGCTGTGCCCTTGAGAGGAGGCTGGTTGAAAATTAAGACTCCATTCCAAGAGCCCACCTCGCAACTCAGGAAATGAAGGGTTTCCATATTTACTGTTAGAAATCAGCCTTTTGACCTAAGTCAGCAATGATTTAATCTTTGTTCCACCTCAGCAGTTAGCGGGTACACAAACCATCTTAAAAATAAGCTTTCTCCTTTTATTCAAATCAATGGACCAGACTGGCCCTATGATTAGCGCTACACTTGTCGCCTTAACCTCAGAGAGTCATGAAATCAAGGCAAGTACCGCTCAAGAGGGCTGGTACCTGGAAGTGAAAGCCAATACGTGCAAGAGAAGGGGAAAAAAAAAAAAAAAAAGGCATGTGGTGGAGTAGTTGGCAAAAAAGAGCTCCACAGCTTCCTGTTCCTTTTTGTCAGCTTTCATTGAAAGTGATTAGCTCTAATTTCTTATTGTTCATAACTGATTTTCATTGAGAGCTTTTCTTTAGTGTTTTGATTTAAATACATATATATAAGTGCGATAATGATGGTGTAAGGAAGATGGTGCGGGAGCACAGAGGAGAAAGAGGAATAATTTCAGGTGGAATTAGGATGGGGGTGGTTATGCTTACTGGTAGATTCCTTGAAGAAATGACATTTGAGCTCCATCTTGAATAGGGTAGATTTCAACAAGTGGGAATGGGAAAGATTAGGGTAGAGTAGAGGGGAGGAAAGGATGGAAGAAAACTTTATAATCAGGTAAGTGTTTATTTTTACTTTTTCTAAAGGATTGAAGGTTTACCACTTTGAATTTTAGGCATTTGCAAAAGTCTTTTCAAGAACAGTTTAGTTGTGTTACATGTGGGGAAAGGTTAAGTGAGAGAAAAATCTTCATTCCTTAACCTGGTACAAGATTTATGCATGTATAATTCCCTTTGCCTAGAATACTTGTGTCTTTTATTCCTCTCTTTGTCTATCTGATCGGTGTGAATATCATACCTATAGCATACAGGTATAAAATTAAGTTTTATAAGCATGGTGTAATAAATATGTTTTCATATACTATATTATATAAATCTAAAACCTATCAAAATGACTATTTTCAAGACATGGTATTTGTATAGATAAATTTGGTTTATTCCAGCCACTTTATTAAAATCCCATATGTATTTGAATATGTGTTTGAGAATGTGTATTTGATGAAACAACTAGAAAATTTCTTAACTGTGGTTTCAATAATCTTCAAATACAAGGCTGATTATTGTTATATAAATAATGCCCCTTAACTTGAATTCATGTATCTGTCAATGACTGAAAGAATGGTAGAATCAGAGCTTGGAGGTTGAGAGCCATTCACAAAAGACTGCCTGAAGAAGTAGCTTCCCTCAGTTATGGAGAGACTAACTTACAGTCTATCTAGGAGTTTAGAGATTTGGTGAAAAACTTCCATGTATATAGCCCCTGAGCATGCTAGAAGGCCCTTTCATTTCTATGGTCCTGCCCTGGGCAACACAAACTGTGCTTTGGGGATACCTGGTAGTGGTCTTAGAGTTAATGAGGATTAATGAGTACTAGTCTTGGGATTGTTTTTCCCTCATTTTGTAATCTTAAATGAGTCATTTAAAACTTCTGGCCTTCATTTACATATGAAAGGAAACTGAGGACGGTTGAGTTAGTGTTACTATAAGAGCCCTTTGTGTCACTGTATATTTAGATCTACTTTTTAATAAGTGACCAAATACAGGTAATTACATTGGGAGGTACATCCATACTTAACCTTCAGTGAAATTTTGATTAAAATGTTAGTTACATTTAAGGTTCAAACTGGCATACAGAGGCAATATGGTGAAGTATCTATATATGTACAGATCCTAAATCTGGCTACTTGTGTTCAAATCTCAGTTCTACCACTTCCTAGCCATGTGAATTTGCACAAGGCACTCATCCTCTCTTCGGTTCCATTTTCTCATCTGTGCAAATGTTAATAATTATATTCACCTCATGGCAATTTGGTGAGGATTACAAGTGGATATATATATGTGTGTGTGTGTGTATTAGAACAGTACTGGCACCTAATGTTACATAATGCTTGTCTAATATTTTTGTATGCAGAAAGAGGACAACAGTTGGAGTTAAAGAACACAGCTTGCAGTCCTAACTCTAACATGTACTACTGGGTAGACTTAAGGCATGGTCCTTCCGTTCTCTGGGTCTCTGTCCTCATCTATAAAATGAGAGGGTGACAGTCGAACCAGATGGTCTCTGAGTTTATTTCCACTGGTTGCTTATATTGTCAACAAGATATAAAATTTTCCATTACTTCACATTATTTCGTATTACTTCACATCTCAAGCCATTTAAAAATAAAATATGGAAACTCCATTATATATATATATATGTATAATATATATATTACTGAAGGAATAAATCATGGAAAAATATTATTTTGTGGAAAATAATTTCTGTGCTGTAGTTTAACATTGAAAAAGATGCTTGGGCCCATTAAGAAAGGAGTTACCAAAGATCACTGAGTCTGATAGACTTCATTCTTGTTAAACATTGCAGTTGATTCATAAGATAAACTTTCGGCTTGTGGCCCTCCATCATCCTTATGTGAAGGCTTGTTGGCAGGCTCCCCTTGAACTTCATGAATGTATTTCAACTTAGTATTTCTTTCAGGCATTTTGGAGACCATCATTGGAAATTAGTTTTTGTTTTGCCTGAGCTTACATCATTTTCTGAATTCCATATTCAATTTATTTGTAAGAACCATAGTCCCAATGATAGAAAAGGGACTTGAGTTGGGCAGAAACCATGGAGTTGCTCAAAAGGATTTTCTGGTCTTACTATCTTAAAGATCTTCGTTCTTTGTGATTTGAAAGGTGCCTTGGATCTCATGAGATAATATCAAGAAAACGAGGAGAGGCAAGTGACAGGTGATATTTGACATCAATGTATGGAAGAACTTTTTGACCAACATAGTTATTTACCAGTTTGCTGCATTCTTTTATAAAGTAAAGTTTTTGAAGTAATGGGATGAAACTAGAAAGTCTCATTTTAGAAGGAGACCTTGGTAATATGCAACTAAGGTTACATTCATGTAGAGCATAGGCTTTGGTGAAATGTAGCCCATGTTTCAAATGCTAGCTCCACAAATGATAGGCTTTAGGTAAGGTATTTAACCTCTCTGAGCCTCAGCTACCTCATCTATAATAGGGGGATTATAATTAATAGCTATCTCATAAAGTCTCTTTAAAGATTAAGGGAGGTAGTAATGATTATTACATAGTATTTAGTAAGAGGAAAGAGTTTTTTCTTTAATTTTAGTTTTTTTTTTTTTTGGTGTTTAAAGGAGAGTCACTAAAAGTGACATTACACTGTATATCTTATTTGACAAATCCTGACAAACTTAGGCATAAATTTTCCTGAAATCATTGGCCTTTGATAAAAGCAGAGGGTGGCTCTAGATGATTTCCAAAGTACAACATTTCACCCTAAAAAGCATATATAGAGCCCAGGATCTGACAAACTGTATTGAATCATTGCTGCTTGGCTTAAAACTCATTACCACTCCTGCAAAAACAACAACTTGCCATTGGGGATTTTGTGAGGACTGTCCTAAATTGAGATTTCATAAACTTTGAACAGATGGTCTCAATTATTTTCATATCATAATTTAAACTACAGATTTAACAACCATTAAATCACAACTCTAAAGCTTTGGAAAAATAAAGGCATTGAAAGCATTTACATTTAGAAAAGAAAAGACATTTTATAAGGTGTTTAATTTGTATTTACTTAAACAATGTCAGAGAAAAGTATTTTATTATTTTTAATGCAATTTTATTGAGATATATTCAGACATTGTATAATACATTCAAAGTATGCTATCAATGTTGCACAGTATCATCATATAGTTGTGCATTCATTGCCACAATCAATTTTAGAACATTTTCATTGCTCTAAAAATAAAGAAAAAAAAGAAAAAGAGTACCCAAAACATCCCATACCTCTTATCTCCTCCTATTATTTATATATTTTTTATCTTTATTTTATTACTCATCTGCCCACATATTGGATAAAGGAAGTGTTGGTTACCAGGTTTTCACAATCACGCAGTCCCACAATAAAAGCTATATAGTTATACAGACATCATCAGGAATCAAGTCTACTAGATTGCATTTCAACAGATTCAGGTATTACCTTCTAGCTATTCTAATACACTAGAAACTAAAAAGGAATATCTGTATAATGCATAAGAATAACCTCCAGAATGACTTGTGACTCTCTTTGAAATGTCTTAGCCACTGAAACTTTATTTTGTTTCTGTTCTATTCCCCCTTTTGGTTAAGAAGGCACTCTCAATCCCATGATACCAGGGCCAGGCTCATCTCTGGGAGTTATGTCCCTCATTGCCAGGAAACTTACACCCCTGGGAGTCATGTCCCATGTATGGGGGAAGGTAGAGAGTGTATTCGCAGAATTGGCTGGGAGAGAGAGGCCACATCTGAGCAACAAAAGAGGTTCTCTGGGGGTGACTCTTAGGCATAATTACAAATAGGCTTAGCTTCTCCTTTCCAGGAATAAATTTCATGAGGGGAAGCACCAAGATTGAGGGCTTGATGTATTAAATCATGAGCCCCTAATACTTGTGACAATATCAGGAATTCCCAGGTGGGGGAGTTTAATATTTCCACATTTCCCCCCAATCCCTCAAGGGGACTTTGAAAATATTTTTTATTTTCTGCCTGAAATACTCGGGGATATATAGGGGTATTACATTAACCTTTACACAAAAACAAGATCTCATTCCCCATTCTAGGTTCCATGTAAATATGTTGTTTAAATAAACTGACCATACAGGTTGAATTAGATGGTGTGCTACAGAGGATATACACATTGTACCAACTAAGCATCTCTTAAACGACAGTTAAAATTGAGGAATAGATGTGACTGCTGTTAAGAGCTTATAATCTACAAACTTTTACAATAAGCCTTATTGAATATTCTGTATTCTTGCATTGTCGATTACCCCATCTCTGCCCACATTCTGCCCCCTCATAAACTATGCTCTGGAATTCAATTCTCAACATTTGCTCATTATGGTTAGTTTATATTAGTGAGGCCTTATAATATTTGTCCTTTTGTTTCTGGCTTATTTCACTCAACATAATGTACTCAAGGTTTATGCACCTAGTTGCATGCCTTTCAACTTCATTGCTTCTTACAGCTGCTTGATATTCTGCGGTTTTATCCTGTGTCTTTCCTTCTGGTGTCATACCTGCCCTTGGCCTTCCTATTACAACTGTACTCACACTCAGGTTTGTTCATTATACTTACAATATTGTGCCACCATCACATAGTGTTGTGCTATCCATTTCTGGATCCTTTCAATCAATCCTGTTGAACATTCTGTACTCTTTCAGCATCAAATGCCAAATCTTACCCTCTTTCTGCCTCCTGGTAACCTGTGTTCTTAACTTTCACTCTCAGAGTTTGCTCATTATTCTTAATTTACATTAGTGAGACCAAACAGTATTTTTCCTTTGGTTTCTGGCTAATTTTGCTGAATATAATGTCTTCAACGTTCATCCATGTTGCATGCATCAGTGACTTTATTTTGTCCTACACCTGGGTAATATTCCATCCTGTATGTATGTATATATGTATGTGTGTGTGTATGTATGTATGTGTATATATATATATATATACACACACACACATATGTATACATATACACACCACAGTTTGTTTATCCATTGTCCGTTGATGGATATTCGGGCTGTTTCCATCTCTTGGCAAAAGTGAATAATGCCGCTGTAAATGTTGATGAACAAATGTCCATTCATATCCTAGTCTTCAGTATCTCTCAGTATATAGCTAGTAATGGGATTGATCATATGGCAATTCTATACTTAGCTTCCGGAGGAACTGCTAAAGTGCCTTCCAGAGCAGTTGCACCATTCTACATCTCCACCAACAGTGAATAACTATACCTCTTTCTCCACATCCTCTCCAATACTTGTGGTTTTGTGTTTTTTGATACTGGGCATTCTAGTAGGTGTGAAATGATATCTCATTGTGGTTTTGATTTGCATTTCCCTAACAGCTAGTGAAGTTGAGCAGCTTTTCATATGTTTTTGAGCCATTTGTGTTTCTTCAGAAAAGTATCTGTCCATATCTTTTGCCCATTTTTTAATAGGGCTGTTTGTCTTTTTGTTGTTGGGTTGTAGGTTCTCTTTATATATTCTGGGTATTAAACCCTTTGCTGACACGTGGTTTTGAAATATTGTCTCCCATTGCATAGGCTGTCTTATTACATTCCCAACAAAGTCCTTTGATATGCAAAAGTCTTAATTGTGATGAGATCCCATTTATCTATTTCTTTTTTCATTGCTCGCACTTTGGGTGTAAGGTCTAGGAAACCACCTCCTATCACAAAATCCTTAAGATATTTCCCTATATTTTATTCTAAGCTCTAATGTTTAGGTCTTTGATGCATTTTTTTTTTGTGTGTGTGTGTCTTTTTTTTTTTGTTTATTAGAGAAGTTGTGGGTTTACAGAACAATCATGCATAAAATAAGGATTCTCATATACCTCCCCATCATGAACACCTTACATTGGTGTGGAACATTTGTTACAATCGATGATAGCACATTTTATAATTGTACTATTAATTAAAGTCCATGGTTTAACTTAGGGTTCACTGTTTGTATAGTGTAGTTCCATGAATTTGTAAAAAAAGTTCTATTGTTACCATATATACAATGTAACATTCCCCGTTTAATCACATTCAGATATATATTACAGTGCTGTTAGTTGTGTTCACAATGTTGTGCTACCATTGCCACCATCCATTATGAAAACATTTCTGTTATTCCAAATAGGAACCCTGTACCTTTTAAGCCTTAACTTCCCATTCCCATTCCCTATCCCGTCCCCTGGTAACCTATATTCTAGACTCTGACTCTATGAGTTTGCTTATTCTAATTGTTTCAAAACAGTGAGATCATACAATATATGTCCTTTTGTGTCTGGCTTAGTTCACTCAACATGATGTCTTCAGGGTTCATCCATGTTGCCACTTGTACCAGGACTTCATTCCTTTTTACAGCTGAAGAATATTCCATTGTATGTATGTACCACATTTTATTTATCCATTCATCAGTTGACGGACACTTGGGTTGTTTATATCTTTGGTAATTGTGAATAATGCCTCTGTGAACATCTGTGTGCAAGTGTCTGTTTGTGTGCCTGCTTTCAGTTCTTCTGGGTTTATGCCTAATAGCAGGATTGCCGGATCATATGGTAATTCTATATTTAGCGTCTCAAGGAACTGCCAAACTCTCTTCCGCAGTGGCTGCACCATTTTACTTTGCCACAACAATGAATGAGTGTCCCTATTTCTCCACATCCTCTCCAACATTTGTTAATTTCTGTTATTTTTTAATAGCACCTATTCTAATGAGTGTGATTTCTTCTGCTTGTTCATTGCTTGTGTATAGAAACACTACTGGTTTTGGGTGTTGATCTTGCACCCCACCACTTTGCTGAATTCATTTATTAGCTCTAGGAGCTTTGATGTGGATTTTTTTTCAGGATTTTCTGTATATAAGATTTGATGCATTTTGAGTTAATTTTTCTATAAGTTGTGAGTTCTTCGGTATATGGATATCCAGTTCTACAAGCACCATATGTTGAAGAGGCTGTTCTGTCCAGTTGAGTTGACTTGACCACCTTATCAAAGATCAGTTGTCCATAGAGAGGGTCTACTTCTGAACACTCAATTCCATTCCATTCGTCAGTATACCTCTCTTTATGCTAATACCATGCTGTTTTGACCACTGTAGCTTTGTAATATGCTTTAAAGTTAGGTAGTGTGAGCCCTCCCACTTTGTTTTCCTTTCTCAAGATATTTTTAGCTATTTGGGGCACACTGCCCTTCCAAATAAATTTCATTATTGGTTTTTCTATTTATGCAAAGTAAGTTGTTGGGATTTTAATTGATATTGCATTGAATCTTTAAAACAATTTGGGTAGAATTGACATCTTAAATATATTTAGTTTTTCAATCCATGAACACAGTATATCCTTCCATTTATTTAGGTCTTCCTTGAACCCTTTAGCAAATTTTTGTAGTTTTCTGGGTATGGGTCTTTTATATCCTTGGTTAAATTTATTCCTAAATATTTGATTCTTTTGGTTGCTATTTTAAATGGAATTTTTAAAATTTCCTCCTCAGAAAGCTCCTTACCAGTGTTTAGAAACACTACTGGTTTTTGCATGTTAATCTTGTATCCTGCCACTTTGCTATACTCATTTATTAGCTGTAGTAACTTTGCTGTCGATTTTTCAGGATTTTCTGCACGTAGGCTCAAGTCATTTGCACACAGTGGAAGTTTTACTTCTTACTCTCCAATTTGGATGACTGGTATTTCTTTTTCTTGCATAATTGCTCTAGCTAGAACTTCCAGCACAATGTTGAATAACAATGGTGACAATAGGCATTCTTGTCTTCTTCCAGATCTTAGATGGAAAGCTTTCAGTCTCTCCCCATTGAGTATGATGTTAGCTGTGGGCTTTTCATGTATTGCCTTTATCATATTGAGAAAATTCCCTTCTATTCCTATCCTTTGAAGTGTTTTCATCAAGAAAGGATGCTGAATTTTGTCAAATGCCTTTTCTGCATCGATCGAGATGATCATGTCATTCTTTTGCTTTGATTTATAGATGTGGTATATTCCATTAATTGATTTTCTTGTGTTGAACCACCCCTGCATACCTTGAATAAAACCCACTTGGTCATGGTGTATAATTCTTTTAATGTGCTGCTGGATTTGATTTGCAAGTATTTTGTTGAGGGTTTTTTGAATCTATATTTATTAAAGAGTTTGGTCTGTAATTTTCTTTTCTTGTAGTATCATAATCTTGTTTTGGTATTAGTGTGATGTTGGTTTCATAGAATGAGTTAGGTAGCTTTCCCTCCTCTTCAATTTTTTTGAGGTGTTTGAGTAAGATTGGTACTATTTATTTCTTGAAAGCTTGGTAGAATTCACATGTGAAGCCATCTGGTCCTGGACTTTTCTTTTCAGGGAGCTTATTGATGACTGATTCAATCACTATACTTCTGATTGGTTTGTTGAGGCCTTCTATTTCTTCTCCAGTCAATGTTGGTTCTTCATGCTTTTCTTGGAAGTTTTCCAGTTCATCCAAGTTGTCTAGTTTGTTAGCGTATAGTTGCTCATTGTTTCCTCTCATTAGCTCCTTTATTTCTTTGGGGTCAGTAGTTACATCCCCCCTCCCATTTCTGATTTTATTTATTTGCATTCTTGCTCTTTTCTTAGCTAAGGGTGCATTGCTTTTATTGATTTTCTCAAAGAACCAACTTCTGGTTTTGTTGATTCTATTGTTTTCATGTTCTCTATTTCATTTATTTCTGCTCTAATCTTTGTTATTTCTTTCTTTCTGTTTTCTTTGGGGTTAGTTTGCTATTCTTTCTCTATTTCCTCCTGGTGAGCAGTTAAGTCCTCTACTTTTGCTCTTTCTTCTTTGTTAATATAGGTGTTTAGGGCAATAGAGTTCCCTCTCAGCCCTGCCTTTGTTGCATCCCATAACTTTGAAATGTTGTCTTCTCATTTTCATTTGCCTCAAGATATTTACTGATATCTCTTTTTAATTTCTTCCTTGATACACTGTTTGTTTAACAAAATTTCCCAGCCTTCTGCCTGTTATTGATTTCTAGCTCCATTCCATTATGATCCAAGAATGTGTTCTGTATAATTTTAATCTTTTTAAAATTTATTGAGACTTGCTTTGTGTCCCAATATTTGGTATATCCTTGAGAATGATCCATGAGCAATTGATAAAAATGTTTATTCTGCTATTTTGGGGTGCAATGTTCTGTAAATGTCTGTCTAGTTCATATATCACACTATTCAAAATCTGTTTCCTTATTGATTCTCTGTCCAGATGTTCTATCTGTTGATGAGAATGGTGTACTGAAGTCTCCAACTATTATTGTAGAGGTGTCTAATTCTCCTTTCATTACTATCAGTGTTTGCCTCATGTAGTTTTGGGCACTCTGGCTCAGTGTATAAATATTTATGATTCTTACATCTTCTTGATGAATTGCCCCTTTTATCAATACACAGTGTCCTTCTTTGTCTCTTTTAATTGTGTCAATTGAAGTCAAAGTTGTCTACCCCCTCTTTTCTGGTTTTATTTATTTATTTATTTATGCATGAAATATCTTTTTCCAGCCTTTCGCTTTCAACCTATTTTTGTCCTTGGGTTTAAAGTTTGTCTTTTGTAGATAGCATATAGGTGGGTACTGTTTTTTAATCCATTCTGCCAGTCTATGTCGTTTGATTGGGGAGTTTAATCCACTAACTTTTTTAATGCAATTTTACTCCAAAATAAAAAAATATAAAAAATATTATTACTCATCTGTTCATACACTGGGTAAAGAGAGTGTCAGTACCAGGTTTTCAATATCACAGAGTCATAGAATAAAAGCTATATAGATATACAATTATTATCAAGAATCAAGACAGGTTTACAACTCTACAGATTCAGGTATTTCCTTCTAGCTATTCTAATACACTAGAAACTAAAAAGGAATATCTATATAAATGCATAAGATTAACCTCCAGATTGAACTCTTGACTCTATTTGAGATTTCTCAGCCACTGGTGCTTTATTTTGTTTCATTTATTTTTCCCCCTTTGGTTAAGATGGCATTCTCAATCCATGATGCCAGGGCAAGGCTCATCCCTGGGAGTCCTATTCCTCATTGCCATGGAGAATTACACCCCTAGGAGTCAGGTCCCACATAGTTGGGAGGGTAGTTTGTTTATTTGCAGAGTTGGCTGAGTGAAAGAGGCCATATCTGAGCAACAAAAGTGGTTCTCTGGGGGTGACCCTTAGACATAATTATAAGCAAGCTTTGCTTCCCCTCTGCAGGAATAAGTTTTATAAGGGCAAGCCCCAAGATTGAGGGCTTGACTTATTAAATTGGGATTCCTGATGCTTCTGGGAATATCAGGAATTCCCCAGGTGAGGAAGTTTAATATTTCCACATTTTTTACCCAGCCCCTTGAGGGCATTTTGCAAATACTTTTTAATTTTCTGTCCAAAGTACTCTGGGAGGGGGGTGGATTGGGGTATCATATATAACCTGTATAGAATAACAAGTTCTCATTCCCCAGTCTGGGTTCCATGCAACCATGTTGTTTAAATAAACTGACCATACAGGTTATATTAGAAGGTGTGCTACAGTGAATATGAATTTCATATCAAAAAAGCATCCCTTAAATACTAGTCAAAACTCAGGAATAGATGTGATTGCTGTAAGAGCTTACAATCTATGAATCTTTAGAACAAGCCTCATTGAAAACTCCGTACTTCTGCATTGATGATTGCCCGATGTCTGTCCACATTCTATCCCCTGGTACCTATGCTTTTGAATTCAATTCTCAGCATTTGCTCATTAGAGTAATTTTATATTAGTGTTTTACAATATTTGTCCTTTCTTTTCTGGCTTATTTCACTCAACATAATGTCCTCAAGGTTCACCTAGTTCCATGCCTCACGACTTAATCCATTCCTGTAGCCATTCAATATTCCATTTTATGTATAAACCAAAGTTCACCCTTCCATTCACCCACTGATGTACCTTTAGGTCTCCTCCATTCACTGCAAGTTGTGAATACTTGGTTTGTTTGTGCCTTTGACTGAGCCATATCTTCATGCTTCCTGGTATGACTTGTGAATTTTTGGTTGTGTCTTGGCATCTGATTTCCTTGATTTGCTTTTTCTGGAGGTCATTTTCTCTCTTTTACCTAGGTTTTTCTTGTTGGTTGGCTTGGTTCCCTATCCTTTGACATTGAGTTCAACTTGTTCTAGACCTCTGGCATAGCTTCTGTTTAACTGATCAGAAATGTTTAGCTCTTGTTTTGCTTGTTCTTGTCCTGCCTAAATGTAAGATTTTTTTGAGTAGTGTCTCTCCAGACAGGATCATCCCCAATCAAGTTTTCCCAGACAAGACAGGCCCAGGACTCAAGAAAAGGGTGTAGAAGTTTAAAGTTTCCCTGGTGATGAGACCCAGCAGTTTGCCTGTTTTTCCATGAAGCTTCTTTTTTTTTCAATTCATTTTTATTCAGATATATTCACATACCATACAGTCATACAAAACAAAGCATACATTCAATTGTTTACAGTACCATTATGTAGTTGTGCATTCATCACCAAAATTAATTTTTGACATTTTCATTACCACACACACAAAAATAATAAGAATAAAAATTAAAGTGAAAAAGAACAATTAAAGTATAAAAGAACACTGGGTGTTTTTTTTTTCTTCCCCCGTTTTTCTACTCATCCATCCATACACTGGACAAAGGGAGTGTGATCCACATGGCTTTCCCAATCACATTGTCAACCCTCATAAGCTACATTTTTATACAGTCGTCTTCAAGATTCATGGGTTCTGGATCGTAGTTTGATAGTTTCAGGTATTTCCTGCTAGCTATTCCAATTCATTAGAACCTAAAAAGGGTTGTCTATATTGTGCGTAAGAGTGCCCACCAGAGTGACCTCTCGGCTCCTTTTGGAATCTCTCTGCCACTGAAGCTTATTTCATTTCCTTTCACATCCCCCTTTTGGTCAAGAAGATGTTCTCCATCCCACGATGCTGGGTCTAGATTCCTCCCCGGGAGTCATATTCCATATTGCCAAGGAGATTTACACCCCTGGGTGTCAGATCCCATGTAGTGGGGAGGGCAGTGATTTCACCTGCCAAGTTGGCTTAGCTAGAGAGAGAGGGCCACATCTGAGAAACAAATAGGCATTCAGGAGGAGGCTCTTAGGCACAATTATAGGGAGGCCTAGCCTCTCCTTTGCAGTCACAGTCTTGCCAAGGGCAAGTCTCATGGTTGAGGGCTCAGTCCATTAAATCATCAGTTCCCTATGTCTGTGAGCACATCAGCAACCATCAAGGTGGGGAAGCCCAACATCCCTGCATTCTCCATCAGCTCCTTAAAATATTTTAACACACTAATCATGGAACTAACTATAAAGGATAAACTGGAGTACATTCAAGTTAAGAAGTCATAGTTACAAAAATTCCATGAAGAAACTGAAAAGCAATATTAGTTTGGGAAACATCTGCAATAATATAATTCATTAAAAAAACTTATATACAGAAATATAAAGATAAGTCTTTCATATCAATAATAGGAAGACATAAAACCTAATAGAAAAATGGGTACTTCATAAAGCAGGATATCCAAATTGCTCACAAATGTATAAAAAGGTGTTCAACTTTATTGTTTTAAGGGAATCTCCATTTCTTTGAACTTGTTCCTACCATACCCATCAGAAATCAGCAAGCCATATTCATTCCTGGGCATTTCCAGAATGTTAAATTTACCCACAATAGCTTATCTGTTCTTATTGGCTCATCGTTCCCCCTTTATTAATTGCTCTCTATCTCTAGTTCCCCTACGTTCTACATTATAAACCATTTGTTTTAGGAGTGTGTTGTTTAAACTCCAGGTGTTTGTGAATTTTCTAAGTCTCTGATGGTTATTTACTTCTAATTGTATTCCGTTATGGTCAGAGAATGTGCCTTGAATAATTTCAATTTTTTTTAAAAATTTTTGAGGCTTGTTTTATTTCCCAGCATATGGTATATTCTGGAGAAAGTTCCATGAGCACTAGAGAAGAATGTGTATCCTGGTAATTTGGGATGTAATGTTCTATATATGTCTGTTAAATCCAATTAATTTATCAGATTGTTTAGGTTTTCAATTTCCTTATTGGTCTTCTGTCTGATTGATCTGTCTGTAGGAGAGAGTGATGTGTTGAAGTCTCCCACAATTACTGTGGAAACATCCATTGCTTCCTTTAGTTTTGCCAGTGTTTGTCTCATGTATTTTGTGGCACCATGATTGGGTGCATAAACATTTATGATTGTTATTTCTTCTTGTTGAAGTGCTCCTCTTATTAGTATGTAGTGGCCTTCTTTCTCTCTCATAACATCCTTGTGTTTAAAGTCTATTTTATCTGAGATTAATATTGCTACTCCTGCTTTCTTTTGGCTGTAGCTCGAATGAAATATTTTTTCCCATCCTTTCACTTTCAATTTCTTTGTGTCCCTGTGTCTAAGATGAATCTCTTGTGTGCAACATACTGTTGGTTCATATTTTTGGATCCATTCTGCAAATCTATACCTTTTAATTGGGGGAGTTTAATCCATTCACATTCAACGTTATTACTGTGAAGGCATTTCTTGAATCAGCCATCCTATCCTTTGGTTTATGTTTATCAGATATATTTTTTTTCCCTCTCTCTCTTATTGTCCTTTAATGAACCAGTATTGAATCTCTTTAGTACTGAACCTTTCTCCATATCTCTCTCTCCTTTCTTTGTTTCTCTGTTGGTAGGGCTCTCTTTAGTATCTGAAGTAGGGCAGGTCTTTTATTAGCAAAATCTCTCAGCATTTGTTTGTCTGTGAAAAATTGAAGCTCTCCCTCAAATTTGAAGAAGAGCTTTGCTGGATAAAGTATTCTTGGTTGGAAATTTTTCTCTCTCAGAATTTTAAATATGTCATGCCACTGCCTTCTCACCTCCATAGTGGCTGCTGAGTAGTCACTACTTAGTCTTATGTTGTTTCCTTTGTATGTGGTGAATTGCTTTTCTCTTGCTGCTTTTAGAACTTGCTCCTTCTCTTCAGTATTTGACAGTCTGATCAGAATATGTCTCAGAGTGAGTTTATTTGGATTTATTCTATTTGGAGTACGCTGGGCATTTATGATTTGTGTATTTATGGTGTTTAGAAGATTTGGGAAGTTTTCCCCAACAATTTCTTTGAATACTTTTCCTAGACCTTTACCCTTCTCTTCCCCTGCTGGAACACCAATGAGTCTTATATTTGGATGTTTTCTATTATCTATCATATCCCTGAGGTCCATTTCAATTTTTTTAATTTTTTTCCCCATTCTTCCTTTTGTTCTTTCATTTTCTGTTCTGTCATCCTCTGGGTCACTGATTCATTATTCAGCTTCCTCTAGTCTTGTACTATGAGTATCCAGAATCTTTTTAATTTGGTCGACATTTTCTTTTATTTCCATAAGATCGTCTATTTTTTTATTTACTCTTGCAATTTCTTCTTTATGCTCTTCTGGGGTCTTCTTCATGTCCTTTATATCCTGTGCCATGCTCTCATTGTTTGTCTTTAGTTCTATGATTAATTGGTCCAAGTACTGTACAGTGTCCCCTCTGATCTTTTGATTTGGGTGTTTCGGTTTGGGTTATCCATATCATCTGGTTTTTCATGTGCTTTAAAATTTTCTGTTGTTTTTGGCCTCTTGGCATTTGCTTTACTTTATAGGGTTCTTTTAGGATATGTAGGAATATTCAAAGACTAATCTCTAATTTGTCAGATCTACAGCTTGGTGGCATACACTTTCTCTGACTAACCAGCAGGTGGCATCTGCGAGTCACCTATTCCCCTGAAGTCAGTTCTCCCCAGCTTTGTCTTTGTGGTGTGTGGGGTTTTGATTCTTGTGGGGTCCAATTCGTGCCCCAAGTTTGGGTGAGTTGTTGGTGCTGCCCGCCCTGAATGTGGGGCGTGTGTCTGAGTGGTTAGGGAGGGAGGGCAATGTTAATAATCAAACCTCCCAGGTGTTCCTGGAGATTTAAGGCTGTTGCAAGAGTCTAAACCTTCATTTCAGTCTCACCACAGATTGTCTTTGCTGCTGACCCACAAGTCCTTGGTATTGGTATATGGTCCCTGGGATTTCTTAGTGGGTCCCTCTTCCAAGCCGTTCCCTTCTAGGGCCTCTGCTGAGGGAAGGTTGTGCTACGTCACAGGTGCACACCAACCCTCAAGGGAAGTTCTGGGCTGCAGGGCCATGTAGGGGTGTTCCCATCCTGCTGTAAAGATGGCTGTATGGGGCATGTTAATTTACCCCTTTTCACACAGCTCCGCCTTCCCAGCTCCAGGACAATTAGCTGTGGGTGCATAAAAGGCTGTTGTCCATGCCCGATATTGTGGCGTGTGCACATGTTGCTGGAAACACTTCCCGTCACACTAGGTTTTTTGGCGCGGCTCTGGGCTGTGGCTCTGACTCTGGGCATGAGCTTTCCCAGCCCACTGGGAAGGTGGCTGTAAGGGGTGTGGTTATTTTCCACTTTTGGTTCACCTCTGCCTTCCTTGCTCCAAGGCAATTAGCAGTGGGTGTCCGAAAGGCTATCGTCCATGCCAGGTATTGAAGCATGCCCACAGACCGTTCCTGCCACACTTCACTGTGCAGTTCTCACTTCCATATCTGCATTCTCTTTTGGATTTTTTAAAAAAGAACTAGTCCACCTGCAAATACCAACCCATGGTTTCTACACACCGCAGTATGGCTGCCGGACATTCAGCAGGCTTACTCACTTGTTTCAGAACACAGACTCCCGGTTTCACAAGTACATGGTCCCTGTGGATTTTGCAGACCTTGTCCAGCTGGTGTATCGCTGGAACTGGTGTTCTGGGTCACTTTCTTGTGCTGGGCCCTGCCCCCCCCCCCTTTCTTGGGGAAGATTTGCCCTTCAGGGAATTATCTCCTTCACCTGATTATTTAATTAGTCTCTTAGATATTCCTTAACTCCACCCTTTCTTGGGGCAGTGTTAACAATGGAAAAAGCCAGCTGCTTTACTTATGATGAGACATTAAAAAAAATTCTTTCAAAGCCAATCCCCATCCCCCTGGTTTGCAAATCAAGAGCCGGAGTTGGTACCCAGTTCTCTGGGGCACAACCTTTTTCTAATATTCTGTACCCAGCCAAATACAAAGCGTCTGTTTTTTTTTCTGTCAGCCCTGCCTCCTCTCTGCTATGGAGAGAGCTTTGGTTTCCTTTTGTGCTTTCTCCAGATTTGTCTGTGCTCAGAGCTTGTATTCAGCAGTTTGAATTTGTTATTTTAAATCTGCAGTTGAAGCTTGGTTGAGCTACCTTCCCTTGCTCCTAGTAGAGACTACTTCTTGTTCCCATGGGGAAGCGATTCCAGACCAGCCTGCCTTGCTTGTGGAGGAGGAGCACCAGCTTGTACAGATTACAGTTCTACACTGTCATCTTGGCCCTTCCACACATTCCAGACTGGTATACAATGTGTGCCTGGCCAAGGAAGTCCCTCAAACAATTGTTCCAGACAGTTCCTGGCTATTTACTAGCTGCCCTAGTAGATGAATGAAATTCTACACCTTCCTATGCTGCTGTATTGCCCTGTCTCCTTTTATTGTTAACAGAATAAATTACTTAGTGCATCACTACATAATTCATATTTTAGAGGACAATGAAATTAAGGCTCTTTTGATTGTCCAAATCAATGATGATTGTGATGATGATAACAATGGTGATGTTTTATAGAGTAACCAAGTGCTTTTCCATAATTCTCACTTAATGTTCCTGTGTCCTTAATCTTTATTCACACGGTTATGCATTTTTAATGCTCTTACCCTTTTCAACTGTATAATAACCATGTAGGTGTCCTGCAAATATTTCCTGCTTAGAACTCTGAGTTGATGTCTCACTAATTAGTGTAGTATAACGTACTACTTGGAGTCAGACCAAAATCCGTTTCACTACTGCCCCTGCCACTTTTTTGGCCCCTGACCTTCATTAAATCATTTAATCTTTCTGCCTACAATTTCCTCATCTGTAAAATAGTGATAAAACTAACCTGTGAGGGTTATTGTGAGGATTAAATAAAATGATATATGGAAAGTACTTAGCATGATTTCTTGCACATTGTAAGCGCTTGGTATACATTTGTTTTCATTTCCTTCTTTATTTTATATTTCTTCCCCCACACTGGGAGGCAGTAGAGTATAAAAGAAGGACTCTGGAGCCACAATGCATGAGCTCAAATCTTACCCATCCTCTTACCAGTACTTACTAGCCCTGTGACCTTGGGCAATTTACTTAAACTTCTTGTACTTTAGGATCTTTAGCTGCAAAATGGGGGAAAGTACAAAGGATTTTGTAAGAATATAATAATTCATGCAAAGCACTGAAAAGTGCCTATAGCATAGCAAGTGCACAATAAATTATGTTTTTATTTGTACTAACCTTTATTCAGCTTTGAAGTCAATTAAATGAAAACATCTTTTTGAATATGAAATTATAGTCCAATTAGTAGTGAATATGAGATAGAGTGGTGGGTGCATTGCATTGAAGGCAATGGGTGTGTTATCCATGCATCATTTAGTGTTCTCCAAAGCTCCTTTAAAAATCACTTATGGACTTCTGAGCAAAGATGGCGGCATAGAGAGGAGTGGAAGCTAAGTAGTCCCCCTGGAACAACTATAAAAAACCAGAAACAACTAGTAAATAATCCAGAATAACTGCGGGGGGACAAATGAGACCATTCATTCATCATACACCAACCTGAATTGGGAGGAATGCCCGAGAACACAGCATAAAATCTGTAAGTAAAACCTGCGGAACCAGGTCGGGAGACCCCCTCCCTCATAGCCCGAGCTGCAGAGCCGTGTGGTGCCAGAGAGAAGCTCTCTCCCAGCAAGCGAATACAGCTCAGCTGAGCTCTAACTGGGGTTTTAAGTAGCGAGTGTGAACTGCTCACTACAGGTACGCAGCCCCAAAAAACAGACAGAGGCTTTGGGTGACGACTGACCTGGGAGAGCCGGAGGGTCGCCTTGGACTGGGTCTGAAGGGGACTATCTGTTTCTTTTTTGGCTCAGTGGAGAAAGCCCCAGTCATTTTCAGTTTCCAGGGCTGTGACTCTGGGAAGGGTGGAGACAGCACAAGCAGAGAGCAAGGCCATTGAAATGCTAATGACCTCCACCTGAGGGGTCTGTCTTCTCTAGGAGGAAAGGGGTGGGGCCCTTTCCATTCAGAACCAGACCCCAGAGCCTGGGGGAACACCGCCATACCTCCTCATACCAGTCAAGAATTATAGGCTAACAGGCATCACCTGCTGGGCAGAAAAGCACAGTGACCCGAGGCATCAAAGGGTGGAGCAATTTTCTAAGACACACCCGCAGGGAAACCAGATACTGAATATTTCTTCCCTCTGGGACCTGAGCCTGTTCTGGTCTGGGAAAACCTGATTTGGATAACCAAGGAAACCATGCCTAGACAACAGAAAATCACAACCTACACTAAGAAAAGAAAAGTTATGGCCCAGTCAAAGGAACAAACATACACTTCAACTGAGATACAGGAATTTAAACAACTAATGCTAAATCAATTCAAAAAGTTTAGAGAAGATATTGCAAAAGAGATAGAGGCTGTAAAGGAAGCACTGGACATGTATACGGCAGAAATCAAAAGTTCAAAAAACCTACTAGTAGAATCTATGGAAATGAAAGGCACAACACAAGAGATGAAAGACACAATGGAAACATACAACAGCAGATCTCAAGAGGCAGAAGAAAACACTCAGGAACTGGAGAACAAAACACCTGAAAGCCTACACGCAAAGGAGCAGATGGAGAAAAGAATGAAAAAATATGAGCAACGTCTCCGGGAACTCAAGGATGAAACAAAGTACAATAATGTACATATCATTGGTGTCCCAGAAGGAGAAGAGAAGGGAAAGGGGGCAGAAGCAATAATAGAGGAAATAATTAATGAAAATTTCCCATCTCTTATGAAAGACATAAAATTACACATCCAAGAAGCGCAGCGTACTCCAAACAGAAGAGATATGAATAGGCCTACGCCAAGACACTTAATAATCAGATTATCAAATGTCAAAGACAAAGAGAGAATCCTGAAAGCAGCAAGAGAAAAGCAATCCATTACATACAAAGGAAGCTTAATAAGACTATGTGCGGATCTCTCAGCAGAAACCATGGAGGCAAGAGGGAAGTGGTGTGATATATTTAAGATACTGAAAGAGAAAAACCACCAACCAAGAATCCTGTATCCAGCAAAGCTGTCCTTCAAATATGAGGGAGAGCTCAAAATATTTTCTGACAAACAGACAATGAGAGACTTTGTGAACAAGACACCTGCCCTACAGGAAATACTAAAGGGAGCACTACAGGGTGATAGAAGACAGGAGTGTGTGGTTTGGAACACAATTTTGGGAGATGGTAGCACAACAATGTAAGTGCACTGAACAAAGGTAACTATGAATACGGTTGAGAGAGGAAGATGGGGAGCATGTGAGACACCAGAAGTCAGGAGGAAAGATAAAGACTGGGACTGTGTAACTTGGTGAAATCTAGAGTATTCAACAATTGTGATAAAAATGTACAAATATGTTCTTTTATGAGGGAGAACAAGCAAATGTCAACCTTGCAAGGTGTTAAAAATGGGGAGGCATTGGGGGAGGGATGCAATCAGCATAAACTAGAGACTGTAACTAATAGAATCATTGTATTATGCTTCCTTTAATGTAACAAAGGTGATATACCAAGGTGAATGCAGATAAGAGGGGGGGATAGGGGAGGCATGTTAGACACTTGACATTGGTGGTATTGTCTGATTCTTTATTCTACTTTGATTTAAGGTTATTTTTCCTTTTGTTGCTTCCTAGCTGTCATTTTTTTTTTTTCCTCTTTCTTTTGCCTCTCTACCTTCTTTGACTCTTCCTCCTGCCTTGTGGAAGAAATGTAGATGCTCTTATATAGATAGTGGTGAAGGTGGTGAACACATAAATGTATGACCATGCAGAAAACCATCGATTATTTACTTGGGATGGAATGTATGGTGAGTGAACAAAACCATATTAAAAAAAACGGGTTGATGACAAAACCTCGAGGGCAATATACTGAGTGAAATAAGCCAGACACATTAGGACAATTATTGCAGGGTCTCACTGATAGGAACTAATTACAGTATGTAAACTCATAGACATGAAATATAAGGTACCAAGATATAGGACGAGGCTTAAGAATGGGGAATGGTTGCTTAGTATGAGCAGAATGTTCAATTAGGATGAACTTAAATGTTTGGAAATGAACAGGGGTGTTGGTAGCAAGACGTGAGAATAACTAACAGCGGCGAATGGTGTGTGAATGAGGTGGAAAGGGGAAGCTCGGAGTCATATATGTCACCAGAAGGAAAGTTGGAGGTCAAAAGATGGAAATGTATAAAACTGAATCCTATGGTGGGCAATGTCCATGATCAACTGTACAAATACTAGAAATCACTTCATGAACCAGAACAAATGTATGACAATACAATTAGAAGTTAATAATAGAGGGGCATATAGGGAAGAACTATATACCTATTACAAACTATATACTACAGTTAGTAGTATTCAACATTTTTCATAAACAGTAACAAACACACTATATCAATACTAGGAGTCAACAATTGAGGGGGGTTGGTTAGGGATAGGGGAGGATTAGAGTTTCCTTTTCTTTTTTTCTTTTTTCATCTTTCACTTTATTTCTTGTCTGGAGTAATGAAAAGTTTCTAAAAATTGAACAAAAATTAAGTGTGATGGATGCACAGCTGTATGAGGGTACCCAGGGGCAAGTGATTGTACACTTTGGATCTTTGGATAATTGTATGGTATCTGAACAATCTCAATAAAAATGAGAAAAAAAATCACTTATGCATTTGTTAGAAATAATAATGGGAACAATGTATTGGGTGATAAAAGCTTGTAAATAAGTAAAAGGACTTACAGCAATGTAATAAAGAACAGTAGGGAGGAATTGGGAATACTCTTAAAATTTACCTATACTACCCATGGAGCAGTATAGTGTTATTTTAAAGTGCACTTAGATTAGTTTTAAAGGTATATTGCAAACTCTAGGACAACCACTAAAAGCATTTCAAAAAAAGTATAATCAATATAAGGTAGAAAAAATAGAATCATATAAAATGCTGAATTAATACCAGAGAAGGCAGAAAAGAGGGGGAGAAATAGAGACCAAATACAAAGGAAATGAATAGAAAACCCTTAAAAATATGGTAGATATTAATCCAAATATATCAGTAGCCACCTTAAATGTGACAGTCTAAATATACCAATTAAACACTAGAGACTGTCAGAGTGCATAAAAACAGATCCAAGTATATGTTGTCTACAGGAAACCCATTCTAATATGAAGACACAGATGGATTAAAAGTAAAGTAAAGGAATGTAGAAAGAGATAACATGCTACCACTAATCAAAAGAAAACTGGAGTTGCTATATTAGTTTCAGAACAAGCTGACTTCACAGCAAGGAAAATTGTTAGGAATAAAGAGAAGCAATACATAATGATAAGATAGAAGAAGGCATACAGTCCTTAAATGTTATGCATTCAAACAACAGAGTGTCAAAATATGCAAGGCAAAACTGATAGAACTAAAGGAAAAATAGACAAATGCACTGTTTGTGGTTGGAAACTTAATAACACTCTGTCGGTAATTGCTAAATCAAGCAGGGCAGAAAAGCATCAAGGATATACTTGACCTGAATAGTACCATCAATCACCTGGATCTAATTAATATTCATAGTATATTTTATCCAAGAATGGCAGAATGCACAGTCTTCTCAAGCTCACAAGATAGACCGTATTCTGGGCCATAAAAGTCACACATTAACAAATTTAAAAGTATAGAAATTGTAGAAATCATATTCTCAGATCAGAATAGAATTAATGTACAAAATAAGATAACTGAACAATCACATCACAGAATAACGGCAATTGAAAACACAACCTCTAAATAAAACATGGTTCATGAAGTTTCAAGAGAAATTTTAAAATATTTTAACTATGGAAATGAAAATACAGCTTATCCAACTATCATTTAAAAAATTCATTGTAAAGCTATACTTATTGAAGGCAGTGTGATATTGCAAAAGAATAGATACATATATCAATGGAACACAATAGAGAGGCCAGAAAAGATCCACACATACATAATATAGTGAAACAGATCTTTGACAAAGGAGCAAAGACAATTCAGGTGGAGAAAAGGTGGTCTTTTCAACCAATGATGCTGACCTATAGGGCAAAAAAAATTAATCTAGACATTGACCTTACACATTTCACAAATCTAACTTAAAATGACTAATAGACCTAAGCAGTAAAATGCAAAACTGTAAGTCTTCTAGAAGATAACATGTGAGGAAATATAGGTGATGTTGGGTTTGGCAATGACATTTTAGATATAGCACCAAAATTGCAATCCATGAAAAAATCAATAAATTGAATTCATTAAAATTAAAAATTTCAGCTCTGTGAAAGACACTGTTAAGAAAATGAAAAGACAAGCTACATACTGAGGAAAATATTTGCAAAACATATTCGATAATGGGTTGGTATCCAAAATATATAAAGCACTTTTAAAACAGGACAATAAGAAAACAAACAACCCAATTAAAAATGGTCAAAAGATACTGAATGGATACCTCACCAAAGAAGATATATGGATGGAAAATAATCATATGAAATGTGCTTAACATCATATATCATTAGGGAATTACAAATTAAAACAACAAACTACACAGCATTAGAATAGCTGGAATCTCAAACGCCAATAACACCAGATGCTGCTGTGGATGTGGGAGTAACAAGAATTCCCATTCATTGCTGGTGGGAATGCAAAATAGTACAGCTACATTGGAAGACAATTTAGCTGTTACTTGCAAAGCTAAATGTAGGCTTACTATTTGACCCAGCAATCACACTCCTTGGTATTTATCCAAGCGTGTTAAAAATTTATTCACAAAAAAAACCCTGCACGTGAATATTTATAGAAACTTTATTAATAATTGCCCAAACTAGAAGCAATCAAAATGTCCTTCAATAGGTGAATATATAAACAAACTGTGGCACATCCATTCAATGGAATATTATTCAGTGATAAAGAAATGAACTATCAAGCCAAGAAAAAAAAAAACATGGAAAAACCTTAAATTATATTAAGTGAAAGAAGACAGTCTGAAAAGACTAAATACTGTATAAAGTAACCATACGAAATTTGGAAAAGGCAAAATTTTACTGTCTACTATAGAGACAGGGAAAGATCAATGGTTGCTTGTGGTTTGGGGAGAAAAGAAAGGATGAATAGGTGGAATACAGGGATTTCGGGGCAATGAAACTATTCTTTATGATACTTTATTGGTGGATTCATGATATTATACATCTGTCAAAACTACAGAAAAATACAACACAAAGAGTGACCCCTAATATAAACTGTGAACTTTAGTTAATAAAAAGTATCAATATTTGTTCATTAATTATGACAAATGTACCATTCTGATGCAAGATGTTAATAATAAGGATAACTGTGAAGGGGAAAGAGGGTATTGGAACTCTCTGTACTATACGCTCAATTTTCTGTGAACCTAAAACTGCTCTAAAAAATAAAGTCTATTATTAAAAAAAATCACTTACGTGCAGTATACCTTCTTCAAAAATGATTGACTGAGAGGATATCACTGGGAATTTAATGGAAATCAGACATGATTATTATTCATCACCCTTTTTATGTCAGGAAAGATTTGCTCTAGTGCTCTACCCAAATCCCAGTGATTTTTTGAATAAAAATAGCTAGACCATTCCATTTAATACATATTTATACAGCACTTATTGCTTTAACTCTTAAGTACTAAAGATAAAAGCTAATAAAATGCACAACCAAACAAAGCAAAGCTAGTGTTGTGCTTTGGGAAGAAATATGGAACATAAGTAAAGGAATTAAAGGAATGGGTGAGAGTACAACCTTGGCATGTAAACAAAAGTGAGGAAATCAGCTTTGCTGAATAAGACTACATATATATATATATATCTGTGTGTATACATGTATCTGTATATACACATGCACACACCAAGATAATAGTCCAAATATTTTAACTTTGACATTTGACACATTTTTCATATTGGCAAAATTAGGTGTGTGTCTGTGTGTGTGTGCACGTGCGTGTGTATTCTTTTTTCTTTAATACAGCAAAGATCTGGCAAAAAACAAAGAACTTTCAGGCCAAAGAACTTTCAGGCCAATATCTGAGTGAATGTAGAAACCTAGAGACATAAGCTGAACCTCAAAGCATAGTGTGTGTATTTTTAAATAGCAGCTTTATGGAGGTATAATCTATATACCATAAAATTCACCCACTTAAGATGTGCAATTCAATGATTTTTAGAACTAGCCAGTGTTCCTCCACTACATGTAATTGTAGAAAAGATCGCCTTGCTGTGGAAGAAAGATGGCCGTAACACAAATTGCAACTTGATTTAGGATGGTCCAGGGAATCTCAAAATATTTACTTGCCTTATGGTATTTCTGGATAGTATTGCTCCCAGGCACCTGACAGATGCAACACAAATCTCTGGGGCAAGGTGCCTTTATCCTGCATCTCAGGGTCCTTCTGGGTTACTTTTCTACTGCTACTGTAACAAATTACCATAAATTTAGTGGCCAGAAACAACACAAATTTATCTGAAAGTTCTGTAGATTAGATTAGATTAGATTAAGAATTTATAGATTAAAATGTATAGCCACTCAACTTGATCTTACAGTTTTGTAGATTAGATTAGATAAGAATTTATAGTTTAGAAGTATAGATTAGAAGGCTGACACTAGCCTCACTGTGTGGCTGCACATATTCCTTGACTCATGGCCTGAACCTTTTAGCCAGCACAATGCCTCTCTTTTAATTCTTCTGGAGTCACATCTCCTCACTCTTTCTGCCTACCCTCTCATTATGGACCCCCTATGATTACCTTGGGCCCACCTAGATAATC